>NC_091835.1:43767598-44403734 GCF_037783145.1 Equus przewalskii | reverse complement strand
CTATAAAAGTGTCAGAAGTTTTCACACTGGGAATGGTGTGAGCACAAAAGAGGGAATGGAATGGACACCTTGACCTTCCAGCACTCCTTAAGTCTTCCTTATCTGACAATCACTTTTACTTCCTATTCTCAAGTCTCAAAATTAACAATCAAAGGAGTCTCTGTCACATTATAAACATGCATCTTGACATCTAAAGCAACATTTGACCTGAAGCTGTTGACATTCAGGCATTATCCTTAGTTTATCAGTATTACATACAGTCACAAGGCACAGCACAATGCCTTACCGTGGTTATGCCAAAGACATAATAGCAAGCTATTCATCGAAGGCACAGAAAAAAGCGCAGACTGACATTTAGAACTTTTCATTCTGATCTCTCCCCTCTCAAATTTAATCCCATGTAAGCACTACATCTCCTTCTCCTTATTTTAAAATTTTTTTAGTTTATTTTTTAAGTTTATATACAGTAAAATTCACTCTGTAGTATAAAAAGTCTATGAGTTTCAACAAATGGATAGAATCATGTATCTACCTCCACAATCAATCTCTTTTTATTTTTCATAATAAACTTGGGATGTTTAATTTGCTTAAAACCAAAGGAGCAAGACGTTTACAACTGCTTCATGTGATATTCTGTTTAAAAAAAACAAAATTAACAAGACCACTTTTACTCTCCAGACTCTTAAGTCTAACAAAGTCTATTATATGTATAACAGCTCTTGACAGTGTCTTCATTAGTTTAAACAATTAAGTGTCTGCTAAGTCACAAACACAATTAGGAAGTGGAGATACCAAGATTATATAAAATATGATACACGCCCAGAAGCAGAAAGTGCTTCACTGCAAGTCACTCTAATAACAAATGCAAAAGCCAAAAATCAGAACAGGTAAGACAGATAAGAAGTTTAGTATAGCCAGACTGTAGGGCATACAGTGAACAGTGCCAGATGATGCTGATGAACTAAGATGAGGCCAAATTTTAAAGAGCCAACAAGTGAAATTTAACCTTTAGGCCAGTGGTTCTATAGCTGCACATGAGAATCACCTCGAAGAACTTTAAAGAAAAAAAGGTGATGTTAGGGACTCCATCCCGAGACGCATTACATCAGAATTTCTCGGACACATGCATCTGATTATTTTCAAAGCTCCCCAGGTTATTCTAATGTACACCCAAGGTCAACAACCACTGAAATAGCAGAGGGAAGACAGAAAGATCATTAGATAGAGAAGTAACATGAGGAAATTTATTTTTTGGAAGACAACTGGCAACACTATGGAAGGAGAACAGATGGGAAAGGGACTAGCGGCAGGGACCTGAACTAAGACAGTAGCAGAGGCATTAGAAACACTGTACTCAGGAAACATTCTGCTGGTAGGAGTGACAAAGACGATGATAACCTGGACATAAGGGAAAAATCAAGACTGATTCCTATTTCAAGCTTAAAAAAACAGAAAACGAAGAGTAACTGAGTTGTGGACTTTTAAATATATCTAAAGCCAGTTAACAAAAACAGATTGACACTGGGCTAAAAATCTGGGGCCATCAGCACTAGGAAGTTACAGGAGTGTGTGATACCACTCAAGGAGCACATGCGGGGCAGTATTTGACCACCCACATTCACTATCTGGAATGCTTGTTAATAATGCAGATTCCTGGGTCTCAATCCAGACAGAACAGAATAAGTCACCTAAGTCTGAAAATTTTAAGGAGCTGTGAAGAGAAAGAAGCAGACAGAACCATGTAGAATTCTGGTGAGATCAACATCATATACTCTATATCGTAGGCAATGAGTCAGGATTTCATGAATAACTGAGGTTGAAGTTTTGATTATTTCAGAACACAATCTACAAAGACCTCCAAAGATAGCGATCTTGGCTGTGAACTTCACTTACGCTGTGAAATCGGCAGCTGCCGTAGCTGCTTTGGTGGCATCCTTATTCAATGTCGCACCCCATACAGCACCCTTATGACCCAAAAATGTTCCAATCCAGTCTCCTGTATCTCCCTGGCGTAGCATGGGTTTACCGTCTAAAAAATATTTTAAAAGACATGTGATTTAGAAACTCAGATTACTTAAAGCCTAAGATTCAAACATAAAATGATCATGTTGAATAACAAAGCAAAAACTGCTTCTGTTGTCTAACCATTCTCACTCACTGGGGTCACGGAGGAACGCCCAGAAATAAATTAACTGAAGAACTGAGCCAAACATTCTCTCTGGGAAGCATTTGCCAATTCGGTGGGAAGAATACCGATAAGCGTCAAAACAATACAGATTTGAGTCTTCTTTTGGACAAACTTCTTAACCTAAATCTCTGTTTCCATTTTAAATTGGGGCTAATACCATAAAGGAGTATCCAAGGAGATAACAGGAGTGACAAATCTTTGTAAAATAAGGTATTACTTAACCTGGCCTAGTTTCTCCATTCCCCGAATCCTTGAAAGATATTTAGAGTCTGCTGGCCGGGGCGTCTAGACAGGCGTACAGTCCAGCTTCTCCAGAAATAGCAATAAAAGTAAAGTGAGAGGCCTCGGTTGGGGGTAATACTTAGCCTCGTTAGACACTCACAAGAGCCTCTCTCGGCTCCAGCGGCGGAACCCCTATAACTACCGCCTTCGCCATCAGACCACGGGCGGCCCTAATCCCAAAGGCTGAGATCCCCACAACCGCTTGGGTCCCGCCCCACTCCCACTTGGCCCCGTCCTGGCCGGCAGGGATCTGGATCAGCGGCCCTGCTCACCTTTGCAAGCGCTGATTAAGAAATACCCATAAGGCGTGATGCCACTGAAGGCCAGATCGACCACAGGCCGCGTGTGGCCCGAGCAGGTGAGCGGAGTCTGCCTCATCGCCATGGCGGCGACCAACCGAGCGATCCGGCTGGGGAGCCGAGGGTCGTCTCGTCTTTTCTCTCCTCCTCTGCAGAGCCCCTGGCTCCTCAAGGCCCCCGCCCTGAAACTGGGCCGGGAAACGGGAAAAGGAGGCCAATCAGGTGGCACCAAGATCAGGAAAGGGACAGGGATGGGTCTGGGAGTCTGCGACCGGCGACCCACAGCCGCCGAGGGAGGGGGAGGGAGGGAGGGAGGAAAGTAGGGGAGGGGGAGAACCGGAGAACCGGAGAACCGGGGACCACGATCCGCACCGACCACACCGGTAGCGGCAGGAAGTGACGAAACCAATGACGCTGGGCGTCCGCCGGAAGTGACGAACAGCTCCCGTTGGAGGCGGGCTTGCGGGGTAGAAGACACTTAATGAAGGAGAGCGTACGACAGCAGCGCGCAGGCGCGAGGTCCCCGCACGTTGGGCGCGCGTGACGCTGTCCCTGCGCCGGGAGCGCGCGGCGTTGGGAGGCGCTCCGCCTTCGGGAGAGGGGTTGCTGGTGTCGCCCTCCGCCCTGCGGGACCGGCGTTGCTGCTCCCGGGCGGAGGTCGCAGGGTGTCAAAGCTGTTTCTGCTTCGCGCAAACGGTGGATCTGGCGGCCTCTGTGGAGTACGCGCCGAGCAGTCCGACCGGTCGGACGGTGCTCTTTATTACAATATGTAGACAGAAAAACCAGACTCGTTCCCGGCAGCTAGCCCAGACCAGAAACATCGTCCAAGAAATTTTTTTTCAATTTTTGTTAACATCTATATACGCAGCTCTTCAATCTACAGATTGAAGATTCAATCTACAGGTTGTCTACTGTAAGGCCCTTAAGACAAGCAATTTCCGCAGCCACGCCTGCTGCAATGTAATACTCCTGTGTTGCTAGTGTTTTACGCATGGGTGTCATGTGACTTTAAATACGGTTAAACTCAGATTGCTTTATCTTTTGACGACTTCGGAGGACTCGAACAATGGTCCCCAAAATTTTTGTTGAAATACTCGCATCAGTAAAACTTTAGCGTGCGCTCCCAATGTATGGATAATTTTTAAATTACCGACAAGTGCATTATAATACATAGACGAAAATAGAAATGCCAGAAGAATCTAAAAACTGAATATAAATAGAAGCTCTGATACCGCTTCGGGTATCGCTGCTCTGTGTAACAACCAGAACTGTTGACTGACTGCTCATAGAAAAGCTTTCCTAAGCGGAAAAGTTCCTATGTCTGGGCAAGTTGTTTCTTTCCTTTGATATTAGAATGTAAGCCAAAAACAGCAGAGGTTTTTGTCACTTCTTCACTACTTTATCCCCAAGGCCATAATGTCTTGGCAAATACCAATAAATATTTAATCAGCATGTTCTGTCTGTGAATGTTTCCTTCTCCATCATCTTTTGGTGATAAACCTGTATTGTCATTCGAAATTTAAGTCTAATGACTTCAGCGGGGATTTGAAGTGCTTTCCCTTTCTATTTCCTTAACATTTTGTTCATTCATTTATAGTGCAGCGCTCACTATGCATGTCTTGCATTATCTTTTGTTCTACTCCCTCTCTGGGCCAGCCTCACCGTGTGGTACAACACACAAACACACACACATGCCACACACCACTCACCCACTTAAAGTATGGCAATGGCTGTGGCTTTGGCATCTTTATACTCCAGTACTAGAAGAGTGAACGGCATTTAGTGAATGCTCAACAAATGATTGTTTACTGGTTAAATAAATAACTGTATTACCTATGGAGATAAATACATAAAAGACACAATTAGTAAAGTTTTAACATATGTATATTTGTTGCTCATTGTGTGTAGGTAAGTATATAACTTATAACTACCTTGTCTCTAAAGATTATATACTTCCTGCTCATTTGGATGCTGAGCTCTAAGAGTATTATGTATCACTATCAGTTGTGTGGGCTTCAAAGACAGTTTAATATTAGAAGATAGATTAATGCGATTAATCTAGTTAACCACATGAAAAGACTAATGAGGAAAAATGATATCAATGTATGTGTAAAAAATTTTAGATAGAGTTCAGGATTCAGTCATTCATGATAAAAACTCTTAAATACTAGAAATAGATGGGACCTCCTTAACCTGATAGAATAGCTGAAAGAAACATCACACCTAATGATGAAACACTGAAAGAATTTCCTATTAGGTCAGGTATGAGATAGGAATGATTACTACCATCCCTCCAGTACAGCATCGTGCTAGATGTTTAGATAACCCCAAAAGGCATAAATGTTGCAAAGAAAGTTACAAATCTGTGATTATTTAAAGATTATTTATGGAGATCATATATAAAGAAAAAAATTTCTAAGGTCTAATATAAATTACTGCAATTAATAAGAGTTTAGCAAAGTTGCTGGATTTTTTAAAAAGTGTAGTGAAAGCAATTGCATTTCTATACACTAGCAACAAACAGAAAATGTGATTTTTAAATGTGCCATATAAAATAGCATCAAAAGATAAAAAATACTTGAGAATAAATCTGACAAGTTCTGTTTCCCAGGAGGAAAAAGCTAACACACTGAAATGCAGAAATTGAGGAGAATTTAATGAATGGATCATTTACTAAGATAAGGTCAGGATTAAAAGCAGCCAACAGGGAATGGCGAAGAAATCCAGGGAGAAAATGGAGAGCTAACCATCGATCTGAATGGACAACTGAAAGGGAGCAGTTGTCTGAACATGAATTCACAGAACTATGGGTTCAGGAAAAAGCTACTGGACAAGAGCTGCAAGACTCAAGAGAGGAGCAGAGCTGTGGCCAACCATCATCAGCCCAGCAGTGGGCAAGAAGTGAGAGAATGAATATCTACTCAGATCTCCTGCCCATGCTTCCCATTGGCCAAACAGATTCAGAGGCCGGAAGGCAAGGGAGCCCTTTGACGGAGCCCAGAGATGTCAGCCTTCTAGAATGTGCACCATAGTGTACAAGGTAGGAGAGAGAATCTAGGGAAGTAAATTGAGAATATTCAACATAATTTTCAAGACCTCTGTGGAGAATGATAAATTTTGCTGAAAAGCATTAAAGATTACAAAAGTAATAGAGAGATGGATGTATTGTGTTTATGGGTTGGAAGATTCAATATTGGAAAAATGTCAGTGCTCCCCTGTTGTGAGCTGAATTGTGTCCTCCCCAAATTCATGTGTTCAAATCCTAACTACCAGTATCTCAGAATGTGACTGTATTTGGAGACAGGGCTTTTAAAGGGGTAATGAAGGTAAAATGAGATCATGTGGATGGGTCATAATCCAATATAACTGGTGACTTTGTTAGAAGAGGACACAGACAACACAGACCAAGGCATGACCACATGAGGAAACAATGAATAGGCAGCCAACTACAAGCCAAGGAGAGAGGCATTGGAAGAAACCAAACCTGCAACACCTTGATCTTGGACTTCCAGCCTCCGGAACTGTGAAAAAATAAATGTCTGCTGTTTAAGCCACCCAATCTGTGGTATTTTGTTATGGCAGCACTAACAAACTGATACATGCCCAAACTGACATGCAAATTCCATACAATTCCAAACAAAGGCCCCAATTGTTTAAAATAAAACTTTACAGGTTAATGTTAATAGTTATATAGACTATCAAAACACCAACAAAAGTAGACACAGTCCAAAAGAGGAAAAACAAGGGGAGAAGACTTCTCTAACTAGATGTCATGAATGTTTTGAAGTTATGATAAACCTTGTGGCAATGGCACAGGGATAAAAATAGAAAAAAGGAACAAAATAACAGTCCATATATATATATAGAAATCTAATTCATGACAAAGCTGCACTGTGGATCAGTGGGAAAAAGATGCTTTCAACAAAGCTCCCGAGGGAGTTTGGGGGTGGATATTTCCCTGATTAAGTCCAGATGTGGACACAGCTGACCAATACCTTGACTTCAGCCTTGTAAAATACTAAGCAGAAGTCCCAGTTAAAGCATACTAGACTCCTGATACACAGAAACTGTGGGATAACAAATGTGTGATGTTTTAAGCTGTTAATATTTTTATTGAGGAATAATTAACATATAACATTATATTAATTTCAGGTGTACACCATAATGGCTCAATATTTGTATATATTGCAAAATTATCACCACAAGAAGTCTGGTTAATGTTCGTCATCATTTATAGTTACACAATTTTTTTTCTTGTGATGAGAACTTTTAAGATTTATTCTCTTAGCAATTTTCAAATATGCAATGCAGTATTATTAACTATAGTCACCAAGCTTTACATTACATCCCCATGACTTATTTATCTTATAAGTGGAATTTTGTACCTCTGGACCCTCCTCGCTCATTTTGCCCACCCACCCTCCCTTCGATCTCTGGCAACCACCAATCTGTTCTGTGTCAATCAGCTTGGTTTGTTTGTGTGTATGTGTTTTTATTTTATTGAGTTCATAATAGTTTACATCAATGTGAGATTTCAGTTGTACTTTAGTTCTTGTCTGTCATCACATAAGTGCTCTCCTTCACTCCCTGTGTCAACCCCCCACCCCGCTTCCCCTGGTAACCACTGAACTGTTTTCTTTGTCCACATGTTTGTTTATATTCCACATATGAGTGAAATCATCTGGTGTTTGTCTTTCTCAGTCTGACCTATTTCGTTTAGCATAATTCTCTCCAGGTCCTTCCATGTTATTGCAAATGGGATGAATTTGTCTTTTTTATGGCTGAGTAGTATTCCATGGTATATGTATATATATATATATATATATATGCCACATCTTCTTTATCCAACCATCAGTGAATGGGTACCTAGATTGTTTCCATGTCTTTGGTATTGTGAATAGTGCTGCAACGAACATAGGGGTGCATATATTACTTTGGATTGTTGATTTCAAATTATTTGAGTAGATACCCAGTACTGGGATAGAAATAGAACTACCCTGGGTCATATGGTAGTTCTATTTTTAGCTTTTTGAGGAATCTCCATACTGGTTTCCATAGTGGCTGCACCAGTTTGCATTCCCACCAGCAGTGTATGAGAGTTCCCTTTTCTCCACACCCTTTCCAATATTTCTTATTTTTAGTCTTAGTGATTATAGTCACTTTAACAGGCGTGAAGTGGTATCTTAGTGTAGTTTTGATTTGCATTTCCCTGATGATTAGTGATGTTGAACATCTTTTCCTGTGTTTATTGACCATCTGTATATCTTCTTTAGAAAAATATCTGCTCATATCCTCTGCCAATTTTTTGATTGGATTTTTTTTTTTTTTTTTGCATTGTTCAGTTGTGTGAGTCCCTTAAACGTTACGGAGATTAACCCCTTGTCAAATATATGATTTGCAAATATTTTCTCCCAATTGGTGGATTGTCTCTTTGTTTTGATGCTCGTTTCTTTTGCCTTGCAGAAGCTCTTTAGTCTGATGAACTCCCACTTGTTTATTTTTTCTTTTTTTTCCCTTATCTGTGAAGACAC
Organism: Equus przewalskii; assembly: GCF_037783145.1. Classification (NCBI taxonomy): domain Eukaryota; kingdom Metazoa; phylum Chordata; class Mammalia; order Perissodactyla; family Equidae; genus Equus; species Equus przewalskii. The sequence continues at coordinate 44,395,434 of NC_091835.1, read as the reverse complement.
GGTATTCAAAAAGATCCTTTTTAGTTCGATGTCAAAGAGTGTACTACCTATATTATCTTCCAGGAGTTTTATAGTTTCAGGACATATCTTCAAGTCTTTGATCCAGTTTGAGTTTATTTTTGTGTATGGCTTGAGATAATGGTCTACTTCATTCTTTTGCATGTGGCTGTCCAGTTTTCCCAACACCATTTATTGAAGAGACTATCTTTTCTCCATTGTATGCTCTTGGGACCTTTGTTGAAGATTAGCTGTCTGTAGATGTGCAGTTTTATTTCTGGGCTTTCAGTTCTGTTCCATTGATCTGTGTGCTTGTTTTTGTACCAGTACCATGCCTTTTTTTTTAATCACTATTGCTTTGTAGCACATTTTAAAGTCAGGGACTGTGATACCTGTAGCTTTGTTCTTTTTTCTCAGGATTGCCTTAACAATTTGGGGTCTTTGGTTGCCCCATATAAATTTTAGGATTCTTTGCTCTATTTCTATGAAGAATGTCATTGGGATTCTGATTGGGATTGCATTGAATCAGTAGATTGCTTTGGGTAGTACGGATATTTTAACTATGTTTATTCTGCCAATCCATGAGTGAGGAATCTCTTTCCATCTCTTTATATCATTATCAATTTCTTTCAGTAATGTCTTATAGTTTTCATTGTATAAGTCCTTCGCCTCCTTGGTTAAATTTATTCCTAGGTACTTTATTCTTTTAGTTGTGAATGCAAATGGAATTGTATTCTTGAGTTCTCTTTCTGTAAGTTTGTTACTGGAGTATAGAAAAGCAACTGATTTTTGTAAGTTGATACCCTGCAACTTCACTGTAGTTTTTAATTACTTCTATTAGTTTTCCCTTGGATTCTTTGGGGTTTTCTATATATAAGATCATGTTGTCTGCAAACAACGAGAGTTTCACTTCTTCACTCCCTATTTGGATTCCTTTTATTCCTTTCTCTTGCCTATTTGCTCTGGCCAAAACCTCCAGTACTATGTTGAATAAGAGTAGTGATAGTGGGCGTCCTTGTCTTCTTCCTGTTCTCAGGGGTATGGCGTTCAGTTTTGGCCCATTGAGTATGATTTTGGCTGTGGATTTGTCATATATGGCCTTTATTATGTTGAGGTAATTTCCTTCTATCCCCATTTTGTTAAGAGTTTTATCATAAATGGCTGTTAGATCTTGTCAAATGCTTTCTCTGCATCTAATGAGTAGATCATGTGGTTTTTATTCCTCAATTTGTTGACGTGGTGTATCACGTTGATTGATTTGCAGATTTTAAACCATCCTTGTGTCCCTGGTATAAATCTCACTTGATCATGATGTATGATCTTTTTGATGTATTGCTGAATTTGGGTTGCCAAAATTTTGTTGAAGATTTTTGCACCTATGTTCATCAACAATATTGGCCTATAGTTTTCCTTTTCTGTGCTGTCCTTGTCAGGCTTTGGTATCAGAGTGATGTTGGCATTATAGAATGTGTTAGGAAGTGTGCCATCCTCCCTAATTTTTTGGAATAGCTTGAGAAGGATAGGTATTAAATCCTCTCTGAAGTTTGGTAGAATTCCCCAGGGAAGCCATCTGGTCCTGGGGTTTTATTCTTTGGGATATTTTTTTTTTACTGTTTCAATCTCTTTCCTTGTGATTGGTCTTTTCAGATTGTCTGTTTCTTCTTGATTCAGCTTTGGGAGGTTGTAAGAGTCTAAGAATTTATCCATTTCCTCTAGATTATCTGTTTTGTTGGCATACAGTTTTTCATAATATTCTCTTATGATCCATTGTATTTCTGTGGCGTCTGTTATTTCTCCTCTTTCATTTCTGATTTTATTTATCTGAGCTTTCTCTCTTTTTTTCTTTGTAAGCCTGGCTAAAGGTTTGTCAAATTTTCTTCTCTTCTCAAAGAACCAGCTCTTTGTTTCATTGGTCCTTTCTACTGCCTTTTTTGTTTCAATAGAATTAATTTCTGCTCTGATTTTTATTATTTTTCTCCTTCTGCTGACTTTGGGCTTTGTTTGTTTTTCTTTTTCTAATTCAGTTAGGTGTAATTTGAGATTGCTTATTTGGAATTTTTCTTGTGTATTAAGGTGTGCCTGTATTGTGATGAATTTCCCTCTTAATATGGCTTTTGCTGCATCCCATATGAGTTGGTATAGTATGTTATCATTTTCACTTGTCTCCGGATATTTTTTGATTTCTCCTTTAATTTCTTCAATGATCCATTGCTTGTTCAATAGCATGTTGTTTAGTCTCCACATCTTTGTCCCTTTCTCAGCTTTCTTCTTGTAATTAATTTCTAGCTTTATAGCATTATGATCAGAAAAGATGCTTGTTATTATTTCAATTTTATTAAATTTATTGAGGCTTGCTTTGTTTCCCAAAATATGGTCTATCCTTGAGAATGTTCTGTGTGCACTTGAGAAGAATGTGTATTCTGCCATTTTTGGATGGAGTGTTCTATATATGTCTATTAAGTCCAACTGGTTTAGCTTTTCATTTAATTTCACTGTTTCCTTGTTGATTTTCTGCCTGGATGATCTATCCATTGATGTGAGTGGAGTGCTGAGGTTCTCTACTATTATTGTGTTATTATTAATATCTTCTTTTAGGTTTGTTAATAGTTGCTTTATGAACTTTGGTGCTCCTGTGTTGGGTGCATAGATATTCAGAAGGATTATTTCTTCTTGATGGAGTGTCCCTTTGATCATTATATACTGCCCCTCTTTGTCTCTCCTTACCTGTCTTATCTTGAAGTCTGCTTTGTCTGACATAAGTATTGTGACACCTGGTTTCTTTTGTTTGCTATTAGCATGGAGTATCATCTTCCACCCTTTCACTCTGAGCCTGTGTTTGTCATTGCAGCTGAGATGTGTTTCCTGGAGGCAGCATATTGTTCGATCTTGTTCCTTAATCCATCTCGCCACTGTGTCTTTTTACTGGAGAATTCAGTCCATTTACGTTTAGGGTGATTATTGATGTATGAGGGCTTAATGCTGTCATTTTATCACTCATTTTCTGGTTTCCCTGCATTTCCTTTGTTTCTCGTCCTGTGTGTTTTAGTCTACCCATTGAATCATGTAGTTTTTTTATCATGTGTTTCTTTGTTTTCTCATTATTTATTCTTTGTTTCTCTCTTCTGGTTTTTTGTTTAGTGGTTACCCTGAGGTTTGTATTCAGAATCTCATGTATAAGATAGTGCATTTCCTGATGGCCTCTTATTTCCTTAGTCTAAACCAATTCAGTCCCGTTCCTCCTCCCCTCCTAAGTTGTTTTTCTCATATCTTATTGCATCTTGTGAGGTGAGTTTGTAGTTAAAATCACAGGATTATCTTTGTTTTTGGTGTTTTCCTTCCCTCTAGCTTAATGCTATAGTTGAATGTTTGCTATCTTATTCTGGTTCTACCTATTTATCTCCTTACTCTGTGTACCCTTTCTCCCTTTTTCTTTTTTTTTTTTTTTTTTTAGGTGAGTGCCTTCTTGAGGATTTCTTGTAGGGATAGTCTTGTAGCTACAAAGTCCCTTAGCTTTTGCTTGCCTGGGAAAGTTTTAATTTCTCCCTCATATCTGAAGGATATTTTTGCTGGACAGAGTATTCTTCCTGAAGATTTTTGTCTTCTAAAGATTTGACTATGTTGTTCCATTCTCTCCTAGCTTGTAAGGTTTCTGCAGAGAAATCTGCTGAAAGCCTGATAGGGATTCCTTTTAAGGTTATTTTCTTCTGCCTTGCTGCCCTTAGTATTCTTTCTTTGTCATTCACTTTTTCCAGTTTTACTACTATATACCTTGCAGTAGGTCTTTTTACATTGACAAATCTATGAGATCTGGAAGACTCTTCCACACAGATTTCCCTCTCTTTCCCTAGGTTTGGCAAGTTCTCTGGTATTATTTCTTTGAACACACTTTCTGCTCAATTCTCTTTCTCTTCTCCTTCTTGAATACCTATAATTCTTATGTTGCATTTCCTCATTGAGTCGGATATTTCTCAGAGACTTTATTCATTTCTTCTTAGTCTCAGTTTTCTCTCCTCCTCTATCTGGAGCATCTCAACATGTCTATCTTTAATTATGCTGATATGCTCCTCTATGATGTCCACTCGAGTGTTCGGGGAATCCATATTTTGTTTTATCTCTTCCATTGTGTCTTTCATCTCTCATATTTCTGATTGATTCTTCTTTATAGTTTCGACCTCTTTTGTGAAGTAGCTCCTGAACTCATTTAATTGTTTCTCTACATTCTCTTTGATCTCATTGAGTTTTTTGATGATAGCTATTTTGAATTCATTTCAATTTAGATTACATATTTCTATGTCCTCAGAACTGAATTCTGAGTGCTTGTCATTTTCTCTCTGGTCTGGAGATTTGGTATAGTGTCTGATGTTGCTAGAGGTAGGTTGGGTCTTCCACATTCTGCTATTATTTGGTTGCAGTTACCGCCTATTGCCACTGGGTGGGGGTCGAGAGCCACGTATTCTGAGCCCTCTGCCTTCAGCAGATATCCCAGGCAATGGAGCAGCACCGGGCAGGTGGGGGAAGGGGCACTTTCTCCTGCATGTGCTCTGGGCTTTCTTGATCAGCTCTCACTATCTGGTCTACTGGGATGTTGGCTTGATGAGGTCACCACCTTGAAAGCTTTTGCCCCATTAGAGGGCTTCCCTCTAGGTTGCAAGGGCCCTAGGGAGTCCTTGGTGATCCTGCAAACAAGTGACCCCCTCCTCTGTTCCTTCCCTCATGGAACCTCCTGTGGTTGCAATCCCAGTCTTTAGAGGAGGGAGAGAAGTTCTCTCTTATCCCATTCCAGCTCCTCTGAGGGGGGCTCCAGCCTCTCTGCCTTCTATCGTGTGGCTGCATGTCTCTCCAACGTTTTTGTGTTGTTAGGATGTCGTCTGTTGGAGTATGGATGCCCCTTTGTGTTGTATGTTGGAGAGGAGAGAGTCCCGGGCTAGTTCACTCTGCCATGATACTGACATCACTCCAGCTGGTTTGCTTGTTTGTTTAAATTTAGATTCCACGTATAAGTGAGATCATACAGTATTTGTCTTTCTCTCTCCGATTTATTTCATTTAGCATAATGCCCTCAAGTTCTATCCATGTTGTTGCAAATGACAAGATTTCACTCCTTTTTATGGCTGAATAATATTTCATTGTACACATACACATTTTCTTTACCCAGTCATCCATTGATGGACACTTAGGTTGTTTCCATATACTGGCTATTGTAAATAATGCTACAACGAACATGGGAGTGCAGATATCTCTTTGAGATACTGATTTCATTTCCTTTGGATATATACTCAGAAGTGGGATTTGCTGGATCATATGGTAGCTCTATTTTTAATTTTTTAGGAACCTCTATACTGGTTTCCATAGTGGCTGTACCAATTTACATTCCCACCAACAGTGCACAAAGGTTCCCTTATCTCCACATCCTCACCAGCATTTACCTTTTTGATGATAGCTGTTGTAATAGGTGTGAAGTGATACCTGACTGTGGTTTATATTTGCATTTCCTTGATGATTAGTGATGTTGAGCACCTTTTCATGCACCTGTTGGCTGTTTTTCTTTGGAAAAATGTCTATTCAGTTCCTCTGCCCATCTTTAAATTGGGTTGTTTGATATTGTTTTGCTATTGATTTGTATGAGTTCTTTATACATTTTGGATATTGACCCCTTATCAGATACATGGTTTGCAAATATTTTCTCCCATTCCATAGGTTGTCTTTCCATTTTATTATTTCCATCTATTTGTTTTGCTGTGCAGAAGCTTTTTAGTTTGATTTAGACTCATTAATTTTTGCTTTTGTTGCTTGTACTTTTGGTGTCATATCCAGAAAATTATTGCCAAGACCAAAGTCAAGGAGCTTTGTCCCTGCTTTCTTCTAGAAGTTTTATGGCTTTAGTTCTTATGTTTAAGTCTTCAAACCATCTCAAGTTAATTTTTGTTAGTGGTATAAAATAGGGGTCTAATTTCATTTGTCTGAATGTGGTTATTCAGTTTTCCCATCATTTATTGAAGAGGTTGTCCTTTCCCTATTTACTATTCTAGGTTCCTTTGTCAAATATTAGTTGACTGTATATGTGAGGGTTTATTTCTGGCTCTTGATTCTATTCCACTGGTCTATGTGTCTATTTTTATGCTAGTACCATACTGTTTTGATTACTATAGCTTTCTAGAATAGTTTGAAATCAGGAAGTGTGATGCCTCTGGATTTGTTCTTCTTTATCAGGATTATTTTCACTATTTGGGTTTTTTTGTGATTATGTACAAATTTTAGGATTATTTTTTCTAATTCTATGAAAATTCCATTGGAAATTTGGTAGAGACTACACTGATCCTATAGATGGCTTTGAGTAGTATGGACATTTTAACAATATTAATTCTTCCAATCTATGAACATGGAATATCTTTCCACTGGTTTGTCTCTTCTTCAATTTCTTTCGGCAAAGTCTTATAGTTTTTAGTGTGTAGATGTTTCAACTCCTAAGTTAAATTTGTCCCTAAGTATTTTATTATTTTTGATGCAATTGTAAATGAGATTGTTTTCTTTATTTCTCTTTCAGGTATTTCATTGTTAGTCTATACAAATGCAACTGATTTCCATATATTTTTATAGAGGGATTGGTGTTAATTCTTCTTTAAATGTTTGGTGTAATTCACCAGTGAAGCCATTTGGCACTGGGCCTTTGGTTGAGAGGTTTTTTGTTTTGGGGGGTTTTTCTGATTTGGAAAGAATTCTTTATTTGATGAAAGGAGTTGGGAGATTTTTGATTACTGATTTAGTCTCCCCACTTATACAGTCATGTGTCACTTAATTTTGGGATATGTTCTGAAAAATGTGCCACTAGGTAATTTCATGATGTTCTATGTGTGAACATCATAGAGTGTACTGAAGGGGAATAAAATTTGCCATTCCAAAATATGTCTCTTCAACACAAGGATTATTTTAGGCTGACTATTCGTAAGGAACAAAAGACTCAGAAAGATTTTCTTGTTGTCTCCCCCTTAACTGCCTAAAAGAACTCAGATGAAAAAACCTGTCTCAGGAAACAAGCTATCACGTTAGCATAACATGAACTAGGTGGTAGACAGGGAGAAACCCAGAAAAGCCTGTTTGTTGGACTCCCCTCTGTGTTCTTCTGTTTCTTTGTAGCCAAACAAACACTTGCTTTCCAAATATTTGCTCCTTTTCACCTACCTATGAATTGCCTTCCTTCCTTTGAAGTCCCTGACCCTCCCTTCCTCCAACATCTTCTTTTGTCCTTAGCTAAGGATGATATTTAAGGTTAGGGTTCAGCCATTTTGGTGAGATAATTGGTTTTCTCCCATGTACACCTGTTATTAAACTTTTGTTTGATTTTCTCTTCTTAATCTGTGCCGTGTCAATTTAATTCTTAGACCAGCCAAAAGAACCCATAAGAGTAGGGGAAAATTTCTTCTTCCCCTACAGTACTTACATAAAACTAGATGGTATAGCTTATTACACACCTAAGCTATAATGGTACTAATCTTATGGGACTGCTGTTATATGTTGGTCGTTGACCAATATATCTTTATGTGGTGGGTGACTGTAATTGATCTGTTGCAATTTTCTTTTTCTTCATGATTCAGTCGTGGTAGATTGTATATTTTAGGAATTTACCCATTTCTTCTGGGTTTCCAATTTTTTGTTATATAAATGTTCATAGCAGTCTCTTATGATCCTTTTTATTTCTGTAGTGTCAGTTATAATGTCTCCTCTTCCATTTCTGATTTTGTTTGAGTTTTCTCTTTTTTTTTCAGTCTACTTAATGTTTGTTGATTTTATCTTTTCCAAAAAACAGCTCTTAGGTTTGTTGATCTTTTCAATTATTTTTCTGGTCATTGTTTTATTTTTGCTCTGATCTTTGTTATTTCCTTCCTTCTGTTAACTTTGGGCTTTATTTGCACATTTTTTTTGTTCCTTGAGGTATAAAAATTAGGTTGTTTATGTGAGGTCTTTCTTTTCTTAATGTAGGATTTATCACTACAAACTTCCCTCTTAGAACTGCTTTTGCTGCATCCCATAAGTTTGGTATGTTATGTTTCCATTTTCTTTTGTTTCAAGATTTTTTAAATTTCTTCTTTGATCTATTGGTTATTCAGGAGTATGTTTTTTAATTTCCACCAATTTGCAAATTTTCCTCCTGTTATTGATTTCTGGTTTCATACCGTTGTGGTCAGAAAAGATACTTGGTATGATTTTAATCTTCTTAAATTTGCTAAGACTTGTTTTGTGATCTATCCTGGAGAATGTTTCATGTTTACTTTGGTGCTGTTGGATAGAATGTTCCGTCTACATCTATTAGGTCCATTTGGTCTATAGTATGGTTCAAGTCCAATGATTCCCTGTTGATTCTCTGTCTGGATGATCCATCCTTTGTTGAAAGTAGGATATTGAAGTCTCCTACTATTATTATTTTGTTTTCTATTTCCTTCTACAGATCTGTTAGTATCTGCTTAATATATTTAGGTGCTCCAATTTGGGTGCATATGTATTCACACTTTTGTATCCTCTAGATGAATTGACCCCCTTATCATTATATAATGACCTTCTTTGTCTTTTGTTATCATTTTTGGCCTAAATTCTATTTTGCCTGATATGAGTATAGCTACCTCTGCTTCATTGGTTTCCCCTTGCAGAGAACATATTTTTTGTCCCTTCACTTTAAGCATATGTGTAGGTAAAGATTTACTAATGCCATCTTATTAATTGTTTGGGGCTGTTTTATAATTCCCTTGTTCCTTTCTTGATGATTTTCTCTGGTGGTTGCTTTGATTCCCTTCTCTGTATCTTTTGTGAATCTACTGTGGCTTTTTGCTTTATTGTTACCATGAGGCTTACATATCTTATAGTTAGAGAGGCTTACAACATCTTATAGATATAACCATCTATTTTAAGCTGATAATTTAACTTTGATCACACACGAAAATTCTCCCTTTTTACTATCACCCCACATTTTATGTTTGCAATGTCACAATTTACCTATACTTTATGCTGTGTATCTATTAACAAATTATTGTAGCTATAGTTATTTTTAATATTCTTGTCCTTTAACCTTTATACCAGGGTTAAGTGGTAAACACTCCATCATGTTACAGTACTAACATAGCTTTACCTGTGTGTTGTATATTTTCATATGTTTTCTTGTTACTAATCAGTATCTTTCATTTGAGCTTGAAGAATTCCTTTAAGCCCTTTTAATAAGGCAAGTCTCGTGACAATAAATTCTCTCACCTTTTGTTTGTCTAGAAAAGTCTTTATCTCTCCTTCATTTCTGAAGGACAACTTTGCTGGGTAAAGCATTCTTGGTTGGTACTTTTTTTCTTTCAGCACTTTTAATATTTCATCCCATTCTCTCCTGGCCTGTAAGTTTTCTTCTGAGAAATCCACTGATAGCTTTATGGGGGTTCCCTTATAAGTTACAATCTTTTTTTTTCTCTTGCTGCTTTTAAGATTCTCTCTTTGTCTCTGGTTCTGACAGCTTTCTTATGACGTGTCTTAATGAGAATCTCTTTCAGTTGATTTTGTTTGGTGACCTATGAGTTCCATGAACTTAGATATCCAAATATTTCCTCGTATTTGGAAAGTTCTCATCCATTATTTCTTTAAATGTGCTTTCTACACTTTCTCCCACTCTTCTACTTCTGGAATTCCATTTATTCACACATTGGTTCTTTTGCTAGTAACCCATAGATCACATAGTTTTCCTTCACTCTTTTCATTCTTTTTTTCTTTTTGCTACTCTGATTAGATAATTTCAATTGATCTGTTTTTTAGCTGACTTATTCTTTCTTCTCCTTGGTCAAGTCTGTAGTTGAAGCTTTCTATTGAATTCTTCATGTATTTATTCTTCAGCTCTAAAATTTCTGTTTGATTCTTTTAATGTTTTCTGTCTCTTTGTTAACTTCTCATTTTGTTCTTGTATTCTTTTCCTGATATCATTAAATTGTTTATCTGTGCTCTCTTGTTGCTCTCTGAGCATCTTTAGAATAATTATTTTGAATTTTCGTCAGGCAATACTAGATCTTAATTTCTTTGGGACCAGTTACTGGAGGTTTACTGTATTTCTTTGATAAAGTCATGTTTTTCTGAACCCTGTAGCCTTTCATAAGTGTCTGTGTATTTGAAGAAGCAGTCACCTCTCTAGACTTTATGGACGGACTTCAGTAAAGACTTTACTTCACCTGTGGGTGGGTGCACACTGGAGCATGATGCAATCCCACGTCTAGTGGTGCAGGGTGTTAAGTGCAGGGGTTTGTGGCAGCTCAGGTCTGGGGGGGGGGGTCATGATGTCTCTTTGGGTCAAGCCATTGGGGTCCAAATCATCAATAACTGTGTGGTCCTTGGTGGGTGCTGTGTGTGTGGGGGGGCAGGGGGAGTCTACAGTGTCTACAAAGCTGTTGGAGTCCTCAGTGGTGGCTCTAGGTCCAGCAGCTAGGGACCAGGGCAGGCAGCAGTTGTGATCTTAGCCAGTGGGGTGCACACATTCAGCTACATAGGCCCTTTTCAGGGTCCTATGTAGTGGCAGGGGCTGGTCGCAGATACTCACCTAACGTTGGGGGCCAGGGCATGCAGCAAGAGCCGGGGCCAACTGCAGGTACACAGGTAGCTGCAGTGCCCTGGCTGTTGGTGTGCACTGCTGTGGCTACTTCATCTTGCCACACGTGTATAGCCGTGGTGGCCAATAATGGGGTTTGGGCTGGGGTGTGCAAGTACACACTGGAGGGGCTAGCTGCAGGTCATCACAGTAGTGCTGGCCAGTGACAGAAGACAGGGCCTGACCTAGGCCCACAGGTAGCTATGGGGACCCTGGCTGTCATGCATGCTCTCCCATGGCTACAGTCTTCCCCTGGGTGTGAGCTTATAGTGGAGGCCAGAAACAGACATTAGGCTGGCAACATGCAAGTACACAGCTAGAGGAGCTAGCCTCCAGCATGCACAAAATGGTGGTGGTCAGCTGCAGGGGTTTTTGCTGGTGTCTTGCATTCATGCAGCTGCAGAGGCCTGGGTTGGCTGCCAGTGGAGTTCCTGGGCTCCAATGGGAGCAGGGGAAGGGGCAAGGGGCAGGGTACTCAGGCAGCTGGTGTCAGAAAACACAAATACTTGTGGGGCAAAAGCTGATGAAATCTGCAGGGGGTCCACAACAGCTTTGTTGGCTGTTGTTTCCTTCATCAGTAGCCGAAGGTGCTAGGTTTGTCTATAGAGCAGGTCACTGTGCACCATCACTGCTCCTGCTGCGTGGCTGCTGTTGGTGGTCCCTACTTTTCCTCCTTCTCCCTACTTATTTCTATGCATCTCAGCTTTGCCAGTCTGGGTGGAGTGAAATTGAAGCAGGACCTTTTTGTGGTGCCCTAAAAGGCTGGGGAAGCTGGTCGCTCACCTTCCTTTTTCTTTCCTCACTAGGGGAGCTCTTTCTAGCTGGGCAGTTCCCTCTTGGTGCTGAGCAATGCTGGCTTGGGGGATACGACGATGCAGGCAGAACGAAATTGTCTTCCTTCTCTTTTCGGGTAGTTATTCTTGGGTTTTTTGTTCCACGGCGTTGTTTAGGTTTCTTAAGTGGACTACAGAGTTTTCCCATAGCTGTTCTTGTTCATGATAGCTTTCTATCTTGATCTTTTATGAGAGGATGGAGGCTGGGATCTCCTATGCTACCATCTTGGTGATGTTCCCTCCAATAATACTTAAAATAGCTGTTATAACTATGCTTAATGACAAAAAAAAAAGTATGTGCCTATTGAAAGCACCAAGACGAAATCTCAGCAGAGCAATAATAAGAATAAAGTATCAGGAAACCAAATCAAAATTATAAAACTGAAAAATACAATAACTGAATTAAAAAATCACTGGGTGTGTTTATTCAAGTTCTCTGAGAATCAGACACCAAGAAAGAATTCGAAACACAAGAGATAGATATATTGCAGAAAATGCCTATGAATGATGAACAAGAAAGGGAGCAGGAGCAGGCAGGGAGTGCCTTCAAGCTGTAAGGCTGGTCTGACACTTGTGAAAGGAGAGAGGGAAATACAGAGGGTTGGATAGAAAGAGACAGACTGCAATGCAAATCTGAAAAAGTCTTGTCCAGGCAAGTACCTTGCATATCTCGCTTCCTCTCACATTTTATTGGTGAGAATTCAGACACATGGCCACGCATGTAGCCACAAGGTGGTCTGGAAAATATAGTCCAGCTGGGCATCCATGTGCTCAGGAAGACAAGGAGAAAAAATTTGAGTGTGGCAAAAAGAGGCTCAGATACAGTTCCCTATTTTCATTTGCTTTCTTCCCTTTGAGTTACATCTTTCCTACTGCACTCTGTGTGTTTTTTCTGTTCTGTTGACTCTGTTTTAAGTCAATTCTCTTTCTTACTACTTCAAATGTTATTTTTATATATCATTAATGTTTTGATTGTTTTCCTTCAGTTTCTTTCCTTGACTGCCAGCTGCCTCTACATCTCTATTTGTTTTCACTTTTTTTTTTTTTTTGGTCTTTTGTTATAGAGACTTCATCTTTTTACTTTTTTAGAAAGTGTAGGAAAATGTTTGCCTAAACATTTCTTCTTTTATTTTTCCCCCAGTAATTCTTTGGCTTTTGCATTTGGTTCTTTTCTTTTATTTAAGAACAGTACATTTTTCAATGTGGAGATGCCATATCACTTGTCTTTAAATGATGGCAGTTCTATGAATTTAGTCTTTAGTTAATTGTTGAAGAACAGTTTGTTTGCTTTCTGATTCTCCTCCCTCTTTTGTTGGACAGCATTTTGGTTGCATAAGTAGAACTTTAGAAGAATGAATATGAGCTTACGATCCGGGAATGAAATCAGCTGCTTGTTCGGCGAGAAATCTCAGATTACACATCAAGTAAAGAGAAGGGAGAAATTTAACATAGATACTTTTGGTACTGCTTCTACTGTAGTGTTTTGGACAAAAAGATTAGCTGTCATCATTTTGTGGGTGGAGATAGAAATAGTTTGATGGGATAAAATGAGATTCCCTTCCCCCACCATCACCTACACTTTTCTGAGAGGAAATACTACATTGTCAGAAAGGATTCATTTGGAGTTGGCACCATTTTCCCTAAATGATTCACACACAGTGATTCCAGACTACTGTGATGGTTCTAGTAATATGGATAAGCTTGGGGAAAAGCCCGAAGATCCATATCCAAGAATTCCAGGGTTCTTTTTTCCCAAAAGAGTAGAGAAGAGTCAAAGTCACATCAATATGAAGATTATACTTTCCTCATATAATGCTAAATCATGCTTGGGAAGAAAATTAACTTAATATGAAGGATGGTCACACAGATAAAATGTGTTAACTACTAAATGGATAAAAGGAGAACTCTAAGGAATCAGAGAAATAGCAGTTTCAGGAAGCAGGTACCACCCTTAGGCCTGAGGAAACAAAGGGAACAAAGAGAAAAACTTAGAAACTTTGAGAAGGCTGTCTGGGGGGCGGGAACCCAGATCTCTGAGGAGCAGACGCGAGCTAGTTGGTGTTGGTATCTGTGGGGGGTGGTGATGAGGCTGGTTATGCAAGTGTTGAAAAACTGCAAGTTGGATTCAGCTGCTGCTATGGAAAGAAATGACTGCTACAGGGGTGAAAAAGTGTGGCCAGACTGATTTGTAGTAGAACCACGAGCAGATAGGAAGTCACCAAGAAGCAACAGGAAAGAGCAAATTCCTTATTCCTCTCCAGTGTTGCAGTGTCCTCTCATGCCCCCTGTTGGCAGAGCCTAGCATCAATGACCTGGAGAAGCAAAAGTGTAGCTTCCGGAGGCCTGTTCCCACCACCACAAAGGAGAGAATGATGGGGTGGGTGGAGCTGAGAAATAATATCTATCCCAAGGATTTACAATGGGGCAGATGGAAAACATATCTAAGTGTGTTTGTATCATCACTGATGGATCTAAAGGAAAACAGTAGCTGTTTTCTTAATTAACATACTCCCTCCCTTCCACACACATGCTAAATCGGCTGTATTTCCTGCTGACACCACCATTTACCAAAGTGCCATTGGAGAGTAATCTTTGCTTCTTTTGCTTTTTATACTCGGTGTTCGATTATCAATTGTGTCAATTCCACCACTTACAACCTTCTCTTGCATACTGTCACTAACCTAGTTTAGGCATACATCATTTTTTACATGACATAACACAACAGACTTCTAAGTGGTATTTCTGTCTCTAGTTTCATCTCTCTTTAGTCTAGTAATTCTCACTCCGAGCTGTATAATAATGCCATCTGGGAAACTTTTTAAAATATCTCATTCCCAAAGGATCTTGATTTAATTGGTTTGGACTGGAGTCTGGGGATCAGCATTTTTAAAGCTCCTTAGGTAGTTTAAAGTTCAGTTAGCTTTGAGAACCATTATTTTAGTCTGTCCTCCATATTAGTATCAAATTATTGTATCTTTTTTTTTTTTTGAGGAAGATTAGTCCTGAGCTAACATCTGCCGCCAATCCTCCTCTTTTCTGCTGAGGAAGACTGGCCCTGAGCTGACATCCATGCCCATCTGCCTCTACTTTATATGTGGAACACCTGCCACAGCATGGCTTGCCAAGTGGTGCGTAGGTCCACACCTGGGATCTGAACCAACAAACCCTGGGCCACCGAAGCAGAATGTGTGAATTTAACTGCTGTGCCACTGGCCAGGCCCCACTTTTATCATTATTTTGTGATGTAGAAATGCAATGATGTCATTCCATTACCCTAAATTCCTCAATGGTTATCCGTATCAAGAGACAATGTATGTAACTGGCACGCCCATTGTTCTTCTAGGTCTGGTTTCCACATCCCTCTCTTACTCCTGTTAATCCTTCTCCCTGACATTCTCACTGCAGTGTCAACGTCTACCTTTATTTTCCAACAATACTGAGCCACTTGCAATTTCCTGAACATAAGATATTCTCTCGTTTATCCACGTAGTTGCATGTTTTATTCCTTCCAGGAAAGAAACCTCACTCACACCACAGCAAATTGTAATCACATGGTTAAAAACACATAATGCAACGTCAATGTTTTAAAGCAATCTTCAAAACAGATTACTTTCTGTGATTTCAATTGTATGAAAACTTGTGAATGCAGAGAAAAAAATAGTTGAAAGAAATTTATTAAAATGTTAACTGTGGTTGTCTCTAGGTGGCAGGGTTATAGGTTTTATTTTCTTCCGTATACTTTTCTGTAGTTTAGAAATGTTCTATAACGAAATATATTACACTTTTAAAGAGAAAAAATAAAAGTTATTGTCAAAGTTATTTATATATTTAAAAAACAGCAGATGTATTTCTACATCTTAATCGTCTCAATTCCTGAATTAAAGTAGAAGTGTTTGAGGCTGGCCCGTGGCCGAGTGGCTAAGTTCACCCACTCTGCTTCAGTGGCCCGGGGTTTCATCAGTTCGGATCCTGGGCGCGGACACAGCACCGCTCACTAGGCCATGCTGAGGCGGCGTCCCACACAGCACAACCAGAGGCACTCACAACTGGAATATACAACTATGTACTGGGGGGATTTGGGGGAGAAGAAGAAGTGGCGGGGTGGGGGGGGAGAGAAGACTGGCAACAGTTGTTAGCTCAGGTGCCAATCTTTAAGAAATAAATAAAGTGGAAAAATTTCGTTATTAAAATAGGATAGTGAGAAACACTAACATTTGCTTAAGAGTTTTTACCCCCTAGTCCTACATACATAAACAAAAATGTAATTTTCTTTAGCCACTAGATGGCAATCTCTTCACGTGTATTGCCCCATACATAACCTGCGGAAACACCTTTGTAGGGATTGCACATGGTTTATGTAAATATTTTTCTTTTTCAACTAAGAAATTATAATATATTGTTTACATTTAGAAGATATTTCAATGCACACTAAGAACATTGTTGGGTTTAGTTGTCTCAAATGTAAATCAATTTCCTTATAGGCGTCCCACATTTATTGGTGTTATCCCGGCCAGTTCTGTTCTGATTAAGCCCCACCTCACTACTTAAAAGGCAGCAGAGGTTGCTTTCCCCCTTGGCTTTTCTTTTGCTTTTATGCTTGATTTAGACCTTTTAGGCTTGTAGATGATACTCACAGGAATTGCTTAGTCTAGCTGGTGTTATTCAAGGTTCAGGAGACTGTCACCCTCCTATGTTATTACCAACTTGGGAATGGCTGAGACCTAAGAATTGGGTCAGAGAGTGGTAGAAGGGATATTCCCGTGGGGAACATCCTGATGGCACCTATCTGTGTCAGAATGATTTTCAATCTTACCTGAAACAATGTATTCAGGGAGATTAATGACTATTTCTAAGATTTTCGAGGACAATAGACCCTCAGGCAAGATTTAAAAAATTAACTATTGCCCTTTTTTCACCACTGTTTGCACATAGCTTATTACAGGCGTCAAAGAAATCTCAAATTCTCTCCAGCTGTTTTCTCTTTCTCTATTTCTTTCTTTCCAAAGTCTGATTGTTTGTCGAAAATGATTGCTCGCTGTGTTTCACTGTAGGTGGATGGTGGCTTATCCTCCTGGCACTGCACTTTCAATTTACAATCAACAGTACTCAGGGAGTGAGTCGAATCTGGAGACTCAGAGCTGTATTTCTGCCAAATCAACTGGGTCTTTTGCTTTCAAACACGTGAGGTGCATTTCTAATGTCTAAATTTAAGGGCTGAACATTATATTCAAGGGGAATTGCTACATATTAGAGGAGACTGTATAAGCACGTCGTAATTTTCCATAATTTTCTCTGATTAAAAAATAGGGGTTCTTTATAAAATTTTGAAAGACTGTAAAAGCTCAAAGCAGAAAAATTAAAATCAATCATAATTTCCCCACCAAGGGAACATATCCTATAAGTGGCTATAAAACCAATTATAAGGGTCTGTATTTAGAGAAGTAAGTTTAATATCTCTACATGCTCATCATTTTCCCTAGGGAAATTTTATTATTTGGGGTTCTATTGTTATTGTGAATGATTTTAAAGACAGTAGCAAAAAATTTAGCATTTTGGTCTTAAACTAGATGTCAACCTATATTTAAAAACAAACCACTTTGAGTATTTTTCTTAGTTTATGCTAACACTGAGGGCTACAAATGAACTCTGAGGCATGAACTGTAGCTGTTTGACTGAATCGATCTTTCTTAGGATAACAGAAATTCTGAATGCTGTGCTTGCTGTTTCACAATTTTCTGTGGGGCCTCAGCAAGTTAATTATCTTCTTTGTGTGGTTAATCCTCTTAGAGAGCAGCCCTCCTCACTTCTGCAGGCTACGCCATTCTGTGAGAGTGAATGTTTCTCTTTATCCTCTGCATATAGAAACAGAAAAAAAATAAGAGGACAGGGAGCCTACGTTTGGCATCAACCTAGGAAATATGGGTGCAATGTCTAGAGAATTAAAAATGTCTGCTTCAGTCCTTTAGTACATTTCAGAGCATAATTTGACTTGTAAAATAAGAAGATTAGAAGTCAACATTCAAAATGAATATGGGTTTTGTTTCAATTATTTTCCTCATCCATTCAAACAAGCAAACTAAAAAAAAACACCATCTGTTCCTATTAATTACTATTTGGTGTGAGCATAAAGTGAATTTCAAAATAAATGGAACTATAGATTTCTTTTCAAGATATTTCATAGTAATTCATTCAAAGAACATTTGTGGAGCACTGAGATAGATGAATAAGACACAGCTTTCACTTAGAGTCTAGTGAAGGAGTCAGACAAATATAGAATTACAATGTATTATTTATAAAATAATACAAAAAATTATTTATTTCATGCCACTGTGTTCCACGCAATGTCTTAAAGATTGGGGATAGAACAGTGAACAAAACATGCAAACATTCTGCTGTCATGAAGCTTACAGTTAGTTGGGGCAGGCAGAGGAGATAAATAACCAAATAATGTAGATGGTGTGGCATATGGTGATGAGCGCTATGGAGAAAAATAACGGGATATAAGGAGAGTCATTGATAAAGTCACATTTTAGCAAAGTCCCGAAAGAACTAAAGAGGTAAGCCATGTGGATATTTGTGGCTATTGCAATAATCCTCAGGAGAGATGATGGAAACCTGTACCAGAGTGGCAGCAGTGGAGGTGATAAACTTGGTCAGATTCTAGATATGTTTTGAAGGAAAAGCTGGCAAAATATGCTGATGGATTGGATGGAGGCTGTGAGAGGGTCAAGTTTTTTATTTTTAATGAAAACGTCTTCACATTTATTAAATGCCTATATCGTGTTGTATAAATTACAGCTTCTATTCTGCTTTGACTACTGTTTGTTCCAGCCACTTCCCTGAGGTTGATTTTTACTTTTCTGAAACCTACTTTCTTATAATTTTACATGTTTCTTTGTCATCTGTTTTGTCACTTATTTGTCCTGCTAAGACTTCATCCTACGTCAAAACTTCACAACTCCAAAGGAATACAATTGAGAACATGAGGATCTAGCTTTTGCCAGAAAAGACAACATAATTTAAAATCCTGACTCACCAAATTCTCTCTGGAAAACAAATAAGCCAATTCTCTTCTCATTTTACACTCAGCATTAAATAATAAACATGGAAGGCCCTTCTTTTCATGCTTATTTCTACGGTTTTCACAGACAAGAACATGCCCCAGTTCACGCTTCTTTAATCTTATCACACTAACCAATCACAAGTGAAAATGCATTCCATCCTTCCCCAATGAGAGACAACACAGCGCTACAATGAATCCTCTGAGAAGCAAGCCATTTTGTGCTTCTTTCCCTGTGAAATGAATGCTTAGCTCAGAGGAAAATTTCATTACTATTTGGTTGATCCATAGATGGGGATGGCAGCATGTACAAGAACCTGTATTAGTTTCTTTGGGCTGCCATAACATAGTACCACAAACTGGGCAGCTTAAAACAACAACAATTTATTCTCTTACAGTTCCGGAGGCTAGAAGTCGAAAATCAGGTGTTGATAGGGCCATGCTCTCTCTGAAATTTTTAGGGAAGAATCTGTTTCATGCCTGTATCTTAGCTTCTGGTGTTGCCAGCAATCCGTGGTCTTCCTTGGCTGTAAATTCACCCCTCCAATCTCTACCTCTGTTTACATGTGGTCTTCTCTCTGTGTGTCTTGTGTTTTAGACTACCAGTGTATTATAAAAGGGTATAACTCAGAAACAACCAGATGGAAGAGATGTTTACGGCAAGGTATGTGGGAAGGGATGAGAAATTTCCATGCCCTCTCTGGGCATGCCACTCTCCCAGCACCTCCACATGTTCACCAACCTGGAAGCTCCAGAGTCAAGATTTTTGGTCCAAGCAGTAATATTTTTAGTTAATGAGAAACTTAGTTGATAATTTTATACTAGACATAGCCCATGTAATTCCTTTAACACCAAGGTCATAGATCTCTACCAAAAATGATTTATTTCTTTTCCAAGCCCTAATATATGCCATACTCCATCTAATTGGTGAGGACTCCTGTAATCTTCAATCAGAAAAAGAACAAGAAATCCTTGTTCTGTAATAACTGTCAGGCTTTAACACTGTTTCTACCAAGGATCCTACCAGACATTTTGAGTCAGTTTTCAAGGCACCAGGCCATTCACCAGGTCCTGATACAAATTTGGGAATGTGCCAAGTGGAAGACTATGTCCATCTACTACATTTAATAAAAGTAATTCAAAACTTTGGTTGCATCATTCAAACAGTGTAACGTCCTTGCTGTTTTCTAATGAACCAGAAAGAGGTTTCCATTGTCTATACTAAGAGGCAGTGCTTGCCTGGGGAATATTATTTAGAAGACCCTTCCATGTAAGCAAACCTTGTCTAAAGCATCTAGCTAGACTGAGGCCTCACTGACTCTGTTTCAGTCATGGATCCAGCAGCTGCTTAAGGCTTTCCTTCCTCATGCAGTGATTGGTTTGGAAATCCCTTCGGACTTAAACCTGCTGGTGGGGCTCTCTGTGAGCAGAGGAAGCTGGGGATGGCAGAGGCAAAGGAAGTGATGCAGGGACTGACATCTTATTCATAGTTGTTCTGAATGTCACCTTTTTAAATATGCAGAAGTCATCACCAACTTTAACAGTTCTTTAAATGAGGGGCATTGGGACAAATTACTTCTACTGCCACTGGCATACCTGGGCCCTAGGAGGTGTAATGATTCATTTAAGAAACATTTCCTAAATACTTACATCGGTACTCACTATCCTGGGGCTAAGGATTCAGTAGTGAACAAGGGCATCACTCGTGCTTGCACTCTGTCAAGAGAGACAAACAATAAACAAGCACATACATTAATTAAATAAGTTCCTAAAATAATGAGGATTGTGAAAGAAACAAACAAGGAGAAGTAATAGAGTTACTTTGGTAGAGGGTGGGTAGGATGGGGAGGCTTCTTTAGAATGAGTCAACAGAGAAGTGACATTTGACGTGAGACCTGAGGATGAGAAGGAACCTGTCATCTTAATAAACATTCATTTAAAGTCCAATGTGGGGGCAGGCGCACTCAGCTTCAGTGGCCTGGGTTAATGGGTTCGGATCCCAGGCACAGACCTATACTATTCATCAGCTATGCTGTGGTGGTGACTCACATATAAAGGGGAGGAAGATTGGCACAGATGTTAGCTCAGGGCTAATCTTCCTCAAGGAAAAACAGAGGAAGATTGGCAACAGATGTCAGCTCAGGGACAATCTTCTTCAGCAAACAAATATATAAATAAATAAAGTCCAGTGTGTATAAACCCAGTACTAGGGATTGAGAAAAGTATACTGAGAGAAAAATATGAAGATAAAGAAGACATAGTCCTTGCCCTCTGGAACCTAATATCTAATGAGGAAAACAGACGTATGTGTTAATAACCATAATTCACAGTAGAAGTGTTATAAGAGAGGTGTAAACAAAATGCCACGGTAGTACAGAAAGAGAAGGATAGTTCTCATTAAAGTATTTGGGAAGATTTGGGAGATGGGCTTCACAGATGAGGTGACAGCTGAGCTTGACAATAATAATAATGGCTCATAGTCATCAAATCCTGTCTATGTGTCAGCACAATGCTAATGAGATTTACAGGAATTCTCCCATTTAATCCTGCTAACCCACAAAGGCAGACACTATTAATCATCTTTGTTTCACAATAAATAGATTTACTGGGATTTGAACTCAGTTCATCTAAGTGTAGAGCTCATTCTTATATAGATACTATGCACCTAAATAAGATAATCCATTGGCTAACTATGTTTTTCTCTTTTCAATTTATTCTTTTGGCATTGTGTGTCATCTAAACAACTCTAACCGCAAATTTATATCATTCCCAAAATATATGCACATAAAAAACCATATAAAATGAGGAGGGAAATGTTATAGCTCCCCAAACTTAAGAATGCACAAATTATCAGGATAAGGTACATCACATGTATCTTGGTATACTGTTTTCTAAACAGAATTTAATTTTATTCATTTTACCTGAAATCGATGTTGTAAAGTAAATGTGTAAGTGTAGAAAAAAAGGGAAGGCGAATCGCTTTTTAAATTCTTTTCCAAGACCGTCAAGCTATGAGCAGCAAGTCTGTAAACCCAAAAAGCCATCAAAAGATCTGTAACCTGGGTAGGGTGCTAGCGGAGAGAAATGGGACTCTTACTGGAAACCTAATGTGCCAACTTTAGACTCAGGCAAATACTTTCTTGGGAAAACAAGATGATAGTTTACCTAATTTGTATTTGGAAGGAAATAACAAAATAACACTGGCACACAGTATCTCTTTCTTTTCCTTTGTCTTTTATGAAGCAGTAATATTTTCGTGACCCTGGAAATGTAAGAATGTGAGATGTTGATTTATTTGTTATTTTCTGCCTGTGATGGATGATCGTAAAAGTTACATTCTGCTATATTTTAGGTTGCGTTTGCTGAGTTAAAGATAAGACCATATCAAATTTTGAAAATGACACATTGAGTGTTAATTTTCAGGGTTTCTGGTTTAAGTTTACTTAGATGCTGACTGTAATTTTTTTCCAATCTTCTAAAATTAATGTTCTAGCAGAAATAAATTGAGGGGCACAGTTCATATTCTAGGAGATTGATGCCCACTTCTAAAAATTGACTGTCTCAGCAGCAGAAAAGACACAAACTGAGTACGACTGGCTATTTGACCATCTCACGTTCGTAACACTTGTTCTTTGAAGACATGTCAGGTAGTTTTGGTTTGTTTGTTTTGCTTTCTTCCCTCTTCAAAAGCTGGGGAGAAAAGGTGACACACTGACAGGGGTACAGATTTAACTTTCAATTCACATTTAACCTACATACTGCTGTGGGATCTAATTTGATATGGTAATGCATGAAATTATATACATAATATGCATTACTACATTGTGTATATAAGCATTGTATAATACATATATATCATTCATAGTACATTATTATAAAATATGATATTATAATGTGTGGTGATTTGATATTATAACATATGAAAGCAATTTCCTACTATCTTTAAACATTTGGGGAGAGAGAGACAAAAAGTTGCAAGGATTAGAATTGAAGAGGCATATGGGTTGGCATTTGGATTATGTGGCTGATCCAGAATTAACCTACAGATAGTGAATTGGTACTTTAGGCACTGTAGCTGATTGTGATTTTTAAAGACAATTGCAATGGTATCTTCTAGCCACATGCTCTTCAAGACCTTTGCCATGACCCAAAAGGGAGGGTCTAAGTCTCTTCCCTTTGAACCTGGGCAGGCCACTGTGACTGCTTCAAGTAAAGTAAGGCCATAAAAATGTCATCCGTATCCACTCATTTTCTTGGGATGTTCACTAGTGAAATAATGACTATGCTATGAAGAAGCCCATGAAAGCCATGGAAAAACTCCTGTAAAGAGGAACTGAGGCCCCTGGCCACAGCCAGAGCTGAGCTCCCTGCTCACAGCCAGCACCAACTTACCAGGCACACCAGTGAGCCATATTGAAATTGGATCCTCTGGCCCCCAGTCAAGCCAGCCCTACTGACACTACATGAAACAGAGATGAGCCACCTAGCTGAGCCCTGCCCAAACTGCAGATTTGTAAGCAAAATAATTGATCGTTATTTTAAGCCACTACGTTTTTGGCATGGTTTGTTATAATGCAATAGATAACTGATGTAGTGACCTGAAAGTTATGTTAGAACATGATTTTGGAAAAGAGCTCTGCTTTTAGGCCTTGAAGGTGGTAGCCAGTGACTGTCAAGGAATTAAGTATTTCCTATGCAGATGATATTATTGGAATCTCAATATTTTGACAGTATTAAAGTGTTAAAGAATTTGCAGCCATATTTTAAAACGTCCACATCCATGGAGAAGACAATGAAAGCTACATAAAAAGAGAAATCGCCTAAAGTGATGAGAGGAATATGTGAGAAAAGAGGACCTAGAAAAAGTCCCAAGGAACCGTGGTATTTGAGGGCTGGGTAGAGGAGAAGGAGGCAGCAAAATCCGCAGAAAAGAAGCTGTCTGGGAAATAGCAGAATGAGCAGAGTTTGATAACAAAAAGCCAAGGGAAGAAAGTATTTTAAGGATGAAGCATCAGTCTGAGTTGATTATGTTTTATTTTTCTTAGAAGTGAGAGTTAAAAATAAAGATGCTGTAAAGAGAGGCCAGCCCCATGGCGTAGTAGTTAAGTTGAGCACGTTCTGCTTCGGCGGCCTGGGTTCACAGGATGGGATCCCGGGTGCAGACCTACACCACTTGTCAGCCATGTAGTGGTAGTGACTCACATATAAGGTGAAGGAAGATTGGCACAAATGTTAGCTCGGGGCTAATCTTCCTCAAGCAAAAGAAAGGGGGAGGATTGGCAACAGATGTTAGCTCAGGGCAAATCTTACTCAGCAAAAAAAATATATGTTGTAAAGAAAATGTTATATGGTACTAGAATGAAGATAAAATCAAATTAATTTTACATACGGGGATATAAAAAAGTAGCGTATATACCTGCCTTTTAAAAGTTTACAGGTATAGTTGAGAAATAAACAATATATACAATGGTACAGCAGTAAGACAGAGGAGAATAATATAATTAGAGTTGGGGATATATGATAGTTCAAATACACAAGAATTATTTTAGTAGGCTAGTTGGAGGTGCAATCTGAGATGTAGTAATTAGAATGGCAGAGAGCAGGATAAGGACAGAAGGATGGATATGTACATGAAATGCATATAGAGAAATAGCCATTGGAGCCAAGGGAGCTAATACATCACCAAGGATCAATATAATAGCACAAGGAATGAAGATTTCCAGGGCAGTGAACTGTGGGAGATCACCTAATGGAAGATCTTTGAAGACAGGGTAGTCTGCTGATAGCTGAGTAGCTAAAGGATTGAAAAAAAAAAAGACCTCTGGAAAGAATTGAAACCTGAAATTTACAGAGGTAAGCCACAATATCCAAAAGCAGTCTACATTAGTGAGAGGTGCATTATTTCTAAAAACTGCTATTTTAAGCATTTCAATATCAAGTATGTTTATTAATAATTCTATTGCTAATGAACCATCAAATTTGAGCAGTACCAGACGAAATATTTGGGGTTTTGTCACAGCAAAGTTTTATATGATCCAGATTTTCCATATAATCATTCAACCTTTCATTTTAATTGTGCATATATAAGTTTTTACAAACTTTCTAGCTTGTACTAATCCTAACTTTCCATTCATTTTACTGTGAAAAAAATCAGAGAATACTAATTTTTCCAAGTCTAGCATTTTCCCATGTATTCCATTCCTTTTCTAGACGTCAAAACTAAGCTTATTGTCCTTAAGTTTAGCTCAGGACTGGAGTGTGATCCCATGACTTGTCTGGCCAAGGAAACTCCAAATTTATTGGCTACCTTTCAAAAGATCAACAGATGTTCCTGCTAATAATATTCATTAGTCTCCTGAGTCAAAAGGCATCCAATAGAGACAGAATTAACAACATGTTAGATTTCTAACCACAGCCTAATTGCAAAAGAGAAAGTAAACAACTCCTAAGAATGTGAAGAAATGCAAGTCCTTTGAGTAAAGGCTTATCCATGCAATATTTTCTTTAAAGTTATATTCTAACATCTAAAGAGATACACTACTATATCTCTAGCAATCAAAGCAACTATTCTCAATTTACAATGGCCTGTAGAATACTCACATCAATAAACCTGAATACCATAATTGCTTGAACGATTCAGATGCTGTCCTAATTATTACATTGATTAAGCCAGTTTGTTTTGATTGATTCTAAGCCATACCTTTTTAGAGAGCATGGATTTTCTTTTGAAACAATGATGTAAGAGAAACCTTAAATTATCTGCTGCCTATAATCAAAAAGACCTTCCTTGTTCACTAAATTTATCATAATACACTATAATGGATGGTAAGTCAGATAGTTTTTATGTATTTATCCATTATAGTTATGAAATACATATATTATCAGGATTTATTTTTTAATAGTAGAAGGAGTAATGTTGCTCAAAAGTTTTAAAAAATAGCAGAAGAAAGCCGAAGAACAGTGTAAATGGATCCACATCTTTCTAAGTAGCTGGAAAATAAAAGATATGAATTATCTAGAGTTTTGCATAGCCTCTAAGGTCACTCTTATCTGTGACTCTAAGTCAATGATTCATAATTCTGGGATATTCATTCAAGGTTAATATATCCACCCACTAGAATTTCTTATACTGATTCTACCTTTCTATTTAAGATAATCTTTTAAAATATAAATGCAGAACAGCCTCATTTAAAGATATAACCTACTAGACATAATTTTATAATTTATGAGTTAAACTTAATAATTTAATATTGCGTTAATGATTCAAGATTTTAGAAAATTTTGTGATCACTATTTTGAACATCAATTCTAATTGCGCAAAACAGCATATGAATATTTATCATCTCTCTTTAAATAACTATTTTGTTAATCTAGGTGCTCTGAGAAGCAGATGCCAAGACAGTGTTAAATGGGGAAAGATTTTATGGCTGGTGTGAAGCAGCTGTACTAAAGAAAATGGAGAGAGAGCCAGAGAAGGCTAGGAGACAGGTCAGACCCTGATGCAAGTCTTATCTCAAGTGAAGGAGAGAGAAAAAAGAAAAGATTAGGAAGAAGGAAGTTTGGGTGGGAGCCTTGTAAGACTGCAATATAGTCAACGGAAGGTTCAGCAAGCTACTGCTGAGTCCTTGAGCCAAAGTTGGCTGATAAAGGATTCCTTTGTCTGCTTAGGTTGATCTGCCTTAGTATTTCCACAAGAAGCCACTTGTGACGTGCATGCCCTCAGCTCAAACACTCAAGTGAGTTTAAAGTCCAAGAACTTGGAAAGTTAATTACTTTCCCTGTAGCAGGAAGTTTATTGGGCACATTCTCATGGCTGCCACAACCGCCAAATCAGCATCTGCAAACCTGTCCTCTCTCCTGATGTCTGCTCCCAAACTGTGGAATGCCTACTGGAAAGCTCAATCTGAAAGACCTGCTGCCACTTCAAATTCAGTGACTTAGTGCTTTCCAAAATGAAGACATTCCTTCTTTCCTAACTCATACCGTCCCTCTCCCAGGTACCAAGGGCAATTTTTACCTCTTCTCTCCTTTGCCTTCCAGATCCAAATAACTAATGAATCCTGTTGATCCAATCTCTATCCCATTTTTTTCTTTTGTCCCTTCTGCAGACTCCCAATGTTACTGCTCTAGTGTAGACTGGCATTAGCTTTATGCTGCATTATCTGCACTGGGGCCTCTGTAAGGGTCCCCCACCTCCCAGCTCTTCTCTCTAATCCACGTAAAGAGCGGCTGCCAGGTTAATCTTTTTTGAAGGGAAGCCTTGACTGTATTATTTCCGCTCTTAAAAAAACCCTTCATTGGCTCCCAGTGTCTTACAAAGTGAACTTCTATATCCGCAGCCTGTCCTCCCAGGGCCTCCATGATTTGGCTCCACTCCAACTTTACAATTTTACCCCCTAAAATTCCTTTTATACACACTGATTGTAGTCTTCCCGAGTTACAGCAGGACCACAACTGTTGCTTCCAGACCATCCATCACAGCCCAGCTCGAATGTTCCCTCCTCTGTGAATCTGTCCTCAAATCCCTTAACTGGACGTACTCTATTTGTTGACATTTGCTGGAATATAAAATATACCTCCAGTTTATCTTGAAATTTGTTATGGGGGATGGGGTGGATGCACTTTATCAAATGTGCATTGAAATTGTTTTTATGAGGGAAAATATATTATTTGGGTCGTGAATACTGTGAGGAATGCATAAATTCTGGGTATGTAGCACTCTCAACCTTTAACTCTGAAAAATAGAAATTACAAATTTCAAAAGAAATGTTTTGGTGTCACGGAATACTGGCATATAGCTGGCAGTTATATAGCAAATTTACTGGTAATTGGAGATCACATAATACTGTAAAGCAAATGTCACTACAGTATTTCAGTGAGAACTTTAACTAAATACCAAGCCACAATATGAAGTAAATGTGGCTGAATTATTGTATACATTGTCCAAGTACATTTAGGAAAAAAATTTTTTTAAAAGAACCAGAACAAAATATAAACCACAAAAAAAAAAAAGTAGTTCAATAGCATGTTCAGACCTGAAGTATTTCTACTACTTTCAATAGCATGTTCATACATGAAGTATTTGTTGAATATTAGTACCTAGCAAAAAATAGTAAAAAATAAATAAATAAATAAATAAATACATTAGCTTGTACATAATATTATGGTAATACCTTTGTAGCATGTAGTGGTGGGTCTGTTAGCAAAAAATATAAATATGAAATGTTTGGGGAATAACTGAAAGACAGTATGGGTTCAGTTTTTGAATTTGTGGTCTATTGTTTTTAAATTTTCGCTAGGAAAGACACTAATGAGATGCAAATGCAAAAACTAATTTTGTTTCCCTCCTCTGAATCCCCACAGCACACTCCTCTCTATCACTTGCTGCAGGTACCCATTCCAACCTGCCATTATACGTCCACTGCACCCCGTTGGATTGCAGGATTCTTGAGGGTGGGCTGTATGTTGATTCAGCTTTGCATCTTCACAGTTATTTGTGCGTGGATGAATGAAAGAAATGAGATCGACTGAATAGGTAATCAGAAGAAACAGAAGGAAAAGCAGAGGTTTATCAGACAGACAAGGGAGAAAAGGGCATTGTAGTCTGAGAGAAGAGCATGAGGGAAAGGCATCGAAGTGTGAGCAGTGTGTTCTGTTTACGGAGGAACTGTGAGAAAAAAGTTGAACTAGTAGAAGCCAAGTCACGAACACTTCACGGGTCATGATGAAGAGTTTGCACTTTATTCCCTAGGTGATGGGAAATCATTCAAGGAAATGAAAAGATAAGACTCGAATTTTGAAAAGATCATTCCGGCTGAGTAGAGGTTGGCTGGGAGTGTGGGGGAGAGAAAGACGTGACAATGGGGACAGGGAGACCAGTTAGGAAGAGGCTGTTACAGTGTTTCAGACAAGACACAGTTAGGGTTGGTCCTAAAGGCAGGGCAAAGGGACTGAAGCAAGGAGAGGTATCTGATAAATTTCTGGAAGCTTTAAGCAACAGGACTTGGTGATTGACTGTACACAGACAGTGAAAGAGAGGGAGTCTAGGATGAGTCTTAGATATTTGAGTGGTGGTGCCATCCATGACAGCAGTGCTTTGTGAAAGATAGTGAATTCTGTTTTGGGGACTTGAGAGGTGGGGAAATAATGGGGCTTATAAGCAAATAGAAGAAATCTGATAGAAGAAATAGCTGGAGAATCAAGAGAGAGTTGTTTATAATACTGTACTTTGCTGTGCTTGATCTTTCCGTAGCTGGAGCTATCATTCCTCCCTGCCAGTCATTTGTTCAGGCTCTCAGAATCTCTTAATAGTCATAGTATATGTAGAAGAGCATGTCCAGAATCCTCTAGGTTTTTCTCCATATATAAAGGCTCCTTGACCCGGTGTACGTTCTGTGTGTTTTATTGATCCTACGAAGCCCATCCCTGTCCCCTGCACCCCAAGTATAAAATTTAGAAAGAGACTTAGAAGGCCACTAGGTCGTTCTAACAGAAGATTATTTTTTCAACCTAATGAGAACATCTTGGACATTCCAGAACCTTCAAAGAGTAACATGTTTCTTATATTTCTTTTGTATCAAATTGTGAACTAGACTTTTGGGTGAGCATCGGTATAAAACTTTACAAAATTGAATTTGCAAATTCCTAAGTACTAGTCAGAATCTCTAATCGTAATATTTGCATAAGCAAAAGATGCCATGCCTCTTACGAAAACAATGAATCTCTTCCTCTCTAAGGGAGTATATTCTCTTTCAAAACAAAAAGAGAGTTAGTTCTAAGGGCAGGACTAGGGGTTTGGCCAGCAAAGGTAGTAGATATTTAAAAGTAAATAGATAATAATAACAGAAAACATTCTTGTTTAACTGAGTATCAAAGCTTCTCCATTTAAAAGCAAATGTGGCTGCTAAAAAATGAGGAAATATTACGTATGATAAACTCACAACTAACATAACACAGCTAACTGTCTTGAAAACTTTACTTATCCTAAAAAGGGTAAATTTATCTCCATGGGGGTCACCAGTAAAATTTTTACAGAAGCAAAAATTTTGGAACCCCTCACCCCATCCTGCCACTCACCCGCACAAACTTGAAAAAGTAGCCTTGTTTATCGTTTAAGCGTGTTTCTACTGAAAAGAACTCTTTTCCTTGCAAGGTACCTTTCTGTAATGCTTAAATGTCAACAGTGTCCCATGTGAAATCAGCATGTAGTATGCTGAATCTTTCTTCATTGTTAAAGAGTAAATTTTAAATGCACTTGTTTCAATCATACTACTTGGGATGCTGAAACAGTCAAGATCGCTTACAAATTTCAAAAACCAGTGGTCTAAAATGGTCAACAAACATGTATGTGAGAATCATTTATTTTTACCGGTGATATGAAACCACCTCTGGGCTGTTCAAACAAATCTCGAATAGCACCAACTTGATGCATAACTTCTCTTAAAGCAGAAAGTGAGACGCTTTAAACTATAGGAGAATTTCTAAATTTCAGACAACACGCATTTACCTTGGAATGTATCCCAAAACCTTAGAACTGATACTCAAGTTATCTATGACCCATGGGCCAGAATTGAAGCATTTGAATTTTCAGTACGGAGATCATCTTATACTATAGATGACAAATACACAGCTACCAAATTTTGTTATTCAATCAGGAGGCAATTTGTTGTAATCTTTCCCGTAATCTCAGGATCCTTGGACTTTAGTAAGTGAAAGGTAGGAAGTTGGAGGAATAATAAGTTGTAGAATAATTTAAAATATGAAATATTAAAATTCTACCTTTGAAAATCCAGGATAGTAACTTTCATTCTTTCTTTTTTTAATTGAGGTCACACTGGTTTATAACATTGTGTAAATTTCAAGTGTATGTCATTATATTTCAGCTTCTGTATAGACTGCGTTGTGTTCACCACCAAACGTCTAGTTTCCATCTGTCACCATACATATGTTCCCTTTTACCCCTTTTGCCCTTCCCCCACTCCCTTCCCCTCTGGTAACCACCAATCTGTTCTTCTTATCTATGTGTTTGTTTATTTATCTTCCACATATGAGTCAAATCACACAGTATTTGTCTTTCACTGAGTTATTTCACTTAGCATAATACCCTCAAGGTCCATCCATGTTGTCACAAATGGCACAACTTCATCTTTTTTATGACTGAGTAGTATTCCGTTGTATATATACCACATCTTCTTTATCCATTCATCCACTTAGCACTTAGGTTGCTTCCTCTCTAATTCTTAGATATACAGGTAAAGTTTACTGACTTGTATTCTCTGTCTTTTGGTTCCTGGATAATCATATGTGTCCAAAGGATAGTTTGGCTGTGCTGTGTTTCGATAGACTACTGCCTATTTTCCACTTGTTCTGAAGGGTGAACACTTTTTCTTGCAAATGTTACCGATCACTTTGACAATGATGAAAGAAATTCTGTATTTCAGAGTCTCACTAGGAAAAAAGTCCAACAATTATTTAGCATCTTCTATATTTCAGGTACTATACTGAGCAATTGCACTTTAATTTAATTGAAATGACTCAATTTATGTCAATTCCAAATACGAGTATTAGTTTTTATTGCTGTGTAAGAAGTTAAATAAATTACCACAAAATTAGCAGCTTAAAACACCACCCGTTTGTGAGCTCATTGTTCTGTAGGTCAGAAGTCTGGGCACGACGTGACTAGACTGTCTTCTCAGAGTCTTACATAGCTAAAATCAAGGTGTCAGCCAGGCTGTGTTCTCATCTGGACCTCAGTGTCCTTTTCCAAGCAGAATTCAGTTCCTGTGGCTGTAGAAATGAGGCTTGCATTTCCTTGCTGGCTGTCAGCAGGGAGCTGCTCTCAGCTCATAGGGATCTCCTGCGTTCTTTGCCACATGGCCCCTCCACCTTCAAAACCAGCCATGGAGAATCTCCCTTGTGTTGAATACACCTCACACTTCAAATCTCTGAAGAAAGGTCCTAGTCCCTTTCACAAGCTCACTTGATTAAGTCAGGACAACCCAGGATAATCTCCCTATCTTAGGGTCAACTGATTTGATCTTAATTGCACCTGCAAAACCCCTTTCCATCAGTACCTAGATTAATATTTGATTGGATAACTGGGAGAGGACTGAGTACACCAGGGAGCAGAGAATCTTTGGAACAGTCTTAGAATTCTGCTTATCAGTCTCACAAGTCTGCAATCAAAGTGTGAGCTAGGCTGTATTCTCATCTGCAGGTCTGCCTGGGGAAGAATGTGCTTCCAAGCTGGTTCAGGTTGCTGACAGAATTCATTTCCTGTGGCTGTGTGACTGAGGACCTTGGATTTGTGTTGGCTGTTGGCTAGGAGCCACCCACAGGTCCTAGAGTTTACCCACAGCTCCCTGCCATGTAACCCTCTCCACAGGCAGTTCACAACATAGCTATATGCTTCTTGAAGGCCAATAAGAGAGTTTCTTTCTCCAGTCTGCTAAGCCCGAAACTTATATCACATAACCCAATCATAGGAGTGACATCTTATTATCTTTGCCATATTTTTTTTGGTTAGAATCAAGTTAGAGTTTTCATCCTGCACTCAAGGGGAGAAGATTATACAAGGGCGTGACTCGCTGAGAGTCACCTCGTCGTGTGTCTGCCACAAAAAGTGTATACTCAGCAATTGTGGAAGAAGTTCAGATCAAAGTGGTTTTCATTTTTTTAGAGTTCAGTGAAGAGGGCCTAAGAGTATGTTGAGTTGCCACTAGGATGTCAATCCAAGTGGTTAAAGGGTTAAAGGGTACCCTATCTTCAAACTCCAGATCTGATATCAAATTATCTTGGTTTGAATCTCAGATCTGTCATAGATTAATTGTGCAACTTTACTGTGCCTCAGTTTCCTCCTCTGCAAAATGAAGATGATAGTATCCCCCTCAAGGTTTATTATGAGGATTAAGGGAATATCATTAAAAATGGAGGCAAACATGCAGTAAGTGCTCAGTAAGCATTAAACTTATTTTATATTCCTTCTCGAGGGTCTGTCATTTATGAACTTATCAAAATCTATTCTTAGACCTACCGATTTTTCTCGATGTGAAAATTTTGGTATATTCTATCTAGTCTTCTCAACTTTAAGAGCTCCTTTTGCTTTTCACGCATTTGGTGAGGTAGTCCATATTTATTCTCTGTTCACATGCTATTATGCCAATTATGCTTTCTCAAACCCTTTTAATTTCCAAACTATTAATAAGTATTTTGAGAGAAGTGAATCTTGACATAAGTTTCCTTTAACTTACTTTGATTACATGTCTTCTTTTAGCTGAAGTTGAGTGGTAGACTGCAGTTAAGGGGTGATGAAATCTGAGGATGGCTGGTAGTTAAAATATGTATATATATATTTTGTGGTAGTGGGTGAGGAGGTGTGTGTGGAAGTCGTCTTTGATCACATCACCAAACATCCCGGGAATTCACAGTCTGTATGTGGGGGGAAGCTGAATCAAATCTACTGAATTGAATTGAGTTGCACCAATTCTGTGCTCAGCTCTACACTAAGATCTATACAGGAACAACAATGGGATAAGCCTCATTTCCTATTCTGGGGCATGCAGTGTTGCTAAGGAAACAAAGCTCATACATATCAGACAGACATAATATAAGGTGGCATAGGATTGCATTAAAATTAGGTAAACGAGTATATGGGTATAAGTGATAGAGGATCTCAAAGGAGGGAGGGTGGATTAGAGAGGGCGTCCTACAGAGCTTGAGATAAGTTTGGGTTATAAGTAGGATTTGGAGACGTAGAAAGCAGTGAAACACAGTCAAGGATGGGAAATATGTTGAACATGAGTTTGCTGTTAGGGGTGACCCTAACCTCTTCA
Organism: Equus przewalskii; assembly: GCF_037783145.1. Taxonomy (NCBI): domain Eukaryota; kingdom Metazoa; phylum Chordata; class Mammalia; order Perissodactyla; family Equidae; genus Equus; species Equus przewalskii. The sequence continues at coordinate 44,362,113 of NC_091835.1, read as the reverse complement.
CAAGACAGCAGGAGAGCAGAATGAAAGATTTATGCTAGGGAGAGAGTGGTAAAGCACTTACTGTATCTCACTTTTATGAGGTTATTATTGCTCTCATTTTACCACAGTAAATCTTAAGGTAATAGAGTTTAAAATACGCATTTGAAATAAGGAAAACAAAATGCCAAAATGTAAGTGACGTGATCAATGTCATACTGCAAGGTGTTAACAGGGGATCCAGCTGTCTAGTTTTTGGTTGGTTTGTTTTAAACTGAAAACCCTACCATGACTTTTTTCAGTATTATATAACTTAAAAAAAGTTGTGACTGGCCTTTCATGTAATTGCAAATGAATTTCAGAGACAACAAAACAGGATACTAATTTCTCATCTAATTAAAACATGTCACAAAGTATAAAATGCTTCATCTTGTCTTCCAGTTATGTAAGCTGAAAAAAGTACTTTTGGGTCCACACTTTCTTTAAATTCTCACAACAAATCTTTGACTAGAAAGTATGGTTTATAGGTAGTTGCATTCTACTGAAATAAGCAACCTACAAAGTTATATTTCACTGTATGTAATGGGAGAATGTATTTTAAGTGGCTATTTATAAATTGCATTAAATCATACAGGCAATGTTATTAGTTGAGAAAGTGAGTAATTGAATTTTATTATCCAATTGTTTATGACCTTCTCAGTTTTCAGAGTGTTTCAGAAATCAATTTTCTACAATAAGCTATTGGAGTGAGTAGAAAGATAGCTGGAAATTCTTTTAAGCTGAAATCTACTTCTGCCAGCTATAAATTCTTTGTCTAGTAAATACAAGTTCATCTTGTGCTTACAAAGTAGAGCAGTACACTTCCTTTCATCTATTTTAGTACATCTTGAATGTGTTTCCTTTCTAACTGAAAAAAGAATTGTGCTCGTAAATTCTCCCCAGACTTCTGAAAGTCACAGTGAGCACTGCCCACGGAGAATCTATTGCAGTAGGTAGCTCTGGGATCAATATTGTTGTGACATTGAATAAATGGGTTTGATCTTCCCTTTTAAACACTCAAGGGTACAAGCAATGCAATCTCAAGGAAACAGAGGAGGAAACTTAAGTGTGGGGGTGGGGAATCCAGGCTTCTGTCTCATTGCACCAGAAAGTAGACTAATTGTCACTTGAAACCTCTATCTATTTTCAGGTCAGACAGGAGAGAGGGATGGGGCCTCTCACATTCACAGTAAGTGTAGCTAGAGCCAGAAGGTTGCCTACTTTTTGGTGTAGGCTGTGCACTATCCAAGGGCACCTGTAAAGGGGGCAAGTCTGTAGCACAAGACCACATAGCTCCGAGCAGATCAGCTCAGGTGTAGTGGGGGTGGCAGCAGCAACCTCAGTTGGGTGAGAGATTGGGAGAAGAGGGGAGGTTGGTGGCAGCAATAGCATGAGGGCAAGGCCATGGAGATGAGGAGAGGAGGCATTTATCATAACGAACAGCATTGCTTTGGTCTGTAGGCTCCCAGCAGAGACTGCTGCCTCCAGTGGTGCCCATGGGCCAACATGGAGAGTTCTTTATCCCTCTGATACTGCCATGGAAGGGAAAGGATCTCAGGGTAACTAGCAGGTTACTCATAACTCCTTGCTTGTCCTGCCTCAGGCTGATGAATGGGGAATCGTGGTTTACACCTCCACCAACATGCCCAAATTGCTTTTGTGCAACTTTGCTACCCCCTCCAGCTATTTCCTGCATGTTTACTTCCTTTCCCATCTTCGTGCTCCCCTTTTTCTGGCATGCTATTATTCCTTTTCCCTAATATCGGGATGAGTCCTTGAGTGTGAGAAATATATTGGTCAAATGGTCCTACTTTGTGAGTAGAGGAGTAAGGAAGCAGCTGAGAATCAAACAGGCCCAAGCACACCAAATCACTCTATCCACTCTTTATGGAATATGCCCTTAGGCTTTTTTTTTTGGTGTCTTTGCTTATACTAATCCCTCTACCTTAATTAATTTTCCCATTCTCTTGACTTATTCAAACCAAATCCATCCTTTAATAGTGAAGTCAAATGTTAAATCTTTCCTGAAGTGTTCCCTGAAATAAGATTTTTTACTTCCTCTTAGCATATATCTTACAGATTGAGAGGCAACCTTTGGGTTGAGAGCATGGAAATCCAGAGAGAGGAGAGCTAGAACACCAAAGTTTCTAGACAGCAAGAAGGGGTCTAGAGGTTGGAGACACATATAGACCATTTCCAACATGTTAAAGCTAAGATTGAGGAGCAAGTGGGAAAGTAGGTCAGGATCCAAGAATTGTAGCTAAAATTTTGGATACAATTAGGGCATTGATGCCAACGTGAAGAATCAGTGGATGATCTAGGGGTAAACATGGAGCAGAGCATGTTCGAGAACTTTTTTGAAGTTCATGTCTAGCTCTAGATGAAACTTTCCTGCTTCCTAAAGAATTAGTGCTTGCGAGGTAGTTAAGAATTTCAGTCCTCAGTTTGTATTTCTCGTATAATACTCACCATATTGTACTTTTTAAAAATTGAAATATAGTTGACATACAATATTATATTAGTTTCAGGTGTACAACATAGTGATTCAACATTTATATGCATTACAAAGTGATCATCATGATAAGTCTAGTAATCATCGGTCACCATACAAAGTTATTACAATATTATAGACTATATTCCCTACATTGTATATTATATCCCCATGACTTATTTTGTAATTGGAATTTTGTACCTCTTAGTCCCCTCACCTGTTTCACACATCCCCTCCCCTCTGATGACCACCAGTTTGTTCTGTGTATCTGTAAGTTTGTTTCTGTTTTGTTTTGTTTATTCGTTTGGTTTGCTTTTTAGATTCCATGCATAAGTGAAATCATATGGTATTTGTCTGTCTATGTGACTTATTTAACCTAGCATAATACCTTCTAGGTCCATCCATGCTGTTGCAAATGGCAAGGTTTCATTCTTTTTTATAGCTGAGTAATATTCCATTGTATACATATGCCACATTTTCTTTATTCCTTCATCCATTCACGGATACTTAGATTGCTTCCATATCTTGGCTAATGTAAATATTGCTGCAATGAACGTGGGGCACCTATATCTTTTTGAATTAGTGTTTTTATTTTCTTTGAATTTTGAATTAGTGTTTTCCATAAGTGGAATTGCTGGATTGTATGGTAGTTGTGTTTTTAATTTTTTGAGGAATCGCCATAATGTTTTCTATAGTGGCTGCACAAATTTACATTCCCATGAAAATTGCTTGAGGGTTCCCTTTTCTCTATACCCTCACCAATGCTTGCTATTTGTTGTCTTTTTGATAATAACCATTCTGACAGGTGTGAAGTGATAGCTCATTGTGGTTTTGATTTGTGTTTCCCTGATGATTAGTAATGTTGAACATCTTTTCATGTGCCTGTTGGCCATCTGTATATCTTCTTTGGAAAAATGTTCAAGTCTTCTGCCCATTTTTTAATAGGATTGTTTGGGTTTTTGCTATTGAGTTGTATCAGTTCTTTATATATATATATATATATATATTTTTTTTTTTTTTTTAAGGTATGCTTTTTTTTTTGATGGGGTGAGGAAGATTGGCCCTGAGCTAACACCTGTTGCCAACTTTCTCCTTTTTTTTTTCTCCCCAAAGCCCCAGTACATAGTTGTGTATCCTAGTTGTAAGTCATTCTAGTTCTTCTACGTGGGATGCCTTCACAGCATGGTTTGATGCATAAGTCTGTGCCCAGGATCCATATGGCTGAGCCCCGGGCTGCTGAAGCACAGCATGCAAATTTAACCACTAGGCCATGGGGCCGGCCCCCTCTTCATATATTTTGGATACTAACCCGTCACCAGATATATCATTTGCAAATATCTTCTCCCATTCAGTAGGTTGCCTTTTTGTTTTGTCAATGGTTTCCTTCACTGTGCAAAAGCTTTTTAGTTTGATGTAGTCCCATTTGTTTATTTTTACTTTTGTTACCTTTGCCTAAGGAGACATATCCAAAAATATATTGCTAAGACTGATGTCAAAGAGTTTACGGTCTATGTTTTCTTCTAAGAGTTTTATGGTTTCAGGTCTTACATTTAAGTCTTCAATCCATTTTGAGTTTATTTCTGTTTATGGTGTAAGAAAGTGGTCCAGTTTCACCCTTTTGCACACAGTTGCAAAGTTTATTGAAGACTTTCTTTTCCCTATTGTATATTCTTATTCCTTTGTCGTATATTAATTGATCATATAAGAGTGGGTTTATTTCTGGGCTCTCTATTCTATTCCATTGATCTGTGTGTCTGTTTTTGTGCCAGCACCATACAGTTTTCATTACTATGACTTGGTTGTATAGTTTGAAATCAGGGAGCGTGATATCTCCAGCTTTGCTGTTTCTCAAGATTGCTTTGGCAATTCAGGGTCTTTTGTGATTCCATACAAATTTTAGGATTATTTATTCCAGTTCTGTGGAAAAAGCCATGGCTATTTTGATGGGAATTGCGTTGAATCTGTAGATTGCTTTGGGTCGTATGGACATTTTAACAATATTCGTTCTTCTAATCCATGAGCACTGTATGTCTTTCCATTTACTTGTGTCATCTTCAATTTCTTTTACCAACGTCTCATAGTTTTCAGAGCACAGGTCTTTCACTTCCTTGGTTAAGTTTATTGCTAGGTATTTCATTCTTTTTGGTGTAATTGTAAATGGGATTTTTTTCTTAATTTCTCTTTCTGATAGTTCATTGTTGGTGTATAGAAATGCAACAGATTTCTGTAAATTGATTTTTTATCCTGCAATGTTACTGAATTCATTTATTAGTTCTACTATGTTTTGGTGGAGTCTTTAGGATTTTCCACATAGAGTATTAAGCTGTACTTTTTTTTTTTTTAAAGATTGGCACCTGAGCTAACAACTGTTGCCAATCTTTTTTTTTTTTTTTTTATGCTTTATCTCCCCAAATCCCCCCTGGTACACAGTTGTATATCTTAGTTGCAGGTCCTTCTAGTTGTGGCATGTGGGGCGCCACCTCAACGTGGCCTGACAAGCAGTGCCATGTCAGTGCCCAGGATCCAAACCAGTGAAACCCTGGGCCCCCATAGCGGAGCGCACAAAGGTAACCACTCGGCCACAGGACCAGCCCCCTAAGCTGTACTTTGAAAGCACTCATCTCCCTTACTAGCCTGTAAGCTTCCTGAGGGCTGACACTGTGATTTACTCTCGTTCATCTCGCCTGCATTGTCTAGTGCAGTGCTTTCTACGTATGGATGCCAACAAATATCTTTTGAATTGTAGTTTTGAAGGTGAGTCGGATTTGTGGAAACTATTAAGAATCTAATTTTACATATATTGAGATTACGGTCTTGCAGGACGTTCAGAGGGAAATATCCAGCAATTAGTTGGAGTTGAAAGACCTAAGATCTAGAGGGGTGGATGGATGGACAGATATATTTGGATGAATTTCATATACAAGTGAAAGCCAAAGAAATTTGCATAGAGATAAAAGAGGTCTAAGTTGAGGATTGAATATAGGGGGATATAAATTTATTTATTGACCCAATATTTATTAACCATTTAGGATGTTTGAAACACTTAGCTAGGCACAATTATACAAATACACTTGACAGAATGAGAAATAGTCTCAACCATCAAGGCTCTTCAGTCCTCCAGCGGTGATGACAGACTAGTGGGGAGATGATTGTAATATCCATTAAATGGAGAAGGAAGACTATTCAAGAAAGGGGGTGTGACTAGCAATGGTAAAAAATGCTGAAAAGAAATGAAGACAAAAGAATTTTATTTGTAATGAGATCACTGATTATCTTTGAAAATTCTGTTTCAGAGCAGAAGTGAGGTAGCTCTGCATCATGTTTATCATACTTGTTGTGTGATGACATAGAAAATAGATATATATTTTAGTAAGTTTGTATTGTTATTAGGTGCGATACCTGCTAGGGAAATTCACGTATCTCCATGTTTCTTTTTCTTCAAGGGGTATTATGTTTTCTGCTAAATGAGATGATCTGAGTAATCTAAATGTTTTATTTGACATTCATTTATGAAGATAGCATTTTAATGGCCATATTACTGCAAATCATAAGGCTCCGGAATCCTATGCGAGTGAATTGTTTGGAGAAAAAGTGATCGCAAAAAGTTTAATGAGATTATCTACAGGGTCCCATTTAATTTTCTCTTTAAAATAAAGTACTTTCCATCTTCAATATAGTTTTAGACATCTAGAGAAGATTATTCAGTAAGATCATTTCAAGACAATCATCATTTTTAAAGATTTGGATTAAACATTGATAATCCATCTTGCTCACTGCAGTTTTGTTCCCGTGTGACTTGTCCCACTGCAGATAGTCTACAGTTTCACATTATTTGAAATGAAGAGGAAGTTCTCCATTTCAGCTAAAACAAATTCTACAACCTCTCCCCAGGAAAAAAAAAAAAGTTGCCTTTCCCATAAATTACTAAGTGTTTAGAAAGGTGTGGAGCACGCATGCAAAAAGGATTGTACCATATTGAGAAGAACACAATGAACCAGTTATAAAGACTTAACACTGGCCATGTGTTGTTAAGAGATTATGCATCCCTGAATGTGTGAAAGTACATAGCACGAAGACGGGTACACAGCACTTGCTCTGCTAATGTTAGTTCAAGGCTAAACTATTTTATTCTCTAGTATATAAATGGATTAAGAGCCTGTTGAAAGGTATCATTAATCAATGGTTATTTCTTTTATTGATAAGTCAATTACAGACACGAGTGAGAGAATTATCCCTGAGGTCTTAATGGATAGCCTTAGAAGATCTGAGACCAATGCTTTCCTTAGGGTGAAGGGGAAAATTAAGTTGCTTATTTTTCCAAGGCTTCCTGCTCTGGATCCTGGTCTGGATCTGTTAAAAAATTAATGATAAGAAGTCTTTTTTATTTGTTACTAATTGGTATTCATTATCTTCCCAAAATGCGTTTTTTAAACACATGATTTTAAAACATATGATATGTAATATAATTAAGACTTTGGGTTTTTTTTCCCTCAAATAGCTATAGTAACTAATTAGCACATGATTTGACAAATAATCAGAAATGATTAGCAATTCTTAATGGAAGTTCCACTAATTCCATTTTATTTGAACTTGAGCAGCAAACACCTAGCATGATTTTCTAATCAGGAATAAACAATATGCCATGTGATTTCACAAGTACATATTGACTAATTTAATCCTCATAAATGAGGTTAGTAGTAAGATAAACCAAATTCAAATATTCATTATGTAAAGGATTCATTTAATCAGTTGAATGACCCCTCTTTGCTGGGTATTACTCTAGATGTTGAGAATAGAGCAGTGAGAAAGTGAGAAGGGCCTGGAATTTTACTCTACTTTCAAACCAATAAGTTCGCCTGTTACCGTGTCATGGATGTCATGGATGCTGGCAAAAGACATGAGACTCTTGAGTCAGAAACAAAGGACTTTATTACTGGGCACAGCAGGCAGTAGGAGCTTCATGTTTGCTTGTGTCAGTTTCTCATGACCCCCAAATTCTGCAGGGTAACACAGGGGGGGTCGACATGGATGCCACACATGCACTGTGTTGTGTTACAAGAGAGGAACACTGTGCTTGGAGAAATCTATCACTTTTAGAGTAATGGTGACAAGCTTGTTCTTTGTCTAGGGGAAGATGTTACTTCTTCCCTCCAAAGTTTCTTGCTACAAGCATAACCCTGAAAAAGGGCCCAGGTAGAGGCCAGTGAGGGCCTTGTATTCTTGGCATACCTAGCAAAACTGTGCAGGGACTCTTAGGGCTCCTTAGCAGATCACCTCTCCCAAAAAAAGCCCCAGATCCTCACCCTTACAGAGCTTACGTTCTGATGTTAGGATTCTTACTGGTTTAAAGGATTTCGTCCTTGGCTATTTTACTCCTTCTGAACTACTGTCAACGTTGCCTTGAAGCTTGTGCTGGTCTCTTTTCCGTTGTTAGTTTTTATACTCACTGTTGCTCCATCTTCCATTGCTATTTACATCTTCCTTGTTAAGACTGGTGCATTAGTCAGATTTTGCCTATATTCCAGGAGCCACATTGCACTGGAGTTTCTCAAAACGTTTCCCAGCAATTTCCTCAAAGCTTCACTGCCCATTCAGGGTCTCTCTCTTGCCTAAAGCAATTGTCCCATTTAGGCCTGAAGACTCAGGCCAGTCAGAGCTTTTCCCATTATTTACCTTGGGCCACCCTGAGCTGGGCCTTAAGACTCTGGGCCTCTGTGTCTGCTGTGGCCAGCTAGCTGTTACATATTTGTGATAAGAGAAGGCTGTCTGTCTTCTTTATCCCTTTATTCCTCCCTATCCTCAGCTCTGGTTCTTTATAGGATGATTGTGCATGGAAAGTTTGCTCTGAGTGGTGACCAGTACTAGAAAAGAGAAAGGTCTTCTACTTGCTCTGCTCTGAAGAGTCTGAAACCCCTAACCCAACTTCGAGGAAGGACTATAAGGAGCCATAAATTCACCTTTGCTCTCTCAAGAGAGAGCCAGTGTGTTATGGGGTGAAGGCAACAGTGCTGAGGGATAGAAAAGAATTGTGAGTTTTTAGAGGAAAGGGGGACTTGAAGTTGCCTGTATAAGGTTTATTCTATATCCTCAAATAAGATGAGATGACATAAAAATAAAGAAATGTTTTGCACTATCCTCTGAAGTCCAATTGTGTTCATTCTAATAAAGCACTTCATCTGAACACTGTTCCAGAAAGTGTTGGGTGTAATAGCCAGGTTACCCATCACTACGCCGTGGTCCTGGTGATGATAAACATAGTTGAGAAGAAGAAGAGAGGTAGAAAGGTTGGAAGAAAATAGAAGTGTAGGAGATAGGGGCTGTGTGGGTAGGCCTGTAGTGTTTGTATAAATCAGCAACAGTTAATTTATATGTGTGACTGTGTATGTGAATGAGTCTGTATATGACTCGTGGTTTAAAGAAGGTTACGTATGGTATGTGTATCTATGTATATACACATATATGTGACTGAAATAACTAACTCGTAGTATATTAGTTCAAGATATTATCATGGTTTTAGAAAGCTGAAGCAGTAATTTCCTTACCAGTTTCATTATGTCATACAGAAATATATGTTCTCTGTGGGAAAGAAAAAAATGTATAGACAAAGGAATTTGTATGAGAAAGATACAGAATATTTGAAAGAGACTTAAAATCTGACTAAATGAGAGAAGGAAATGACATTTCAAATACAATGCCCTTGTCAGGATATATTAGAGGAAATTTATGTCACTGACAAGCTAAAGGAGGAGGCATTTATATGCTACTGACAGTTGGTACAATATGTACATAGAAATGACTTTAAGTATGGGGGAAAAAAGAGAAAGAGACAACTGAAAAAAACTAGGCTATAGAGAAAGAACAACCAATAGAAAAAATTAAATGTTTAGCCATATGTAACAATTCTTAAATATTATCATGTTGGATTCTCAGTGATGGATCTGTGCTGACATGGTGTCTGGGATTTCAGACTAAGTACTCAGGTTCACTTTGGACTAAAATTACTCCAGATTTGAGCCAAGAGCTCACCCTCATCGTGACAACTCAGCTGTTAGCATCAAGGAGTATAGGAGTATAAGCTAATCAAGCAGAAGTCCCAGTTTCAGAATAAAATGGCCAACTTATGAAGCCCCCATGGGGATGATGCTGTGGTCAGAATTGCAAACATTGGCTGAACAGATGGTTTGGATGCAGAGTTTCAAGCGAAGAATCTGACTAAGTGCTGTTACAAGTTAACTAAATTACGGAGATCTAAAAAGGTTTCATAAAGTTGCAGGATGGGAATTAATTTTTTATACTACCTTCCACGGATGCCCAGTTTCTTAAGAAATTGCCCTTCTTTTTGGAAAATGAGCCGCCTCTTGGATTCATTCAAGCTGCTGCCTTGCCCACTGGCTGAAGCCGACTGCCCTGGGGATACAGCTGTGACTGCATAGCTTGCAATAAAGCAGGCTTTAGACCACTGGTTGGAGGACCGCTCCCTCTCAGAACCCAGAGAAATTCAAGCGGGATCAGAGAACTATGAGTCATGTTTGGCACACACCAAAAAGTGCTGCTAGGAAGGTGGGCTTCGGAGGCCAAGAAATGAGGAAGATTAAGTGAGAGTGTGCATATTCCAGAACTGGGAACTATTTGGCTAACATATATGGAGCTCAAGTAGGCTTTTAATAAATACTAGATTGATGAACTCATTGATTAAATCCTCTCTATGTATTTTATATCCCTCGTGAATTGTGGAAGCCAAAACTGGATTTGGTATGTTAATGTCATTCCCATTTATGTTTCATAACACTGAGCAAACAAGGAAGTAACTTTGTTGGTAAGCCATAAAACTTTTTCTAAACAATAGGGATAAAAAGAGACATCAGAAATGACCCTGTCATTAAGGGCTTATACTTTGGGAGACAAGACATAAGCGGAAAGGGAGAAATACTAATGCAGGATAGGACCAGATTAGTTCTGAACACATCTGCTTTCCCCTCTCTCCAGACTTGAAAGACAGAGCTTTACCTCTTTGAACTAGTTTCTCTTTTCCTTTATCCTCCTCCTATCATCCCTTCATTATTCTCAATCCTAAGTGTTGAGTTGGAAAATTTAGATCACTTATAAGTCCTTATTATAATTTAATTTGAGAAACACAATGTAAGCAGTAATCATGAAGGAGGAGCAACTGAGGCAGTAATTGTGAAGGGTGATAGTTGCCAGGCCTCTTACAGAAAGAGGGGGACTCAGATAACTAGATATATGGGGATGGATATTGTGGGAAGAATGAAGAGCCTGGGTGGGCCATATTTGAGGAATAAATGAGTAGATCTGTTTTGCTGAAGTAGGTAGGGTCTTCTGGGAAAGAAAAACATGTTGGCGAGATATGGGACAGTGGGCAGATTGGAAAAGTCTTTAATAGGGACTTATTTAACCTATAAGCAATGAAAAGTCAATGCAAGTTTCTACATAAGTAAGTTGTGAAGAGCAGGTTTTAAGAAAAATTCTGGACTGATGTACAAGTTGGACTCAAGGTGTGAGGAGATAAGAGGTAGACAGACTATACAGTAGCCCTAACAAGAGCTAGAAATGAATTAAATAATCATCTTACTCAACTATTCTTTTCTGATAACCTGAGTGTGTGTGTGTGTGTGTGTGTGTGTTAGAGTGGAGGGTAAGGAAGTTTGGCACAGAGGTTCCCAAAGTCACAAGCTAATGAATAGCAGAGACAGACCAGAACTCAGGTATCCTCACTCATAATTGAGGACTACTTCCCCTATATCACCGCTAGGAATCTATTGCAACATCCCGAGCTAACAGATGAAGGCCTGAACTAGATACTGCCATTTGAAATGGAGATGAAAAGACATTTGAGAGGAAGTGTAAAGTAAGAACCAATGAAGAGGTGATTGTTGATTGGATAGCGCATACATTTCCTATTGCTGCTCTAACAAGTTACCACAAACTTGATGGGTCAGAACAAGGCAAATTTATCTTACCATTCCGGAAGATCATAAGTCTGAAATGGGTTCCATGGGCTAAAATCAACGTGTTGGCAGGGCTGCATTCCTTCTAGAGGCTCTGAGGGAGGATCTGTTTCCTTGACCTTCAGCATCTAGAGGTTGCCTGCCTTCCTTGGCCAGTGGTTCCCTTCCATGTTCAAAGCCAGAAAACGGCCAGTTGAGTCTGAAGCTGCATCACTCTAACACTGCCTCTTCAAGACTTAAAGGATCCTCGTGATTACATTGGGCCCACCCATACAAACCAAGATAATTTCCTTATTTTAAGGTCAGCCGATTAGCAGCCTTAATTCCATTTACAATCTTACTTCCCCCTCATATTCACAGGTTCCAGGCATTGGGACAAGGACATCTTTTGGTGGGAAGAGGGAGGAGTCATTATGCTGCCTACCATAGATGGATTATATGGAGGTAAAATAAATCAAGGATAACTCCAAGGTTTTGAATGTGGGAAACTGTAAAGACAATGAAACCAATGACAGAAATAAAGAAACTGAAAGGGGAAACTAATATGTGGGCAAATCACCTTGAGAAAGGTTGAGTTTTAATTAACGGTGTTGTATTCAGATGAAATTTTTCAAGAGGCAATTATCAGGAACCCAGTGTTAGAAAAGTTGCTGTTTGACTAGTGCTAATTACTATTGTGGTAAGACTTTTTCCATATTCTTAATTTTTCTATTTCTGTATTTCAGCATATTCAGTAATTTTTGCAGTGACACTTAAAGTATCTATGGCTGTTTGCTATGCACCATAGAAACTCATATTATGATTAACATGTCTTGCTATTCCAGAATCTAGTTATTTTTGCCTTTAAAATAATTTTTCCATGCACACATAGGTTTATATTACATATAAAAAACTGAAAACAAGGCTCTGATGTATTTCTCATAGCACTGGTGTTTTAACGAAGTTCTATGCAACTTCAAATGAAAATCCTTCTACATGGTAGGTAGAATATTCAAAATCCAGAGGCGATTTCCTTTGTAAACCAAAATCGTAGCAGTTGGCCATGATTCAGTACATTTTCAGATAGTTGCACATATCACTAACAGGTACCACTGTGAATTATTCCAAACAACATTCCAGAACCAGTGCCAACATCTTATCATTTTGAGAAACTTATTTTCCCGAATATTTTGCTTCACGAGTTTATTCTGCGATTGGTCAAAGCGATGCTGATAGGGTGCAGAAAGAAACAGCAAGATAGCAAGACTTATATGGTGTAGTAATTGAAGCAGTATTGTATTAACACAAGAAAAGACAAATAGACCAAGGGGAAAGAATCAATAATCCAGAAACAGACAAAAAATCTATACTGGGAACTTGATTAATAATAGTTATTAATCAGTAGAGAAAGGGTTCTGGGACAAGCAACCATTTAAAGAAAAGGAGAAAGGTATTTCTCTACTTCACACAATACCAAAAATAAATTTCAGATGGATTAAGATCCATATATGACAAGTGAACCCTTCAAATGTTTAGAAAAAACAGCAGAATATGTTCATGTCACTAAAAGCACCAGCCATAAGGAGATAGATTGTTAAATGTAATGATATGAAAATTTAAAACCTACGTTTCTCAAAGATGTTCTTCAAAACCTTAAAATCTAAACCAAAATTGGGAAATATTTTTTAAATACGTATAACTAATAGAGGATTACAATCCAGAATACATAAAGAGTCCCTGTAAGTCAGTAAGGATAAAATAATAATCCAATAGGAAAATAAGTTGTGGATGGGGCAAAAAAATCGTAGAAACAACGCCCAAAAGGCAATAAACACACAAAAAGATGCTCAATCACGCTTGAATTTAAGAAAATAAAATTAAAATACAGTGAGATATTATTTCACCACCATCATATTGGCAAAAATTTGAAACAATTATCGTACCAAGTGATGGCCAAGGTGAGAAGAAATAGTATTCTCAAACAGTGTCAGCAAGGATGTAAACTGGTACAAATGCTTCGGAAATAGCTTATACTTTCTTTCAAATGATCATGACCTCTAACCTAAAGACTTTCAATTTCAAGTACAAATCTCCAGACTGTTTGTAAAGAGGCCCCTAGAAGCATGTTCAAGGAGAGTTTTTTTTCAGTATTTTTTGCTGCAGTAGAAGTTTCAACACAACTTGAATTTTCATCACTAGAACAACGGATAAATTAATTGTCCTATTTAAACACAGTGGACACAACCAGGGGCACTCACAACTAGAATATACAACTATGTACTGGGGGGCTTTGGGGAGAAGAAGAACAAAAAGAAAAAGAAAGAAAAAAGAATATTGGCAACAGTGGTTAGCTCAGGTGCCAATCTTTAAAAAAAAAAAAAACCCAGTGGAATACTTTACAGAATTTAAGCGAGTGAACAAGGTCTACATATGGCTACATGGACACATTTACAAATTTTAAACACCATCCTGAATATAAAAAGCAAATTTAAAAGCTGCATATTATTATATAATTTATGTGAAATGTCAAAAACATTCAAAACAGATTCATATTTTGTTTATAGATACACACATAAGAAGTAAAAGGATCAAAATACGCACGGGAATGGTGCACACCAACTATATAGTAGTGGTTATTTCTAGGCAAGGTGGAAAATGTGAAGACAAGGAATTTCAACGTTTTTGTATCCTTTTGTTTCTTAAAAAAAATTGGTGCAAAAATGGCAAAACAGGGGCTGGCCCCGTGGCTGAGTGGTTAAGTTCGCGCGCTCTGCTGCAGGCGGCCCAGTGTTTCGTCAGGTTCGAATCCTGGGCGCGGACATGGCACTGCTCGTCAGACCACGCTAAGGCAGCGTCCCACATGCCACAACTAGAAGAACCCACAACGAAGAATACACAACTATGTACCGGGGGGCTTTGGGGAGAAAAAGGAAAAAATAAAATCTTAAAAAAAAAAAATGGCAAAACATATTTTTTAATCTTGGAGTTATGTGAATGGGTGTCTAATGCATATTCTCTACGTAATATGTAGGGGTTTTTGATTCTATGTATTTTCTACCAGTTTTACTGAAATATAATTCACATACCATATATATTCACCAATTTAAATTGTACAATTCAGTGGTTTTTAGTATATTCACAGAGTTGTGCTACTATCACTATAATCAATTTTAGAGCATTTCATCATTCCAAAAAGAAACCATGTACCCATTAGCAGTCATTCCCCACTCCCTCCAAACCCTCCAGAGCCCCAGGCAAGCACCAGTCTCCTTTCTGTCTCTATAGATTTGCCTCTTCCAGACACTTCATGTAAATGAGATTATGCAACATGTGTTCTTCTGTGAGTGGCTTCTTTACACAGCATGACGTTTTTACGGTTCATCCATGTTGTCGCATGTATCAGTACTTCATTTCTTTTTATGGCCAAATAATATTCCATTGTTTGGGTATGTCACATTTTGTTTACTCATTTGTCAGTTGATGACTATTTAGATTGTTTCCCCTTTTTGGACGTTATGAATAACGCTGCTATGAACATTTGTGTACAGATTTGTATGCAGACATATATTCTTATTGCCTAGGAGTAGAATAGCTAGGTCATATGGTAACTCTAGGTGTAACATTTTGAAGACCTACCAAACTGTTTCCCAAAGCAGCTACATCATTTTACATTCCCCCCAGCAATGTGTGAGGATTCTATTTTCTTCACCTCCTCAGCAACCCTTTTCGTTGTCTTTTTGATTATAGCCATCCTATTGAGTGTGAAGCGGTACCTCATTTTGGTTTTGATTTGCATTTCCTTAATAGCTAATGATGTTGAGCATCTTTTCATGTGTTTATTGTCTCCATGCCTTTTTTAATGTATGAAATATTTTATAACTAAAAAGAAAAACTTTAAAACAATCCTTGCAAATGATATCTTGATATGGAGGTTGATGGCATATGGAGCCTGTTAACATTGATTTGAGTGAGTGTTGAAAAAAGAATACTATTTTACATATTTTTTCAGATACATATTTGGGACAAAATTGCACAGAACACGAAGAAAGAGCAACATTCAATCAGTGGTAGAGAGTAAAGCTGTTAGTGGAATGTTAGTGTAATTATATAAAATGTAAAACCTCCATTTCACAATTAGAAAGAAGGGGTCTTCAAGGGTGTCAACATCATTGATGAGTCATTATCCATATCCACTTTTATGCAATGAAATTCTAGCAAAATACAATTAGAACAGTGAGACAGAGAGGCTAGTGTGTGCTTTTCCTTGATAATTTAAAATAGAGAGATCATAAAATCAGGGACAGAGACTTCTAGTGAAAATAGTCTGTTTGGTAAAAACATATTAAACTAAAAAGCAAATATTGATCTCCATCACAGACTATTGTAATTCAAATTCATTTAAAATTTTGATGAAATTTGATTATTGGGTCAAGGACCAGATCAATACATTCTTCTACTGCATGAATAGGATAACAGTGCCA
Organism: Equus przewalskii; assembly: GCF_037783145.1. Lineage (NCBI taxonomy): Eukaryota > Metazoa > Chordata > Mammalia > Perissodactyla > Equidae > Equus > Equus przewalskii. The sequence goes on along the minus strand of NC_091835.1, from coordinate 44,346,181 downwards.
GAAAATTACACGACGGTGAAACGCTTATTTACAAAGAGCTGTGAAGTTACAGTTGTTACGAATTGGGAGAATTGATTTAATCTTTGTTTCCTGAAATACTCTCATTCATCTCAAATACTGTACCTCGTTTAAGGGGAAAGTGTAACTTTTTTGTTTTTAGTGAGAAAGGAACATTGGAAAAAGTGTTTATTGTGAGAAAATCTGCTTAGCACGTAAAGAGAAAGATCTACCTCCTTTAGCAGCTATGTGGAAAGCAATAAGTAATATATTTATTTTTTAAACATTTGGACATGTTCTAAGGATCATCAATTTAACTCATATGATACATGAAAAAATCAGTAATAACTTCAATGAATATAACTAAGGAAGGAAAAAATATATTGTCATTTTTTTCTTCTTGGGTCTTTTTCTGCCCTCTTCACTAATTTCAATTTTGGTCAGACTTATTTGCAAATTAAAGGAAGAACCAGCTTCCAGCCTACATGACTTTCACAGAAGAAAGGGCACATGCAAATCTTTTAGGACTAGAGCAGCGACTATGCATGACTGAGAGGATTACTGGCCATTCATTCACTCAACAAATATTGCATCCTACCCTGGGCCAGGCACTCCAGGAGCACATGGTGCAACATGGAAGCAGAGAAGTAAACAACTCATAATAGTGCACAGTGATAAAATCTAAAGTATAAGTCTCCGTAAAGCTTTAAGAGGAAATAGAGAAGGGTATTGAAACTGAATTCTAGGCAAGAAAAGGCTTCTTAGGAAAAAAACGCTCTTGAGCTGGGGCCTGAACAGTGAGTTCCAGAGACAGAACCAGTTGAAGAGTTTGGGAAAGTGAATTACACACAGAGACAGTACCATGTGTCCAAATGCAAAAGAGAGAACCCCACGTTTGGACAAATGTTCGTAATTTAGTGTTGTTGAACTTGAGGGCCTGTGTGTGGTGACAGAAGGCTTGTAGGAGAGGACATTAGCAATAGGGCTGTTCATGAATTGCCTTGTTTGTGCCACGCTAAGGAATTTGAGCTTCCTTTTGAAGAAAGTACGGAGACACTGAAGAGATCTTCAAACAGGACATTAATGTGATTAATGTGATTTAGAGGCTAGGTCTTAATAGCTTATAACTAAAAATAAGATCTATTTACTTTCACTGATCAAATCGTGTTGATCAGAATGGCAAACATTTGTATGCCGTTGTCTGTATGGCAGTTGCTGTTCTCGATACACATCATTTATTCGTTTGTTTAACCCAGCCTTCTCTATTTTGTGTCTGCAGGGCTGTACCGAACCTCCCGAGATATCTGTGAGGCACAGCTGCCTTCTCTTGTTCACTGTCTTTGCAACTCTGAGAATTAAGTACAACTTATCCACAAATCCCTATTCTTGTCCCCTTCTCTGATTAGGCAGACACTTTGACTAAATGTATGTGCCAGGGCAGCTCATTCGTTTCCACCAAAAACTATTTCATATATCTCCTCTATTGGGATACAAAATTCAATGGCTTGGGGCTGGCCTGGTGGCATAGTGGTTAAGTTTACATGGCGACCTGGGGTTTGTGGGTTTGGATCCCAGGTGCAGACATGGCACTGCTCGTCAAGCCATGCTGTGGCAGCATCCCACATAAAAATAGAGGAAGATGGGCACAGAAGTTAGTTCAGGGACAATCTTCCTCAAGCAAAAAGAGGAAGATTGGCAAGAGAAGTTAGCTCAAGGCCAATCTTCTGCATAAAGGAAAAAACCAACTGCTTTCTAATTCAGGAGATGGAAAAATTCTCTGCTCTCCCATCTCCAGCTATCAGCTGCTGTCCAATCCTCAGTTATGCACCTGGCATTTACTTAGTGGATAGATGATTGATGTGGGAAGCACATATATCCCCTTCAGGGAAATCACCATTCCCACCTGTTACTCTCATGATCCCAAGAGCATGATCACAAAATTTAGTCTCATCCAACTATTACAATTAAAATGGAATTTGGTTCTGACACGATTCCTAATTTCTCCTCACCAAGGGACTGAAGAAACATGGTCAAATATGGGTTAAGAATTATCTCTCTTTAAGTGTAGTGGATAAGAGCTTGGGCTCCCAAGTTGAACTTTAAGACTGGCTCTGTCACTTACTAGACTGCATTGACCTCGATAATTTAAGTTAATTAATCCCCATAAGACACAGATTCCTCATCTGTAAAATAGGGTAAATAATAATATTTATATCCAAGATTGTTGTAAGGATAGAACATGTTAAGACATATAGCATTTCCGGGGTCTGGCCCAGTGGCACAGCGGTTACGTTCGCACGCTCCATTTTGGTGGCTTGGGGTTTGCCAGTTTGGATCCTGGGTGCGGACCTACACACCGCCTATTAAGTCATGCTGTGCCAGCCATCCCATATAAAAATAGAGGAAGATGGGCATGGATGTTAGCTCAGTGCCAATCTTCCTCAGCAAAAAAAGAGGAGGATTGGTGGCAGATGTTAGCTCAGGCCTAATGTGGAATGCGCTGAACTTAACCACTAGGCAATTGGGGCTGGCCCTAGTTTATTTTCTTCTAATCATATTTTCTGCAAATTTGTGGCTTTAATTGTTACATAGGAAAGCATCTGACACTACTTATTAAAACCGGGCAGACTGAATTTTTTTTATTGTGACTGGATTTCACAGTTACTTGTTCTAAATAGTTGACTTCAAGCCTTTCTCTCTCAAAGCAGAGTGTGGTTCTTTCTCTTAACGTAATTTCAGAAATTAATAAGCATTCTATATTTATTGTAATTAATCTTCATTTTTTTCTCTCCTTCAAACTACACAGCTTAATTGATAGGTTTGTGGAGAATTCTACAACTAAATGCTGCTGGTAAATAAGTCATGGTTCCCACTCTTCAAGAACTCAAGCTTTTCTACAGAAGATGGGTGTGCAAAAGGTAATAGAAATACAATCATGTAAGTACAATAAGAGAAGTTACGTGTGGTTTAGGCAAAATTGGTAGCACAATGCATTCAGTAATAAATCAGCTGCACCTGAGAAGGAGGGGTGAGGGAAAGCTTCAAAGAGGAGATGATGTTTACACTAGGTCTTGGCAAACAGAGACGCTCTCTATACCCATGAAGAGAGGGAAAGCATTCCATTTAGAAGGGTGTGTGTGTGTGTGTGTGTGTGTGTGTGTATGTGACAGTATGGACGCATGAAATAACAAGATGGCTCTTTCAGGAAGCTGAGTAGTTTGGGGACTCAGTGGAGGGAGAAGACAATAGAGAGGAAGGCAAGGGCCATATCATGCAGGGTTTGTTATATTTGATGACACACTGGACTCTACTCTGCAATCAATGATGGAAGACATTTGAAGTATGAGAGTCGCATGATCTTATTTGTACTTTGGGGACTGTCTGGCAGCAGTTTGTAGGATGGCTTGGAGGGAAACTGGAGGCAGGTTGACCTGCAAGGGGACCTTCGTAACGACCTAGGAAAGAAATGAAGGCCTGAAATATGTTAGCAGTAATGGGGTTGAGAAGCATCTGGCAAACATGAGTGTGTTTTAAGAAGAAATTGATAGGACCTGTTGACCTAGTGGATGTGGGTAGAGGGGGGCAACTGTCAATCATTTAGGAAAAGGGATGATGATTCTAATTTGGGGCTGATGAGTTTGAGATTCCTGTAGGATGTACAGATAGAAGTGTTAGCTTAAAGGTGTGAAACTCAGTAGAGACGTTTGGGCTAAAGGTAAACATATTAGGACCTGTGATCAGGAAATATGAATTATAATAGAAGAGGACCAGCAACAACACTCTGCAGACACTGACACTCTCCAGGTAGGAAGAAGACGTAAGACTGTCGAAGACTGAGAAGAAGCCATTGGATAGGTCAAATAAAGGCCATGGGGGGAAAAAGAGCAGTAGCATCCAAATTTTCAAGGACAAAGTGGTCCTCTGACTGATGACACTAGAAACTCTGAACAGCTTATCCTTGGAAGGAAAGACGCTTCCAGTGCAAAAACCTGCTCATTTTTTTATTCTCTCCCTTTGTTGCTTTGACTGCTCACGCCTAACCTTGCACATCGTTGTTGAACAATAAGTGAAAAACAATATTAATGATGCCTGTAAAACTAGACAACACAGAGTATTCTCACAAATCAAAGTTTATTCTCCACAGCAGCAAAATGGTAAACAGAAGACAAACCCGTAAGATTTGTCATTTACTATATCATGAAATTTTTCAATTTCTATGAAACCCAAGCACATCATCCTCATAAAATGAAAAGCAAATAGGAAACTACTTCAGTGTGCCTTATATTGTTAGCACTATTCTCTCAGCATATAATGATAATTTTCGTTTGTTCATCATCAGAAGTTATCTGCCAAGTTCCATTTAACTCTGTATAGAAAAATTCCCAGTTCTAGTTCACTTTCTTATAACTGCATATCAAAATACAATTTAAGAATATTTAACAGATTATAGAATTAAAATACTGCTTTTTAAAAGAAAAAAATACCTTACCCATTTAAGAATTATTTAATTAAAACAAAGAAGTATAAGCAAGGAACATTCCTTACTTGGCCATTATTGTCATGTTAAATAATGCATTAATATTGCTTCACAGTGAAAATTTGTTCTGACCAATTTTAAGAATAGAAAAGCATTAGTTGGGCACTAAATTTGAGTCCTGATTCTGTTGCTAATATTTTTGGTAATCTTTAAAAAAAGTTAACATACCTAGGCTTTGTTGTTGTCTAAAAAAGGGTGATAAAAATAACTTTGCCAGGATACATTGCAAGGATAAAGTGATACCACAAAAAAGACTAAGAAAAAAATTGGGGTACTCTAGTTAGAAATCACTGATTATTAATCTCAGTTCCAAATTAGTAAATATTTCCAAAAACTTTAAAGAGAAAACAGCTAAGTTATGGCTAACTCAAAACCCAAACAAAATAATTATCTAAAATAATATGTAGTATTAGCATAATTTAGAAAATATAAAGTACATAACTGAATTTTAGATATCAGAAGATGTTAATGTTTCCAGTTAAAGCTTTAATCCAGACTATTTTTAACGCCAAAAATTTTGGTAGTTTCCATCCTTAAACTCTACTATATTTTCATTATGGTTTTTATTACAAAACTGGTGATCTTTAGGTTTCTATATTACAAAGAATAGAGAATTTCCATGGAAAGGAACCTTGAAAATAGAACTAAATCCTCTTTCCAGTCTGTGGAGACTAAAGATGGCCACTTCCATATATATATATATATATTTTTTTTTTTTGACACTCGTCAGGAGGAATTTATTTCCACTCGCTTTAAATCTGGGTAGGCTTTTTGTGACTAATAGAATGCAGCAGCAGTGAATCTGTGACAGTTTCTGGGCCTAAGTCTTAAGATACTGACAGTTTCAACTTCCTATTGGAATATTAGCTTCTGGAACCCAACTGCCATGCTATGAGGAAGGCCAAGCAGTCCTGTGGAGAGACCCAAGGTACCCAGCCAATAGCCCCAGCTGAGTTTGCAGCGAAGCTGGTGCAACTTGCTAGCTATGTAAGCTAACCATCTTGGAAGTGAATTCTGCCCCAGTCAAGCTGCCTCAGCTGACGCTGTGGAACAAAACCATGCCATTCCAACAAAACCCTGCCCAAATTGCAGACTCATGAGCAAAACAGATGATTCTTGTGTTTTAAGATACTAAGTTTTGGGTGGTTTGTTAAACAGTAATAGATGACGGGAATATCATCTTAGAAATATCACAGTGTAAGTGAAGAAGAACCCTTAACTTATCTAAGTTGCAGTTTCAAAGACACATGATATTAAAATAAAGTTTTTATGTTTTTGTTTAATGGTTGAAACACTTCTCTCATACTACACATAGATAATAGTAGAGTTATCACTTTAATGTTTGGACTGAGTAAAGTGGAAAGTTGGAAGTCTGGGTAAATCTAATTGAGTACTACAGTGATAGGTACAATGTTTGTAAGTATGCTAGCCATATCAATTTAATTCCACTGGCCATACACTTTTCCGACACTACAGTAATGGCTTCACATGGGCCAGTTTTCATTCTCTAGTTCCCAGCTGGAATCCACCCAGCAAGATTTTAAGATCACAGATTAGGTCCAAATGACAAAGAAATTAAACATAACTTTACCTTAGTTGATCACTATTTCTGTATATATAATACCTACTATTTCTTGGCCACTAAAATAATATTATTATACATTTGTGGGACTAGACAATGGCTGTGGTTGACAAATAGAAAACTATTGTAATAATTCTATTAAAAGCAGTAATTTAAAAATTCTATTATCATGCAAACATATTGCTTATTTAAACTGACGTCTTGGGAGGTTGTGAGGAGGCAGTATATGTAGTGGTTACTACATCTTGGCACTCCTATTCCCTTTCATCGCTGATTGCTCTAGGAGTGGGCACGTGAACCAAGTCTAGCCAAAGAGATATGAGGGAGGTTGGCTGGATGTTTGGAAAAGATTTCTTCCCCTATAACAGAGAGAGGCCCTTAAGGAGAATATCTCCTTTCTCATTGCTTTTGAATTTTTGTGTGGCTACACAATGTGAGAGAATGTCCTTCAACCATCTTGCAGTCACAAAATTGGGAGAGCATAAAGTTGAAAAGAACCTGTGTCGTTTATGATCTTATTGAAACCCTTCCTCTATTCTTGAACTGCCTACCTCCAGACTTCTTTTTGAGTGAAATAACTAGATGTCTCACTACTGTTTAAGCGAATTGTAATAGCGTATTTTAATACTTACAGCCAAAAGCAATCCTGATTGATTCAGTAATGCTATAAACTGCCTACGCAGTGCTGAAAAATAGCATGTGCTTAAAAACTTCGGTTATTACTCCTGTAAGTAAAATATAAAGATGTATATGTCCAAAGCACCATTGATTCCCATTAGCTACTCATAATCCATCCCCACTCTGAAATCTCAAAATATTTTGTACTTGTTTTTTTAACAACAATCACATATGCTTTAAATTTGAATCATTTGTGTACGTGATTTATATTGCCTACTGGATTGTAATCTCTCTTTTGTACCACTGATTGTCTTATATCCAGTAGATACTCAATAACTATTTGTTGAATGAATTCATGATTAAGACAATGTGTTTAAATTGCATAATATAAAAAAAGCAGACATCATAATTTTCAAGGAGGACTGTACCCTTGATGTGTGTGTGTGTGTGTGTAATTTAATAGAATGACACAACAATTAGTAAATTTGGGAGTAATTTTATTTCTGTTTTCCCTTTGGACCCTACCATTGAATACAATTCAATTCTGACTTCAAGATGGAAGTTACATAAGAAAATTTAGAGCCATTTGTGTATCTCAACTAGGATTCCTGTTAGGAAATAGAGTAGAGCTCAGCCTGGTCAAAGGAAGTTTGATTAGTGGGACAACCAGGTTCCTGCCAAGGTGCTGCCCAGTTTAAGGTCACTGCTTTTGGTCACAGCAATTACAGAGGTATTTTGGCCACAAAATTATGACCAGACAATTCTAGACTCTCCTAGCTTTTCAATATCAGGGAAGAATAGCCACCTGTAAGCAAGTTTTCAATCTCAAAATCTCAAGTATTATGAAGCAATGAGATGCAGGATTTGATGAAGGGAACTCAGACCTTAGTGCAGCTGAGGATGGCTGGTGATACAGATCAAGGCACGTAGGCCCTGGATGAGGGAAGGAGTGTCCATAGCAGAAGCCTTTGGGGTTGGTTGGGATGGGCAAGTCAAAGGGTTTGGGCACCAAAAGTTAGGTCTTGAGGGGAAAGGAAAGAAGAACTGAAGATCAGTTCTATTTTTTAGGTTTTTCTCAGGACCAACCACAAAAGAGGGAAATGGGAAAGAAAGGAATTTGTATGGGTCATGTTTATCTTTCGTATTATTCAAAGAGTCTGTCTTTGGAGCTAAATAATTTGCAACTTTCTACTAATGTATATTTAGATAAATTACTTCCCTCCCTCCCTGAGTTTCTTCTTCCTCAATTGTAAAATGGGAATAATAATACTCACTTCACACAGTTCTTGAGAAGACATGAAATGCATGTGGGGTGTGTGAGTATGTAAATATATATTTGCATATGTATAAATATGTAAAATTACTTAGCATAGTGTGTGGGACATAATACCCACCCTTACCCCCTCAGCAAATGTTAAATTTATTGAACAAATGATAATTGAGTGCCCACCTGCTGCTCTGCTTTGGAAACTGGTTAGAAAAGGTGAACAAGATGAAGCCTATATTCTAGGGGATGAATGAAAAAAAGTTGTGGTTATTAGAAATGACTGACCAACTGTAGCATTTAAAAGAATACTCAAAACATAGATTCTTGATGTTTGGAAACTTATGTATAACATGAAATAAAGAAACACAAAAAGGTTGCAAATATTTATAAGGGAAAATACATACTGAAAATTTTATTTATTATGTTTTTAAATTTCTTTTTTAAGATTGGCCCTGAGCTAACATCTGTTGCCAATCTTCTTTTTTTGTTTCCTTCTCCCCAAAGCCCCCCAGTACATAGTTGCATATGCTAATTGTAGGGCCTTCTAGTTCTGCTATGTAGGACACTGCCTCAACATAGCTTGATGAGTGGTGCTAGGTCTGAGCCCAGGATCTGAACCTCCGAAACCGTGGGCCACTGAAGTGGAGCATGTGAACTTAAAGCATTCGGTCACGCATTGGGCCAGTCCCCATACTGAATTTTAATATACAGTAGGTTTGTTCTGTTTTACTTAGAATTTCCTTTTAAAACATTTGCATTTCTGGACTGTAATGGACATGAGAATATGATCTCTTGGAGGATTTTATAAAGAGGGAAGGGGAAAAATTGAGTATAACACACAAATGGAACTAAAACCTAGAGCGCAGAGATCCAAACAGGGTTAGGAAAAATAGCACTGGGTGAAGTCACTACGTGTAATGAGTCACTACGTGTATTGTATTGTTTGGTAGTTGATTATAAAAGAACAGAATAAAAGTAGTCTCTTTAAATTATGCAAATATTAAACAAGCAAACGATAACAAAACTGTAGCTGGAGGCTAACCAGGAAGAAATAGCCAGGGTAGACGTTAAAGAAGGCTGAAGGTTAGATAATATAAAATGCTTCTCGTGTTCATTAGGAGTCCTTAAAGAAAGGTGGATCGAATATGTGCTGGACATGCTTAGAGCTTACCAGGATATCATTTACGGAAAGTCAGTGGAAAAGCTGGGGAAATGACAAAAGAGCATAAAGAGTCTAGCAGTAACAATTAGTTGCATTGAGAAGAGTGAGAATAATTTTCTATTCACACTCTAATCCCTTCCAAGAGACTACGTCTATACACATTTTAGAAAGAAAAAAAAAATCTACAAAATAACATTAATCTAAGGCCATGTCTAAAATATTTTGGTATAATGGGCTGCTTAAGAGAAATATTTTTGTTTTCGTTTATGTCACAGACCTACATGTTTTCTTAGCAAATCAATTTCTGAGCCAGAGCAGATCAGAAAGGCTGCAGTTGTTTAGAGCTTTCAAAACATCTGGAAAGTTATTCTGGCAAATAGAGTCAAATCCATTAGCAAAACAGATGTTTTCCACTGTGGTGGGAAAACACAACTTTCTTATATGTATTGCATATGGTCCAAATCCATCTCAGAAATAAGAGCCCGCCTCTTTGAGGGTCTTGGGACCACAGTGTTCTCCTAGACTCTGCCAATAAAAGCATGGCCAAGGCCATTTAGGTGTTTGAAAGTCAATATTTCATAATAATCTTTTTATCTAATGTTCTATAAAACAAGAGAAACAAGTTATAAAAATTTAAGTTGCCTCTCCGAGCCCTCAGTTAAAAAGTTGCAGTTGGATTAAAACCAAGTGGTAATCTTTGGCAGGACCCCAGGGGGCTAAGAGGGGAGAAAGACCCTAGGAGGTCACGACAGAGAATAGCAGTCTGAGAGTTGTTTGGGCCTTTCTTCCCAGAGAAAGCAAAGGAAAACTTCTTCTCACTGACCCTCAGGAAAGAGTATGAGAAGTTCTAGGAGATGGTCTCATCAAAAAGCCAGAAAGCATCGTGCCACAGGAATACAGGAAATGGGTCCATTCAAAAACTCATTTACAGGAAATGTTTCCTCTTACAGAGGAATCTCACATTCTCACAGACAGATGAATTCACGCTATCAGATCGCGTAAAGCACATGTTCTAGTCCTTTTTTTAGCCTTTGTAAAAATGGATATAAACTTTTAATAGATAGGAAGCATTTGCATTGGTCATTCGCCAATTAATTGTTTTAAGCTAAAAAGTTCCATTTTCTTAGCCAATGGAACATTTTCTGTGTCTAAAAATTAGATTTTCAGCTTTCTTTTGACTAAGAAAAAAAGCAGAAATAAGAAAAAATAAAAAGAAGTGATTCTTTATTTTTTATTATATCAAATAATGTAAAAATGATTTGTACTGAGAGTAAAATGAAGGAACACTGGCTGGATTAAGCTGATTAAATTGTTTAGAATCCCCAGGGTTGCCAATGTTTAAAAATGCTGCTCAACTATAAAGGGAAATACTTGAGTTTCCCACTGCTGAGTATTCTAAAATGCTTTATAGTTTCAAAAGCACAGCCTGTAAAGATAAAGGATGCAAATCATTATTTGGATTCAGAGATGCAGAGATTTCTGCTATTTCTAGAAGGGTTGCCTGCTGTCACAGAATGTTTTAGATCTCTTTATAATGAGGCGCTATCATGATATAGGTTACAGTGCTGACAGATTCTTCATTTGTGCTCTGTTCTTCTTTGCTTGGCGCATATGCCTGCCAAAATAACCACGATCGTGAATGACGGGATTTGGATTCACATGTGTCAGGGAAAACGTGAATAGAGTCAACTATTGATACTAGTCAGACACGTCTTATTTCCAACTTCTTATTAACATTATAACCTGATTCACTTATGATATCATCGCTGTCTCTGTTTACTCTCATTCCTGTCTGAAGCTGGCTCATCGGGAACTTTAGAGAGAATGCTTCTGAACCTGAAACACTTTAATTATCACTTTGCTCCAGGGAATTGTGAGCTAGAAAGATACCATGCTTTAGAGAGGAAAATAAAGATCTCTCTATGAAGATTATTTGCATTTGTCTATGAGATAACGCTATTCATCCATTGTATGGAAGGGTGCCCAGAACAGAAATGAGCAAGAGCAAAGATGTGCTAAGTAGATAGCTTTCTAACTCCTTTTGAGGCAAGTCTTCCAAGTAGAGCTTCACTTTGTTTAAAGTGCTGTGATTTTCCCAAACTGGGTATATACCAGTTTTGGTAAGTGTGAAAACACATCCCAAAGCCAGAAAAGAAATGAGTTCTATATTTTCTGCGGCCAATCTCTCCCCTGTCTTCCAGCCCTTCTAGTGGATAATTGAAAAACTGACATTGTGTGGCTAAGAAAAGGAGCAACTGGAGATAGAAAAGGTGTGCAGAGGCATGAAAAAAATAGGAATATGTGCAACTGAAGGATGTGTGCCGAGAAAGGGCTTTGTGCTGAGAGTACAGATGCCAAGTGAAGTTCCAGGGTAATTTCTGGGACTGGTACGTGTCCACTCTGGTTGCTCCTGGGAGGAGGAGAAAAGAAGAAGTTTAGCACAATAAAAAGATATAAGATTGGGAGAAGAGCTGAGATGTTTCCAGGGATATTTATACGGAGAGAATTATAGGAAACAACACTAATGATTACATTAGTGTAGGACACATTATGAAAGCAACATGGCTTTTCTATAACTACCTGCACCTCATTTGTTTTTTCTTTCCCTGTCAAAGGAGGGGTAGATTATGAAAGGTATAAGCCAATGGAGAAAAAGAATAGGAACCCAGATAACCTTGACTGTTTCTTTCCTAGCCTTAGGAAAGCAAGCAAAAAGCATGTCATTAGGCCAAATCTCAAGACGATAACTTTTAGTTCCTCATAGGAACAAGCAGGGTCACAGACCAGGCTGGGAAAAGATCAGGAATTATAAGGAAACTAGAATAAATAGGCCCTTAGGTTTCAATTTAAATACCTCTTTAGAAGTGTATTAAATGATTTTTCCAACTACTTTTATGGAGTGAAATGTTCCATCTGGCTGAGCTGAGGAAGAATTTCAAAGTTGTGGAATAGCAGAATCAGAGCTGGAAGTCGCTTGTGAGTCTTTTCATGCAACCCCCTCATTTTTCTTTTAGCGATTCTGGAGTGTGATGTAAACAGAATCTATCGAGTCCACATGCTCCAGACTTGTTCATTAAACATACAAAACAGCTTGTGCCGCTCCTGTGTTTCCTTCCAGCTCCTCTTCTATCTTCTCTCTTTCTAACTAAGCTCCTTGTAACAGCAGTCCACACTTGCCCTTTCCACTTCCTCACCTTCCTTTCACCTCCCGAGGCCACAGAGCTGTCCCTCCTTTGAAATTCCCCTCCCTCAAGTTCCCTCACAAAGCGCACTCTTCCACCTGTGCCAGCATGGGCTTCGGAGCAGGACGGTTGGACCTTAAATCTTGCTTTTTGTCATTTACTTCCTGTGTAACCCTGGGCGAGTTCTCTCTGTGCCTCACTCTGGGTAAGTTTGCCTCTCTCTCCTTTTCTCATCTGTCAAGTGGGAAGAATAATAACAATCCCTACTTGACAAGGTTATGAGAATTGAATGAGTCAAGCCGTGTAAACTGCTTAAAATGGTCTCTGGCGTGTTATACTCCGTCAATAATATAAATTTGAGTTCTTAGCTCTCAGTATCTTTCTCGATACCCTTGTAGTATGACTGTTATCAGTCCCCTCCTTCTTTCCTTACTTCCCTTTTTTGCAAGTGTTTGACCATCTCTCCACTCTGTGCCAGGACGCTGGGGCTACAGTGGTGAGCAAGACAGCTCGCATACGTTCTTATGGGGATCATGGTCTTAGTTTTCATCTTATCACCCTATTAGCTGCTTCTCAGTTTTCTGTGGAGACTCCTTTTGCTCTCTCTGCCTCTTGACCTCCTAAATTATCCTTAAATTTTGTCTCCTTATTCTAACATATTTTCCTGAAGGTGAAGGCATCCTTCCTATTCCAAATCTGTCTTCTGTCTTGACTTTACTCCCAGGTCTACACTTCCAAATACATATTAATTGTCTCCACCTATTACAAAGATACTTCAATCCCAAGGTGTCCAACATAAAATGGATTATCTCCCCAATGAAGCCTCCTTTCACCAAATCTTGTTTTACCTTGTAGTCAATGGTACCACCAACCAATGGGCACCCACATCAGAATCCTCTTTCATCATCAACTTCTCCACATTCAATCGTGGGGGAATTTTACTTGCTCCTCAAGTGTCGTCTCTCTTCGCTATTCCCACTTTCTTAGTTCAAGCCTTCAATATTTTTCTCTTTCTAAGCCTTCTAAATTGTCTCCCATTCTTAACTTCTGTTCCACCAGTGCTCACACATTTTCTAAGACAAAAACCTGATCATTAATTCAATCATGTACTCACTCACTCACTCGTTTACTCACTCGCTCACTTGCTCACTTATTTACTTAATAAGACTTGATGAAAACCCACTGCGTGCCAAGCACAGATCATTGTATTTCTCTCTAAATTCCTCTAAAGGTCCCTTGACTCCTTTTTACTATCCTTGTGCCTATGTACATTCCATGCCTCCCACACACACACACTCCTTGTTCCCTTGACAAACTGCTACATGTTCTTCATAACTCAGCTCAAATTTCTCCTCATTCATCCCTTCACTCAACTCTGCCCAGTAGTGGAATATAATAATAAATACAACTGATAAACTCATGCTCTCACAGAATTTACGTGAGGGAAACAGACAACCAATAATTGAACAAGATGATTTCAGGTTGTGATAAGTGCTATGAAAAAAAGGCATTGTAAGACAATAAGGGGAGAGAGAGAGTAAGAGAGCGAACTTGTGTGAGTGTGTGTTGAGGGTACAGTTTTAAATAGGGTGATTGGTCAGAGAAGTCTCTTCTGATGAGGTAACATCTGAGCTGAGACCTGAATGAAGTGAGAGGGTGAGCTGTGTAGATATCTGGAAGAGGAGCATTCCAGGACAGGGGAACGGCAAGTGCTAAGGCGCTGTGATGGAAGTGTGCCAGCAGGCTGGAACAGCAAGGAAGTTGGAAGGCACTCAGCGAAACGTGGCAGAGCGAGTCTCCGTGATGCCAGCCTGATTTTGCACAGCAGAGTTGGGCCTTCATTTCTCTGTGCTTAGATAGTGGCTGGTATTACATTGTGCTGTTACAACACGGCATATGGTTGTCACTATTTATTTATGTCTGTCTAATTTCTTGTACTGCAAGCCCTCAAGGGTGGGGACCATTTTGTACTCCTTTTTGTATTCTCAGAGCCTATCCCTGAGCTTGGACCTATGTTGAGTGGATGAATCAGAGGCCCTTAAGACGCTTCCTTGTGGTTAAGTCAGCTGATTGGGTTCCCACCACTTTCAATACTCTTCTTTCATCACCATGCTCTCTTAGCACCTGGTATTGATCTTTTACTGGCTTTGGTTACTTCCTCCTGGAACCTTGAATCATGGACATTCCTGTATTGATTTCCAGTCATGACCCTCCACTCCTCCCAGGTTTCTTCTTGCAGTGGTAAGTGTGGCCTGTGCGGACAATGCCACTCAAGGGCTCTACATATTGGAGCTGGGGGAAGGCTCGTACAGGCAGCACTAATAAATGAGTGCACCGTTTTGATTGTGAGTGCGTAATTATGGTACACCTTAAATCAGGAGCACCCTAATGAATAGAATACAGAAGGACTTGCAAGTTGAGCAAAGAAAAAGAATGCAGGCAACTGACTGTGATTATTGAGAAACATCACCTTGAGACTGCACTTTAAGGTTTTATAAATACTTCAGTATTTATTGTCATAACCTATTTTTTTATGCAAGTGTGAATAAACTTTAGAAGTTAGCTTATTTTCATAGGACCAAAAGGTCATGTATACATATATTAGAATAACATGATTTCACAAGATGTCAATCCCTGAAAGCAGGTGATATCTATAAACCGAAGCTCTGTATTTCCTTATTTTTTAGAGCAGGAAGTTGGAGTTAATTTTTAAAGGATAGCGATCTCAAATAATGTAAACACAGGTGACACTCATTTGCAAACAAAAAGCCTCTAAATTGTTGAAATAGGTGTTATCAAGAATGTGAGCAAAATTTATATACTTTATTATAAAATAACATTGGGGCTTCTTATGCAAAACCTGCTTACTCAGATTTCATTATGTATTTTTTCCAGCCATGGCAGATTACAAGTAATAAATTATCAGGGCGGGAAGGTGGAAGAGGAAGTTACAGCAACAACCAATGGAAGGATGCCAGACTGCACAGGAGGCAGAAAGACTTGAAGAAGCAGACACCAAGGACTCACCATGATAGCCATTTAGGGCCTCCAAATCCAGGGCAAACAACGCAGTTACCCTTTTTGGCACCACTATACAGGTGCATAACACTTTATCGGCGATGTCAAATCAAAAGTCTCGAATACTGAAAGACTCTAATACAGAAGACTCTAGAAAAGTTGCTTGGTTTTTTTGTTTTTCATATTTCATTTGGTAGCGAAGCCTGACCTGACTTGCCCTTGTCTGGCAGCAGATCTTATCTGAACTGATCTGAGGCTACTCACGAACTTCATTCTAATTAACGTGACTGTTTGGGTGCAGAAACAATGTGTTCATTGCAGACCCCGCTGAAGGTGTTATGAATGTATGGTATAAGCACCACGTTACCTTTACAAAGTCCAAACATCCAGTTGTGCGGGTTCTGGCTAAGGGGCTGTGCACCTGTGTAATACAGTCACAAATGCACAAAATAGTAACCATATAAAATGAGAAGTGCTATGCTTGCTTGATAAGATAGGCGAGTGTGGAAAATACTTTGAAAGCTTTGCATTTTGAGAAAGTGTTCATAAAGGAAAGGAAAGCTGCAGAGTATTTGGAAAGTCAACAAGTGTTTATACTACACTTTAGAGATTTCCTGTGTTTGTGTGTGTGTGTGTATTTCTGAGTCCTTTAAGATGAATTTAGACTTGGAATTTGGGGGATATATTTGTGCTTGCCTTGCTGCAACTTGAATTTGTGTACTATTATCTGGGAAATTATTTTTAAGGTTGTTAGAGTTTGCTTGAGTACCCAGGATATCTGAGTGAGAAAGTTATTCAGAGATGTGAATGTGCTTTTTAAAACTTCCAAATTTGTAACAGGAGTTTTGTTTTGTTTTGTTTTTGCCCCCTTGAGGAATCTGCTGTGAATGAAAAAAAATAGTGGGTGCCAACTTAAGGAAACAGAGGCTGTGTTTGCAATGCCAGTGAGCACACCCAAGGGGAATTGTTAAATAGCCTGAGGGATATTCTAGCCCAGTAAACCTAAAGACACAAAAATGCAACTTTAGACATTAGCGATGGAAATTTTCAAACTCTAGCTGAGTTCTAGCGGGAGTAAAGAATTCAGAAACACACAAAATTCACAATAGATAATAAAATACTAGTCTTTAAATTTTTTCTGCAACAAAATAACACAGTTACACAATTAAAAATCCAAGTATTATAGAAAAATGTTAATTGAAATAGTGAAGGTAGCTCCTAGCTGCTCTGTTATCCCCTTGCCCATGAAACACTGTTAAATTGTGGCTTATGTTTCTCTAGCTGTTATTCCTTTTCACATAAATTCATTCATACTACATAGCGTATTGCAAGTGGCGTTTTCCTCCCTGCTTAACAGCTACATATCTTGATGTCCATCTAAGTTAGTAGTTAAGGTCACCACCTCATTCTTTTCAATCGTGAGACAAAATTCCATTTTATGGCTATACTATAAAATTGATGAGTTTTTGAAGGTTTCCTTTTTCCCACGGTTATTTTATTTTTTCTCCTTTGATTCTCAACTTCTTTCTTGCTTAGGCACAAGTAGAAAAACAAAAAGCCTAGATTTGATTAGAAAAAGCCGTAAATGGGAAGATAAGAGCTTTTTCCAAATGGGAAATTTCCAGTTCTGTGGAATGAGGAGTGCAATTATCTCAAAAAAATAAAACAAATGATATCTCTTTTGCATTTTAAAGAATACTCAGGTGTTACTAGTAAATGGATCAATAATTCTCAGATTCAAAAATTAAATTTTCTTCAATTATGCAGAAGCATTAGAATTTCTGGAGGAAATAAACCTGGTCGTAAAAATCAATTTTCACATTTAAAATTAGGAACAGGATACCTGTGGTCCCTCTCAGAAAGGAGTGCCTTATCTACAGAGCTGATCAGTCACTCAAAAGTCAGAGATAATAGGCAATGAGGCCTTCTCATCACCTGTGTTCAGGTAGATACAAGAATGTGACTGGATCAATTCCATCACAAATTAGAGCAACAATTGCCTTGTCCCTCTTCTGTCATTCTGTCGCATCTTGTTCAGCCTTTCCCTAGCTATAGGTGTCTCCTTGCATTAATGTCCTCCCCGCTGTGTGCAATCAACAATCTTTTCTTCCTGCAGGAACAAGGATAGTAGTTAAGGTGAACACCAATGTCCCAATCTTACAATACTATTGCCATTTGTCTATCTCAGCCCCCTCCTTCCTGCCCTTCAGGGGTAACTACTATCCTGAATTTTAGGATAAACCTTCCTTTGTCTACACACTAGTTTTTCACAAATGTATATATGTTCCTAAATAACGTGTCATTTACTTTTGCTTGTTTCTGAGCTTTGTAAAAAGGACAACTTATTGTGCATAACCTTCTGCAAGCTTCACTCAACTTTGATGTTTCTAAGAGTAATTTATGCTGTGGAACACACCCGTTGCGTCCTCATGTTCACTGCTGTAGGCTATTTCATGATCCAACTATACCACAATTTATTTATCTTTCTTTCGCTTCCAAGGATTTTAAACTTTTCATTATGATTTCTTCTTTGATCCATGAGTTCTTTATACATCTGTTTTAAAATCCCACTTATTTAAGTTAATATTTAGAAATTAAAATGTGCTGTTCTTTAAAATTGAGTTAAATTTAAATCTTTAAAAATTAGTCTGCTATTGATTTCTAAAGGTATTGCATTGTAAGCAGAGATTATGGATTAGATCAGGGGTCAGCCAACCCAGCCCATCACCTGTTTTTCTACAACTGGTGATCTAGGAATGGTTGACACATTTTAAACTGTTGAAAACACAAAAAGAAAGATAATATTTTGAGGTGTGTGAAAATCATGTAAAATTCAAATCCTGCATGCCTAAATAAGTTTTATTGGAATAAGAACACAGCCGTTTGCTTAATTGCTATCCTTGCTCCTGTAGGAGGAAAAGATTGTTGAATTGCATAAACATTTTGTCCATGGCTCCTTTCACGTGACAGTGGCAAAGTTGAGTTAATTGCAACAGTAGTTGCAACATTGACCAGCAAAGTGAATGTATTTACTATCTAGCCGTTTACAGAAAAAATTTTTCAACCCCTGGTCTAGATAATACAAATTCTTTGAACTGTATTAAGGAATGCAGGTTAATTTATGCAAATATTTCTTAAGGGTTTGATAAGAATGTGTATTCTCTAATTGTCGTATGACAACATTGTAATCTCTAAATGTTGTATATCTATATATCTAGCTCTATATATATACACAGAGTTATCAATAACTTATCAATAAGTGATAGGGTGTTGAAATATCTGCACGACGGTGGTGGATTTATCAATTTCTCCTTGTAGATTTTAGCATTATGTGGCTACCGTCTCTATTTTCAATAGTGTTTTTTTTATCTTAAAGTCCATTGTGTGCGCTATCAATATAGCTACCTCAATCTTGTTTTCATTTTTATATACCTGATATATCTTACGTTTTCCACATCTTTCTGTTGTAAATAGCATATAGCTATGTTTTTAAAAACTACTTCGCATCTTTTAACTGGAGAGTTTAGTTCATTCATGTAGTGATTTCTTACATATTGGAAAGTTTTTCCCTTCAGTCTTTACTTTCTATCTTCTATTGACCCCCTTTTTCTATAGTTCTTGTATTTTTTTCCTTTGCACGGGGTAGAGAGGAGGATTGACTGCTAAGTTTGTTTATTTCTTACTGCCTTTCCCTCCCTCCACTGGTTTGGAATTTCTACATTCTGTGTTTATTCCTTGAGTCTTTAAGATAATGTAGAAGATGACCATCAAATTCACGTTCTCTGGAGCCAGGCTGAGCTCCAATCCCAACTTCATCACATGCTAGTTACATGACTTACGGCTCATGTTTCTGTGGGGTTTTTTTCCTTTACCTGTAAAATGGAGATTGTCAGAAAACTGTTGTGAGAATTTAAATGCATTAATGCATAAAAGCATTTAGACTTTGTAAATATCTTATGGATAGTTTCTCTTGAAATCTTATCATGAATACTTTTCTTAAAGACATTTAAAAGTAATAATATTACATTTAAATTGTTCCTAAATTCTGAAACCCAAGGGACAGTTAAACATTCATTTAGTCAAACATAAATAGTGATGTTAAAAAAAAACCTCTGGGGCTGGCCCAGGGCCCAGTGGTTAAGTTTATGTGCTCCACTTCGGTGGCCTGGGGTTTCACTGGTTCGGATCCTGGGTGTGGACACACAGCACCGCTCGTCAGGCCATGCTGAGGCGGCGTCCCACATAGCAGAGCCAGAAGGACCCACAACTAGAATACACAACTATGTACTGGGGAGCTTTGGTGAGAAGAAGAAGGAAAAGAAGAAAAGATTTAAAATTAATATTTTAACCCCCTCAAAACAATACAAGGACCTTGGAACAGTTTAATGCTAATCCCGTTCCTCCTGATTCGTATGTTATCGTATAAGATATTAGTTGTGTTTTTTAACCTCACAAATTTGACATTATTATTATTATTATTTACAGAGCAAATTTCTTTAGATTACCCCAAATGTTTATCACTTTATTTGCTCACCAGTTTTCCTTTCATCTCAGTATTTCTTATTGGTCACTTCCTTCATCCAAAAGTGGGCTTTAGAAGTTCATCTAATGAAAGTGGCAAACAGGAAAGTTTTTATTTATCTAAAAATGTCTTAATTCCATTGTTGTTTTGGAAGGATAATTTTCCTGGACACATAATTACAGGTTGACAGTTATTTTCTTTCAGCATTTAGAAGATATTCCACTGTCTTCTGGCTGCAATTATTGCTGGTGAAAATTCCTTGGCTTACTTGTTTTTCCTTTGTAGGTAAAGTTCTTTTTTCTCTCAGTGCCTTTATTTGTTTTTGAGGAAGATTAGCCCTGCGCTAACTGCTGCCAATCCTCTTTTTTGCTGAGGAAGGCTGGCCCTGAGCTAACATCCGTGCCCATCTTCCTCTACTTTTCATATGTGGGACACCTACCACAGCATGGCTTGCCAAGCGGTGCCATGTCTACACCTGGGATCCAAACCGGCAAACCCTGGGCCGCCAAAGTGGAGCATGCACACTTAACTGCTGTGCCACCAGGCCGGCCCCTCTCAGTGCTTTTAATATGGCCTTTTCCTCTGGCTTTTTGCAATTATACTATAGTGTGTCTTGGTTTGGTTTTCATTTATCTTATTTGATACATGTTTATGTTGCACTTTCTCTATTTGGTTTTCTTTTCAGTGATTCAACTTGACACATGTTTATGCCAGTTCTTCCTCTCTTGGTGGATTCATGTCTTATATTAATCCTGAAACATTATCAGCTATAATATATAAGATAATCTAAGAGACTATAACATAGTCTCTTCACCTCTTGCCTCCATTCCTTCTAGTTTTTCATTCTGGGATTCTGATTAAATAAATGTTAAATCTTCACATTCTGTCTTTCATATCCCTAATCTTTGCTATTTTACCCCGCCCCACCTCACCCCGTGCTGCATTCTTGATATTGTCTTCACATCTAGCCTACATTTTCCTCTTCAGCTGTGTCTAACTCATTGAGTTTCAAATTTCAACAATTGTATATTTCCTTGCCAAAAGTTCTGGTGGATTTTCTTTTATGTCTACCTAGTTATTTTAGAAAGTCTTTTATTTATGATTTTTCTTTCTTTCTTTCTTCTTCTTTTTTTGGTGAGGAAGATTGTTGCTGAGCTAACAGGTGTGCTAATCTTCTTCTATTTTGTATGTGGGATGGCACCACAGCATGGATTGATGAGTGGTGTGTAGGTCTACCCCTGGGATCCAAACCTGTGAATTCCGGGCCACCCAAGCGGAGCATGTGCAGCTACCATGTCACCAAGCCAGCCCCATGATTTTTATTTCTTTAAACGGCTAGACCATAGTTAGTTTTTTTGCCTCATAAATCTAAATATGTTTTCTTATCCTGCTGACTCTCACTTATGGTGATTAATTTTCTTATGTGTTACGATCTTTGGTTACGAATTCCTATCTGGTTGATGTTAATTTGTTGGAAATTCTGGGACACTGACTTGAAGTCATTTTTCTCCAGACAGGATTTGTATAAACGTCTCTTAGGAGCCAGGGGGCCCAAGGACCTGAGACTACTCTGAATCTCCTCCAGGGTGCTCAGCTAACATGGGAGTGTTTAAAGATCACTTGCAGCTGGTTTAAGGCTGATTTGAAAGATTACTGCTCACACTCCCTGTTTCAGTGATCTTGTTTTGTTGTGTTTGATTTTTGTCTTGGACTCTTAGAGATTTCCTTCATTTCCTGAGGGTCCAGCAATGCTTATCAAAGTACGTTTTATGGAGGAGCCAGTTGTTTTATAGCTGGAGAACTCTTCAGAAGATATAATTCACCCTTCTGTCTGAAGCTTAAATAAACATGCATGCCAACTATGTACAACCCCACAAGTGTTGTGTATAAGATGAAGAGCTCCATGCCTGAAAAAGCTCTCATCTGTATTTTATTTTGTTTCCTCCTTTTTCTTAGATTTTCATTAATTTTTCTATGTGTCTCACGAGGTCTCTTTTTTCAGTTTCCCTTTTTTTACTTGTCTCTCTTGATTTGTCCTCTTATCTCAACTGTAATTTTGGACTGAACTAAATTATTCTTTTAAATTATAATTATTAGTTGACTTGAAAAATATTTGTGGAATGAACGACCACTTCACACCAAATTCTTTAAAAGATCCAAGGCCTTCTTTTTAAATGCTTCTTACCCAAGTGACATTTGGATTCTCTTTCCTTTGTAGAAAACTAAATCTTGATTATTAGGAAAAAAAGATAAAAAAGCAAAAGATTTCACCCATGCATAAGCAGTGATGTATATTGATTCATTTACTTATTCACTTACTTTTAAATCTTTATTTTTTTTAAGAGCAGCTTTAGGTTCACAACAAAATTCAGAGGAAGGTATGGAGATTTCCCATATAGCCCCTGGCCCCACACATGCATAGCCTCCCCCATTATCAACATCCTCCACCAGGAGCAGTACATTTGTTGCAACCGATCAACCTACTTTGACACATCATAGTCACCCAAGTCCACAGTTTACCTTGGTGTTGTACATTCTGTGGGTTTGGACCAATGTATAATGACATGTATCCATCATTATGTTATCATACAGAGTATTTTCACTGCCCTAGAAATCCTCTGTGCCCCACCTATTCGTTCCTCTGCCCCCACCCGTGGCAATCACTAATATTTTTACTGTATCCATAGTTTTGGCTTTTCCATAATATCATATAGTTGGAATCATACAGTATGTAGCCTTCCAGATTGGCTTCCTTCACTTAGTAATATGCATGTAAGGTTCCTCCATGTCTTCTCATGACTTTCATTCCTTTTTAGCCTTGAATAATATTCCATTGTCTGGATGTACTACAGCTTATTTATCCACTCGCCTACTGCAGGATATCTTGGTTGCTCCCAAGTTTTGGCAATTATGAATAAAACTGCTATAAACATCCATGTGCAGGTTTTTGTGTGGACACAAGCATTCCACTCCTTTGGATAAATATCAAGGAGCATGATTGCTGGATTGTATGGTAATATGTTTAGCTTTGTAAGAAATTGTCTTCCAACATGGCTGTACCATTTTGCTTCCCCATCAGCAATGTATGAGAGTTTCTGTTGCTCTGCATCCTCACCAGCATTTAGAGTTGTCAGTGTTCCAGATTTTGGACATTTTTATAGGTGTGTAGTGGTTTCTCATTGTTGTTTTAATTTGCATTTCCCTGGTGATATATGACATGAAGCATCTTTTCAAATGTTTATTTGCCATTTGTATATCTTCTTTGGCGATGTATCTATTAAGGTCTTTGGCCTATTTTTAATCAAATAGTTTGTTTTCTTATTGTTGAGTTTTATGAGTTCTTTGTATATGTTGGATAACAGTCCTTTATCAGATGTCTTTTGCAAATATTTTCTCCCAGTCTGTGGCTTGTTTTCTTATTCTCTTCACATTGTCTTTCACATATCAGAAGTTCTTAATTTTTTTTTTTTCCTGAGGAGCTAACTTCCTGAGCTAACACCCTGAGCTGACATCTGTGCCAGTCTTCCTCTATCTTTTAGTGTGTGGGCCACCAACACAGCATGGCTGCTAACAGAGCCCAGGTCCACGCCCAGGAACTGAACATGGGCTGCCAAAGTGGAGCAAGCTGAAGTTAACCACTAGGCCACCATGGCTGGCCCAAAATTTATTAATTTTAATCAAATACAGGTTGTCAATGATTTCTTCCATAGATCCTGCCTTTGCCACTGTATCTAAAAAGTCATCACCACACCCAGTGTCACCTAGGTTTTCTCCCATGTTATCTTTTAGGAGTTTTATAGTTTTGTATTTTACGTTTAAGTCTGTGATCTGTTTTTAGTTAATTTTTAGGAAGGGTGTAAGGTCCATATCTAGACTCATTTGTGTCACATTTGGATGTCCATTTGTTCTAGCCATTTGTTAAAAAGACTTTCTTTGCTCCATTGTATTGCCTTTGCTCTTTTGTCAAAGTTCTATATTTACGTTGGTCTATATTTGACTATATTAACGTGGGTCTATTTCTGGGCTCTTCATTCTGTTCCATTGATCTGTCTGTTCTTTTGCCAGTACCATACTGTCTTCATTACTGTAGCTTTATAGAAGGTCTTGAGGTTAGGTAGTATCACTTCTCCAACTTTGTTCTTCTCTTTCAATATTGTGCTGGCTGTTCTTGGTCTTTTGTGTCTCCACAGAAACTTTAGAATCGGTTTGTCAATATGCACAAAGTAACTTTCTGGGATTTTTATTTGGATTGCATTGAATCTGTAGATCAATTTGGGAAGAACTGACATCTTGACAATACTGAATCTTCCTATCCACAAACATGGAAGACCTTTCCATTTATTTAGCTCTTCTCTGATTTTGTTAATCAGTTTTGTAGTTTTCCTCATATAGATCTTCTACATATTTTGTTAGATTTATATGTAAATATTTCATTTCTTTGTGTGCTAATGTAAATGGCATTGTGTTTTTAATTGCAAATGCCACTTTTCATTGCTAGTATGTAGGAAAGCAATTGACTTATGTTTATTAAGCATATAATCTGCAACCTTGCTATAGTTATTTAATAGTTCCAGGAGTTTTTTTGTCAGTTCTTTTGGGTCTGCTATATAGACAATTATGTCATCTGTGAACAAAGTCAGTTTTATTTCTGCTTTCCCAATCTGTGTACTTTTAATTTTCTTTTCCTGTCTGATTGCATTACCTACGTCTTCCAGTATGATGTTGAAAAGGAATAGTGAGAAGGAATACCCTTGACTTGTACTTGATCTTAGTGGGAAAGCTTTGAGTTTCTTACCATTATGTATAATGTCAGCTGTAGGTGTTTTGTAGATATTCTTGATCAAGTTTAGGAACCTCCCCTCTATTCCTAGTTTACTGAGAGTTTTTTTTTATCATGATTAGGTTTCGGATTTTGTCAAATGCTTTTTATGCATCTACTGATGTGATCATGTTCTTTTTCTTTGATGAAGATTTGTTGATGAAACCTGTTGATGTGTTAGATTACATTAATTGATTTTCAAATATTGAGACAGGCTCGCATACCTGGGTTAAATCCCACTTGGTCATGGTGGATAATTCTTTTTCTATATTGTTGGATTCAATTTGCTAATATTTTATTGAAGATTTTTCTATCTATGTTCACAAGAGACATTGGTCTGTAGTTTTCTTATAATGTTTTTAAAACTTTCTTTTCTTGTAATGTCTTTGCTTGGTTTTGGCATTAGGGTCATTCTGGCCTCATAAAATGAGTTAGGACCTATTGCCTCTGCTTCTATCTTCTGAGAGACATTATAGAGAATCGGTATAATTTCTTCCTTAAATGTTTGGTAGAATTCACCAGTGAACCCAGCTGGGCTTGAGGTTTTCTGTTTTAGAAAGCTATTAAGCATTGATTCAATTTCTTTAATACATAGACCTATTCAACTTGTCTATTTCTTCTTGTGTGAGCTTTGGCAAATTGTGTCTTTCAAGAAATTGGTTCATTTCATCTAGGTTATCAAATTTGTGGACATGGTGTTCTTTGCAGTATTCCTTTATTACTCATTTAATGTCCATAGGATCTGTAGTGATGTCCCCCTTTCATTTCTGATAGTAGTAATCTGTGTCCTCTCTCTCTTTTTTTTTTTTTGTAGTTAGCTTGGCTAGAGGTATTGATTTTATTGATCTTTTCAAAGAACCAGCTTTTGGTTTCATTGATTTTCTCTATTGTTTTCTTTTTTTCAATTTCATTGATTTCTGTTCTAATTCTTTTTATTTCTTTTCTTCTGCTTACTCTGGATTTAATTTGCTCTTGCTTTTCTATTTTCCAAAGGTGGAAACTTAGATTACTGTTTTAGATCTTTCTTCTTTTCTAATATATGCATTCAACACTATAAATTTCCCCCTGAGTACTGCTTTTACAAATTTTGATAAGTTATATTTTCATTTTCATTTAATTCAAAATATATTTAAATTTCTTTTGAGATTTCTTCTTTGACCCATGTGTTATTAAGACCCATGTGTTATTTGACTCATGTGTGTTGCTAAATCTTCACATATTTTTGGATTTCTAATTATCTTTCTATTATTGATTTCTAGTTTAATCCCATTGTGGTCTGAGAGCAGACACTGTATGATTTCTATTCTTTTAAGTTTGTTAGGGTGTGTTTTATGACCAGAAAATGGTCTATCTTGGTGAATGTTCCATGTGAACTTGAGAAGAATGAGTATTCTGCTATTGTTGGATGAAGTAGTCTATAGATGACAATTATATCTAGTTGATAGATGGTGTTATTGAGTTCAACTATGTCCTTATTGATTTTCTATCTGCTGGACTTGTACATTTCTGATAGAGAGCTGTTGCCATTTATTTTTGATTAATAAAGATTCTTATAGGTGAAGTAGAGGTTACACTTGGAAAATTTCTTTTTTAATAATATTTTCTTCTCTTCATTTTTCAAAATTTCACACATCTAATTATATGGCATATAATAAAATAAAGCATGTTCACATTAAGTCTTAACAAAAGTGAATTTGTTAAACACAATGGATGTAAAGAACCATAATAAACAAGAAATATAAGTACCCTTTACAAGGTAAGAAGAAGCGCAAGCACTTCCTAAAGTGAGAGCAAATATAATAATCCTAGAAATTGCCTTGTTTTTTCAACAATGCTAAGTAATAATGATGGTGATAGCCAAAATGAAATTACTTGTCTATCAAGATATGCTTAGAATACTTAGATTATATTGTAAAAATAATAATATCCTAAACTACAGTATACATTTTCTGGATTTATCCACAGATACATATTGCACTATGTGGCTTTAAGACTACTTCCAAAGCTATACACAACACTCCCTAAATGATATTCATACATGAGTTTGGGGGATTGGAGTAGAGAGGGATGTTTGAAGAATACGTTTGACTCTTTGTAGTTTAGATATAGCTCTTAGTCTTCAGATTACATTCAGCTATGATAATTTCTTCACATTTTCTGTATCTAGCTTTTACACCCAGCTGTAGATTATCTGTTTCTCATGTTCTGCTACTTCAGTCCACATTTGGGGGACTTCATTCACTCCATGTATTCATTCTGTCCTACATCATTTTCGTCCTGCATACCAATGTTAACAAGTGAGACTTTCAAAACGAAAATCTTGTAAATGGTGGTACTACCAACAGGTACATCTGACATAGATTTTCAGCAAGTGTATAAAACAGATTATAACAGTGGTTCTAAGCACTTAGAAAAGGTAATGGAGATCACTGATACCAGAATGGATTAATTTGAAAACAGATCCTGTTTAATTAGCTTAGTGCTTTCTTTTTTTAAATAGTTACTTGGACTGGCAGATTTTGGGATGCTAGAGACAGTGAATTTTCATTTCAGTGAAGCATCTAGAAAACGTTTCATGAAATCCTTGTTGTTTACAGTATGGTTGCATGAACTAAAGTGCTTGATCTCCAAAAGTGTTGGTTCATAAATGACTGTTATCTTTGAGACCATTTTTGGTGGAAGGCCGCAAGGCTCTTTTCTAAGCCTGTTTTATGTAACTGTTTTTTATTAGACTTAAGTGGAAACAAAGAAGGCACGTTCATTAAATTTACATGTTATGAGTTAAAAGTGATTACTAATAATATTTTTAAATCTTAAATTATGTCCTAAAACAAACAAGATAAAATTTAATAAGGATTAAAGGCAAAAATTAGGTTTAAACATATAGAATTATAGGAGTATAGACTATGTAAAGTGGAAAATATGGTTTAATTGTAGGCCATGTGAAATAGACTTGGATGCTTTATTCAACGCTAGGTAATATGTTTGCTAAAAGAAAAACCTAATACATGTTTGGGATGCCTTATTGTCAGCCTTTGATCAAAGGGGCTGCTGAACACCTGGTGACTTAGATCTCTGCCCACTGTATTTGGATGTTGTGTTCTTTTCTGAGTGCACAATTTAAGGAGGAAAATGAAAAGTCAAAGTGTTCAAAGCAGCATAAGGAGTGTGGTTATGAATGCTCACCACTCCATTTGAAGAACAGTGAAAGGATATGGAGATTTTGAGCAGGAGAAAAATACTAGAAGGTCTTCTGGTAGTTACATAATACTTTGGTTCAAATATTTCAAGGCTTGCAATGTCTATAACGAATGAGATCAATATTGTATGGTCTAGGAGCAGGACCAGTACTAGCGGTGTAAGTTAAGGGAAGTTGAGTTGATGTTCACAAATCAGATGATGCAGACTCAGAGTTAAGCTGACTTGGATTTTAATTCTGGCATCAGCATGGGCTTTGGCAAAGGGAACAAAACATCTGAGTTTCACTTTCCTGCTAAATAGGTATAATAAGGCGTATCTTATTTCAAGGATTAGAAAAAATATATAAAAGTTGCTTAGTTCCTGGCATAGGTAAATATCCAATAAATCGTGATTGTATATAATATCGATAAAACAAGAGACTTCCAACATTGGAAGAGGTTAAGGGGATGGTGGTGTGGTGAAAATATTGGAGAGCATTCCTGCTTAAGATAGAGGACTGGATTTAAGATCTATTCCAACTTTTAGCATAACGGTGTTAATTTCCACCTTGTTCTGAAATCTCAGTTTCCCCTGGCTGGTCTTTTTCCTTGCTTCACAAAGCAAGCGGCTCCGATCTATTTTAACCAAGTTTCTCTATAGTCTCTCGTTGACTTCTAGGAGTCAAGTGACTTTTAAGAATTCAGAATGGGTTTGGGGGCATAATTATGGCAAATAAAGCGTTTTAAGACTAAGAACATACAATGCTCACAGATGGACGGGCTTCTCATGTAGGGGCTCCGTGATCTCCTCAGGGAGGAGGCGAAAGTTATGAGGGTTGGTTAAGTTACGAGAGGTATTAAGTGAAGAAGCCTCCACTCTTTCAAACCACATGAGGCTCTTGGCAACAGCTACATGAAAAATGGGGTCCAAGGCGGGCGTGCGAAGCGGGTCTCGGCTTGCTAGCTGGAGCTAAGGACCCGCAGTTTGGAGACCCCGGGACCGAATGGAGGCCCTCGGGTGCCACCACTTTACGGCATAAGTTGAGACAAAAAAGAGGAAAGCAAAAGGGGTGAAAATAGGTGGGAGGGCCCGAGAGAGAAGACGGAGGCTGGCCGGTCCTTGGGTGCAGCAGCCTTAGTGTTGTCAGAATAGCGGCCACGAGCTGTGCACCGGTACGCGGGGCGCTGCAACTGAGCGCTCCCTCCGCCCCGGGCATCAACCCTCACCCAGGGGCGAACTCTCCGCAAGCTCGAGCCCCTTCTCGCGTCTCCCAGCTGCTAGTCGGTCCTGCTAGGACACTTCTGGAAACCTGTCGTTGGCTGGGAACCTTGGTCCGACTTTGATCGCAGCCGGGATAACAGGGAGCGCGCCCCGCCTCCTCTCCTCGGGGCCTCTCCCGCCCTGCCCACCCCGCCGGCGGGCTGGCCTCTAGCGCTGGGGTCGACCAGTTACTCCGCGCCTCGGCTGCCGGCAAGACCCGGAGAGCGGAGTCGGCTCCCGGCCGCGCGGCGCGCGCTCGCTCGCTCGCTCCTCGCAGGGGTCCTGGGCATGCGCGGCGCGCGGCTGGCGCTGGCGGGGAGCGGGCGAGCGGGCGGGCAGCTCCAGACTTCAGAGGCGGCGGCGGGCGAGGCGGGCTCGCCCGGCGCGGGGCCGGCGCTCTGCTCGCCCGGGACATCGCTGCTTTCCAGCTCCGCGCAGACGGCGGCTGGGCGCCTCGCGGACGATCGGAGGGCGCGGTCCAGGTCGGGGGCTTTTTCCTCCCGCCGCCTGCCTCGTCTGAGCTTGAGGCGCCTCCGGGGAAAGCCGCGGCCCCGAGGGCGGATCCGAGGTAAGAGCCCCTCGGCGAAAGGCGCCCGCCGGGGTCCGGCGCCTGGAACTCGCCCTCGCTTGGAAAATCCGCCTTTGTGTGCTGGGATGGAGCCGTGCCAGGCGCCGCGGCTGCTTTCATCACTTTGACTGCTTTCAACTGGTGTGGGGAGCCAGGTGTGCGAGGGCGCTGCCGCCGGAGCGCGTCCGGGCGCCGCGTCCTGGTGCTCTGCGGCCGCTGCTGACCCCCGGCCGCCCCGCGCCCTCCCCCGGACCCCGGGAGGGCTGGGCACAGAAGATCCACAGTGTCCCCGGAACATTTCCTGGTAACCTGAGCTGCCGCAGATACACCTGCGCCTATCTGGTTCGTGGGGCGGCTGCAGAACGAGTATTCTCCTCGTTTGTGTTAGACTTGGGGCTTCGCGAGCCACTCTCCCCACCCCTAAATGGGGGGCTCTTTTCAAACTGACACTTTGGGACAAAGTCCCGCCAACATATACCCCCTCGAATTGAGATAGCTCATTGTTTTTGAATAGTTGTCAATCATAATTCCTGTTGACTTTGCTTTCTTAGCTTCCTCCACTTTATTCTCACCCTTTTACCTCTGGGAAGACGGTCCTTCTGGTATCCTTGTCGGTTAACGCCTTTTGAGTGGATTTCTCCGCCTCTGTAGACGCTGCTCGCTCCTCCTGTGCTCACTGTTTTTGCTTTCCTTTCAAGGACTACCTGGATGCAGAATCTTTGCACGGATTGTTCTCTTCCTTTGCATTGTTTCTCAAATCCTTCTTTCCCCCTAATATCCCCAGAACTGCTGGAATCTTTGTGGGTAAGACGCTGTAGTATTAGGATCCGAAATTCACAGACATCTAGAGCGGTAGAGCATTAGGAATTGGAATCCTCCTTTACAAAGTATATTTCAAGGAAATGTATTACTGCTTTTCTTTAAAAGGTTTCAGTTCTTGACTCAGATACTAACGGGAGTAGCTAATATCTTAAGAGTTCAGATAAAACTTGGTTTCAGGTGCATGTGAATAGTTTGAGCTTGGCTTTGTTCTTTTTGAGAGAGAGGAGAATTAGGATTCCCGGAAGCCTTCTTTATATGTATGTACATATAACAACAAAGTAACTGTGTTGTGTATTGCTTCTAATTTATTTCCATTGGAGGGATACCATTCTTCTACAGCGGCTTGGGTTTGGAAAGTGTGCGCTAGTAATTTAGATCGTGTGGTCACTGAAATTCGAGTCAGTGTCGTCCTTTCTCACCCAGTATAGGTTTTCTATTTGGATTTGGAGGTTTCTGGACATATTGCTATAGTTCTTAAGTTGCTGGTATGGAAAATTTTTGGTCATAGGTTCACACTTTTATTTGCAATTTGAAATAAAATGCACTTCATAGACTTGCCACGAAAAGTGTAAAGTAGGATGTATCACAAATGTGATAACATTTTATAGAATGCCTTTAGTACTGAATTCATAGATTAAGACTTAAAAATTCCACAACTCATTAACTTCATAGCAGAAACAAAAGAAAAGGAAAGAGAACTTGCTTTTAATTCCGCTATGCTGAGATAAACACTGTTCACAATGTTTGGTACATACTCTTGTAATCTTTTTTCCTCCCACTTTCTAATGCCATTGAATAAGATTATATTGTAATTTTCAGCCTTTTATTAATAGTGGGGGCATACTTTAAGTTGTGTTTAGGGTGATGTCTTCTCGTTTGTTCCCTACCAAGAATCTAGTGTCTCCTTTTGAACACTTTGCTTCTTTCTAATCTAATGTAAAGATTTCATTTTGTGTTTATTTTTAGCTTTCCCTGCTTTCAATTTTGTATGTATGCTGACACTTTTGAGATATCGGTGTTTTTCTTTTTTTATGCTATGTTGTAGGCTTGCCACTCTTTGCTTTCACTGTTTTTATTTGATACATTTCAAATTCTAGTCCTCTCCATTTCTTACACTACAGTACGCACATTTTCGCCTACTACTTTTTACTCTTCTTCTCCTGACTCTCCTGTTTTCTTCATTCATCTATTTTAATTCTGCAGCAGCTCACTTGAGCCGTGGTTTGTGTAAGAGAACGTAATATGCAGAATAAAAGATGATAGTTTTTCTTAAGTTCTCTCTTTAGATGCTTGAGGTTTTCTTGGATGAATATTTTAGCACCGATTTGATTTATGTAAAATTTACGTGAGCTTTTCTGAGTTGTGTCAAACATAGTTGGTCGTTATTTGGATCACTACAAAACAATATAAGTTAATGATAGGTTGCAAACTTTCAGACATTTGCAGTGGTATGTAAGGGGAAAAAGTGGAATTTTGGTTAAAGTTCTCCAGTTATAGTACATCCCTGCTGGGAATTACTGCATGAAATTGTTTGCAGCTGTTAGTGATTGAAAATATTTTCTTAAGAAAAATTCTGTAACAGAATAGTTGCAAACATTTTAAGTTGAATATATGCAGGGGTAGTGTGAAGTTCGTCAGTGCTTCCCTACAATCTCTTCGGTGTTTTCTAGATACATTCTTAAATGGGATTTACAAAAAATATAGTTTATTTTTTACATCAGTTTTAGATTTACAGAAAAAGTGTAAAGATAGTTCGTTGACTTCTCATATACTCCCATACCCAGTTTCCCCTCTTATTAACATCTTATTTTGGTTATTTGTTACAATTAATGAAGCAGTATTGGTACATTATTATTAACTACAGTTCATACTTTATTTAGATTTCTGAAGTTTTATCTAATGTCCCTTTTTTGTTTCAGGATCCTACCATCTAGAACACCACATTACACTTAGTCGTCATGGCTTCTTAGGCTACTCTTGGCTGTGATGATTTGTCAGACTTTCCTTGTTTTTGATCACTTCACGGTTTTGAGGAGTACTGGTCAGGTATTCTGTAGAATGCTCCTCTGTTGGAATTATTCTAATGTTTTTCTCATGATCAGAGTGGGGTCTCGAGTTTTTGAGAGGAAGGTCACAGAGGTAAAGTAGGATTTTTATCACATCATATAAAGGGTACGTCCTATCAGCTTGATTTATCACTTGGTGGGGATCTTGATCACCTGGCTGAGGTAGTGCTTGTTAGGTTTCTGCACTGAAAAGTTACTCTTTTCTTTCTTTCCGTGCTATACCCTTAGAAGAGTGTCACGGTGCACAGCCCATGCTTACTGAGTGGGGACTTATGCTCCTCCTCCTTGGGGGCGGAGTATCTATATAAATTATTTGGAATTCTTTTCACGGCAGGTTTGTCTCTTCTCCCATTTATTTATTTACTCAGTCGTTTACTTGTATTGGTCTGGATTCATGGGTATACGTTTTATACTTTGAGTTATAATCCAACACTATTTTGTTGCTCAAATTGTTTCAGCTTTGGCCATTGGAAGCTCTTTCATTTGGCTCCTGTGTCCCTTTGACGTATCTCCAACAATGTGAGTTTTTAAAAAAAATCACTTCCTTACTTTCTAGCATTAAAAGATACTCCAGGCTCATCTTGTATGTTTCCATTTCCTGCCCCAGTCCTTGGATCAACCAGAAAGAATGCAGTTAGTTTTCTTTGGAAGTGGTATTAGAAGCCAAGATCTGTGTGCTAGATGTTCTTGTTGCTACTGGGGTGTCGTTGCTTCTAGGCCCTCTCATCTAACAGAGCAGGAAGTATGTGTGTGTATACAAACTCATGGGTACTTATACACTTGTACACCTGTATACACAGCTATATCTATTTCTCTATGTAACCATGTGTACCTGTATTAAGCTAAATATGAGTTCATATGGGTGTGTCTTACTCAACCTAATCCATTACCTGCTATAATCATTCTGGCCTCTTCCCCTTGCTTATCTGTAAACTCATTCCAACAGTGAGAAGGAACCTGGCTTCTGCCATCGTCCATCCCTTTACTTAGTTGTTCAGTTCCATTATATATGTATAGTAGTATTGAAGTTGTTAACCTGTACTCTCTTTACAGAGAGCGGGAAACAACTTTATCAACTAGAATACAGTGCTTATGTGCGGTTCCTTTTGTTTTTAGTCTTGCAGATTCCACTTCTTTTCCTCCTATCCTCTTTAGTGAGGTTGTTGCACACTATAATACAGTTAGATCCTTTTGTCACAATCTGCATTCCATCCTGGGATCCCCTGACCTTCTAAATGATTTTTTAAAAATTTGCATACATTAAGGTTCACTCTTTGTCCTCTGAAGTTCTATGGCCTTTGACAAATGTGTACTTTCATGTATCCATCATTACTGTATCAAAGTATACAGAATAATTTCAACACATTAGGAATCCTCTGCTTCACCTAGCACTCCTTTAACCTGGCAACCACTGATTTTTTAATTTTCTCTATAGTTTTGCCTTTTCCGGACATCATGTAATTGGAATCATGTAACCTTGTCAGAGGTGCTTCTTTCGCTTAGGATTATGCATTTAAAGTTCATTAGTGTCTTGTGTTTTTTTTAATCACTTAATAATATTGTATTGTATGATCTATCAGAGTTTGTGTATCTATTCATCAATTGGAGGATGTCTTGGTTGCTTCTAGTTTTTGGCAGCTATAAATAAAGCTGCTATAAATATTCATGGGCAAGTTTTTCTGTAGACAAGTTTTCAAATCATTTGTCTAAATACCTAGGAACGTTATTACTGGATCGTATGGTAAGGTTCTGGTTAGCTTTATAAGATAGTGCCAAACTGTTTTCCAGAATGGCTGTATCATTTTGCATTCCCACCAGCAATGAATGCAAGCTCCTGCTGCTCCTCGTCCTTGTCAGCCTTTGATATTGTCAGTGTTTATCCATTTTAATAGGTGTATAGTAATATCTCGTTTTAATTTGCCGTTCACTAATGACATTTGATGTTAAGCATCTTTTCATATGCTATTTTCCATCTGTGTATTTTCTATGGTAAGATATTTGTTCTGAACTCTTACCCATTTTTTAATAGGCTTGTCTGTTTTCTTATTGTTGAGTTTTATGAGTCTTTATATCTCTTTTGGTACAAGCGCTTTGTCACATATGTGTTTTGCCAATATTCTCTTCCAGTCTGGCTTGTCTTTTTCTTCTCTTAACAGTGCCTTCTCAGCAAATGTTTTTAATTTTAATAAAGGCCAACTTAACAATTTTATGGCTAGGCTTTTGGTATCATGTTAAAAATGCATTACTAAACTCAAGGCTTCCTAGATTTTATCTTGATTTTTTTTCCCTAGAAATTTTATAGTTTTTCATTTTACATTTGGGTCTATGATCCATTTTGAGTAATTTTTTTGAAAGGTGTGAGGTGCATGCCTAGCCTTACTTTTTTCCCTATGGACTTCCAGTTGTACCAGTACCAAGTAAATGTGATTTTTCAGTCAAGTAGATTATGAATTAGGTTTAGTATTGAAAGGAAAGTGTTTTTATTTGATTTTTTTTGCAAGTTCTGCAAAATTGCTCAAAATAAACAGTTGAGAAATGACTTGGAAACTAAAATGTAATATCCAATAGACTGTGTGCTGAGATTGGTTCCTGGACATGGTACATAATTTATTTCTCTCTTCCTCACTAACTCAGAGATTCTTCTTTGTGCAAAATGGAATTGTTAATACAGAATAATATCTGTGAGTTCTTTTAGATCTAACCATAGGAAATAATTAATAAGGTTTTATTTTTCACAAAGAGTCTGAAATAAAGGATTTTCAGGGTGTATGCTGAGAAGAGGCAGGCGATGTATGCACTATCTAGAAACTTGAGACTTCCTCACTATCTAGTGTTGAATCTTATCACATGCCATTCCTCTTGCCACACGTGGGCTTTTTCAAGCACCTTTCTTTTGGTAAACACTTTGTGTCATTGACATTGGGGGCAAGAGTATTTATGTTGTTATACTGCAGTTAGAACCAATAGAACCAATGCTCAAGAAGCCTCTGGAGAGATCTGACATGATAAAACTAGAACCTTTGGTGTGGCAGATATCCATATTCTCTCTTTTAACTCTTACAAGAGCTCTTTAAGGCAGGTGTCCTTATTTCCATGCTACAGGTAGGAGTTGGGCTCAGAAACAGAAAGTGACTTGTCCTGTGGTCCACATGAGGAGAAAGGGACAGAATTGGAATGGGAACCTTGTACTTTCTGACTCCAAAATCCATGTTCTTTACACTTGGCTATGCTGAATCTTATGAAAAAAAAATGCAAGGGTAGTGTCAAGGCATCCTTGATTTTATCCTTTCTTTCACACTGTACCCTACTTAAATGACTACTGAGCTAAGTGAGAATGGCTCAAAAGATTGTGTTTTTGAGATCCATGGAGATTCTTTTAACTTTTTTTTCTGTTGACTGATCTACATCCTACTGACCCAGAGGTATTAGGTGTTGGAACATGTTTACAAAGAATGAAGTTCCTTTAAAGAGAGGAAATTGTGGGGGATTAGGAAAAATAAAACAAGTCATGGTGACATTAGCTAGTTGTTTATCCTTTTCCCCCGCTGAATTATAAGTTTCTTGAGGGCAGAGAACTGAGTCTCAATTATTTTTCAGCACAGCTCATCACATATGATGCACACTCATTAAATGTGTTGAATGAAGTTAGCACTTCCTATCATACATTTGATAGAAGTATGTTTAGAAGGGAATGAGTTTTTCCTCACAGAGGAATTTGAGCATTATTACATTTCATTTATTCATTCATTCATATTTACTGAGCATTTGTTGAGTATCTGTTCTGTGCCAGACACTGGGAACACAAAGATGAATCTCTGACGGGATCTCTGCCTTCTGTCATTAGGGAACCCAGAGAATGGAGGCAGCCAGGTAATCATTTCAGTCGAGTGTGGAAACTAAAGGGAGCATGTGTTAAACAGACAAGCAATGGACTTTGAAATCAGAGAGACCTTATCTGCTGTAGTTTTCTTGTCTAAGAAGTGGAAATGGTAATAGTACTTACTTGACACAGTTGTTGGGGGGTAGGTTAAGTGAAACAATATGTATACAAGTATTTATATTCCCAATACATGGAAGAGAGAGACTCACTGTGGCTGAGGGAGTCAGGAAAGTCTTTACTGGGGGATGTGACATTTGACTTTTATAGGATGAAGTTTTGAGGCCAAGAATAAGAGTATGAGGTAGGACTCTAGGACATTCCAGGCAGAAAAATGAAGACATTTAACATGTGCAGAATGGATAGGTATGATGGGAGTTGGGAAATTCTGCACATTCTGATATCCAGAGCCTGCATGGTTATTAGAAAGAACTGAATAACCAGTTATGTTTCATTTTTGTAAGTAACAATAGAGCATTCATTACATTGTAGTAGGAGAGAATAAAGAATTTTATTTTTAAGAATTGTGTGAATCTCCTTTTCTAATCATATGACTTTCTAAGTATAGTCCCTTATGTAGTAGATAAATTCCTGGGTTCTCTTTCAGTCCTGTGATACTCAAATGATTTTATTAAGAAGGAGGACTTGTGTGTTTTTGGGTGAAATCAAGAGGTCCTGTCTGAAACCATTCTTATATTTAGTAGCATAGCAACATAAGAATGTAATATCCTACAAAGGTGCAATCTAGTCCTCTTTGAGCCAATCCAGAATTCTAAGAACCATGAACAGTTTCTGAATAGAACCTGAAACATAATACTTAGGAATGTGCTAAAATAATTTGTTAAGTGAATGAATCGGGCTTGATAAGAGGTCAGAGTTCTACAGTTGAAAAATTATGTGTTTAACATAAGGGGAGAAGAAAAAAGGAAAGAAAAAATAGAAATGAAGATCAATAGAAGGAAAAGAGGTTTATGTTTAAAGAAAGAGGAAAACATAATTTTAAAGTCTTTTATTGAAGGCTATTGATATGAATTTCATTTTATTTGGAAAATCTTCTATTAGCACTGTAAGAATGTTACCTCTGTATCACCATTAGAATATTATTCCTTGTTCTAGAAATACATGTATATTATTGACATATGTATTAGTTTAATGCAACAATAGAATATTTCCAGTGTCTGAAATACATTTGTGATCATTAAACACTCTTTTTTTATTCTGATTCTAATATTAATGTTTTATAATATTATAATTGTGTCTAATATTTTTCATTAGAAAATAAAATATTTAAAAAAGTGTTAAGTGGCAAGATAAATCTGTAGAGAAAAGTATGCATGAAATTTGTCACTTTTGAAAAGACATTGAATACAATTTGTTTAATTTTCTACAATAATTTTGACATTTGAAGTTAATAACTTTAGACATGAACATACGATGGTTTTCAGTATGTTGACTTTTATATTTGAAGAAAGATATACCTGTGATGATAGAGGGGGAAGATACATTGAACTTTCATATGTGGAAGCAAATGGAACATGATTTTAGCTATGTAGATTATTTTTCCCCATATAAGCATGCTTATCTTCTTATGTGTGTGTCACTAATCTCCCTTTTCTCTTTTCAGTGTGTTTTCAAAACTTTATTTTATGATCAACTGTATATTGCTATTTAAAAGTGTTACTCTCTAATCTAGAAATATTGATTTAGAAACCATATCTTTAGGTCAAATTGTCTTTATTATTTTAGTGTGCTTATCTACATTATCAGAACTTCTGATGTAAAGTCTGTTTATTTTGAATACCACACACTAGAGTTATATTTTTTTTACATCTCAGGATCCTTTTAGTCAAGAGAGAACGTTGATTTTGTTAGTAGTTCTTTATTTAGCTTTTTTGTGGGACCTTGTGAGATTCTGAATAATTTAAAAGTAATGGAATTCTTTCTGTGATAAACATCTAGTCATTGGGCCAAATCTTGTAGCATTATTCACGTGATACTCATGCATGTAAAGGTGTGGAATTAATATGTATGCCTGAAGAATGTTTATCAAAGAGGGTGTTTTTATTATTGAGGAAAATAGCCCTCTAAAGATTTTAATGTGCATGAATTCACAGATTTCCTTGAAGTCTTATCTCTTCCGTTTTTAAATGAATAATGTGTGATACTCAAGCCTGAACAAAATGTATAAAGAATAATATAAAATAGTTATAACTTCATTTAAATTTAGGAATAATCAGTTGTATATTTTTTGTCTATTAGTATATTGGCTATCTCTGTAGAATTACAGAGTAAATTGTTTAAAATATCATCTTTTCTTTTTATGTTGTTTTAATTTTTGATGTTTCTTATCCAAAGTATTGAAACAAAAAGTTTTAGCACCTTTTACTGTAACATCCATGCCCTTTGCCGTATTTCACAGTTTTCTACTTTAAGACTTGCTACTTGCCGTGGTCTCATGAAGAAAACAGCCTTACAAAAATGTTGAAGCAGGTAAATGACCATGTGGGTTTTCCCTCGACACCCCTTCTCCATCCTGCTTCCCTCCTCCCATCTTTATGCCATCTTCTAGCCCCAGTGTCTGACGGCTTGTTTCAGTCCTCAGATGACTTTAGTTGAAAAATGTATCTTTCATAACTTTGCTATCTTTCCAGTTACTGTTCTGACTCTTTCTCACTGCCTGGTGAGATCTCAGTCACGGAGAGTGAAATCTGAATAAAAGAGACATTCATGGTGGTCATGATGGTGAAGGTTAAGTTTAGGCTGCCAGAGAGTTTGAAACAAGGGAGTGATTGAAACCCTCATCACCTTCATCTACTTTGGGTCGTAAGTAAATCATTTTGGAAGTAGTGAAGTCTCATTATGAAGATAATGAAATCTCGTCCAGAGTAAATACATTAACAGTGACTAGCTTTAACTGGAATGCATTTTAACACCATTCAGCTTTTGTACTAACTAGAAAAGATCCACCATGGTTTTCTTTGTATATTAGAATATATATTACGGACTATTTTTTACATTTTGTTAGCCACTTAACACTGTAGGGAATTTTAGAATTTGAATTCAAATATATGTCAAGTGAAGTCATATAGTGTAAAAAATAATTTTATATAGAATACTCTATGGTCTTCTAGAGGGTCTTCAAACAGGAATAAAAGTCTCTTCATTTTACCTCCAGAGCCTCTTCCCCTTAACCTGTATCTCTTTCCCGTAGTAATTTTCATTTTCTCTCTCCGCCAGGCGGTTAATGGAATATTCGAGGTGTGATTTATTTTGTGAGCTATCGCTGTACTATAGAATGGAAGACCTGAGAATAGGGGATAATTTAACCCAGTGGCTACCAATTATGTTTTGTGTTATATTTGTGGTTTTCAGAGGCATTTATATGATCCACCTGAAAGATTCCAAACTAATGGATAAAGTGGTAAAATGATTGGGAAAACGAGTGGTAGTGCAATCTGATAGAAATAGTTTGGCAGTAACAAAAGTAGGAACGCTAAAATTTCTCAAGAAACTGTAAACCATTTTTATCACCACTGTGCTTGCTATTTATGAGCTACATATGGGAAACTTTGATTATGTATACTGTAAAGAACAATGCATTATTTGATAGAAGTGTATATTAAATATTTATTTGATAAATAAGCACAAAACAAAAGGCTTTGGATTCCGAACATG
This sequence comes from Equus przewalskii, assembly GCF_037783145.1. NCBI lineage: Eukaryota > Metazoa > Chordata > Mammalia > Perissodactyla > Equidae > Equus > Equus przewalskii. The sequence continues at coordinate 44,306,029 of NC_091835.1, read as the reverse complement.
GAAATTCCTATTCTTGCGAGATTTAACAGCCAGATCTTTCTAGCTAACATTGACTTTATTAGGCTAATGTGGATATGAATTGGACTTTTTAGATATTAGGTATAAGCAATGCTTGCTGTCCGTGGAGGCTGGTGTACTTCCATGTTCCTGAGAGAGCAGATGTGAATTTGGGGGGAAGCTTTTCAGATGAGGTAGCTGGTCCAAGCCTGCTGGGTTTTTCTCTCTTCCAAAGGAGTATAGGAGTCTGTAGATTTTTGCAAGGGGTTGATTTGAGAATATGGCTTGATTTTTAAGGCAAAAGCAACTAATTCAGCTAAGAATGTATGTTTTTTTTCCTGAAAGAACTTGTGAAAGCTTATAGCTGTGGTCATTTCAGCTTCTTATCCCCCCTCTCTAATTACTAAGTTTTTGTTACTGCTGTCAACTATAGCAATCACTGGGAAGGATAATACTGGGGTAAAATTTCTTTTAAAAGAAAAATTGTAGAAGAGGACTAGGTAGACAATTGAATATTATATTGAATATCATAAAGTCCATATTGAACCGTCATTTGTATGTGAGGGTGAGTTTTGTTTGTTGAAGTGGTGACAGGTCTTGTTTGATGCATTTCAGCTTCCTCCAGTGATCCTTGTGATGTGTGTGTGTGAGAGAGTTATGCAAGATTAGGGATTTGGCTAAACCATTAGCAGGCCCATTGGCTTAATTCAACCCAATCTAATTTCTTGATCTAACAGCCCTGGATGTGCACAGCTTTATTTAATAGAAAATAATTTTGTTTCATTTAGTGAAATTTATCTGTCAATAAAAAAATATTAAATAAATGCCTGGTAAGTTCTAGCCTTATTACTAAAAATGAAGATACTGTGATTAACAAGGCAGACAAGGTTGCTATCCTTACTGAGTGCACAATGTCAGAAACCTAGATTAAAAGAAACATGAGATTCTAGATAAATGGTCAAAATGTAGAAAATAAAGAATAACCCTTCTGGCCTCACTCTTCCTTTGTTCCTCCTTCCTTTCCTCCCTCTTTTGTTCCTTCTCTTCAATTTCTAAGGGAGTGAAGATATTCACATTTTGTATTATATTTTTCTATGTGTACTACTATTATGGATTTATAAAATAAGTCCATTTCCAAATTATATATGATTTTATAATAATTCCACAAGGAATATTTGTTATTTATGAGCATCTTTGGGAAAAATAATAATATACCAGTACTCCCTTTGAAAGATTTTCAACTATTAAGGTCAATTTAAGATCAGATCAGACGAATACGGTTTGTGTTATTTTTATAGACACTTTATTTTTTTGTTGGAATGAAGAAGCCATTATTCATAAAATGAAGTCATGCTGAAGACTTCAGGCTGGTTGTAAAGTGTTAATCTTTAGAGATGGGGAAATATCTCTTATCCTGGATTTGGAATATGGGTGACTTTAGGACTGCCATATGAAGCAACATTGCCTTTGCGTTTTACTTCCAAGAAAGAAAAACGTGGACTCCTCCTCCTTTAGGGGAACCAAGCGCTTTCTAACACACCTCTCAAATTGCACACCACTGAAATGACCCCACAATGTGTTTGGCTCATGTGTTTCTAGTTAGCTGCTATGATTGAAAGATTCATAACGATCTATTTCAAAAAACTTCTTTATTTGCATTGCAAAGAGCTTGTTTGGTAACAGGATCAAGAATTATCTTTAAATCGTAAGTCAGCATGTATGGGTTGGGCCATGATTGGCACTGAACTTTAAAACAAAAAATTCTGTGCACAAAGAAGCTTCTGAATAAATGTTTATCAAGCCGTTGATTCCTATGTTGACTGGAGAAGGATAAGAGTGTCCGAGTTTTCCCACATTCTTAGTCATCTGGGCCAAATATTTTTGTAGCTATTATAGAAAGCCCTGCTAAATCTTCCCTTATCTTGCCTGTTAGGCAGTGTTTAGCAGGATCACAGGGAGGAGGAAGTCATACAAACTTGCCAGACAGATGATTGGAGTCCCCGTGGCAACCTTGTGACCTAATTTTCCAGGCTGTGTCTACCTAACTGGAGAGTTATAGCTGTATGCTGTTAGCTTCAATCACACTAGGCTTGTATACAAACTGGGGAGCTGGGGAGAGGAGGAGGGAATGGTAGATATATAAATCCATTTCTGCAGTTTTGCCAAATCCATTACATAGAAGCACTTTTGTTCAAAAAGAAAACTTAATTCATTATTTACTCATTTTGGCTATTTCTTCGTATATGTGTATGAAACAAATCATTACTAGAGGTTCTTATTTTTTTAAAAAAATTGATGGCATACTAAAAGTTATTTTTGAAGATTTTTTTTTAAAGGTAGTATGTAAATGTATTGGTAAGAGACAGTGGAATTATTTGCATGCTTTTTTTCTGCAGTAAATTAGTTTGTGCATTTCTGATAGCCGTTTTGCAACCATTCCAATAAGATGAGGCTGTTTTTCTCTCATTAAGCAAATATTTATGAATACGTGTAGTTGATTATATTTATTAAAGTCACATAAGATTTCCAGCCTTTGTTATAAATTTTATAAATTGTTACTGCAGAAATGAGAATTTTAGTTACTAATATGAATCAGCTTTGGTTATACACTGACTTCTTATTGCTGTCTTGCCTCTGTATATGCTAGCTAGACGTATTGACATGGAAAGAACGTCTTTCTTCTTCTCATGGTATCTGTATAGTTCATGTCATATGCTATGTTGAAATGTGTTGTACCGAGATTATTTGCTGGAATGATAAAACTGATACAGACTTAAGTCAGCTAGACTTAACTTAAATCACACTATTTTTAAAAAATAAGTATTCATACTTAGAATACTTATTTGTTTCTACCACATCATATCTCTCTTCCCACTCCCACCTTTTCTTATTTCTCTCCAGCAGCTCTTGAGGTGGCTTGTAAACTCAGTTCTAAAATATTCTGTGCATCTGTCTTTAACAGGTAATTGGTCCCATGCATAGCTTTAATACCAGACTGAATCAAGATGCCTCATTCATTTTCCTTCTTCCTCTGAGGATGACTGAAGTGCTTTGGCCTCATGATTGCCTGCTAATTTTTGACTTGACTTAACCAAAATGAAGTCAGATAATCAATAATAATCAAAATTAATAAGATTGGAATATAATTTTAATAATTTAGGCCTCTGTCTCTTATAAAATGTATTATGGAGTCTAAACGTAGTCTCCTCTCTCTTATACGTATGTGTCTATGTCAGAGTGTTTATGTAGTAAGCTCTTGACGTTCAAGTGCCTCTTGATGTGGTATTACGTATGTACCTGTAAGCTCCTAGAGGACTTGGATGGTGTTGTTTTCACTAGTGAATTTTTATCACTTGGAGTTTCTAGTTAGGAAGAAGGACGTGGCTACTCCTTTCTGAAAAATTGGCCTTGAAAACCCTATGAATAGCATTGTCTGATAGAGTTCCAGAAGATGAGAGGATGTCACAAAAAGACTGGGCAGCGTTCAACTCTGCTGTACATAGGGTCCTAGGTGTTGGAATCTGCTTGATGGCACTAACAAGAGTTTCTAGTATTTTGTAGATTGGCTGTTTGCTGAATTAATGTATGTTTGTTTGTAATGATCACTGTTTTTTTTTTTTGGAGGAAGACTGGCCCTGAGCTAACATCCGTGCCCATCTTCCTCTGCTTTATATGTGGGATGGCTACCACAACATGGCTTGCCAAGCGGTGCCATGTCTGCACCCGTGATCCGAACTGGCAAACCCCGGGCTGCTGAAGGGGAATGTGTGAACTTAACCACTGTGCCACCGCTCAGCCCCTGATCACTGTTTTTTTTTTTTTTTTTAAGAATGTTCCCTTGCTTTGGCTCCCATGATGCTATTCTTTACTGGCTTCCATCCTGCCTTTCCTTTGTTATTCATCTGCACTTAGGTGTTAATTCAGAAGCTCTGCTCCTTGGAGTTTAGTAGTATCTGAAAGTTGTTCCAGAGTGATAATCTTCTCAAGGAACTTCTAGCACCATCTGTTGGTGCAGGGAGAGCCACTGCTTTCTTTTTTGGCCTCAGTTCATGGTTTTGTTTATAATCGGAACGCTCACAAGTTGAGAAGTTTCTGAATTTTCCAGAATTCTTTTCTCAGTCCTTATCTCATTTCATGTTTCATTATCTCCCAAGGTGACTTCAGTCACTCATATTGTTTCAATTAGAACATTGATGCTCAATTCTTTATCTCTAGCTGATGCTGTTCTTCCGAGCTCTAACCCTTTACTTCTGAGTGGACCTGAATCTTGCACAGGCCCCTGAGACTGCACATGTCCCCGAATATATTTGTTGCCTTTTTCCCCCCCGCCCCCCCCCGCCCCCCCCTTTTCTTTTGCTATTCCTCTGGACCCACTGTTACCCGAATGATAACACCAGGGATCTGTGAATCTTTCTGGACCCTTTTCTCTCCCTTACCCACTGCTCTGTCCCATCTTTTGTGATCAGTCACCAAATCCTGTTGATTCTTATTACAAAATGGTGACAGAGCACTCCCCTCTTCCCTGTCCTCACTGCTAGTCACGTTACTACTTTGCTTAAAGTTCTTCAGTGGTTCCTCCTATGTTCATTATAAAGTCCAGTTCTTCCTTCTAGTGGCACACAGCAAAGGCTCTCGTGACACAGCCCCTGCTGTGTCATTTCAGTCCTCGTTCTTTGACTCTTGTACCCCACAAATGCCATAATAATTGCAATTCCCTGAATGTACTTAGCTTTACTCTTCCATGACTTTGCACATGCTGTTCCCTCTGCCTGGAGTTTCCTCTCTGTCAGCCTCATCATCTTATCTATATTATTTTACGTTTGGCTTAAAGATCACTTTCCCAGAAAAAAAATAGTCCCTTCTTTGTGTGTAAGTGGTGCCTGGTACGTTATACTTACTTAAAACTAGTAATTATATTGCATTATCTGGTTTTTTAAATTGTTTTACTCTCTAACCAGTCTGATCACTTTCTTTTTGTTTTTTTTTTTTTTTAAAGATTGGCACCTGAGCTAACAACTGTTGCCAATGTTTTTTTTCCCCCCTGCTTTTTTTCCTACCCACCCCCAGTACACAGTTGTATATTCTGGTTGTGAGTCCTTCTAGTTGTGATGTGTGGGACACCACCTCACTGTGGCCTGATGAGTGGTGCCATGTCCGAGCCCAGGATCCGAACTGGTGAAACCCTGGGCTGCCAAAGCAGAGTGCATGAACTTAACCACTCAGCCACGGGGCTGGCCCCCTGATCACTTTCAAGTAGAGAATGTGTCTGAATAATCTTTGTCTTTCTTGTGCCTTAGCACAATGCTGGGTGCACAGTATGTACTCAGTTTTTGTTTTTGTACATATTCAATGAATACATGCTTAAAATGCTTTTTGGTGTTCTTGAGATTCAATTCCCTGCTCTACATATAAACAAAGTATAATAGAAAAACTGAGCAGGATTCATTTATTTGCTATTTGACCATTTTACCTACTCTACTTCCTAGAGCCATCTGGAGGCGGAATTCTAAGGTAGACACAGTTTGTCTACAGTATCATTCTATTTCCTTGTCTCTTGTCATTCTTCCATATTTTGTACCATAGATGCCTCAAGGTTGTCCTCCAGCTGCCTGAGACATGTCATGGGCTCATGGGTGGGCTTCCTGATAGCGTTGGTAAAGCTATTAGTAGGATCCAAGTCCCTTTGGTACATTCCGTTCTGAGCCCTGGCTGCTGTTTTCACAGTGCTCACTGCTGTGTCGCATTCCCCCCCACTCCCCCAGCTGTCATGCAATTCCTGTCTCAGTATTCTGGATGGGGTGAGAAAGAAGCGGGTCTTTTTGGCAGGATCCCGCACACTGGGGAAGCTGGGCACTCACACACTCTCACTTTCCCCTGTGGGAGAAATCATGGGCCGAGAAGGTCTCTGTTGCCACTGAGCTGTGCCACCTTGGGGAAGGGATGACGCAGGTATTGGAAACCTCTTTGTTGTATGCAGTCTTGGATATTTTTTGCTCCAGTAGTGTGCTGAGACCTCTTCGCTGGACTCCCAGACTTCCACGAGGGCCTACTGTCCATGGGTGATTGTTAGAATCAGTGTTTTTTTTGAGGGAGGAATGATAGAAAACTCTTCTCTCGCCATGATGATCATGTCACTCGTCTGCAGCCCAAGTGGGTACTCACCACCGATGCTGCTCAGGTTATGGCCCGTAATCATTTCTATGTGGTTATTTTATGGTTAAACATTTTTAATATCAAGTAGCATAATGTGTTACAGTACTCTTAAAGTGTATTGGAGTGTGAAACATAATTTTTCCCCTTCATTAAATGGACTTAGTCTGTAATGATTTGGGTTCTTTTGCCTTGCATAGCTGCTATAAAAAATATATACTATATGATTTGTGTATATATTTATTTTTCTCTTTGTTTCTTCCCAACCTGTTAGCTGTCCCTTCACATTATTGTTTATATACCTCTCAGAACCTCATTATCACCTCTTGTTTTCTTTCTTCCTCTTTACTCTGGGATTGGAAAAAAAACTAAGCAAGTTTATTCTAAAATCTTAATACAGAGATTTTGAATAAAGACTTAAGTATTGTACCTGTGACTTGAGTAGCTGGACTATCATTTATATCGTTTTAATAATTTTTTTATGCCTCCCTCACTCCATGATTTAGTCCTAGCCATGGAGGGCCACCTTATTACCATCTGTATCCCCAGTGCCTAGCACTGTATCTACTTAAAAAAAAATAGCTGATAAATATTTTTGAATAAATGGATTTTCAACTTCCTAAGTTCAAGAGAGCATTAGGCATATAATAGTGCAGTCATATGAAGGCTTAGGATGCTTAGATTTTAGGTCTAACTCTGCATGAACTAGTTGTGTTACTTAGGACAGATCATTTATTCTGTCCTGGTTTTACTTGGTTCAAATCCAATGTTTCCTTATTGTTTTTCTTTCTGGATGACCTATCCATTGTTGAAAGTAGGGTATTGAAGTTCCCTACAGCTGGCCCACAGGCACCCCCAATGCTCCATGTGCTTCCTCCACACACAAACCATCCCCATTCCATACTGTGACCAGCTCCCTGTTTATGCCCCTGAAGCAGCAAGAGTGAACCTTTCCAGATGGCTAGTGAGCACATGCAGAAAGCTAGCCTGACTCTGTGGAATTGGGAGAAACCACAGAAACTTGAGCCTTCAGTACTTCCCTAGGGGAAGCAAAGAGAAGGCTATCAGCACTTGACCTGGCTTTGCAGGATCCACAGAAGGCATACTATCTTAGGAATTACCCCACAAAAGGGAACAAGAATTGTGGAGCAGCTATACCCATAGAAAAGATCTGAGAAAGCCTTAGAGTCCCTAACAGGGCTGAAGGAAGATATTCTCTCCTGAAACTAGTCAGTAAAGACTGGAAGAGAAGATTCCTTCTTCAAATGCAAAGACAGCAACAAAAGACTTCAAGGAACATGAAAAATCAAGGAAACATGAGACTGCCAAAACAAAACAATTATTTTCCAGTAACCAACCCTCCACCAATGGAAATCTGTGATTTTCCTGATAAAGAATTCAAAATAGTTATTTTAAGGCAACTCAGGGACCTACAAGAAAACACACAGAAAGACAGTGTAATGAAATCAGGAAACAATGAATGAAATGAGAAGTTTAGCAGAGAGTTAGAAATCATAAAAAAAAAACCAAATAGAAATTCTGGAGCTGAAGAATGAGTAAACAATGAATGAAATGAAAGAATGCAGTAGAGAGCATCAAACTCAGACTGGATCAAGCAGAAGAAAGAATCTGTGAAATAGAAGACAGATTATTTCAAATTACCCAGTCAGAGGAGAACAAAGAAAGAATGAAGATGTGAACTATACGATACCATTTAGAGAAATAATCTACACATTATTGAAGTCCCAGAGGGAGAAGAGAGGGAGAAAGGAGCATAAAGCTTATTTAAATAAATAATGGCTGAGAACTTACCAAATATGGGGAGAGAATTGGACATCTAAGTTCACGAAGCTCATAATTCCCCTCAAATTTCAACCTAAAATGATTTACTCCAAGACACATTATAATAAAACTGTCTAAAATCAAAGACAAAGAGAATTTTAAGAGCAGCAAGAGAAAAAAAAAGTCCTTACATGCAAGGAAAGCTCCATAAAGCTTTCAGCAGATTTCGCAGCAGAAACCTTGAAGGCCAGGAGAGAGTGGGATGATGTATTCAAAGTACTGAAAGGAAAAAACTGCCAACCAAGAGTACTTTACCTGGTAAAGTTGTTCTTCAGAAATGAAGGCGAGAGAAAGATTTTTCCAAACAAAGCCTGGGGAATTCATCATCACTACACTTGCCTGATGAGAAAGACTGAAAATTGTTCTTCAAGCTGAAATGAAAAGACACTAATTAGGAACAGGGAACAGGAAAATATAAAATACACTGGTGAAGGTCAGTATATAAGCATGTTTAGAATAGTCTAATACTGTTATATAGTGGTGTGTTATCAGTTAACCCTAGTATACAGGTTAAAGGACAAAAGTATTAAAAATAACTATAGCTCCAATAATTTGTTAATGGATACACAATATAAAAAGTTAATTTTGACATGAAAAACATAAAATATGTATGTGGAGGAGTAAAAGGGTAGAGTATTTGCATGTGACCAAAGTTTAAGATGTTACCAGCTTAAAATATACTGTGGTATCTATAAGATGTTTTTTGTAAGCCTCATGGTAACCACAAGCAAAAGTCTACAGTGGCTACACAAAAGATAAAGAGAAGGGAATCAAAACATACTATTACTGAAAATCATCAGTTCACAAAGGAAGACAACAAGAGAGTAAAAGAGGAACAAGGTAACTACTAAGCAGCAAGAAAACAATAAGAATGGCGTTAGTAAGTTCCTTCCTATCAATAACTCCTTTAAATGTAAATAGATTAAATTCTCCAATCAAAAGACAATGAATGGCTGAGTGAATTAAAAAAAACAATATGCTGCCTATTAGACATTCACTTCAGCTTTAAGGACACACATAGACTCAAAGTGGAGGGTTGGAAAAAGATATTCTATACAAAAGGAAACCAAAAGAGAGTAGAGGTAGCTATAATTAGACAAAATAAAGTAAAAAACTGGAACAAGAGACAAAGAAGGTCATTATATAATGATAAAGGGGCCAATCCATCAATAGGGTATAAAAATACCAAACATTGGAGTAATAAATATGTTAAGCAAATACTAACAGATCTGTAGGGAGAAATAGAAAACCTTACAGTAATAGTAGGAGACTTCGGTACCCCACTTTCAACAATGGATAGATCATCCAGACAAAAAGGCAGTAAGGAAACATTGGACATGAACCATATTTTAGACCAAATGCAGCTAACAGACGTAAAGAAATAACATTCTATCCAACAGCAGCAGAATACACATTCTTCCCAAGTGCACATAGAATATTCTCCAGGATAGGTTATATGATACGTCATGAAACATATAACTTTAAGAAGAGTATAATCATACCAAGTATCTTTTCTAACCACAATGGTATGAAACTAGAAATCAATAATAGAAGGAAACCTGGAAAGTTCACAAATATGTGGAAATTAAACAACACATGCCTAAGTAACCCATGGGTCAAAGAAGAAATCAACAGGGAAATTAAATATTTTGAGACAAAATAAAATGGAAACATGACATACCGAAACTTATGGGCTGCAGCAAAAGCAGTTCTAAGAGTGAAGTTTATAGTGATAAACATCTACATTCAGAAAAAAGAAAGATCTCAAATCAACAACCTAACTTTACACCTCAAGGAACTAGAAAAAGAGGAGCAAACTAAGCCCTAAGTTAACAGAAGGAAGAAAATAACAAAGATCAGAGCAGAAATAAATGAAATAGAGACCAGAAAAACATTACAAAGATCAACAAAACTAAGCTGGTTTTTGAAAACATAGATAAAATTGACAAACTTTAAGCTTGACCAAGAAAAAAAGAGGGAAAGCTCCAATAAATAAAATTGGAAAGAGGAGATGTTGCAGCTGGTACCACAGAGATGAAAAGGATTGTAAGAGACTACTATGAACAATTATACTCCAACAAATTGTGTAACCTAGAAGAAATGAATGAGTTCCTAGAAACATCCAACCCATCATGACTGAATCCCAAGAAGAAAGAAAATCCGAGCAGACTGGTAACAAGTGTGGAGATTGCATCACTAATCAAAAACCTCCCCAAATGGAAAAGACTCAGGACCAGATGGTTTCACTTAGAATTCTACCAAACATTTAAAGAATAATTAACACCAATCCTTTTCTAACTCTTCCAAAAAATTGAATGGGAGGGAACACTTCCAAAGTCATTTTACAAGGCTGACATTACCCTGATACCGAAGCCAGATAAGGACACTACAAAAAAAGAAAACTGTTGTCCGATATCCCTGATGAATACAGATGCAAAAATTCTCAGTAAAATACTGGCAAATTCTTTAATGTACTGAATTCAACAGTACATTAAAGGATCATACAACATGATCAAATGAGATTTATCCCTGGGATGGAGGAGTGGTTCAGTGATGCAAATCAATAACTGTGATACATCACATTGATAGAATCAAAGACGAAAATCATATGATCATCTCAATAGATACAGAAAAAGCATTTGACAAAACTCAACATCCTTTTATGATAAAAACTCTGAACAAATTGTATATGAAGGGAATTTATCTCAACATAATAAAGGCAATATATGACAAATCCACAGCTAACGTTATATTCAGTGGGAAAGGTAGAAAGCTTTTCCTCTAAGATCAGGAACAAGACAAGATGTCTGTTTTTATCACTACTATTCATTATAGTTCTGGAAGTTTTAACCAGAGCAGTTAGGCAAGAAAAAGAGATAAAAGGGATCCAAATTGGAAAGGAAGAAGTATAATTGTCTCTGTATGCAGATGACATGATCTTATGTATAGAAAACCCTGAAGACTCCACCAAAAAACTGTTAGAACTAATTAATGAATTTAGTAAAGTTGCAGGATACAAAATCAACATACAATTAATTGCATTTCTTTACACTAACAACAAAGTATCTGAAAAAGAAAGAAACAGTTCCATTTACAATAGCATCAAAAACAATAAAATACTTAGGAATAAATTTAACCAAAGAGATGAAAGACCTGTACATTGAAAACCATAGGACTTTGGTGAAAGAAACTGAAGAAGACACACATAAGTGGAAAGAAATCCTGTGTTCATGAACTGGAAGAATTAATATTGTTAGTTTGTCACAGAATTTGCACGTTTTTCACAGAAATAGAAAAGCAGTCGTAAAATTCGTAGGGAACCACCAAAGACCCAGAATATCCAAAGCAATCCTCAGAAAGAAGAAGAGCTGGAGGCATCACACTTCCTGATTTGAAACTCTATTACAAAGCTATAGTAATCAAAAAGAATGATTCTGACATAAAAACAGACACACAGACCAATGGAACAGAATTGAGAGCCCAGAGATAAACGCACGCAATTAGAGTCAACTAATATTTGACAAGGGAACCAAGAATACTCAGTGGGGAGAGGATAATCTTTTCTTAATAAATGGTATAGGTACTTTTAAAATGGAGGTCCACATGTAGAAGAATAAAGCTGGACCCCTATCTTACGCGATTCACAAAAATTAACTTGAAGTGGATTAAAGATTTAAATGGGAGACCTGAAAATGCAAAACACCTGGAAGAAAATATAGGGTAAAAGCTCCTTGACATTTGTCTTGGTAATGATTTTTTTGGATGACACCAAAAGTACAAACAACAAAAGCAAAAACAAGCCAGTGAGACTCTATCAAACTCTACATAACAAAGGAAACAAGAAAATGAAAAGGCAGCCTAAGGGATGGGAGAAAATATTTTCAAACCATTTATCTGATAAGGGGTTAATATCCAAAATATATAAGAAACTCGTACAACTCAATAGCAAAAATGAAACAAAAACCAATCTGATTAAAAAATGGGCAGAGGGTCTGAATAGACATTTTTTCAAAGAAGACATGTAAGTGGCCAACAGGTACATGAAAAGGTGCTCAGTATCACTGATCACCCGGGAAATGCAAATCAAAACCACAATGAGCTATCACCTCACATTTGTTAGAATAGCTACCATCAGAAAGACAAGAGATAACAAGTGTTGGCGAGGATGGAGAGAAAAGAGAAGGCTTATGTACTATTGGTGGGAATGTAAGTTGGTTTGGCCATTATGGAAAACAGTGTGGATTTTCCTTAAAAAATTAAAAATAGAACTACCATACGATCCAGCAGTCACATTGCTGAGTATATGACTGAAGGATATGAAATTAGGATCTCGAAGAGATATCTGCACCCCTTGTTCACTGTAGCCTTATTCACAATAGCTAAGAAATGGAAACAACCTAAGTCTCCCTTGGCAGATGAATGGATAAAGAAAATGTGCTATGTATAAAAAATGGAATATTATTTACCCCATGGAAAGAAGGAAATCCTGCCACTTGCAATAACATGGGTGGATTAAGGGCATTATGCTAAGTGAAATGTCAGAGGAAGACAAATGCTGTGTGATCTCACTTATTTGTGGAATCTAAAAAAGTCAAACTCATAGAAACAGTCGAATGGTGTTTTCCAGGGGCTGGTGGAAATGGAGAGATGTTGGTCAAAGGGTACAAAATTCCAGTTATAAGATGAAGAAGTTGTAGATATGTAATATACAGCATTGTGACTATAGTTAACAAAGTTGTGTTATATACTTGAAATTTGCTAAGAGAGTAGATCTTAAATGTTCTCACCATTCAAACAAACAAAGAAAAGGTAATTATGTGAGGTCATGGAGGTATAAACTAAAGTTATTGTGGTAATCATTTTGCATAGATATGTGTATCAAATTATTGCATTGTACACCTTAAACTTATAATTTTATATGCCAGTTATATCTTCATAAAGCTGGAAAAAAAGAGAAATGGCTATGTTATATTCAAAATTATCTAAGTAGAAAGGTTGGCAAATAGAGTCATTAATGAGATGGTTTAAATGATTAAGTAAGAAATACCTTATAAAATACTATATAAGTATATAAATCATTACAATGTATATTTTAATTTGTATACAAATGGAAATAAAACTAATCAAAATAATTAAGGATTTATTTTCTTTTAAGAGGCACTCTGTTATCTGGAAAAGTCATTTATGTGGAAAAGCTGCGTGTTACAACTGAAATGGATTGAAGAGTGATCTATTAGATCATTTATAATATCGAGAAGCTATTATTTGCTTACTTATATTTATACCTCACTAGAAGTAAACATACACATTTTTGAAGAGTAGTAACTTTAAAAAAGTTTGTCCAGTGACAAAGTTAGAGTCTGGTTTACTGTAGAAACTGTATGAATGTGTTAACTGGGAATTGAAGAAAAGTCTTACGCTTGACATTATTTTCCCCGAACATTGCAGAAATGTTATTTTCTCATGAGAGTTTGTAGACATTTATTTAATCCTCAGTTGAGCTGAATTATAGTGACCAAGGCTTTCTATTTTCGTAATAGGAGCAAGAATCATAAAATCGATCTAGGAACCTGAGAAACGTATCTTACTTTTATTGTTGCCAAAAACTCTTGAATATTATTCTCTGTAGCCTTTCTCATGTGCTTAAACAATCTGTTTTTCCCCATGAGGGGAGTTTCCATCTCTTTTTCCTTTGCTGATTCAGTTGGTGGAAGCACTGCTGTTGCCAAAAGACGATACTCTCTTCTGTGTGATAAAGTGATTAAGTTGGTTTATCTCATTTCAGCTATCCTGATCCTAAATTATGTGCATGCCATTTAAGTTTGTGTTGTGTGAATATTTTTCTTAGCATGCTAACTATTCGCCGAAGTCTCTAACGTGCTGGTAAATTGATTCCTTTTTCAGATCATCTACTAAAGTGATATGGCTGAAATTAAGCTGAATTAGAGATTGGTGGTAAAATCTAGAATTAAAGCAAGAAGGTAAAAGGGCTGAAGGCAAAAGGTTGCTCAGTTGTGTTTCCTGGGATAGAAGAAAGAGTGAAGGGATTTTGGAATAACTTCTTTATGATATCTCATTTGAGTTTATGATTAAATTATACAAATAAGTTTCTTTTGTTTTCTCTGATTTTAAAATTAGCTCCCAAAACTGGCACAAATAATCCTTACAGTGAGTTAGCTACGGAAATGGTTCAGTGCTAGGGAGAATTTCTAGCCCATTAGAAGAACACATCTTTGACTCCTTCTCCTTTACCTACCATAGCCAGTTGGTTGCCAACTCCGGCTACTTTCACTTTAAAGTTAGCCCTTCCTTTGCCCTGACTGCCCTTAGCTCACTATTTCAGGGCCCCCTAACTATTTTCTTAAACTATTGCCTCCTAAATGGTCTCTGTATCTGCCTCAGTCATACTTCAATTCATTTGAATGACCACTTCCAGTTCAGTTTTCCTAAAGCCATGCTCAGGTCATGTCAGTCCATTACTTAAAAAACTGCCAATAGAAGGTTCATTTTAGCCCCTCCATAGCCTGGTTACTTCCTTTCATTTTACCTTTAGCCTCACTGCTCGCTCCTTTATATTAGTGATTATCCAAAGTGGAGTACTATACATTTCCTTCCGAACACTTCAGTCTTTCCAGTTTCTCTACCTTTAGTGTCTCTCCTTCCTCTCTTTACTTGGAATGACTTTTGACCTTATCTGCATATGCAAATCTAATCTATCATTTGGCAAATTTATTCTGTGCCATCTTGGAATAATCTTTACCTTCTCTGATACCCTTCGCCACCTCCCCCCCGCCCCCCACCCCCAGCATATTTTCTCAGGATCTCTTTGGCACTTATTTCTATCATGTACTATAATTTATATGTGTCTTACCGGGCATCAAGTATTAAGCTTCTCCAAGGTAGGCACCTTATCTGATTTTTGCTTTTGGACAGGCTGCAGGACCTAGAGTGGTGATTTTATGTGTGATGGAAGCTGAATATATGTTTGTTAAATGATGAAATAAATGAGTCTCTGTCTTCTGTCTTGCCTCATGAGTTTTGTACCAAGAACGCTTCAGCTCTCAATCTGAAAAGGAAAATTATAATACTGGCCAGTTTTTACTGAGACTAAGTTGAAATACCCTGTAAAGTTTAATCATGGAGACAATCAGAATGTACTCTGTTATTTAGGATGGAGCCTCTAGTAAACATGCCTGTTTTTCAAGTTCCTAGTCTTAAATGTAAGCTATGATTATTCCCTTTGAACATCTCAAATTTAATGTGAGCCATTGTTTTATAAAGTACTCTATGAAGAAACTGAACTCTTGAAATAAAAGGCCGACAGAGGTGAGTGTATTTTGATTTCACACTTTCCTTTTCCATTCATTCCTGTTATTAGCATACAGTTTTTAAGGTTTGGGTAAAACGGCCAAACTGTGAGTAAGACAATGAGATCTTTCTGGTACTTTCATTAACCAAACCCTCAGGAAAAAGCCATGCTTCAGCACATTGTTTTATCAAGCTCCATGGTAAGTATGAATATTTTTAAAGGTATGAATAAAGCTATCCATTATTTTCCTTGCTTTCTCTAATTTATTTTGTACAGTTTCATTTGGTAAAGTGAATTGGATTCACTGTTGCTTGTTAGGATATTAGTTATTAAGTGATTCCTAATCCAGATTTTTATAATGAATAAAATCCAATTAAAATATGAAAATTACAAATAGTTATATCACTGGAACTGTTTTGGGTGTTATTCAGCTGCTGAGAGTAAAACAAGTATAATTGCAAAAAAATTTGAAAAATAATGAAACGTGGCTTTGGTCAGAATACTAAGGAAATTTTTGTGCTGCATTCAATTTGTTTTGCTCTGTACTCAGATTCTGGCATATGCCAGCAATAGACAAAGGACTGAAAATGTGGTTGCTGTTTAGAGATGTTTATTGTTTGAGGAGAAATTCAGCAGAATCTCAAATATTCTCATAACGTGAAATAATTTTATAGAAACTATTTTAAGTCATGATGCATTTTATGTTAATGTCTTAAAATGTGTTTTGCTTTCCAAATATGATACTTAAGATATTTCTGTGAAAATGTTTTATTCTAATTTTTGCCAACAATAGTGTCTTATACCATATTTTTTAGACATTTGAGAGTTGGTTGGTAACCATAATGCTAGTTTGCTTATTTTACTTAAAATTCTGAACGATTCTCTTAGGTATTTCCACAAAAATGCATTTTTCATTCATTTCTTCCTTGTTATATGTATACACCAATTATTAGATTTATTTTAATGAATCTGTTGATAAAATTAATAGAAGTAGAATTGGTATTTTGTATTAATGATGGAAGAATGACTTGTAACGTTGCTGATTATATCTCTTATTTTGTGTGCTTTTCGATAAGCACACATCAATTTATTTTGCCAACATTATTCTATAGATAGAAAATTCGTGTCCTTTTCTTTGAAGTTCGTTCGTGCATTCATGGTTAATGAAACATAAAGTAAGATCTTATGGGGTGACAGAGAGAGAGAGTTTGGTTTAACGTTGGGGGCATATGGAAAAGAAAATGGGGTATCTCTTTGCAAAGAGTTAAAATAACTTACAGAGAACTGTTTGCCACTGCAATTATGCACAACTGTAGTTGTGCCTAATTTTTATTGTATATTTCAAATGCTCAGGTGATTTGAATTTCATTTATAAAACAGTAAAAGTATAGTCTGATTAAAATAGTATGTGTCTAAGAAATGGTTTTGGTCCCTTTAGTTTTCTCTTTTTTCTTTTTCTACTGAATCAAAATGTGTGTAAACCTGGAAGACCTGGAGAAAGTGCTGGACCTCCTTTTGTCTTTTCTTACTGTTGTGTTGTATTTTCCCTGGTGTCACGGTTAATATGACTTCATGAGACAACTGTCAACATAGTTTAATGTTAGCCATCCACCTTCAAGGGCTAGGGAAAAAAAATTGTTTTCCTGTATGGATACCCAAATTACCACTGTGACGGAAGGAGACCATATTTCCTTCATATCAATATTGAAAAAACTTTTTTGTCCCCTTTTTAAAAACCGGCTTCTGATATTTTGTGACTGCAAGTGTCAAGAACCAACTTGTAAAGTGGTATTCTTTAATTCATATTTGGTAAATACTACATACACAACTTTGTATAACTTGTTGGGAAACTGCTGTTATCTGCTCTTAAAATTCGTAAATCCCAATCTTCCTCAATTTTTCCAACATATTCAACAATTAATTGTATAATCTAAACAGTCTTCAAAAAATTGGATATCTCCAAGACTCCTTCCAACTCTTTTTATAAGTCCTTGATTTTAATTTAGGTCGGTTCTCAACGTCAGTGGAAGAGTAGCATGATTCTAATTTTTAAGGTAGTATTTACTAGTTCTTTACATTACTGTAAATTGAGTGGAAAACTTTATTTGTAAAATAACAGCTAAAAAATATCTAGCCTTTATTCTCTGGGGAACGGTGATTCTGTAATACATTTTTCCACTTGAAATGCTCTTAGTTTGGGAAATCCTATTGGGAAAATAGATTTCCAGAGAGCTTGAAACTGACAAATGGGTATTTTGACAAATATTCCTGGAAGGAGAGCTATAGCCACCAACCATTTTAATTTTCTTATTGTAAGAACTATGTTTAGCAGAGTACAACATATCACAATTTGATACAAGTATTTACTGTTGGGGGAGGTGGATGACTATAAAACATTTTTAATATGTTAGAAAAATAGCACATTTAGTTCACTACTATGAAGAATAGAGAAACTAACAATGTAGGTAGGAAGTACTTTTTTATGGCCTAAGACTGATCTGATTGTGAACTTTTGGGTCACCCATTCAGTAGGAAGTTCCAAGAGGAGGATTTCATTTGTACCACTCTTCTCTGTATTTAATGGCTTTGTCTTGTGTGGCTTTAGAACAGAAAGCCTCAAAACAAATTTTATAGCAGAAACAAATTTTGTGTTTTTTTGCATAAAATATCATTGGTGAGCAGTATTCACCAGATCTCAATAGAACTTATATGTTTTTGTAAAATTAATTTGTGAAACACATAGACCTGAAGTCTCTTGGTTTTATTTTATCTCTCATTCTCCTTCCATTTTGTAAACTTATCATTAGCATGGATATATGTTAAATAATTTTTTTTAGGTTCTCCTTAACCATATAAACCCAGTTGTTTTTTGATTGGACCATAAGAAGCAATCATGCAGTCTCTTGTTCTTCACATCTCACAGAATGTTAGCTGCTGCCGTTTTTTTTCCTCATTCATCATCATCGCCATCACCACTGTTGTCTTTGTCATCAATATATGTATTTAAAAACCAGAGATTGTTACTTGACCGGTTTGTAGAATTTGTGAAAAGTCTAAATCTGAGAACCTTAAAATGTGACCTGGTGTTTAAAGTTAGAGGAAATCTTATGGATAGTTATAGAATTTAAGACTAATTCCTTTTGGTAGTAATGATTTTGCCTGTTTCAGAGAATCAAGTCAGATATACGTCTGACTGACCCCATGGATTCTTATTTCATATGTTTAAGCCTGGATGAAAATCAGTTTCATTTAGCTTTTAACTAGGACAAAGCTCTCCTTGTCATCATCATATTCTCTTTTTCTTAAACTTCTTTTTTTAAACACTGAAACAAATCACTGAAGAGTATTCATTTCTCTATTAACACTTTTCTCCAAGTTTAGATATGTATCTAAAACCAAAATACTCTTGCCTTATAGAAGACTTGTAATTCCTTTAACTTCCCATAGACATTTTGAAAATCACTTGTTTGTAATACTACTTACCACACTTTTTACTTTTCCGAAGAATTTTGTTTCTCCAGTTTTTATTGGCCTCCTATTGTTTATTTCTCCCTCCCCCACCTCCAGTAATTTCAGTGTCTCATAATTGAAAAAACAAAAACAACCATTGTTTTTCTTACTGAAACCTGTCGAAGGGTGCAGTTTTCTACTTCTCTCTCTCTTTTTGGGAGCCTCTGGGTTTTTTCCCCCTTTCCTTCTTTTTCTTTCTTTCTTCTTTTCCCTAGCAAGAGACTTTTTCCAGCTCTTCTTAACATCTGACTGCTCTACCATCTCTTTGAGCTGGATGTGAAACTCAGCCGCTGACATGGGCATAAGTGCAAGTGTGGAACCACACCTGTGTCCCTGGGAAGTATTTTTGCAGGAAACTTTTACTTGTACTCTGATCACTTTTAAAGTGAAGCAGTACATCACGAGACGTTAATCTTCAAGGAAAAAGCTTATTTTATTTCGTTAAGGTATTCTTTCCAGTTTCTTTTAAGAAAGTCTGGCTGACATGAATTTTGATTTGAAAACTGAAAAAGCTTCAAAATGCTAAAAATTGAATCTGCATCTTTTTTCTGATTTCTCTGGGAATTTTAAGTTGGCTGTGACTCCATAACTAAAGTTAATTATAACCTGATAGATATCACTAAATGCGGCTTAACTTCAGCTTGTAGAAAAGGATGTTTCTGACTTTCAGTATGAAATAATTTAATGGAAAATGATTAATGGTCTCCTCTTTTTAGAGAGTGATATTGTACTTGACATAGATGCTGCTTGTTATAATGGTTATAGATACCACTTATTTTTTACTGAGTTGTTTATATTAGAGCCTCCTCATTCCCTAGAAAGTATGAGACTTAATATTTCAAGATGAAAGTTTAAAGGAAGACAAGGTCAAGATTTAGTCAAATTATTCAAACTGAACCTCTTTTCCTAGGATCTAGCTCCTCAGAATTACTGTCATCATACTTGGGTAGTCATTGAAAAGAGAGAAATCGATAAAGTATCATTGCTTGCTTCTGAGGTTCAGATATTACTTTATCTGGTTCAAGTTTTACCAAGCCCAGAAGATAGAATCAGTATGGCTTAGAGTCCCAGACTTATAGAGAGAAAAGGTCTTCTAAGTCCTCTTGGTTTTACAGTTTACATAAAATCAGTCCTTGGCCCTGATAATTTTTGTCTGATATTTGGCCTCTCGTACTGCTCCTGGTGTGTTTCTTAATTTGCTTTTGCTAAGAACCTTGTTGAGTTGAACAGATCGTCTCTTGACCTCTTGTCTAGCTACTTCTAACTTTTCTGATAAAATATCTTTTACACTCGAGCTTTGTACAAATAATGTGCCTAGTATTGCTATGAATCAAAAAAATCAATGTCATGATTTATTTTCACAGAAGCAAGAAATCTACCTAAGAGATAAATCACTTTTGTATACTTTAATAAAAAATTATGGGGACACGAATTAGTGGAGGAGGCATGGGATAGGTATGTCCTGACTGTGAAATGAGTGTGGAATTTGTGACTGAACTCTAAACTAGAACCCTGGTGTTATGGAATGAAAGAGCTGCAGTAAAATTTCATACCAGTCTAAAATAGGATGGAGAAAGGAGTATGCTATGTGGCATGAGCCTGTATATCCTTGTGAGTTTATCTTTCTTCTAGTTTTCTCATCTGGTTGAGAACGACATGATGCCCTTTACAGATACCGTTTAAAGTTTACAGTCTCTGAGTATTTTCCATTAAGGAACAGAGGCCCCTTCTTGTGAAGCCAGCAGTCACTGAGGTTCAAGATGGTAGATTGCCTTGCATGTCAACTCTGCTCCTGCCTCTTATTCTTATGCTCCAAGGATCCATTATTGAAGACTAAGGCAACGGTCGGGCTATTTCTGCATTCTCTCTTCTACGCAGTCTTTCCATTTTGTCTGCAACTGATCCAGATGTACCATCCTTTATGATTGTTAAATACTGTATTCCATGTGTCATTGCCTTGCCTTGTTTTTCTTACCAACTTAGAAAATTTAGTGTGTAAAACCCCATCAGATAACACTATCAGGTATCATTAGCCAACATGCCCGTTTTCCCTTCTATCCAGGTATGTTTATAGTCTGTCTTCTTAAAAAAGAAATCCTATCTCTCTATGTTAAAATATAACATAAGCCTATATCAGAAACATCTAACCATAATTTTTTTGTGTGTGTGAGGAAGATTGGCTCAGAGCTAACATCTGTTGCCAATCTTCCTCTTTTTGCTTGGGGAGGATTGGCCCTGAGCTAACATCTGTGCCAGTCTTCCTCTATTTTGTATATGGGATGCTGCCAGAGTGTGCCTTGACGAGCAGTGTGTAGGTCCATGCCCGGAATCCGAACCTGTGAACCCCTGGTCGCTGAAGCAGAGTGTGTGAACTTGACCACTATGCCATTAGGCCGGCTCCTAACCATTATTTTATAGTGAAAACAACTGGAACTCTGTTTTCCCTCTTGAAATTTAAGAGACTGAGAATTTTTTTCTTTTTAGTGTATAAAGGCTTAATTTGTTGATGTTGGTGTATTTATTAATTGGCAAATATTAAGTGCAATAGACTTTCATTATAATATTTCTTTACTGCATAAAATCAGTTCTGTATAGAATCAGATCAAGTTTGTGAAAATATAGCTAATGGCTGCATTAAAAGCATGATATAACTTTGTTTGGCAAGAAATAATTCTGCTTGCCAATTGAATTAACAGATGTTCCTTTTAAAACTTAATCAGTTCATCAAAACATGTTTATTGGAACACTTTTGGTGTCTCATGGCACTCTATTGGTTACTCTGAAATCCAATGAAAGTGTAGGTGACAATACTGAGTCAAAATATGAAACCGTAAGCTAATTTTGATAATACAGTTTGTATAAGAAGTATAATAGGCATTAGGGAAGGAAGAGAATTTGATTTCCCTAAGTCTTTTTGTTGAAAAAAATTTTAAATTTATGGAAAAGTCCAGTGAGTACAGTGAACACCCGTATATGCTTCATCCAAAGTCACCAATTGTTAGCATTTTAGCACGTTTGAATTAATTTTTTCCCCTCATCCTCCCATATATATATTGTGTGTGTGAACTTATACGTACATGTGTTTTCTCTCTCTCTATATATAGATATCCATATACATTTGCTTCTTTTTTCCCCTAACCATTTCATACTAAGCTGTAGACAGCAAGGTACTTCATCACTGATCATGGATCTCTAAGACCAAGGATATTCTCCTACATAACTACTATACCATTTTTATACTAAAAAATTTTAACACTGATTCACTAGTATCATCAACTATACAGTGCATTTTCAAATTTCTCCAGTTGTACTAAAATTGCCCTTCATAGCTTGTTTGTTTGTTTGTTTGAGCTAAGATCTGTGAAGGCCAATGCATTGCATTTGGTTGTCCTGTCTCTTCAGGACAGGCCTCCTCTGCTCTGTACCTGTGCCTCTAATTTGGTAGCCACTAGCTACGGGTGACTGTTTAAATTTAAATAGATTAAAATTTAATAAAATAAAACATTTAGTTTCTCAGTCATGCTAGCCACATTTCAAGTGCTCAGTAACCCTATGTGGCTAGTGGCTACTCTGTTGGGCAGCACAAATATAGAATATTCCTATCATCACAGAAAGTTCTCTTGGACAGATCTAGGACCTGTCCCACCTCTTTTTGTCTTTCATGAAATTTATTCTTTGAAGAGTTCAGGCCAGCTGTCCTATTGAATGCTCCACATTATGAATTTGTGTTGGTTGTTTCTTAGTGATTAGATTTAGGTTGGGGCAGATTGTTTCTTCCAGAGACAGCTGCACTAAAATAATTAGCCCATCCCACACCCTTTTCTTAAAATGTGACTGACACTTTTTCAACTGAGAGATGGAGTCTTTGTTCCCTCCCCTTGAATATGGGCAGGGACTTGTGACAGCTGACTGTTGAAGCAAGGTAGAAGTCATGCTATATGACTTAAGACTCACTCACTCTTCTTGGGATGCTTACCTTTGGAACCCAGCTACCACACTGTGAGGAAACCCAGGCTCTGTGAAGATGTTCAACGGTACCAGCTAAGGTCTCAGCCGACAGCCAGACCTGTGAGTGAAGGGGCCTTCAGCTGATTCGTTTCTCCTGGCTGAGGCTCTAGACATAGTGGAGTACAGACATGCAGGCCCAGCTGTGGTCTGTCTGAATTCCTGATGTACAGAAATGGAGAGAGCTAATATATCATTATTTTTCTTTCAAACTGCTAAGTTTTGGGGAATTTGTACACAGCAATAGATAGCTAATCCACAGATTAAACAATTTTGGCCAGAGTACCGCGTTTGGTGCTGTGCGTTTCCTACCACATCGTGTTGGGAGGCGCATGATGTCAGTTCACTTACTGTTGGTGATGCTTGATCAGTTGGTCAAGGTGGTGTCCATCATATCGTTCAGTCATCAGTACCTTTTTCCCTTTGTAATTAGTAAGTAACCTGAGGGAAAGTTTAATTTTGCAAAGAATATAAGCTTCCAGCAAGTTCCTTGTCAACATTTCACTCCATCATTGTTTTAAGTGGATTTAAAAATGGGAACAATCTTAGAAATCATTTTACTCAGTGTCCTCATTTTGCAGCCTGATTTAATAAATATTATTAGCTTTCCATTAGAGATACCGCCTTGAAACTAGGGACATAGAAGTACTTGAGATGTGATTTTACTGCCTTGGAGCTTTTGGACGAAAACTAACATGATTGGAATTCAAGGGGCTGATTGGGTGATACTGAATGTGTATTCCAAGATGATTCAACTGAGAGGTTTTATTTTCCAAAAGACTAAAATGATGTCATTATGGTAACTTTGTATGCTAGTCTAAGACGGCCAGTGGTGCTTTCTGAATTACAATTTTATTAGACAGAATTAAAATGGAAAACTTTAAGTGCAGTTTTATGGTAGAAGTTCTGTGAGTCCTGTATTTTAGGGATTTGAATGTATCTTTTTCAGATTATATAAATGTGTGTATTTTAAAGTAAAAATCTAGCATGGCCCAAATTTCTTATTGTTAAATAATTTAGTAAATAGCTTTTTGTTAGTAAATAATTAATACTGAGCTAAATGAATGTTTATGAATTGAAGAGCATAAGGATACTGTTGTAGGATATTTAAAACATAATATGGGATACAATGGATTAAGAAGCATCTAACATAGTGCCCCAAATAGTTGTTTACTAATAAGTGAGTTCTATACAGGTGAGCCATGGTTTATAATCCCTCTTACTTGCTTATGAATAGAATGTATACAAATTAACTCTATAGAGATTTAAAAGTTTGTTCTGCCAATAAGAACCCATAGTTTTCTTGTTTGTTTATTTTGTTCTGGGATATAAGAATATGGAAGGACTTTGTTTTGGTTTGATAATGGGAAATTTAACTAGTTTTTTTTTTGTCCCAAATTCTCTTTAAAGTTCTTGGTAGGACATATAATTTAAGACAAATAAGGAGTAAGTTCTACACTTTAAAAGCCTGGAATCATGATTGGGTTTCTAATAGATTGGTAATATGAAAAAAAGTACTGAATGTGCCAAATTATATATTGTATAATCCAGTAGTTATACATATGGTTATTGAAATGATATGAAACTTTCCCCAAAGAATGACTTCATCCCTGTAAATGTTATGGAAACATATGTTATGTTATGGAAACAAAGTTAACATTTTAAAACTTTTTCAGCAAAATCTCATTGGAACTCTGTGATGTTGGGATTTCCTCAGTGTAAAAACACTCCTTGTAAGTCCTGCAATAGGATTGATTTCTTCTATTGATTGCTTTCATAGTCTTAGTGTATAATTATGGGTCTACCTAGAATGTGTCGTTTTTGTCTCTTTCCGGTGCAACCCTATTGGTTAGACTATGTTGCTAATGTCATCAAGGTCATATTTAATTCCTTTGTGGGCTATACAGTGTCACCTGTTACTTGCTCTTGGACTGAATATTTAGCAACATTTTCTTCCATGTAACTTTGGTTACTGGAAAAATTCCACGAGAAAGTGAACAGATCAATCACCAACTTAGAGATTTAGAAAAGAACAGACAATTTAGAAAAGAATACAGCTCTTGCTGCTTCAGAATCATATGAAAATATATGAATAATGCTGTCTAGCTGGGGAAAGTGCAATCAAAATATAAATGAGTTCTGGAAAGTATCAAATTCTAAGAGGCATGTGGTGATAGGGAGGCCTGTGTGTTTATCTCTGGAGTGTGAGAGAAATGTGAAGAATATGGGACTATTTAAGAAATGGAGCAAATCTGCAGAGTAAAGTCAACGAGGGCCAGGGTGGTAGCATTAGGGTCAACTTGAATGCTGGCAGACAGGAAAGGAGGAGAGGGGTGAGGAGGCTTGTTAAATTTTGAAGTGGAGGTGTGAATTTGTGTGTTTACGAAAGAGACCAGTTTAAGGATTTACTGAACGGGAAGCACGTAGAATGAGACAGCACTGCTTCAGGTGGTTTCAAGGTGAAGTGTTAAGTGTCAAGGAGGAAGAGCTGGTTTTCCAAAATCTTGAGACGGAAGGCATTGGCTGATGGACTTTGAAAAGGCTCTGAAAGTGTGCCTCTTTGTGGGTGATGCCGTCTATATACAGCTGTTCTCCTGACATCTTTCACCATTAGGATCAAGCAGACCACCTCTGGACATGTTTCTGGGTCTGTGCACATCAGGCCAGTGTGGTATTTTGGCAGAGAGAGTAGTGAAGGAGAGGAACTGCAGTCCCACGGGCTTAGGCTTCAGAGGGAGCAGCCATCCCTCCCTTCCTACCATAGAGAGGTGGAATAGAAAGTGACTGAGTGGCAGAATGGTTGCTCTGGCCTGGTCACATCACAACATCACATTACACGTTACTCAGCCAGCCTACATCTCTATCTCTAACACTTGGGGGAAAAGTAAAGCTAAGATTGTTGCTCATAGAGAGTTTTTGGGGGGGGGGATTTCATTTACATGTTTCACATTTTTAGCTAATTCTTGTAGACAGTTTGCTTGGAATACGTGGCGTTGGGTGTTCAGGGAAAGGAGTCCTAATTTCCAGTTATGGAAAAAGGGTTTGAGAGTTATTTGGATGGCTCTATCTCTGCTAGCATACAGGACTGTTGCTGTGTTTGCCCGGGATCTAAATATGAATACATATTCACTTATTCCTCATTTACTACCAAGCCATGCCAACTACTGTATCCTCAGGTCAGATACTAAATAAAATGGGAATATGTTATTGTGTGACTCATCCTTTTTGAGTGTTTTTCCCCCTGTGTTTCAGATTTATAATGGTGTGGTGTGAAGAGATTCAGGATTTCCATTCCTGCTTTTTCCTTTCCTGCCAAGCTCATGACCCCTGCCAACTCCATCCTTTCCTTCAGCTGCCTGCAATTTTCGTTTGGGTTCTGGACTCTGGGACTTTATAGAACAGGAGTCATTTAAACTCTTTTTTCCAAATGGGACAAGTATCTTAATTGAGGTTGACCAACACCTACTGTGACAGAATCTTCCCCTCATCCTCCTGGCACAGGGGGAGAATTCATTCAGTAGAAGAATGGCATGAAACTGTGTATCCAAACACTGTCCACTGGGATAAAGCTAATGCCCGCTTGGAGGCACAACACAGTGGCTCCTTTGCCAAGCTCTGTTGTTCTGCTTGGTCCCAAGCCAGATGGCAGCCTAGTGGGTGAACCATTGGCTCTGGCCTTTCCCCAACCCCCTCGGGTCTAGGATAAAATGCCCAGCTGTCCCTTCTCTTGCAGGACTTACCCAGTGAAAACCCTCACTGTCACTTGACATTTACATAATTTTGTTTAAATTTTTAACTATAGTACTACCGGTATGGTTTTATTGGTAGTATGAAAACTTCAAATTGCTTGCCAGAATTTAAGAGTGAATCCATTTAACACCAGACTATTTGAGTATTAAGAGAGCTTCTGGGGTGAGCATGAGAGAAAGTGGGAAGATCTGAATTAGGTTGAACTAGTGTAGTTCATGTACTGGATATAGTTATTTTGATGACTAGAAAGACTTTTACTGAGGTTTGCATAATTCGTTTTAGTACCTTTTATCTGTTAGCCACTTTCTGATATCTACACGACAGATAGGAGCATCCAAGGTCTCCATCAAGTGGAAATGTATCCCCTGCATCTGATGGTGCTCATGCTTTTGTGCCTGGATTATATTGTAATATTAAGTATGCCTTATCTGAATAATGGTAATAATAGCTGTTGTGATTTGTTTTCAAGTCTGAAATGTAGTTGGAGGTGTATGAAGAAATCAAGAAGGAATTCTGGAAAGGAAGCAGACCTGGTCATTTCACAGAGCTTCATCTGTGTAGATCCTCCATTTTAACACTAGCTTTGCTTTCTATGATTATGGTGCATTACTAGTAGCATTCTTACAATTGTATTTTATTTAATTTTTGCTTTTTTTGGTGTGTGTGAGGTAGATTGGCCCTGAGCTAACATCTGTTGCTAATCTTCCTCTTTTTGCTTCAGGAAGATTGTCCTTGAGCTAACATCTGTGCCAGTCTTCCTCTATTTTATGTGGGATGCCCACAGTGTCATTTGACGAGTGGTGCTAGGTCTGCACCTGGGATCTGAACCTGCGAACCCCTGGCTGCTGAAGCAGAACATGTGAACTTAACCACTGTGCCACTGGCCCGGCCCTGCTTTCTTTTTCTTTAATCTCTTTGAAAATAATAGAAAATGTCAAGAACTTTATTTTTTTTCCCATTATCTCTGGCTTTTTTTTTGGAGGAAGATTAGCCCTGAGCTAACATCTGCTGCTAATCCTCCTCTTTTTGCTGAGGAAGACTGGCCCTGAGCTAACATCCATGCCCATCTTCCTCTACTTTATATGTGGGATGCCTGCCACAGCATGGCTTGCCAAGCGGTGCCTTGTCCTCACCTGGGATCTGAACTGGCAAACCTGGGGCCGCCGAAGCGGAACATGTGAACTTAACTGCTGTGCCACTGGGCCAGCCCCTAGCTTTTTTTGTTTTTGCAGGCTTTTTTGGTGAGGAAGATTGACCCCGAGCTAACATCTGTTGCCAATCTTCCTCTTTTTTTTTCCTTCTCCCCAAAGCCGCACTACATAGTTGTATATCCTAGTTGTAAGACTTTCTGGTTCTTCCATGTCGGACACTGCCTCAGCATGGCTTGATGAGTGGTGCAATAGGTCCGTGCCCAGGATCTAAACCAGCAAATCCCAGGCTGCCAAAGCAGAGGTGCAAACTGAACCATTAAGGAACCAGGTGGGCCCTCATCGAGAACTTTATTGATGATGTTTCTGAGACACATACATATTTCTAAACAAAGCTGAATTACTTTGGTAGGTTGGGGGGAAGTACACTTTTTCCTGCTAGCCCACACTATGATCTCCCATTCACCACTGGATTTGCAGCTCAAGGAAATATCCTGCTTTCTTAAGGATCCTGTTACAGCTGGAGTCACATTTCTGTAAGACACAGTGCTATAAATAAGTGATGGTTATCCTACAGATGCCTCTTCCACCATAATGTAACTGAAATGACGCAACTAATACTGTTGATGTCCTTAGAAAAGTAATGATTGCCTTGCCTTCCTCATAGGATTCTGTGAAATGAAATGAGATAGTAGATTCAAAAGTGTTTTTTAAGGTGTTAGTTGATCAATAAATGTAAAGAGACATGATAATGATTATTACTGTTATCACAATTAATTTTTCTACTATGACTTTTATCTCAATGAACATCGCCATTATTAACGTCTTCACTGTTGGGGTATAACTTTTCAGACCCGTCTCCTCTACTTCCTTACTGACTTACCAGGAAAGAGAGGGGAAATCATGCCAATTGATAATTTGGAATTTGTAGTTAGAGACTTTTTTCTTCTTGGCAAATCTGAGGCCTCAATATAATAATATTCCTGACTCTGGATCCCTAAATTTCTCTTTTCCCCCAAGTTTGATTGAGGTATAATTGACAAATAAAAATTGTATATATTGAAAGTGTACGCTGTGATGGTTTGATAACATATATACATTGTGAAATGATTACCACAATCAAGTTAATTAACACATCCATCACCTCATATAGTTACGTTTTTTTTTTTTTTTGGTTTGTGAGAACACTTAAGATCTACTCTCTTAGCAAATTTTAAGTATACAATAGAGTATCATTAACTCTAGTCACCATGCTATAGATTGGATCCCCAGAATTTATTTGTCTTGTAACTGAAAGTTTGTATCCTTTGGCCAACATGTCCCCATTTTCCCCATCCCCTAGCCTTTGGCAACCACCATTCTACTTACTGGTTCTATGAGTTTGACTTTGTAAAATTTCACATATGAGTGAGATCATACAGTATTTGATAGGAGTACTTGATTCTGCCTAAAGTCTCAGTCCAGTCCAGAGGGGCCAGCTCTGTCCTTTGGAGAATTTTTAAGAGCCCTGATTCATTAGCTTCTTATTTGATATCAAGGACCATTGCTGCTGTTCTGTATTAACTTTGTGCCTCAGTCTGTTAAGTGAGTTTCTGTCTTGCTTCTGTGATAAAATCCTCAACTGCACTGAAGGTGTGGTTACTGATTTCCTGTATTGACTCTTTGTCTTGGCCCTAAAAACCTGCTCAGAATCCCTTAATTCTCTTTGATTTCCTAAATTTAGCTGGCCCTTCCCTCCCTGCTTCCATCCCCCTGACACTCCAGCTTTAAATCTTGCCCGAGTCCCAGTTTCTTCACCCGCAATCTGGTTGATATCTAACATGTTATCTGAACTATAGTATAAATGGAATTTGGTGGGACTGGTACTAAGGAGAAGGGAAGGTATGGGAGCTACAAAGGAGAGAGGGGAGATTGACATGAACATAGCATAAAGGTGTAAAGAGACAGGTACATTTCTTCATTCACAAGGCTGTGAACTTTATAAAGGCGAGTAAGCCTTTGTTTATTGCTGTATCTCTAGTGTGTGAAACTGTGCCCAGCATTTAACTTATCCAGTAAATATTTGTTGAGTGAGTGTTTGGGACATACACTGAATTGACTGGTTTGCTGGGAGGGCATTTTAGTGTGAAATTTTAAGGTCTGGATCATTGTAGTCTTGTTTATTGCTATAACTCCACGTTGTTTTGCTCAATGAAATAAGTGTTGGGATTAGTGGAGTTGTGGCTAGAATGCTGAAATTGATAATGCAGAATCTTGAATGCTGAGCTAAGGGTTTGGTTCTTATGACAAGGAAAGAAGCAGAGTTCTGGATCTTATTGTTTACTTGTACTGTCTAAGAAGATAAGAGTTTTGTCCTCTAAGTGTACTCTTATTTGAGCTGAAGGTTTTAGAAAAGACAATCCTTTGATACAAAGGAAAAGAAGGGATATTTTTACCTAAGATGTTCCTCCTTGAGTTACTTAAAGTCCAGTATCTAAATAGGTAGATATGTTTCTAAAACATGCTTTTAAAAACTTGCTTGTTTGGATAGTCAACATGTTTATACACATCAATACCAGAAGTACATTTCTATGCATTATCATATGAATAATAGCTGTGGTTTCAAGAACTCAACAAAGTGATGAAAGGCATCCAGTGTTTTCATTCTTGCTGGTCTATTTTGGCATCCTTTGGTGTTTAGCAATTAGTTACTGCTTGAGGTTCCTTGAATTGGGGTAGAGTGAGTGTTTCTAGGTGTCAGATTCTCCTCTTCATCTACCTTTGTCTCTGGACTCTGACGTGGACAATTATAGGCCGTAAAGATGTATATTTTTCAAATACTCCTACTCCAGCAAAGTGAAACCTATCCAGGGTACAAACCGAAGGATCAAATTGAGAAGGAGAGCTTATCTTGATAGATACGCTTAACGACATTTCTTCTTGAGGTGTTATCTTCATCGAGTTCTTGGACTGCTTGTGGGATCAAATCACCCCTGATTGTGGTGAACATAGTTTCATGCGTAAACAGGAGGATTTTTTTTTTTTTGGTGCGTATGTGTCTGCCGTAGGATAGAGTGTAAAGCCATGCTTGCTAATCAAGGACAGTTGCTTCTGCCAGCTATGAACTAAAACTGGAGTTGGAATTAGGGCAGGCCCGTGGAAAACACACACTGAGCACCGGAGTGGCAGGTGTGTCCTCTACAGGGTGGGAGATCATTGTCACTCTTGGCTCCCTGCTTTCTCCTTATCTTAATCCAAGCACCCTGCGGGTTCAGACAGATAGAATCCAATTCTCGAGGCAGTCGTCCTCAGCAGGGGAAAACAGGAGAGTTATTCTCTGAAAGCATGGATGTAGGGGGCAAAAGACAGGAGGCTTGAGGTTTCTGAAATGTGAATATCCTACACTAGATTCACTTTTCTATCAGGAATTACTATAGTCAGTCTAGGTTTTCTTGACAGGAGGAACTGATTCTTTTTAGGCTTACTGGAGTATGGGAGCACAACTAAAATCTCCTAACCAATGTTGGAAAACTTAGAAAATAAAGAGGAAAATAACCATCTATACAAATAACATAATAATCACTTAATATTTTTGTTTTTGATTTTAATGATGAACAAGATGCTATATGTTGTTTTGATGAGAATAAGTTGTCTTCCTACCTTTACTGCTATCATAATTGTTGTTACCATTGTCATCATCATCATCATCATTAAATATTTATTAATTCCTTGCTATGAGCAAGGCAAGTTCCAGGAAGAGTGGAGAACATAAATAAATGGAAGATGTGTTTCCTTCTTTTAAGGAGATTCTTTTGTATTTAGTAGTGAACATATGTCCAAGAAAAATGAATTTGTAGTATGTGATTTATTCAGTCCACAAATGTCCATTGAGCTCCACTGTGTGCCGGGCACTGTACTCTGTATTTGAGAAATAATGTTGAGTAAGATGTAGTTTCTGCCCCTGAACTTACTGTCCAGGGGAGGTGATAGATAAGCAAATAAAAATTTCAAGAAATGATAATATGTGAAGTCAGTGAAATGTCACAGACAGCAAGTGCTATAGGAAGATATTGTATTAAAAGATATATCAAATAACACATTAGACAGTGTTGGAAACCAGAATAAAAACATTCTTTTGAGTACTTATGTTTTATGCGGGCCTTCAATGAGAGCTCAAGGCATAACCTTAAATAGACAAGTAATACATGCTGGTAACAGTGAAAGTAATATAGTTCAGGTGCATTACATTCAGCTCTTCCAGAAGAACACAGGGATGGCTCTTGAGGAATTTAGTTAAATGGACCCTAAATTCTCTGTAGGGATCACTTGTCTTAAAACTGTATTTGCTTTTGTCAGGAGTTTAACGTTAACATTTGACAAGTGCGTGAAGTGCTCATGTTCTGTGATATGGATTGAAGAGAAGATCATATGTTTTATATTCTAGGTTGGCAGGTGTCAAGGTTACTATTCCGTTATAAAATCTGGGAAACCTGATCTGCGTTTTTTCTCTTTTGCCTAGACAATGGGTGTTTCCATCTCCACAAGGAGGGAATTTGAATGAAAGAGAAAAAGCTTAGGTCCCTTATACCTTGGCTATTTTGTCTTTGCCTACCATAAAACTTGCTGCAGAAGAGAATTTTATATCAAGTTATTCCATTTTAAACCAACCTGGTATATTTTATTTTCTTTATATCAAGTGAAAGTAGTGAGAACTTACTTGTTGATGCCTTATTTGAATTGTTCAGTTCCAGAATGAAAAATACCAAGAGAGCTGTGGAATTTCTCTCCCTGGAGATCTTTAAGAAAATGTGTTCAGACATTTAACTGCCTGAAATTGTTTGTGTAGAGTTTTGTGTGTCCTACTTTAAAAATCAAGATGCATAAAAACCCAGACTTAGAAAATTGGTATTATTAAGGATGACTTTTCTCTTTCTAATACTAGTCACTTTAGTTTTCCTATGAGGTGAAATGTATTTGGTAGTAAACAAATACTTATAATTGGTGAGCATTTACTTATGAATATTTCTTACATAATATCTTAATTTGTATTTGTGAATCATTTTGTAGTTTTTAGAACACTTAACAGTATTATATCATTTGAGCCTTGGAGGTCTTATATAGTGGACAAGGCTGGTTTTATGGTTATCCCCATTTTGCTGATGACGAATCTGGGGATGAGAGGTTATGAGACTTGCCTGTCCTGTGAGTTATTAAGCGGTGGGATTTAGCACAGGCAGTTTGATAGCAAATTCTTTCCTCTTTTTAGTATGTATGAGGCATTAATTTTTTTCTTAAATGAGTATTTGTTCTGTTTTAAGTCAAAATCAGGTGAGTATAGATTCCGGTGAACTGGATGATATCTCTGGGCCATTGCTATCTCCTTTCTGCAAGCTGAATGACCACTGTGGGAAGGGAAAATAATGTTTGGGGCTCCCCAAGTTATTATTTCATCAATTGCCACTTTCTTAGCAATGCAGTGTTGTAGATGGTAATTAGGGGTTCTCAGATCAGTTCATAAAAATAATTTTGCTTATAAGGTTACCAAATTGATGTTATTGGAACTAACTTGCTGCTCATAAAATAATATGGCTTGATGTTTAAAAATAGGTTGATGTTCTAGGAAACGGAATGAGTTTGTTAAGGTACTGATATTAAGTACTTTCACATAACCACATACCTATATACAATAGCTTCACTCGAGTATTGATAAGTTAGACTGGGCACTTAGAGAACCAAAATAAATTCGGTTCATTAACTATTCTTGAGTGTTTACATTGGAGCCACAGTTTACATAGGTTAAGTTTTGAAGTTAAGAGGACCAAATGTGTACAGCAAATAAAATCTCTAGGAAGAAAAAGAGGATATATTACTGAGGGTTATTAGATTAGGCTTCAGGTGTTGAGCTAATTTTATCTTGTAGTTCTGGTTTAGGAAGTTAATTTTTTTTCTGAAAATTTACTGCATATATAATACCTAGTGACTGGAGAGAATTTGCAAATGTCAGAAAAGGACAAAGAAGAAAATAATCCCTTGTGACCCTTCTGTTTGAGAACGTTTTAGGTAAGAGGAGAAGGGTGAAGTCATTTTAGAAGAAGGAATTAGTGATTACAGCACTGGAATGACTGACGAAATTCATGAGCATGCAGAGAGGAGCTGGGGGTAGGAGGTGTGCCTTGGGGGATGGTTGTAGGTGTTTGTTTAGCCAAATTATGGTGGACCGTGAATTCCAGGATAAGAGATTTGTTGTTCCGAAAGGAAGGGATCCAGAGCTCCTCTAGCCCAGAACTCTTGTTTTACAAGAGAAGGAAACCAAATTGTTATTCAGCTTAGTTAGCCAAGGTCTGGAACCCAGGCTTCCTGGTTATGAAGCTAATGTTGCTTCTATTGTGTCATGTCATATGTTGCCATTGTTGGTTCTGGGACAGAGGACAGCAAAGTAGAAACAGGTCTTTTTAAGAGTAAATTTTCACAGTCTTAGGAAAAGGGTCAGAAGGGGAAGTTATTTGAAATAGGAAGACCGGTTAAGCTTATTTTGATCATCCAGGCGTGAGGTGATACACAATGAAAGAGATGGAGGAGTCAGTAATGACTAGAGTTTCAAGCTGGGTAATGAGGATATAGGAAGTGCTGTTAAAATAAATGAGTCAATTTGGAGAGTAAACTTGTTGTATGGGGACGATCAGGTTCGGTTTTGAATAAATTAGGACATCAAGGAGAAATGTTTTATTAGGCAGATAAGAATATGGGGCTGTATTATACATGTTAAATTATACTTTGCAGATACGAGGATTGACAAGTAGGATAGAGTAGGACTAATCCCTTCACACGGTACAACTGAGGGCAAGTTAATTCTAGAAAGTCTCCCTAAGACTGTTGCTTTAAGAAAAAATAAGTTATTTATTAGATATGTCACTGAATGAAACATCTGACTGATTAACTGGTGTGGGCACGCTCACCTCAAAAAGACCTTTACTGGGCTTATTGTGTAATTGTATGCTGCTTCTTTTCCTCCAATAAAAGTATTAGTTGCGTGTACAACCCCATGTAAAACCTTGTGTCTTACGGAAGATGATGTAACTCTTCAGCCATTGCCAGAGTGGCTTTGTGGTATTTCATGATGTGATCACATTTTTGGTTATGATTATAATTCAGTTTAATAATGTTAACTAGTTTCATTTGGGTAATACATTGGCGCTAATCACTCATCATTTGTTGTTTTTAAACTTTATGTATGGGTAAAACCAGATATAACAGCTGTTGACATTTCTAAGAAATGGTGGTAGTGTTAGTGCTGTTGAGTTGATTCTGACTCCTGGTGACCCTGTGGAGAGCAGAGCAGAACCCTGCCCAGTCTTTTTTGCGTCATCCTCTCACCTTCTGGTGCTATACCAGACCATGCTCTGCTGACATTCATAGGATTTTTATGGCCAGATTTTTTTGGAAATGGGTGCCAGGTCCTTCTTTCTAGTCTCTCTTAGTCTGGAAGCTCTGCTGAAACCTGTCCACCATGGGTGACCCTGCCGGCATTTGAAGTATTGGTGGGGTAGCTTTCAGCATCACAGCAACACGCAGCCACCATGGTATAACAACTGACAGATAGATGGTGTGGGTCCCTGACCAGGAATCAGACCCAGGCCACAGCGGTGAGAATACCAAAGCTTAACTGCTGGAACAGAGGGCTGGCTAAGAGGTGGTGAACCTGAGCTATTATATGGTCCATGAGAATTTTAAAGATGGGGCCATTGTCCTTGTTTAGCTTCTCTTTGTGTATTTCTAAGGATTTCTAAGACTTTTAAACTTTTTTTTTTTTTTAATTTTTTTTCCTTTTTCTCCCCAAAGCCCCCCGGTACATAGTTGTATATTCTTAGTTGTGGGTCCTTCTAGTTGTGGCATGTGGGATGCCACCTCAGCATGGCTCGATGAGCAGTGCCATGTCTGCGCCCAGGATTCGAACCAACGAAACACTGGGCCACCTGCAGCGGAGTGCACGAACTTAACCACTCGGCCATGGGGCCAGCCCCTTAAATGTATATATTAACTTTATCCATAACTAAACAGTTTACTTAAATTCTTGGTCCTAGAAGTTCCCGTAACCTGTATTACGGCGTTTATCACCCTGTGTTGTAATTATCTGCCTGGGTTTGAATCCAAGCTTTACTGCTTAGTAGCTATTTGAACTTGCAAGTTATTAGAATTCTCCATGTTTCAATGTTCTCATCTCTAAGACAGGACAGTATTAGTACTTACTTCATGGGCTTGTTGTGAGAATTAAATTGTTCAATATGTCAAGCACTTGAAAAAGCGCCTGGCACATAGCAAGCCCTCAGATATTAGCTATTGTTGTTGTTACTGATCTCTTTTGCTGGCTCTCCTGTTCATGGTTCATCCTTGTGTGCCTTTGGACCTTGAACAGTGTCTGTATTCAATAAATTTTTGAAGGACTGATTGACTAAGGAAGGAGACAGAGGAAGAAGTTATCGTGAGTTTTCTCATAGGGTGAAGCAGGAAGATGCCAGCTCTTTTTCTTTACAATCTTGCTCAGCTCCACTTTAGGTGAAAACTGCTTTTTCCTTAGTCGCTAAGACTCAATGTTACTGATCCCAATGAGGTGTTGTAAAGAGAACAGTTTGGTTAATCTAAGCTAGGATTGGCTAATCGTTTCCCAGTGGCTTTTACGCTTTAAAAAATATGCGCTAACCAAACCCCGCTCTCCTGTTGATAGCATTTTTATTGCCATCACAAAGTGAAGGACAGCGCAAGCTATATAATTTGCAGGACCCAGGGCAAAATGAAAAGGGAGGGGCGTCCAGCTTGGGTGAGGAATCTCCCTTTCCCATGAGCTGCAACCCCAAACTACACATGGTCCACCTCCAAGGGGTCGTGCCTGGATTTGCTTTGTACCTGAATGGGGGGTGGGAAAGAGGACCCTACTGAGTCACCTACCTAATGGACTGTGGCACTACCAGCTCAGAATGGGGATGGCCAGTGTCTCCCCTCCCACCTCCCTGCAACCCAGTTACTGCATCCCAGGTACTGGCCTGGTGGGGAGGTGGGGGGAGTGGGACTGCACATGAACCAAGGCCCTAAGCCAAGCTTCATCGTTCCATTGGACTTAACACATGAGACACGAATTCAAAGGTACAGTTTTTAGGAATTTCACAACAATTACCACAGAACAAGACCCTGGCCCTTCTGAGCGCGACACCCTGTGTAACTGTTCTGGTTGTATGCCCATGAAGCCCGCCTTGGTGAAGAACAATTTTTGCAGATATATCTTTCTGGGCGAGGCCACCTATGTAGACAGTCCATTTCCAGCTGGAAACTAAGCCTGAGGACAACTCACCATTGTTGTTCAGTTTCTTTGCTGTTGCTGCTTTTGAACATACAGGATCTCTAAAAGCACCATGTATTTTTTTAATTATTGAGGTAACACTGGTTTATAACATATAAGTTTCAGGTGTACATCATTATGTTTCAGGTTCTGTGTAGACTACATCATGTTCACCACCCAAGGGCTAATTCCCGTACGTTCTTGTACATGTGTGCCCTCTTACGCTTTTTGCCCAAGGATCATTTATTTTTTTTTTAAAGAATGTTACCCTTTTCCTATTGTTACCAGTCCACATAAATGTGCTCAACTTAATGGTTTTGGACAACATGATGCATTAACTGCTTTTCTCATAGTTTTGCTACAAGGGAGGTATTAGTTCTATTTTACTTACCTAGAAACTGAGGCTCAGAGCGGTTGATAGGTACTTTTCCTAAAGCCATGCCATAATTGGCAAAGCTGAGATTTAAACGTGGGTCAGACTGTCTTATTCATTAGCCTATAATTATTTCCACTGGCTCTAATGCAAGTTTTAGTGTCAAATCTACATGACACCTACTTTCTGGTGGCAGCTTTGTGCCTTAGGAACTTCCTGTTTATTGAATTAGTGTGTATTTCTAAGTGCTTTGTAGCTTTTAAGCTCTTTACAAATTTTAGTCTTTAATAGGGATCTAGTCCTTTATGCAATAAGATTCTGCATCTTTCAGTTTGATTTTTTCTTCTAGTCTTTTGTTCACAAAATTTCTGGAGTGCTGAGACTTTTCTTTGAGCATGGTTTCCATCCTTAGATCTATCTGTTGTCATATCAGAGTAACTTCTGCTGGGTAATATTTTCTGTATTGATGGGTCCCTGTGTGTCAGAGAATGTAAGAGGAAAAAATGAAGGAGTCCCAAAAGGAAACTAATGTCGCTTTTAAAAAGCTCATTAAAAAACATCTACAGTGACCTCAAGGGACTTTCAGAGTCTTTTTTGAAAAGCTTTGTTTACTAGTAGCCTTCTCTTCAAGGGACTCAATGATTGAGAATTTAGACTGCAGTCAGACAGACCTGGCTCAGATCCTGCCTCTGCTCTTTGACCTTGGGACTTAACCTCTAAGCCTCAGCATCTTTACCTGTAAAATGGGAGTAATACTAAAGCTCACTCCCAGCTTATTGTAAGGATCACATGAACTAAGGCATTTGCTGTGTTTAGTGTAGTACCTGGCACGTAGGGTGCTGTCACTGAGTGTTGGCTAGTACGGAGACTCATGTGTGAGTTCAGCAAACACTTGTTAAGCACCTGCTGCTGCCAGGCACTGTGCAGGTGCTGGTGATACAAAAAGAAAATGAGTCTGCCTCTGTCTTTTTGGAGCTCATGTGCCAACTCTGGGACAAATATGTAAACAAATGACCATATAACATGTTGTGCATTAAGGTACATGCAGAAGGCCCTGGGGCATCAGGTGAGTTGGAAGAAGCCATTCTTTGTTGATACTTTATCCAAAGGTGAGAATTTTCTTGTAGTAGAAGCATTATCAGTAAGTCTAATGAGTTCTTTTCATATTTTTTAGTGTCTGTTGATCCTTCAAACGCCAAACAGATTTGGAATGTAACTTAACTTTGGCAATTTAACTGAAAGAATCCAATCTTTAAACTTTTCTAACAATTTTATTTATCCAAAGTCTTCACAACTCAAGTAAATAGAACTGATAGGCAAATTCTCATTGTCCTGCTGTTTGCTTAAAGACATGCCTATCTTCAATGCATAGAAGGGTTTCTTAGCCCATCAGAGTGGATGTGTTTTCTGAATGATCATTTACACCCATAGAAAATATTATTGGTATTTGGGGAGAAGTGAGTCTAATATTAGCTAGCATAATGATATATTGGCTAGCAGAATAATGAATGATTAGACATTGGCAATTAGAATATTATCTACTATGTATTAAACACTAACAGAAACAATGCTAGGAAGTATATATACTTCTGTAGGATGTAAAATATTAAAATATATTGCATATATAATCATTCAAATCCACATATCAAAACATCATATGGAAGAAATTATCTTCCTCATTTTAAAGATGAGGGAACTTGAACTTGTTTGAGATCATGTAAAACTAAGTGATAGAACCAAAATTAAATTTCAGAGTCTTTGTTCTTTTCACCTTTTTGTGTTGAATATAACTGTTTCTAACTTAACAGGATTCATAATACATTTGTAATTTAAGTTATAAATACATTAACCAGGCTTGAAGAATTTGAGCCAAAATCTGTGCTAGCACTCTAGCTTATCATGAGTCTCCCTAGTGCCAGTTGAAGTGAATGGAAAACTTTGGAAGTAAAAAAATCTGAGGTCTGGTGATTTGCTTATGTTTTTAAACAGTCTTTACTTTTCCAGTTTCAAAGAAATTTCTGTTTTTGGTGTACTAGCAGTACTTAATAATAAAGAGATTGGCCATTACTTACAAACAAAACATAACATTTTAGGTAAGCAATTGAGACAAATACCTACTAGTTGAGACGTTAGTTAGTATTATTATCTAGTCAAAACATTTTTTTCTTATAGGAACATGCAGTTAAATTTTAAATTGTTCTTAAAAGTATTTCTATTATAATACTTGAGGGACCTTTTTAGATGTACTGTATTTCTCAGATTTAAAAAAAATTTGTATTGTGGAAAATTTCAAATATAAAAAGTAGACAGAATAGTATAATGAACGCTTATGTAGCCACCATCGTGCTTCAGTGGTTATTAAATCTTGGCTAGTCTTGTTTCATCCATCTCCCCATTGTCTTCCCTCCCTTATGAAGCGAAGCGTATCTCAGAAATACCATTTCATTTGTAAATATTTCAGTATATTCAGTATATTCTAAAAGATAAAAACACTTTTTAAAAAAGATATAACCATTCTTTATCATACCTAAAAGTGAAAGTTAATAATTTTTTAAATATTGTTAAATATTCAGTTAATGTTCAATTTGCCAGTGGTTTCATAAAAGTCTTCTTTTTACCTTTTTTTTGAATCGGGGTCCAGATAATGCCCTTTAGGATTGGTTAGTATGTACTTTAATGTCTCTTTTAATATATAGATATTCCCCTCCATTTTTTTTTTCCTCCTTGCAATTTATTTGTTGAAGAAATTGAATCGTTTGCCCTGTAGAATTTCCTACAGCTTGATATTGCTGATTATGTCTCTGTGGTATAGTTTATTGTGTCCATCTATGCTGTGTATTTTTTATAAACTGGTAGAAGGATCTAGAGGCTTAATCAAATTCAGATTCCTCTTCCTTCTTTATCCTTCCCTGTCCTTCTTTCCTTCTGTTCTTCCTCCTCTTTCTTTTCCTCCCTTCATTCTTTCCATCTTTCTTCTTACTATATAAGTGGTATTTCTTCTTCCTTCAGGAGACATATAATATGTGGTTGTTTTGCTTTGTTTGATACTGTCAGCTATTATGCCTAGATACTTTAATTCATTAGGAGTTGGAAAGTATGATAGTTTGTCATTTTATTTCGATTTATTATCTGGAATACTTCTATAAAGAAAAACTTCCCCTCATCTACTATTTGTTTGGCTAATTGTACAGTATGTATAAAAAAGTTTGGAAAAATGCTTGATTCTGTCTCAGTTTCTGAGTTTATTTATTTATTTAATTGCAGTAACTTTGGATTATAACATTATATAGCCTTTGGATGTATATCATAATATATTTTGAATTCTGTGTAGATTACATCATATTCACCACCCAAAAACTAATTATAGTCCATCCCCTCACATGTGAGCCTAATCACTCCTTTTGCCCTCCTCCCTTCCCCTATGGTAACCACCAATCTAATCTCCAGTGCTATGTGTTCGTTTGTCATTGTTCTTATCTTCTACTTATGAGTGAGATTATACGGTATTTGACTTTCTCCCTCTGACTTATTTCACTCAGCATAATGCC
Source organism: Equus przewalskii (assembly GCF_037783145.1). Lineage (NCBI taxonomy): Eukaryota > Metazoa > Chordata > Mammalia > Perissodactyla > Equidae > Equus > Equus przewalskii. The sequence continues at coordinate 44,265,087 of NC_091835.1, read as the reverse complement.
CTCAAGGTCCATCCATGTTGTCACAAATGGCTGGATTTCATCATTTCTTATGGCTGAGTAGTAGTCCATCGTGTATAAATACCACATCTTTATCTATTCGTTCCTTGATGGGCACCTAGGTTCCTTCCAAGTCTTGGCTATTGTGTAGAATGCTGCAATGAACATAGGGGTGCAAGTATCTTTATGCCTTTGCATTTTCAAGTTCTTTGGATAAATACCCAGCAGTGGGATAGCTGGAACATATGGTAGATGTATTCTTAATTTTATGGGGAAACTCCATACTGCTTTCCTTAGTGGCTGCACCAGTTTGCACTCCCACCAGCAGTGTACCAGGGCTCCCTTCTCTCCACCTCCTCTCCAACATTTGTTGTTTCCTGTCTTGTTAATTATAGCCATTCTGAGCGGAGTGAGGTGATCCTTCATTGTAGTTTTGATTTGCATTTCCCTCATAGCTAATGATGTTGAGCATCTTTTCATATGCCTGTTGGCCATCCATATATCTTCTTTGGAGAAATCTCTATTCAGATCCTTTGCCCATTTTTTAATTGAATTGTTGTTTTTTTGTTGTTGAGCTGTATGAGTTCTTTGTATATTTTGGATCTTAACCCCTTATCTGATATATGATTTGCAAATATCTTCTCCCAATTGTTAGGTTGTCTTTTCGTTTTGTTGATGGTTTCCTTTGCTGTGCAGAAGCTTTTTAGTTTTATGTAGTCCCATTTGTTCACTTTTTCTTTTGTTTCGCTTGCCCAGTGAGATATGGTACTTGAAAATATGCTGCTAAGACTGATGTCAAAGAGCGTACTGCCTAGGTTTTCTTCTAGAAGTTTCATGGTTTCAGGTCTTACATTCAAATCTTTAATCCATTTTGAGTTGATTTTTTGCATGGTGTAAGGTAATAGTCTACTTTCATTCTTTTGCATGTGGCTGTCCACTTTTCCCAACGCCATTTATTGAAGAGACTTTCCTTTCTCCATCGTATGATCTTGGCTCCCTTGTCGAATATTAGCTGTCCATAAATGTGTTGGTTTATTTCTGGGCTCTCAATTCTGTTCCATTGATCTGTGTGTCTGTTTTTGTGCCAGTACCATGCTGTTTTGGTAACTATGGCTTTGTAGTATATTTTGAAATCTGGGAATATGATGCCTCCAGCTTTGTTCTTTTTTCTCAGGAATCCTTTGGCTACTCGGGGTCTTTTGTTGTTCCATATAAATTTTAGGATTGTTTGTTCTATTTCTGTGAACAATGTTGTTGGAACTTTGATAGGGATTGCATTGAATCTATAGATTGTTTTAGGAAGTATAGACATTTTAACAATGTTAATTCTTCCAATCCAAGAGCATGGAATATCTTTCCATTTCTTTGCGTCTTCTTCGGTTTCTTTCAACAATGTTTTATAGTTTTCGGTGTACAGACTTTTCACCCCTTTGGTTAAGTTTATTCCTAGGTATTTTATTCTTTTTGTTGCAATTGTAGTTTCTGAGTTTTGAATGGTCGGAATTGTTGGGGAAATTTTGATACATTTATGAAAAGCACCTGGAAAATGTAGAATTAGTTACAAACTAAATCCTAAACATGTGTTGATAAACTAAAAAAGAGGGAAAATAATTGGTATTGAAGGAATATGGAACAGTTCTAATGGCAGTAGTTTTTTAAAAACATCACCGTGTGCTACTTTGAGAAGTATATCTTCTACAAGACATTATGTCGTTAGGCATTTAGTGAATCCTTAGGTATACAATGGTTAAGAGCATGGGCTCTGAAGCCAGAGTTCTGTATGCAAATTTTGGTTCTTTACTTGCCAGTGTAACTTTGGGCAAGTTACTCAATGTCTGTGTGCCTCAATTTTCCCGTCTGTTAAATCAGGACAATAGTAGGCCCTCCGTCCTGGGGCTCCTGTTGAGGACTGAATGAGTTCATCCGTTAGCCACTGAGAGCAGAGCCTGGAACACAGTAAACTCTCAGGAAATGTTAACTCTGGCTGTTGTCAGTGTTTTTCTTTGCTCTTACAGCAGAAAGAAAGGAGGGAGGGAACTTAATGCTTATTTTTATCCATATTACAGAATCTTACTTTTGGTATAAATATTTTCTCATCCACTTCATATGGTCTGGCCTTTTTAAAGTCACATTTGTAACCTCTGCTAAATTGAAGTGTTCTAGGCATTGCACATCAACAGTTGGTAAAATCATAAAAAGAGAGACAACTGAATATTTTATGTCTCTGCCTTATATCCCTCTGTTATACAACTAAGTAGTTTGAAAGGTTATTTATATATGTGTTTGCTATTGAACTGTAAGCTTTTGAGGGGAGAGACTTCCTTTATAATATTGTGTCTTAATGTAGTACTTGGTATTACTTATGAGATCTGAGCCCCTAATATTTGTTCCATTAACTATACTAACATCTCATTTGTCAGATTTGCCTAGTGAATTTCCTCACTATTTAACTACATGTGTTAAAGTAGAATCCTTTAAATATTATGATTTTATTTATTTATTTTTGAACTATTAGGATCGTAATTTTTCTTACAGGCATCAAGTACTTTCCAGCATTCTTAAACAGAATTACTCATTACTATGCATAGTATTTATTTGGGTTGTAACAAAGTGTATCCTTGGAGGCTATTGATATATGCATGGTTTTATGGTTCAGTATCAAATATTTTCGGGACACCTTATGAAATTTTTTGTTGCACTTATGTCTTATTTTTCTCGTTATTATAACCTACCAATTTATTTCTGCTATTGTTTCTTTCTGCTACCTCCATCAATCCTAGCTCTCCAAATTCAAATTTAATGCTTCTAAGCAATGCTTCTGACCTGCTGTGGATTAATTTGATTACCTACTTCATTAGAACTTTTTCTAAAATAAGATTTAAAAAGATCCAAGCCGAGCTTGAGGGCATCTTCTCAGAGTAAAATGAAGAAGTTTAGAACATAAACTGTGTGACATCTGTTTAACTAGTCATCTAACTTCTAAACAAATTTATTTTATTGAGGCTACATTGGTTTGTAACATTGTGTAAATTTCAGGTGTACGTCATTATATTTTGACTTCTGTGTAGACTACATTGTGTTCACCACCAAAAGTCTAGCTTCCATCTGTCACCATATCTATGTGCCCCGTTACCTCTTTCGCCCTCCCCCCATTCCCCTTCCCCTCTGGTATCTGTATCTGTTCTCTGTATCTCTGTGTGTGTTGGTTGGTTTATCTTTTACATATGAGTGAAGTCATATGGTAATTGTCTTTCTCCATCTGACTTATTTTGCTTAGCATAATACCCTCAAAGTCCATCTATGTTGTCAAAAATGGCATAATTTCATTTGTTTTTTAGCTGTATAACTTTTTAATTTACTTGATGACATTGTTGAGATTGTCACAGACGTGTGGCCTCTAGGCAAGTGAGATTTTATTATATTAGGATCTGAATAGAAGAATGAAATGCTGATCTTCTGTTTTTCCATACTGTCAACTTACAAGAATTGGAATTCAGATTCAGATCTGCAGTACTCCAAAGTCCATTTTCTTTGCTATTAGACTCCTGTGACAAAGAAATCAACACTGTTAATTATTACAGTTCTTTAGGATGATATGGAATTAATAATAGTTTTTGATTTAAAACATAAACTCCTTGTCCTTATCTTATAATTGGCATTTTTCTTTATCTTAGCTTTCAAAAATTTTTCACACATATGGATGCTTCAAAGATCTAATGAATAGGTGCATATTCAAAATGCATTTTACAAGACTGTATGTTACATATAGGTCATTTAGTAACATGTGATTTGAATATGGGTCTATATTTAAAAAACCCCAGCTACTATATTTATTTATAGGCCTTGAACTGAATATACAAGTTCAACTACATAAAGGAAATAATTGAATATGCCTATTTTACTTACAGTTTGTAAAATGCTAGAAAATATTAAAAAGATGCAAAATAAAGTACTTTTGAGGCATTCGCAGTTAGACATGGACTCAAATCCTACTTTAAGTCTTAGAATCTTAGTTTGTCCAATACTTAGCAGAGTTACTGCCAGGATTCAATCGGATGGCATGTGAACGTGCCTCTCGCAGTGTTTGACCCTGCCTGATCTCTTTCCTCTTTATCTTTTACATCCATATAATTTTGATTCTAAATAAAAAGAGAAGAAAAAGTATAAATAAAACAGAGAAAAATGTATTCATTGAGCAGAAGCAGCTATTTCTTGCCTGCTGAGCTTCACAATGAATGATATTTACCTTTATTCATTTATTTTTATGTGCAGGGCATCTCTAATAGAGCTTTCATTGGACTGAAGTGGAAACATAAGAATTGGAGCATATTTTCATTTTCAAGGTGAGTTCATTTGTAGAAAATTAGTATATTCAAACCAGACTGCTGTTTCTTAGGAAATGTTGTCATTTGCCTGTGCTCAGAGAAATGTCACAATTATACATGAAATGCAGTCAGCATGGAATGATGGCGAGGGGCCCAGGCTGAGTCTGGAGCTCGCCCAACGCCCGGCTCTGCTGCAGGTGCCCTCGGTGTGGTGGCGCTGGTTACTTGACTTCATTGTGTCAATTTGTCTACTTTTTAGATAGGAGTGATATGGCTCTTGGCTCTGCTTACCTTCCAGGTTACATGTTGTGAGAATAAATTGAGATCATGGATATGAAAGTGTTTCATTAAGAAAAACATACAGTAGAGGTATTAAGATTGTGAACTGTCACTGAATTAAATGGGAATTAACAGTTACAGGCAGAGAATCTTTTTAAGTATGACATTTTTTAATGTTATTGCAGCCTAATACCCTGGAACAGTAGTAAGACAGGGCCAGCTTATATATTGTTTTGGAAAAAACTGGCAAGCAAAAAAGAATAAGAAGAAGTGGTTGAGGAAAGAAAACAAAACCAAACCCATCAGATGGTCTTGAAGGCATTGAAATTTTTAGAACTACAAATTTCTTTACTTATTAGGGAATTTTTGAAGGTTATTAATCTACGGATTACTAAAAGTGTATTTTCCATTAGAAATCTGGTTACATTATTTTCAGTATTTTTACAATTCAGTACTTTACATTCTTGCTGTGGGAAAAAAATCTAGTTCTGATTTTTTCCTTCTCTAGAGTTTTACCCATTTGTCTGTGTGCTTTGATGTGTGTGGTATGATGCTTAGTAAAACTGAATGGTGTTTCTTCTAACTCCGTTGAGTTTTTTGGTTTTCTTTTTAACTTCCTTTATTTCTCTCATTATTCTTCAACTCACCCAGCATTTAACTGTCTTCTCTCTGTTTGGGCTGAGGTTTTTCCTTGTCTCTTATTCTTGGTATCCCAAATTGTATACCTAGGGTTTTTAAAGGTGCCAGGATATGCCAGGATACTGTTTAGCAAATGTGATTACTGTATTTCTTTCTAGTAACTATGTTTGGAAAGTATCTACCTATATCCTCGGAGAGAAATACTGGTCAGATGGTAATAAAATGACTATCTTTGCGTACCCTGGTGTTTAGATATTATCTTATTCTGGTGTGGTGGTCCTTACTGTATAACTAGATAATTTGGTCATCTTTTGTCTAATGTTGCAACTGCTGACATCTCTGTGTTTTAGTCTAGAAAAAAATGTTATATTTTCCTCACACAATTTACTTCTTCAGTCCCTTGCTCAGTGACTGAGGGGGCTGTGTTCAGGGCCCTTCACAGTGATGAGCGAGCTGTCCTTTAATCTCCAGTGTTGGCTCAATTGTTTTAATCTTCCTACTGCCACTTTACCCTCTAAGTTACTGCTTGGCTGAGTCATCTAGCAACTACTTTGGTGTTCTCTTTATACAATTGCAAATCATGTTCTTTTGTATCTTTAAGAAATGTTGTTTCTTACTTAGTAAACAGGAGGCTTATTTAGTTTCACTTAGAAGTCATTTCTTTGGTTTCCCCAAAAAGTAATTGACCAGGCCAAAGAAATACAGTTTCAGGAGGCTTTTACTAATTCTGTTTTTTTTTTTTTTAGATAGTGAGTTTAGGATGTATCAGAAAGGCCTGGATTCATAGTCTTCACCATCTAAAACCTGTAAAAATTTTGGGCATGCATCCTTTCTGAGCCTCAGACTTCGTAGTTGTAAAAATGGGTGTGGTGTTACCTATATCATAGAATTGTTAGGATTAAATGAGATAGCATATCGGAAGTGGCTAGGACAGGATGGAGCACAAATGTGAGCTTGGGTAATTATCGTCAATGCTGATTTCTCCTCCTCGTGTTGTCATTACTGTCATGATTAAGTGGTAAAGCCCAAAGGGAGTTTCGTACAGGTGAGCTCAGAACAGAATGCAGCGCTGATGAAGGTCCCTTGTTGCTTCAGTAGATCACCTTGAGAAATTGTGTGTAGTTGTGATTTCTTGGATGCACCATTCATCTTTGTTAAGATGAGAAAGTCCAGGCCTAGATAAGGGTCAACATACCCAACTGAGATTACTACAGACTCATGGAAATGGGTTAATTGGTCCCTCATGAACTGTTTCAGGAAATAGCATTCGAGTTTTATGAAATATACAGTTTAACTTTAGACTTTGCAAAAACAGTGACAAAAAGTATTTAAAAAAATCCGTCTTTTCTGTGTGTGTTTCTGTTCTATGGCTAAGATGAAAAAATTCTCACCTGAAATCAGATTTTAAAGAACAGACATATAGTGATTAATCGTCCAGCTTCCTTTTGCCCGCACACAGACACACTGCATTTTCTCTTTCATTTCAGAGTCTGAGCGTGCAGCTGTGGGGAGGCGATAACAGCACAGCAAATGGCTTCTTGCTGTCAGTTTGGGGATGATTGAAATTACTGACTCTTATGTGAAAACTGAATAAGATCTTTTTATGCGAGAATACTAGAAAAAATATGTTTCTATTCAGAAAATACTGTAGCTCTTTGAATCTTTAGCGTGAAGTTCACATGAACTGAAAAAAAGCCCTGAATGAATGAAACATTTAAAATAGTGGAAAGCTTATTTTAAAGTTTTATATTCTGAATTTAACTCTTCAAAGTACTTTGAAAGGATAATAAACATTTCCAAGATGACAAGGCTTCTGTTTAGGGGGTTTGATTAAATCAGTGAAAACCTTGGATAACTGTTGCCCAGAACATTTTGATTATTCTGTCCAAAAAGGATTTATTTCCATGTCATATAAAGACATGCCTTTAAGATACTATGAGATGTATTGTTGACTGAAATTTTTGCCTGAGATGCATTTCTGAAATTAGTAAATGGAAAATTTTAAATGTCATATGGAAGCCTGTCATCTGTGAATCTTTGTTTTTTTTTTGTGAGGAAGATTTGCCCTGAGCTAGCATCTGTACCAGTCTTCCTCTGTTTTGTATGTGGGATGCCTTCACAGCATGGCTGATGAGTGGAGTAGGTCCATGCCTGAGATCTGAACCTGCGAACTTGGGCCATGGAAGCTGGGCACTCAGAACTTGAACCACTCGGCCATGGGCCAGCCCCCATGTGAATCCACTTTTAAGGCAGTATGCAACAAGTAACAGATCTTTTGTGTTATTGAAGATTTTCTTATTTACATATAGATAAGGGAGGTCATACATTTCTCTCTTTTTTTAGTTAGATGGGAGGTGCAGTTATTTTCTGAGGAGGGGTGAAGGAAAAGAGGGGCTGTCCTGTAACTTGAGAACATGGTTATTGTGGGGAATATGTTGTGAAACCCACAAGAAGTAAAGCGTTAATAAGCAGCAGTCAGAGACCAACTAATCCTGATATAAATGTCTGTGTGCCCAACTGTCGTTTGTGATTCTCCTTAATAACATAGGAAGCAAATGTAGAGAAGGCCAGAGTAAAGATAAGGTCCCTACCCTCAAAAGGTTCACAGTTTCATTGACCAATTAGAATTATCTTAAAGCCCCTTAGTGTCTGCGCTCTCTGCAGACACCCACAGTTTAGTTCTAGTGCGTCTGTTGAATCTTTATTTCCAGATTATCTTCAAGCATGTAGCTCGGTGCTTGGAATATATATTGGTTAAATTAATCATTGGTGTGGAATCCACTGCTAAAGGGAAAAGCTGTGCTTTTATTCTTCTTATAGTGATTAACAGCACAGCTCTTACCTGTAGAGGACTTACATTGGTCTTCTCTTCAGAAACCATGTAAACAATAAGGGAGTGTAGAGTGAAATATTTGAAGTGTTGGAAATCCAAAATCACCAACCTAGAATTCTGTATCCAGCAAAATTATCATTCAAAATTGAAGGAGAAAAAAGAGACTTCCTCAGACAAAACAACACCAAGACAACTGACAATTTGTCGCCAGTACACTTGCCTTGAAAGAAATGTTAAAAAGAAATATGATTTGTAAATATTCCAGTCTGTGGCGTGTCTTTGTCTTCTCTTAGTTGTGTCTTTTAGCACATTTTTATTGGCTTGAATATTTTGCTACCAAAACTTGATATTGAAATATATTGTGCTTTAAATATAGTTTCTCTGAAGTGACCATTTTCAGTTAAACTTATTCAAAATCTTAGATATGTAATGTTCTTTTGTTCAAAGTAATGTTCAAAGTAAGTCACAAAGCATCAACCTTGACCTTGTATTTTCATGCGAAAGTCTGTGCTCTCCTCAAGTAGGTGTAGTGGTGTTAGGAGTAACGCCTGACCTTTCAAATTCAATTAATGACTCAGCATCCTGGAGAATGTTCCTGAGTATTGTTGCTGTGTTTTTGTAACATCCTCTGAGGTTCTTTGTCATGAGGAACAAATTACCTTTCTGTGCATCAGGAATCAATATTACTAAAAGGGCCACTGCTGTAGTTTCTTTAAGCTTCTTCCCTTGGGCTGTTATTGGTTTGGCACAGGTCACTGTGTAAATTATAACATAACATACTACCGCAGATCACTCCCTGGTTTGAAAATGGAATCTATGAATTGGCTTCTGTGTCTGTTTTAGGAGTTATTACCATGGTGATGAACAGTCTGCCTAGTTTTATGGTTGGCGTGATTCTTCCAGGTTAAGTCACCTGTGTTTTCTTACTACCAGTTGCCCACAATCTGGGCAGTGGTTAAATTTCCATCACTAAAAAGCAAGTAGTTAGAATGCAAAACTAGTGATTTCCTAGAATTAGTACATCAGCGTTTTTAGTCTTTTGATTATTTCCTTTTAGTGCTAACTAGCAGGAGCTTACTCATTTCACACAGTGTTAGACCTTTCCACTGCAATCAGAATTGGTCGGGAATTATTATCCTATACTGCAGTTGTGAATTTTTCATGATTTGTTGAAGCATTATGGGAGAGGGAGAAGAAAACTGACAAAAGCATCTTGATAAAGGAAACTGGACTTATCTATTCTTAATTTTAATGAGTCAACATTTCACATACTTTGCTTTACTGTACTTACATAAGTTGTGGCAGTGGGTCAGCTGTCTTAAAGTTAAACCTGTAGGTATCTGCAAACATTAAAATAAGTGTTAAGGTGTTTCAGCTAGGTTTAAAATATAACACAGGAATGAGGAGGGATGAACACAAGCAAAACAATGAATTTGGGGTAATAAAATGAGTTGTTATATAAATACCAAATGGTCAAACTGAATATAACGAGAGCTCCTTACATGGGGTAAATGGTTCTATAGCAAATCCAGCTGTGTAAAATCCTAGATGTTTAGAAATTAAATCAGCCAGCAAAACAATCAAAACCCCAGATGCCACAGGCCTTGTGAGAAATTTAAACAGTAGAATTGTGGTTACTTGTGCACAACTCAGACTTAACTAAACAAATTAATAAGATTTCCTGAGTGGAATGATGATTTAAGAGGGCTAGTGAAGTTCAAACCCTGAAAAAATACAACTTACTGAATTACAGTCGTTCTTATCTATTTAATAATTTAAATCTAAGGAGTCATATGGGAACAAAGTTTGAATTAGTTCAGTTCTGGTTATAATATATCTTCTCTAACTCATATCTCTCAGTCATCAAAGTGGTTTTCCATTTAATTAGTTTGAGTTGAAGACATTTTCCTCTCTCTTCTGCATCATAAAATTGTAATAATCATTCTGCTTCTAGGATGACTATATGATTTTATTTATACATGATTTAGTATCCACTGCATGGTAAGTACTCCGTAAATCTTTATTCATTCTTTCAGGAGGCAAAGCGGGGCAGGATAACTAATCAACTTACATTAAATAAATTTAAATAAGAGATAAAGCTACAGATTTTCACTTCAAAACTTGCTACATACTGCCATCTCACTATTTTCAGGAATGCTCACTGTATCACTAATGTCTCCAGCAAGAAAGCATTCTGTGTGCATGAACATACATACATATATATGTATTGTCTCTTCATTCTTTGCTGTCACTCCACAGATATCCAGGCCTTTTGACAAAACCTGCCACTGCCCTTGTGACTATTTGTCATGACCTCACCAAGCATGTATCACTGTAGAACTTTTGTTCTAGTTTTTTTCCTTGAACTCTGGCACATATTTGAACCTACTGAGTCAGTGCTGTCTTCTCCAGGCGATTTGTTTTTAAGATTCTCTTCCTTGCCAACCACAGGGACTGAATTTTCTATCCCACAGATGAATACAAAATTCTCAGCCCCCCTCCCCAAATGCCATTGCTCTATCATCCTTGACAATAATGATCCCACTTGTTTCTTGCTGTTTTTCTGCTCGTATTCCTTATTCCTCAACTTGTCCTTCATGTGAAAGAAACACTTCATCCTTCTTGCTTTATCAGATTTTAAAATTTCTGTTATGAAATAATTTTCAGATATCAGCTCCAACAAAGCCTTTTTAACATTACTGGAAAAGAAGTAGCAATTTGCTTCCTGAAACCTTTCTGCCTGTTTATTTAGTTTTTATGACTGACTTCTCACTGCCCATCATATTAAAGTCTTCTGATCCTTCATTTATACTTAAGTATGATTTTATTAGAGTTACACTGTGTTCAATACTTATGCATATATCTGTGCTACTTGTACACTTTTAGTACGTATATCTGTCTGTAATGCTAATTAACCTAAAGGGCAAATTCTACATCTTATTTATGAACCTATCAGCATACTCATGTGAGACAAATTTCAACAAATGTTTAAGACACACATATAATAAATATATAATAAATACTTTATTGACAGAGCTTATGAATTTTAAAAATTCATATTTTTCTTTTCATTCATATTTTTCCCCCTCATACGTCACTCTGTTCTTTGGTGATGAATCAGGGGTGTTGTAAGGAGATTTCTACAGGTCTTACGTCCAAGGTCAGTACTGAGTAGTGGGTGAGTCACCATATGAGTAAGAGTCATTGGTGTAACCCCATTGTATAATTTTTGATAGGGTAACAAAAGTATGAGAATTAAGACGAATGCCACGTGGAAGTGCTGTGAAAACTATATAGTGTGTGTGCACGCACACATACACACTCTGAGAGTGATTTCAGGCAATGCAAATTTAGTGGTATGAGATAAAGTATGTTGCTGCTGTAACTGCTGACGGTTCCCACGAATGAATAGAAATTGATTTAGAGATCTAGCAGGTAAGTTTGAGATCTGCTCGCTTATCCTGATTTATTGGCATGGATCTCTGGGCTAGTCGTATTCTGATGGAATGCAGAATAGTGTTTGCCTTGAGGTAAACAAGTGGGTTTTTTGTGTGTGTGTGTTCCCTAATAGGATACCTAGGAATGAATGATCTTCTGTAGAAGTTGAATTTTATTTCATTGTTAAATGAATCAAAATGACATAAAGTGAACTGAAGGCTCATTGTTTTCATGCAATGTATGCTATTTTAATTTTTGGGAGGAGAAACCTGGAAGGCTGATAGGTTTTAAAAATAAAGCAGTATCTATTACTTGCAGATACTGAGATACCTGTAAACAGGCCCCGTTACAAAATGGAGCAATGCCAAGAGAATTTGTGTGGGAGTTATGCATATGTATGTGTCTTTCTAAAAAATCCATGTAAAAATCCACTTGAAATCCATGTATGTGACTATTTAATATGTACTTATTATACCATAGAAGCCAAAGTTTAAAGTAGAGTTATATCTGGTTTAAATTAATTTCTATATTTAAAGATATAGAAAAGGTTTGATAAAATTTATTCAGATTCAGAACAACTACGTTGTTCTTTCTGAATCTTAGTCTTTCCTAATGTTGAAGTCAATTAATGGAGACTTGTCAGTGGTATTTGAGACATACCATATATGTAGATTGCACAGTTCATCCTGGGAGTCTGAGAGGAGGAATAGATTTTTGACATCAAATTCTGAAAGCTCATAAGCCTTAGGATTGACTGACTGAGTCATGGCTGATATTTTGATTTCATATTAAGAAGCCATAGGACTTTTCTGTTTTGTCAGTGAATACTATAATACTCAAAGTCAGTAAGAAATAAAGAAGAACAACAGGCATCCTTACATAAATGAAGCGATACTTTAGTCCCAGCATAGTCAATGTATTGCAGTAAAAATTAAGGTGTACCCTCTTTGGGCTGGAAGAGGTAGCATTAGGTTAATATGTAAGCTTTATCTTCTGAAGTGTAAAATGACCTTACTTGGGAGTTGGTCAAGAAGGTACCTTTGGTTTTGGATTAATTGTAATTAGAACAATCTAAGCAAGCATATAGAAAGGATTACCAAATGCATCAGATTTATAAAATGATAAACAGATGTGGTTTTTAATTTAGGAATAATGTCTGATATTATTGAGAGTACAGAAAGACCTAATCTCCTACCTTTTTTAAAAAAAATTTAGGGATATAAAATAGGTCTTATATTTTCTAAGTTAGAACTTGGCACTGAAAACATAAATCCAAGATCTATGTTTATTTTTGTCTAGAGGAAAAATCTTATGCATGTTTATGACTTATACACACACAATACACAATCCATGCTGAATGAGTCCTTTGATTTAAAAGAAAAGAAAAAAGGTGAAAAATCAGCAAGAAAAGTGTGAAAAAGTTATGGGGAAATGGTTTTACAGAGAACTCAATACCACTGCTAAACTAAGAGATGTGTAAACATTTTTTCTCTCTCAAATTAGAATAGGTTTTTAAAACAATTAATATGCAGAGTTTTGGTGAAAGTGTGGGAGAAGAGAAAAAAATATCATAAACACCTGGTGAGAATGTAAGTATAATATCCGTGGAGTGAAGGGAGGAAAAAGTTTTCCTTAACCCAGTTAGGGTCTCTGGCTGGATCTGCAAATTAAACTGACAAAGACAGATTAACAGGAGAAAAGCAGACAAATTTATTTAATAAAAGTTTTATATGTTAATAGCCTTCATAAGGAATTGAAGAAACAGACCTGAGTATTTTTATGCAGGGTTTGGTGAAGGGTGGACAGCCGTGGAGGACTATGATAGGTTAAGGAATACGAGGTAAGTACGGTCAGCTGGGGAAACAGCCAGGCCTGTTTGTTCAGATTCTTCTAAGTGTCACATTGTCTTCAGAGATAAGGATGTTCCTTTCCTCCGGGTATAGGGAGAACACCTCTCACATGAGGGTTTTCTGACTTGTTTGTGGGGAGAAGGGTGAGGAGAAGGTCAGATCTTCCTGTTTTTGCTATTTTCTCAAACTCCTAAACCTGAAAATATTAAAAAAAATATTCAATATGCCAAGGTGCCATATTTTGGGGGTAGTGTATGCTCAACGCCATCATTCATTCCTCTGTCTGAAACTTCCCCAAGAACTTTCACAGTCTAGAAACTGAGTTAGTAGATTGTCCCATAACCCACTGAACCAGTCTCTCAGTCCTGGACATTTCTATGGAAACAAAAAAAATTAAAAAATAAAAAACGTTTGTTAGAAAAAGCTATAAACTCAGTTTTTGAGTCCAGAGAACACTCAGTCGAGAGTATTCCTAGATGTTGGAGTCAAAGCATCTTCAGGTGGAGTGAGGGCAGGCAGTGGCAATCTGGCAGATTTTCCTGGTTTGTAATTTGAATGTCTAGTGATGTCACCAGGGGTTCTGGTGAACTTTCTGAGTGGCAACAAGCACAAAGGTTGTCCAAACACGAGCTGTTGTGGTGATTTCTCTGAAGTTTGTATCAAGTTATCCAGCTTTTCAGCTTGCAGGGCTTTGGGTAATAGGCAGTTTTAATTTTTAGTGATTTCAAGTCAGAAGGGTGGGAGAAAAATTGGAAACGTTAGTTTGGAGAGTTATAGATAGTGGAGGAGGCTAGAAGAATTCAGGATCCAATCCAGTTTACAGATAGATAACAAAACCTTAAAGACACTGAAGAGGACTAGAATTTAATAGCCACGAGGATATGCTGTAGTTTTCCATTGAAACATAATTTTTGTATAGTCACTCCCATTTCTATTAGAGATAGTTTAATTTGTTTGCAAAATAAGTGTATCTTATTAAACTTGGCCTGATCGTTTACATCAGAACAGCAAGAATAGTGATCGACTATATAGGCTCTTTTTAAGTCTGCTTTGGTGGAACTTCTAATAAGAACCTTTGATTGGACTTTTAAAAGCTTCTCGATGCTAGGAAGCCAAGCCAATGACTCATCATCAGGCTTTGCTTGCAATAGTTATAGACTCGGGTGAATTCCTCTCTTCTTGAGGTCCCCAAAATATTCTGAGGTTCTTGGGTCTGCCAGGAGGTTACCTTCCTTACTCACTTGTGAGGTGGGAACTCTATAAACAAGATACCGGGTAGTTTTTTGAAGGGCAGTCTTTTAAGCAGCGGTTCCTTAAGTCAACCTTAGTAAAGTAAGGTAAAGCTGTCTGCTCATATCTGATTCTGTGCACATCATTCTCAAATATGACATTACAGTCCAAGCTTTGGTAACATAAGTAGTGTTTATAATTGTGTCCTGTTACAGGGAGAACAGATTCTTATTGAACTTACACAAATAGCTATATTACCATGAAAATAAGAATACTCACTAAGAGTTTTTTCAAATTCTGGAGGGATCAGGTAGGGAGAAAAGATAAATGCTTTAATTCTGTTTACAAAGGTATAATTTACCAAATTGCTGTAAGTTATATGTAGCTTAAGAGAAAAGAGAAAAAGGTTTCCTTAAATCTGGAAAATAAAACATTAAAGAACCAGCAGTGCTTCAAACAAAAGTCATAAAAATTATAATCATCAATATCAGTTCATTCAGTCTCATGTAATTAATTCTTGTTCGGCTTGATCTTTGGTTAGCAGTTTTATGAAACCATCAGCTTCTTCATTAGTTGTGGAAATTCTTAATCCAGTGGCCTGTTCTCAAAGTTATTCAAGTGATGTTATCATGGTGCATTCTTGCAGTAGGTGGTTATAAACACTTTCAGGGAAGAACCAGAGTAAAACAATAACTTTGAATGACAAAAGACAAAAGTAGTTATGGTTCAAGTTCTGGTGAGAGTTCATTTGATAAGGAAATTTAGTTATTTCTGTGGCATACAACAATTTAAGATGATTGGACAAAGAAGGTATTGACAAATATCTGAACTTTATACAGTTTCTAGAAAACCTGTATTAATAAGATATATCCATACACATATAACCTATGAGGGTTTATTATCACTTCTTATTTGACACTGCTTCCTATATAATTTAAATACCAAATAAACCTAATTATTTTAACATCTCTCTTTTACAGGATGAGAGACAAATCCCTTGAGATTTTCCAAGGGCCCTCTGGGAAAACTCAAAATTAGTTTGAGGTCAAAAAGTCTTTATTTAGAATTTGATTTGGGAATTTTGTCAAAAGTATCAAAAGATTTGGACACTTGTCTAAATAGGATCACAGATCATTATGAAATAATACTTAGTTATCTATTTAACCAAAGTGAAAAAAGATTTTAAAGGCAAATACAGAAGGTTACACAGTTGTGAACAAAACTTATCTCTTTCAGCATTGAGAAGACTCAGTTTTCTTAAGTAATCAAAGACCTGATAAAGATGGTGTGACACACAGGAGATTATTCTAAGACACAGCATCTTGACTTCCAAGGCAGGTTGCTTAAAAGGTAATGAAAACTCAGAGAAGTAGTGATTTTTTTTAAGCTACCATTTATTGCTTACAGTTAGTTAATCAGACACTATGCTATGCTCTTTACATACATTATTTCACTCAGTCTATATGAGGAAAATAGTATTATTTTCATTTCATAAACAAGCAAACAGACTTAGTGAAGTAACTTGGCCAAAGTCATGCTGCTGTGAGTAACAGCGCTGTTATTTGAACCTGTTTTGCACCTGTATAGTTCTTTACAACTATATTCTGTTGCCTATATTAATGATTTGTTTAAGGTCATGTAAAACTAAATTGTAGAGCCCAGGGAAAAAAAATTAAGGTTTTAGTTTTCAAATCCATGGCTCTTTTGATCACATTAGACCTCTTGACAGGTTTATTTTGTCTTTTTTCCATAGCCCCATTTCAGGAATACAAGGGAATTAGATACTAGTGTTAGAATTGTCATTAAAAATTTTGCAAACTAAACAAGGATTAAGAATTGGTTTGGAGAATCAACATTTTATCGACTGAAAATAAACTTGAAAGTGACCCTTAATACTGTGCCCAACCAGGGTAAACCTTCATTGTGATGGTTTCTAGCCAAAGGCCATAACTAAATACTGCTGTGTGGGCAAACTCTAGTCCAGTGAAATTCAAAGAAGTTAAATCACTTTTTAAACGGATACAGCCTCTGGCAATTTCATATCAGCGTATCACGGTCGTGGTCAACTTCAGATCATGTTCAAGTGCTGCTGTGATGGCTTCTCTTTATATGACCGCAGTTCTTCTACGTGCCAGACACAGCTTGTCTGATTTAAGTCCCCTCGGCCACCCCTGTTTATTGATAATGTGCAAGCTTCAAGGATCATTTGTTGTGCAAATTTAATTGCAGGTTTTATTTTCATAGGATGACATAAGCTCTATCATTCTAACAGCTATTTACACAGCTTTTTCTAAACTGCTACTCTGAAAACAGGCATTTCATTCTGTCTATTGTAATTGCTTCCTGATTTAATTTTTGAGGTCAGCTTGCTCAGTATTAGCCTGTTACAGTGTGTATATGGTAATTTTTTGCAGTATTTCAGTAGGTCCATTCTTTAAACTTGAGCATTTCTCCTGACTTTTTTTTTTTTTTTTAAATTTTATTTTTTCCTTTTTTCTCCCCAAAGCCCCCCAGTACATAGTTGTGTATTCTTCGTTGTGGGTTCTTCTAGTTGTGGCATGTGGGACGCTGCGTCAGCATGGTCTGATGAGCAGTGCCATGTCTGCGCCCAGGATTCGAACTAACAAAACACTGGGCCGCCTGCAGTGGAGCACGCGAACTTAACCACTCTGCCACGGGGCCAGCCCCTCTCCTGACTTTTGAGGAGGTAACTTACCAGCATTCACAGTGCGTTTTCTGTGTTTGCTGGTTTGCCCCCTCCCTTTCTTCCTCCCTCACTTCTTTCCCAGTGCTATAGCACATGATTATAGATAGGAGAAGTTATGTCTCATTACCTGTCTAATGTGAAAATTTCCTGACTTGTATTACAGAGTTAAGGTAAAAATGTTCTGGGAAGGATTGATACTCTTATATAAAATGCCTTTTTCTTTCCAAATGGCACTTAAGAATGCAAAAGCACCTATGGTTTAATAAGCTAAAGTAGTCCTGTTATTTTATTTAAAAGCTTTTAACTTTTTGTGGAAAGCACAGGTTTTGGGGATGACATTATGTTTCAAAAAATGCTGTTTTACAAGGAACATCCTGTCACTTCTTTTGATGTGCATTTACCCAGCCAGTTACATGGAATGCTAGCACCATCTGAGTCAGGTGAAATGAGGAAGCTCTAAGTAAAATCTTAATGATGGGAAATATTGATACTACGTGCCAAAAGCTTCCATTTTCCCTGCCTTTCAGAAATTCTTTGTACCTATTGTGTTTCAGCAGAGTCTGTATTTAAATGGGAATTTTCCAGCAAAAATTGGAAGTTCTATAAAAAGTGTTGTTTCATAATTTGTGAGGTGAATTTGCAGATGTCCTCATAGCAACTAATATTTTTTCCTCATTTATCATTAGGCTTTCTGACTATTTGGTAAAAGGAAAATGAAAATTTACCATTTTATGTTGAAAAGAGTAAAAACACCAATTACTGTGTTTTAGCCAAAATCTAAGTAGATTTTCTGTTTACATTTGAATCAGGAAAGTGTTCTATAGATCTTAGAATTTTCTCTGAATGAGATCTTACAATTTTCTCTCATTGATGTCATTTTACAGATGGGGAAGTGGAGGCTGAGAGAGGTTAAGTTACTCGCCCAAGGTTACAGAGCTAAGAAGTGTCAGAGTTGGTGCATCAGCACAAGCCTTCAGTTTCCTAGTGCTGAGGTCTTTATACTTCACAACTTGTCTTTGGTTATAAGACATGAATAGAAATGAGAAAACACTTTTTTTTTGTTTTCTCCATCTTTTTCAAAATTTTGTTGGCTTTTTGATTGATATTGTCAAATAAGAGTGTGACTTATTAGAACTGCATGGTAATTCCTAGGTTGAAAATGACATTTAAAATCCATAATCAAATAAGTTTCGTGTAGTGTTTCCTTTAGTATATATGTAAACTTCGGCAATTTAAGGCAAAACTACCATTTTGTTCACTTATCTAATATACTCTGTTACTTAATTTTTCAGTTCGTCTTTCTCAAATCAGTATTTCCCTGATTTATGAGACTCAGACTATCTGTAGACGTGAAGATTTAATTATAATCTCACTTGTCTAAATAACTTATATGAAGAATGAATATTGTCGGTCCTGCTGTTTATATTTGTTCACCCCAAGAAGTGCCCATTTATATATTTTTTTGTTTTCTACCTTCAGTTCAGATTCTGTGACCAAATAATAACTCCAAACCAGTAGGGACTCATTTAATCTTTTTTATATGAACAGATTGGTTCTTCCTCTCATTCACCTACCATGCATGTTTGCTCTTTTATATGCCTGTAATGTATTAGCAATTTGACATAATTCTCCCCAAATATGAATTATATTGCCCTCCTATTCCTTCTGCAGATAAGTTGTTGAAGAGTTTGTTTGGTCATTCTGCCCATGTGAATTAGCTTTCTTAGCTTGCATGTAATTGAGATCTGGCAATATTTAGTTTAGAGTTTCTCCTAGAAACCTCTTTTGGATTCTCTCATATTAGTAGCACATTAGTTTCTCATTTCCATTAAAAAAGACGTTTCAAAGTTGGAACGAGAAGAAGGATTGATTTAGAGACGATGAAGCAGATGGTGAGTTAGGAGAGGAAGGAATGAAAGACGAATGAGGAACTGGGGTTGGACTGTAAGGAACTGAGAGGGAAGTCCTGCATGTGTCTCCAAGATAAATGGATTGTGACATTGTTGATCCATTCTTCTTGGCTGTCCTAACAATGTAAATGACCTCGTGTCATTTGGAGCGGAAGGTCTTAGTTGATATGTTTTGCTACAGCCTATGCTGTCTGCCTCTGTATTTGTGGTTACAAAGTATGAAATGTAGGGCAAGGTTATCAGTAGAGATGTGTGTGTGTGTGTGAAATTTCCAGCTTCCTTCAATAGTCATGGAAACATGTACAGTAACCAAATCTGTCACATTCCAAATATGTAACATTTCTTATGGCTACTTCTGGTAAACTGCTCTATCTTATAAGGCTGAGGGAATCAGCAAATACCCATGAGCCTGGCTTAGATTTGCCTCATGTTGTCAGCGTTCTCAGTGTGCTTATGAATGATTATGGTTTTAGTCCACGCAGTTTTTTGTTAGTAGTCTGGATAATGATTAGTCATATACCAGCCTATACCAGATTAGCCTTTTATAAAACTATTATTAACATCTTTACCAATGATGCAGAACCGAAAGGTATGTTTGAATTCTGTTACTTTAACAGCAGGGTATTACATGTACCTGTTAACTTACTACGAGGAAAGTGACTGTCTTAGAAGAATAAATAGGCCTATTTCTAACAAGCAACATTTTTGGCATTTAACAGACCCATGGGCCTAAGAGAGACTATCTTCAAAATGACAGGAGTTGGAATTGGGATACCCTGTAAGATCCCTTTTGGCTCTCAAGTTTAGCAATACGTTGAAATGTTGAGTTGGAATTTTGTGAGTATATTATTCATTTTGAAAAAGGCTTTCCCATCTGCTACCCATCTCCTCACCAAAGAGATTATATCAGTGCTTTCTGCTGTTCTTCCCATCAGTTTCAAGGCTTTATTATTATTTTCTTCTCACTCCCTTGATAATACTGCCCAATTTCCTGCCCTTTTTTTCCTGATGCTCTTCTGTTGCAGTGTTGCAGGCTGGGTTCCCCAAGATGCAGACTCTGAGATGGAAATTAGTGTGCTGGAAGTTTCTTAGAAAGTGCTCTTGGGATCAAACTCCTGTGGAAGGGAAGGAAGAAACCTGTGTTGAACGAAGGGGGAAGTTAGGCTGCACGGCAGTCTCAGTGGAGATCTGGCCCCATGGGGAGCCCTGAAGCTGGGTTGGCTTTTCACCATTGTCTCCAGCTGGGGAGAAAGGGCCAATCTTTCTATTCCCTATGTCAGGATGTGGGCTGCCCTGGGAAGGGAGCATGAGCTTGTGTGAGGAGACTCTGGCCAAGGCCATTCTCAAGAGAACTGATAGCTGAGGGCTGTCTGCCAGCAGCACTATAGCAACTGGGGAATGAATCCTTCAGTCTTGAAAGGGGATCTTGGTGGCACCTCACAGTTTCCACTCCATCTTTTTTGCAAGAGTGCTGGTGGTGGGTCAGGATGGCCTGGAGGATGGGTCAGAATTTCCAGGAATGGGGAGTCGCTGGGCAGAGTGGTCAGGAGCTTGACAGAAGATGGTAGAGAAGAAAAGTTGGTGGGGAATGGGTTCTGCCAGATAATTGAGTTCTGGCATTGATTATTGCTTTTCTAAATAAGTTTTAAAAGTTCTGTCTATCTATAGGGATGCGCTTCCCTTTTTAAGTTACAGAAACCTGATGAAAACTCTGAGTGCGCTATGCAAAGAAGTGTGCATATCTTTATGCGTATAAATTCTCTTTGGTTTTTGTAAAACATATCTGTTTTTTCAGTTCCCTATCTTTTATAAGCTCTTTTTTGCTTTCTCCGTCTCTTTAATAATTGTGCTTTTTTGTTTTTTGCATCTTTATATTAACGAATTAGTTGAGTGCTGAGTTTTCTGTTCGGTATTTCTGTTAATGCTCAATCACAGTAAATCATTTTCTCACATAGTGGGTTATTTTTAAATTATGAGCTTGTCTTCAGTAGGGATTGCTTTTTTGTTTTTGCTTTGTTTTTCTGGCCATAGAAATTCCACTTGGTCTTGTTTATGGAGTGTTGCTTTAAAGTGGCTTTATGTTTGTTTCTCCTGTATTCTCCAGGGATATCACTAACCCAGGACCCAACTTTATCTTTATTTCTTAGCTTGGAGATCCTTGTACAAATAAGATTCGAACTTCAAAACTTCTGTGACACAGGCTTAGGGTTTTATTTCTGGTTGTAGCGTTTTCCCCTGCCCTCTCATCCATGTTCTCAGAGACAGTCAGTCACTCAGTAAGACAGTGAAGTCTTGCTGAGACAATGGGTAAATCTGTCCTGGCCCCCTCACTATTTATTTTTTTTTAAAGATTGGCGCCTCAGCTAACAGCTGTTGCCAATCGTTTTTGTTTGTTTTGTTCTTCTCCCCAAAGCCCCCCAGTACATAGTTGTATATTCTAGTGGTAGGTCCTTCCAGCTCTGCTGTGTGGGATGCTGCCTCAGCATGGCCTGACCAGCGGTGCTAGGTCCGTGCCCAGAATCTGAACCGGTGAAACCCTGGGCTGCCAAAGTGGAGCACGTGAACTTAACCACTCGGCCACAGGGCCAGCCCTGCCCTCACCATTTTTAAACTATGATTGCAGCCCTTTGAAGAGAGCTCTGGCTTTATGGAAGGACCTCAGTACCGACTTTATACCTGTGTGCCCAGGATCTCTTCTTCTGTTCCTACATGGGCATATCAGGGCTGCTACATAGAGTTGGGCAGGTTGTATCCTGTGTTGAAGAAAAGCAGGGCCAGAAATCGAGACTAACTCTACTCTCTTGAGAGAGCACTTTGTTCTGATCTCATTCCTTGAGGGGGCACCTCCTTATCAATTTCGATTTGACCTAAGTGCTAAAGAGACTCCAGTGGTCATTCCTGGTGGCCATAGTTGGCCCTGTTTACTTTTGTGCTTACTACTTTGGCCATCGGTTCTAGCTTTGGTTTGGCACCATATTGCAAGTAAAGGTATGCATTTAATTTTTAAATTTTATTGCACCATTTTTTATCTTTTCTACATGTTTATAGTGGTAAGTCTTTTTCATTAGCTCAGTTGACCATATTGCTGTACCTGGAATTCCAACAAGTTACTTATTAACCTTTGTTCTTCAGATTCCACGTCTTTAAAATGGGAGTAATCATAGTACCTGTCTGTATAGTGTTAGTTTAGAGAAATAGTAAGCTGTCAATCAGTGTTAGCCATTATTGTTTACATCATTTAAAACTTAGTTTTACCACCTTAGGGAAGAGCTGGAAATGTAGTAGTGGCTGTGTTTACTTAGTTAACAAAAAGAGGAAGTCTTAGTGAACACCCTAGAGAAACCAAAGGAGAAATTTTGTTCAGTATAGCACAATGCTGAAACTGAAGCTTCCAGTCCCACCCTTTCTGTTGATGTGCCAAAGGTCACTTGGCATGACGTGACTGAGACGAATGCCCTCTCAGTGTAGCCCGGAGGATTGTGTAGAGGTGTTTTGCCTGGATTGTGCGGGTGGGTAAGTTTGAATTTGTGAATATTTTCTTTGCTAAAGAGGGCACTCAAAGGTGTAATTATCATAGAGGATATTTGTAGACCTTGAAACAGGTAGTAATACTTTTAGTCCCAGTAAGCCCTTTGACGGCATTTTAAATTCTCATTTGGTATTCCAAGTGGATTCTGAATTTGGTGAAGTTGGTACCCCAGGTTCTGCAGAGTCCTGCCTCCTGCCTCATGGCTTCTTGCTTACGGAGCTGGGGATTTAAAGGATTTCCTTCCATTAGGTCATGGTGTTTAAGAGAATAATTTTTTCCCCCAAATTGTAGCTAAGAAGAAATCTGTTGACTATAAACACTTGGGAAAGCACAGACATAATATAGCAAGTTTTCTGGAAATTACTTTTTAATTAATCCTATATGCAAAATACTGTGATTATCCTATAAATATTAACTGCTTTGGATTGTTGTACAATGTTGGTTGTACTATGAAAATTTGCTTATGAACCAAGTTCGGCCTTCTTAGGTTGTTATTGGCTTCGAGTCTGCAGGCTTAATCCTGCCAAATTTCTGTGTAAACATTTTGCTTGGGGCCTAAAATCTAGTGAATTTGTCTGTTTAAAGTTTTGTTTTTTTAAACCCATGTATATTAATGGAACTTGTAAATGTTTAAATAGTCAATTAATACAAGTTTTTAAAGAACAACTCTTTTAAAAAATCCAATTTTATGCTTATAGTGTTTTAAATATAAAATTTGAGCTTAGTGACAAATATATATAATTCTTTATACATGGAAATCTACGATTTTTGTAGCTCTTATTGACTTATGTTACATTTAATTTTATCCAGGAGGGGCCTTTTTGTTATTGTTCTGTTACTAATAATTAAGTGCAAGGCTAAGATTTATATTATTTAAAAACAAACAGGAGCTAATAATATTGTATCACGACATACTAGATGGAGACCAAAAGTAAATAACTGGTTACATCACTGTTTTGGTGCTGGGAAGTATAATGTATTCTTGAGTTCAGGTGCCACCGTCATGGCTGTATTGATCCCTTTTGAAATACATTCTCGGATATGTTGATTTTCCTGTGAAGTGTCTGCTATTTATTAAGACTCTCTACACCATAAGGAGCATTATCAGTTTACCTATATTTTAACTTCCCGTACAAGCATCATTTCCAGCATTTTGTTAGCGTAAATAAGTGAGGTTCCTTGAGATGTTTATGCCCTGATTCATTTTTATCCTTGCTGCAAAGCTTTGGTCAGCTTTACAGGCCAAATTCCAAGGCAGATGTCAGTATCATGTTGAGTATAGATCCTATATATACTCTGGGGACTTCATCTGAAATATTTGGTCCTTTGAATCACCTATCCTCACCTTAAGGAGGATGTCCCTGTACCTATTGTGCCTGGATGGTTTTAAAAGAGGTTTCTCTTTTTTGGCAGCTAGACTTGGAAGAGTTTGTTTAGTTTAAGTAAGTTGCATATAAGAGGAAATGACTACAGAGAGGATAAGCTGTTTAGACTCATTTTCTATGTAAATAATTCTTAAATAAATTGTTTAGAGAAGTCTCCTTTTTAGTTTAGCTTTTAGTAAAATCAGGTGTCATTAATTCATCAAGGTAGGTATGAAGTTTACTTAAGGGAACTGCCTTGGAGTTTTAAGGAGACTCGAGGTCAGTTCATTATGTTTTAGAGTTTTAAATAATGGTTTAGTTGAAAAGTATAAAAATTTTGTACAGAAGATATAATGAAGTAGATTATCACATAGACTTTTGATCATTTACCCTATAGGATAATTCTAATTTAATTGAACAAGTATTCTTTAAAAATTTTTGTATTTTATTTTAGAAAAAATTCTATTTTATTTTATTTATAAAAGAATATATAATTCTTTTTATTGAGGTTTGTGTACATGTTTTTAATTCTTTAATTTGGCATGTAAGCACTTACAAATGGACTTTTCAGCTATATGAAAAAATTATACTTGTTGTTTTAGTTAAACTTTTGTATACAGAATCTTGTGTATAGAATATATTAATTAGATTGGGAACTTGATTAGAAGAAACTTGTGGTAGTTTTAATTCTTGATATATTGTCTAAAATTTTAAAGCAATTTGTGAAATATTGTCTCTGTGTACTTGATAATGTAAAATCTGACTTGAAATACCATGTGTGCTTCTTAAGCTTGCTGTAAATTTCATACGAACATTTGTCTGAGAAGGCTTTGCTTTTAGAAACGTTGGTATATAGTTTCTCGAGTATTAAAAATACGTTGTGTGAGATATTTAGATGTAATTCAGAACCATGTTATTTAACTTTCCTAATTATGTGATCCTAATGATCAGATTTAAATATCTGACAGTATTATTATTACTATTAGGTTGCATTGTATTCTTTGTCTTTCTAAATAAAAAATGCCCTCATTTTGCAGGTAACTTTTCTTTATTCGACTATTCTATTCAATTTGCCAGACCAAATGACACAGTTAGTATCCATTAAGTAGAGCCGTGAATATCAATCTTGGACACAAAGGCTGGGATTGTCTTGGGGAAAGCCCTCCTGCTGTGCTTGCCTGGCATTCCAAGGCCTCTGAATGAAGTCCCTTAACTTATTCAAAGCCTGGATTTGTGAAAGCCAATTGCACTCCATTTTACCCATTCATAACTGATGTTGCACTCTTCTGGTTAAAAATTGGCAGTGGCTTTTCCATTCCCCATCATATAAAATTCACAGTCCACCGTGTAACTTATCATTTGTAGTCATGTAGTTTAAGTTATGGCCTAAGCTCCTTGATCTTTATGCTTTACATTTCCCATTTCCTGCCTATTTCTTTTGTCCCACCACAATTAGAAAGTGTCTCCCTCATATCCAGAATTTACCTCATCCTCAAGGTCTGCTAATCACCCTCAGTAAATTTTTCCTGGTCCCCTCTTCCAACGTTGAAAGTAATCTGTTTTGTAATTTCTGCGTTTTCTTAAGGTGCTTCTTGTTCTAGCTTGTGTTACAGTTATTTTTACATGTGTTACAATGTTTTACACCTCCTATATAACATTCACTGACTTTAGATGATCCACTAAGTTAAGTCTCTCTTACTATGATGAGTTGGATGTGGTTTCATCTTGTTGGTTTCATCTTGTATCTCCTATGCTGCCTTGGATTCAGTAGATGCTCATTATAAGTATTTGAATAAATGGAATGACATGACAGTGAGTTATTGACTACCAGACATTTTGCTCCTTGTCGGAATGGACATTGGGGTCAGGTGTCAACTAGAGGTCTAAACAAGTATGTCATGACTGTCTGAATAGGAGCCGTCCCCAGCAGGGAAAGCTGAAAACACAATCAAAGATGCAGTTAAGAAGTGTTTTAAATCATGTTTAGCGGCTCAGTACTGACAAGGGAGGAACAGGTTATTTCTAGGTAACAGCTTTGGGCTGATAGGAAATTGCAGAGTAACACAGGCTTTGTAAATGGTGGCTACGGTTCTGAGTCAGAGAACGTTTTTCATGATTTCATAATTTGGGAATAAATACAGTCATTTCTGCTATCGTGCTTTTTTTGAAAATGAGATTTATTCCTACATTATGGATATTAGGGAACAATTTGAGTATAATGTAAATTTCACGTATGTTAATGCGTGATTTTATCTGAGAAATACTAGGTGAACACTGAAAATTTCACCTCGCTGAACTGAGCCACATAGGAATACACAAAATGCACGTGCACGTGCCTCAGGCATCTTCCAGCTGCTTCACTGCACTGCATGGTATGAGCACAGCCATCCATATCTCGTTTCATAACTTTCCCTCCAATTTCAGATCACCCTTCTTCCACCATTTCACAATAACTCACAACCTGCAACCGTTTGGACACCCAATTGCACAAGCAAATTTCAGGTCTTGTTGAAGGTAAAGTGTCATATATATGTAGTTTTATTTATTTTTTACCCATTTAATGTATGTAAAACTGTGCTATGGTCTTTATTAGGTTGTTTTCTCTTTTATGGTCACTGATAGCCGTTTTTCCCATAAGCCCTGTGGTTTTAATGACATGATTTTGCAAACATCATAATTTTTAGGAATGGATAGGTGGCATTATAACAGAACTGACTGTATTAATTGATAACATAGAGTATGAACTGATGATACTCTCTCTCTCTTTCCTTCCTCTCCCCTCTCTTTTAATGTGAAAGACACTAAATAGTCCCTGTGGGGAGGAACACAGTACAACAGAGCAAAATGACAAAGAACTTATTTAACCAGTCTTGTAAAAAAGGGCGTAAAGTTACCAGTGGAAAAGGATAGATAGGCTCAAAAGCACGTAGAGACTGAGACATTAACATGAAAGTCTTGTGGCCCCCTGATGTAAAAATGTATCTTACCTTTAAATAATAATAATTATCTTTAACATATTTTTGAGGCCTTTACTATGTGCTAGGCACTATGATAAGTGCTTGACATGAATTATGCCGTGTAATCCTCATGAAACCTATAAAGTAGGTGTTATTACTGCCTTTATTTTACAGATGAGGAAAATGAGGCATAGAGGGGCTGATTAACTTGCCCAAGGTCGATAGCTCATAAATATAAATGGCAGAGCCAGTTCTTGAATCGTGTCTGACTTCTGAATCGTACATCTTAGTGGCCTGCTAGAGTACTTTGTAACTGACATCACAGGCTGTTTTGACCCCCATGATAGATGAAGAAACAAAGGTACTCAGGCTAAGAAGTGCATAGATTGTCAGAGGCAGAACAATAACAGAAACTAATTCTGAGACCTAATTCAGAATGTTTTTCATTGGGATTATACATAAAAAGGGAGAAAAATTGGACAATAGTGATAAGGAGGTGAGCTGAACTAAGGAAGAGAAGATGAAACGATTGAGTTGGAAGTTGGAAAAAAAAGGAGGTGAATTTATAACAATATGTCAGAAGGGAAAGGAGAGAGCCTAATGGAGAATGAGCGATTGGGGAGCAGATTCTCTTAAAGGAACTCAAACCAGCACCGCTTTCAGTGCAGGACTATGGTCAGAGAAATCTGAGGTCATGAGTATAATGAGCATAAACTGGTTATGCTGTAAATCCGGATTAGTAGCAGGCTCAGGAAAAAACAGAGGAAAGAGAGGTGACACTAGAGGAAGGCTTCAAAACGCTTTGTTTATTTATTTAGTAGTTTTTGTTTTGTGAGGAAGATTGCCCTGAGCTAACATCTGTTGCCAGTCTTCCTCTTTTTGCTTGAGGAAGATTGTCATTGAGCTAACATCTGTGGCAGTCTTGCTCTGCTTTATGTGGGATGCCACCACAGCATGGCCTGACGAGCGTTGTTAGGTCCACACCTGGGATCCAAACCTGCGAACCTCAGGCCCCTGAAGCAGAGTGCATGAACTTAACCACTACGCCACCATGCCGGCCCCAAGGCTTTATTTTTTTAAGTTTATTTTTTATTTTTTTTGCTGAGGAAGATGCCCCCTGAGCTCACGTCTGCGGCAGTCTTCCTCTTTGTTGTATATGAGCCGCCGCCACAGCATGGCCACTGGCAGATGAGTGGTGTAAGTCCATGTCCAGGAACCGAACCCGGGCCACCAAAATGGAGTGCACTGAACTTAACCACTAGGCCACCGGGGCTGGCCCCAAAAGGCTTTATTTATACCTCTTTTATAGCACGTGACTTATCTCTTTGTCTTTGGGCAATCAGTTACCAAATGGGGCCTTACATATAAACAAGTGTTTAATTAGTGTTCGTGAAACTGAAGGTTTGACAAGTAGTGGAGACAGTAATTCTTCAACTGATTGTTGATTAAGAGCCAAATATTATATGAATATATAGGAAAGTAAGAGTGGAGTTGATGAGTATTTATGAACCTAAAGCAGGGAGTTAGCAATCTGTGGCCAGTGTGCTGTTTTCTTTCTATAGGCCAAGAATAGGTTTTACATTTTTAGTAGGTTATTAAAAGCACAGCAAAAACAAAAATGAAGCATATCGACAGAGACCGTGTGTGGCCCACAAACTCCAAGTATTTACAACTTGACTCTTCATAGAAAGTTTGTGAAGCAAAAAAACTTAGGCTTGTCCTTTTTTAAGAAATCAGTTGAGGTAATGGGAACTGGTATTATATTTCATAGAGGGCTACATTTTCAAATGTGTACATGTGGGAAGGAATTGATATTTATTTAGTATGATATTTTGCTAGCGGCTTTGTATACTTCATATTTATCTCTTACCCTTGAAAAATTTTTATAACTGCTTTACACATGAGGAAACTAGGCTCATAGTGGCTAAGTAAGCCTGAAGTTTCACATTTAGTAACTAGTGGGGTTCATGTTTGTCTGGGTCTCTCCAGATAAGAATATGGTAGAGAAAATTTGTTTATAAAAATTGAGTACGGGGCTGGCCTGGTGGCACAGTGGTTAAGTTTGTGTGCTGTGCTTTGGCAGCCCCGGATTCACAGGTTCAGATCCCAGGCACGGACCTAGCACCACTCATCAAGCCACACCGTGGTGGCAACCCACATACAAAACAAAGGAAGATTGGCACACATGTTAGCCCAGGGACAATCTTCCTCAAACAAAAAGAAGAAGATTGGCAATAGATGTTAGCTCAGAGCCAATCTTCCTCACACAAAAATTGAGTACAGACTATTCGAAATTCTGCCTGGAAAATACCAAGATATCAGATATAGACATTTGTAGTAAATTTAGGTAGTATCTAAAATATTAAAAAACCCACTTTAGTTATACACACAAAAAATAAATAAGAATTCTTAGAGAATTGTTTAATTTTATTATAAAATTTGCATGTGAAGGAAGATCTTTGGATAAATTATAAGATGTTGTAAAGAAAATGTAAAGCACAGAAAATTCAAGTCTCATATTACAAACCTGAAACAATATTTCCCTAAAAGAAAGATGAGACTTAACGTGTTTTCAGTATAAAGTGCAAAATAAGAAAGGGTGATCTGCTTCAATAGAAAGTGTACCCGGTAGCAGTTTATTTTTGAAAAACAGATATTAAATAAATATTGGCCCGTATGTCTCATTGTGAAGTTTTATGAAGAAAATTTCAGGGTGCTATGAAAACATGTAATGAGGGATCTAATATAAATTGGGGTTCAGAGGAAGACTTCCCAAGAGGGAGTGAAGCGGAGATTCTGGAGTTAGGCAGGCAAAGACAAAGAGGATAACTATCCCGGACGAGAGTGATAGGGCTTGAAGATGGAAGGAGCTTGGACATATTCAAGGGACCATCAAAGAAGGCCATTGTATCTCCTGTCATCTCTGAGGACAGGAATTATATCGGTTTGTTCATCATTGTATATCTAACTTCATAAAGACCTACTGGCTTATAGTAAGCCCTCAGCAAGATTTACTGAATGGACAAAGAAGGACATTTCACTGGGAAATTCATGGTTTCATTGTGAGGACAGGGATTGCCTGGGTGAAGGCCTGGGAGTACCCCTCCTCTCCGAAGCCCACCTGGTTACCTTTAAACTACTCAGATGGTTGGTAATCTGAGGTTCCCCTAGGCCTCTTGCAGCCCAGCTTTCCCAAACCTCAACTGCTGTCAAAGTATCTGAATAGAGCTTGACTTGGAGCTAGTCTGCATAGAAAAGACAGGAAAAAGGAATGTAGACTGCTTCAGCTGGATCTGATCCTGAGAAGGAATAGTGAATTTGCATTATTACAATGGAGATAGACTGAACATAGCTTCTTTTCTAAAAATAACCAGCTGAGGGGGAGTGTGTTCTGGATTAGCACATGTGATCCCAGGTTCTCTGGATGATCACCGGGTGACCTAGTAGCACATGATCATCATGCTTAGAGGTTTAATTAAGAAGTTGAATACTCAGATCCTTCCTATTTGTGGAGCTTATTTCTTCATAATCAAACTTGAACTTCTAAATTGAGACGATTTACTTACAGGTTTGGGTGCATTGAGGAATTTATGAAGTAGAAAGAATGAATGGGGAAAGAGAGGGTCACATATTTCCCAAGTGTGTGGAATAAAGTTGTATAGATATGGAAGGACTATTTTACAAGATATTTACCATAAAATGGACGTGAAATAGGAGTTTGCAACAATTAAGGAAAGAGAGGATAACTTTAGGTGGGAAGGCAAATGGTAGTTGGAGACAGAAGGAAAGAAAGCATTTTAGGGTTATTCTTGAGTGTTAGTCTTTGAGTTAAAAAAATAGTAGTTAATAAGTGGTAAAAACAGCACTTGTGCAGCTGATTATACAAGAATTTAATAATGATGCTTGTGTATCCTTTACTTAAGCTTAAACCTGCACGAACTTTAGTTGAACAGTATCAGATTGTTGGGGGTTTAATGTGAAGTTTGAGCAGTTTGTAACTGGATGTCACAAGACTATTTCCTTACCAAAAGAGTAATAATGCTGGCTAGCAGGTGAGGGAAACGCTTGCTGAGTTTCATTTGGATCGGTGTGGAAAAAAAGACACCCCCTGGTCCCCCACAAATAATATATTTTTCAAAGGGTATGTTCGGAAGGGGATTGGTGGTACTGACATGTGGAAGACTATTAGTTTATTTTAAATGGATTCTTTCTTAAGCATTAAAATTACTAAGTTAGATATCGTCAATGTCTCTTGGTTCATTTCCAGGAGGAGGGAGTATTCTAACTACTGCAGTTAACAATTGATTTGTCATAAGATATCAAGTTGATGTTAACTTTCTTAAAGTTACAGACATGTTTGTTATAGCTTTTAAATGGGCTTTAACTTTTTTTTTTTTTGCTAAGGAAGATTCTCCCTGAGCTGACAACTGTTGTCAACGTTCCCCTTTTTTCGCTTGAGGAAGATTAGCCCTGTGCTAACGTCTGTACCAATTTTCCTCTATTTCGTATGTGGGATGCCACCACAGCATGGCTGGTGGTGTAGATCCACAGCCGGGATCTGAATCTGTGAACCTGGCCTGCCCAAGCAGAATGCGCCAAACTTAACCACTACACCACGGGGCCGGCCCAAGCTTTAACTTTTGTTAACATCATTTTGTAATTCCTATTGATATTTGGTATGGAACTTAATAATAGGCTAATTAATTGTAAAAGCAAAATCTAAATCTTCTCTTATCGCTTTAAAAATTTAACCTTTGAAGCCATCTTATTGAATATATCTATGTTTGAGAGAGGGAGAGAGAGAGATATAATACATCTATTTACCCCCTTGGGAATACTGATGTATTTTATTTGGTTCAGTGGGTGTTTTCCACTGAAGTTTGTATGCAAATTAGATTGTTTAAAAGCTCAAAAAGTGAAAAATACAGAGAAATTTTTAAAAATTTTTTGAGCCATTTCATAATTCAAATGGTCTTTTTGTAAAGGAGCATATCTATTCCAAATCATTTTATACTTTTAAAGTAATTTTATACATACATTGTCTTATTTTATCCCCTCAATATACTGTGAGATTGGTGTGTAGGAGTAGAATATAGTGCCCTACTTCATTTGACTAGTGAGAAAAGTAAGCATCAGTGAGAAATGGCGTGTGTAAGAGGCGCTGCCAGATAGCGTTAGAGGTGGACTTGAAATCAAGAGTTGGTAAAAACTGGACAGGTGTTCTTTCTTTTTTCAAAAACAGTTCAATTTGGGGGCTGGCCTGGTGGTGTAGTGGTTAAGGTCACGTGTTCCACTTCGGTGGCCCGGGGTTCGCTGGTTCAGATCCTGGGCATGGACCTACACACCACTCATCAAGCCTTGCTGTGGCAGGGTCCCACATACAAAATAGAGGAGGATTGGCACAGATGTTAGCTCAGCAAAAAGAGGAAAGATTGGCAAAGATGTTAGCTCAGGGCCAATCTTCCTCACCAAAAAATACAACACACCATAAAAAAAGTTCAGTTTCTTGCTTTTGTAAATTAGAGATTATGTCTTTTGCTCTTTTTTTTTTTTTTTGAGGAAGTTTAGCCCTGAGCTAACATCTGCCAGTCCTCCTCTTTTTGCTGAGGAAGACTGGCCCTGAGCTAACATCCGTGCCCATCTTCCTCTACGTTATATGTGGCGCGCCTACCACAGCATGACCTGCCAAGCAGTGCTGTGTCCACACCCAGGATCCAAACCGGTGAACCTTGGGCTGCCGAAGTGGAATGTGCACACTTAACCACTGCGCCACCGAGCCAGCCCCGGTCTTTTGATCTTTATTAAAGTGGAGTATATGATAATCCAGTTTAGTATATATATATGTATATGTATATATGTATGTGTATACACATACGCACATGCAAAATCTTTTTATATACCCTGTATTCAGCCACATCAAATATCTCACTATACTCAGACTCGTTTGCTTCCCTGTACCCTGCTTTGCGTATGTCTGGAATACCCTTCCACGTACCGATTGACACACTGCTCTGTGTCTTTCAACGTCTGGTTCTACTGTCTGCTCCTATAAGAAAACCTCCCAACAGTTGCTCTAGGTAGATGCTTTCATAGTACACAGTTCATCCCATGACAGTAGCATTTATTGAATTGCATTGTAATGCTCTCTTTGCACATCTGTCTCACTAAACTGAGTGCTGCTGAGGGAGAGAAACCATGTCGTTTGTTATTTGCTACCCTGCAAAAGCACAAGACCTGGTAGGTGTAGACAAACAATACTGAATGAATTTCTTAGGTGGTTTTGCTCACTGTGTGGGATGTTTTCCTCTACTAAATAATTATTCCATGTATAAGCTAGAATTCCTTTCATAATTTCAGTAATTATTAATACCTGGTTATACCATAGGCAAAAGTCTTCTTTTAGACAGGCCAAGTTTTTCTTCATTAGCTTGCTACTGCTCCATTTCTATGCAGATTTCTTATGTTTCTTCACTGACTTCATAGATGTTCTCACATGACTCTAGCTTCCTCCTGTCCTAGGAGATAGTGTCTGATAATTCATACTTAAGTGTTAATGACATAATGTATTATCACTCCCAGAAGGGTTTGTAGTTTAAAAGTGGTTCCTAGGGATAAACAGGTTTAATTCAAAAGAATAAATTAATTTCCAGTGGTAGAATTTCATTCACTAGGTCACTTGGGTAGACAATTTGCTATAAGGAAGCAAGACGACCCTGTCTTGACACTAAAATCTCAGTGGGCAGACCGGCTTCCAAGAGCACCTGAGTCTTCAGCACCTCCAGAGTGCTGGTAACACTGGGGTGCTGTATTGCCTTAGGCTGCTGCTCTAAGGCCTTCACC
Source organism: Equus przewalskii (assembly GCF_037783145.1). Lineage (NCBI taxonomy): Eukaryota > Metazoa > Chordata > Mammalia > Perissodactyla > Equidae > Equus > Equus przewalskii. Next base: position 44,231,189 of record NC_091835.1, on the reverse strand, counting down.
GTTTTGGGATAAATCTGCCTTTCTTACACTGCTCCTTAATGATCTGAAGGTCAGAGTGCTGTGGCTTGTTTCACAGTGTTTATTCTGCCTCATTAGCTAACCGGGAATTTCTTTTTCAAATGTTTAGAGCTGGAAATAGGCAGTCATTTAATTTTTAAACTAGTTTCTATGAATCAGTTATAGATAGGAGTGAACACTTATTAGCTGACTTGGCATATTAAAAGACGGTCTTTCACTGAAAGCAGAGTACTGTTAGAGTCAGATATTTGAACTCCTTCCAGGTCTAGATTACTCAAGAGGAAACAAACAGCAAGATTCAGTTTAATTGCTTGTTATTTTGAAGAAGGAAATGTTATGTGTATTTTTCTCCCCCAGGGACTGTGTCCAGGGCAGTATCATTTAGGTGTTTTCATAGTCCTGTGAGATGTTTCCAGTGTTTTAGAACTGAAAAACAAGGAGACTGACATAAGTGTATCTGGACAGTGGAATGTTTCAAAGCTTATCTAAGTAACTGTTCTTCTAGATTAAAGACTTGGTATTATTTGTACCCAAATCCTATTGATATAATAGTCACGTTAGAATTGATAAACTAATGCGTGAGAAGGACATATGTAAAATTGAGCACAGATTATATAAATGTGAAATGTTTATACAAATGTGTATATGTGTTGTACGTGTATCTGTGTGTGCTTAAGTGTATTTAAGTTTTAGCAAGCATTCTCATGGGGGGATCACACACACATAGCATAGAAAGTGAGAGTTTGGGCTCTTGCATTGGCCTGCTTGGGTTTGAGGCTTTACCATGTACTCATCGTGTGATATTGGGCAAGGTGCTTCATTGTTCTGTGCCTCAGTTTCCTTATCGGTAGAATAGAGATAATAATAGTACCTACCTCTTAGAGGAGTTGTGATTATCAATTGAATTATGCATGCCAAGAACTAATAACAATGTTTGACACACATAAGCACTTAATAAGTGTTATTTATTGTTTGTATAAATTATTATTATTAAATATTGGCCACACAGTTGATTCGGAGAGGAGAAAATAATTTGAAAAAAAAAGTGACTGTTTTGAAGCCAAAGACATTAGTTCATTTTGTGGATTAGAATCATAACGTTGTTTCTTTATCATTAAGAGATTATGGTATAAGGAGGGATGTGTGTGGATAGTGGTTTATTCCTTATAGTATACCTTGGATTATCCATTTTTGACTGTGTTAAGTCTTGCCTTTCATGACTACATAATATATGTTTACGGAATGGTCTTTGAAACCACTTTGAAACGTAGTTGGCTTTGGAAAATATATATCTTTTGTCCATTTCATGTTACACTTCAATTTTGTCTAATCAGTGTTTGAAAGAAATGGCACTTGTGTAGACTTCCTTCCAAGAAAAACATTGGGTGTTTCAGGAAGTGGTCTTGGTGAGTCAGTGGATAATACTTTTTCCTCTGAGTCAGTTCTGAACCTCCTTGATATAAATAGGCCAACTTTTACTGAAAGTTCTGCTTTTCAAATCAGATGTTGAAATCACCATTGATACGTGACCACACCAACAGCACTAGTTTCATTGGTATTTCCACTCATTTGACACTCAGGGTCTTATCTAATTGTGACTGTATAAATTCTGCTAAATAGGTTTTTTTTTAAATTTCAATTCAATTCTGCACTTCTAAATTAGCTTCTGTTTTGCATCAATTTTGCCTCTGGCCGGAGTCATTTGTGTCAGTGGTTGTTTGTGTAAATCTGAGAGGAAATTTATGTTGGTAATAATACCCCTTTTGGTCACTAAAATATGAGACTCTTCTTTTAGCACGTGTATATAAAACTCTCTATAGCACAAGTTTAGTACAGGAATTATTTTACAAAAGACTACTAGTTTGCCAAACCCCAGAGCTGTGTCAGAGATACAAAGGAATGAATCAGAGTGGTTGTTCATAGACACATTAGAAAATATTAAACATAAAAAGTTGCCAAATGAGACTGTGGAGGTAGTGAAGGTTTATAGATGGGAATGCTGGAGAGAAGACTGGAAGAAGTTATTTAGGGCAAAATTGTGGTGGACCTTGAATGGTAAGCTAAAGAATTTTCTTTTTGGTATTTTAGTATGTAATTGGTAACATTCTTTACACTGATCATCACGTATTTATTTCTCTTGAGTTGTATTAGATTGGTTGCAACTGGTTTTTACTTCAGTGAATTTCCTTTTTAGAACCAGTATTTAAAGAAAACCTTCCACTTTCTATTTCTCTCCAATATACGTTTCTTCAGGAAAATAAAGAACTGATAAATACATAGATATGCATAGCAGATCTTACGTGATCTACGTGTGTTTTTGCATGTAATCCTCATAACAGTCTTATTCTCATTTTACAGATGAGTAAAGAGAGGCTCAGAGAGGATAATGTTTGTCCAAGGTCACAAACACAGATGGGGAGGAGTCAGGATTTATATTCAGGGCTGTCTATCTTCATAGTATGTTCATTTTACTATTCTGTAATATCACAATAAAAGCATTGGAATTACTCAGTAAGGTTTTTTTTTGAGGAAGATTACCCCTGAGCTAACTTCTGCCACCAATCCTCCTCCTTTTGCTGAGGAAGATTGGCCCTGAGCTCACATCTGTGCCCATATTCCTCTACTTTATATATGAGACGCCTGCCACAGCATGGCTTGATAAATAGATCTGTGCCTGGGATCTAAACTGGTGAACCCCAGGCCGCCAAAGCAGAGTGCACAAACACAACCGCTCCACCACCAGGCAGGCCCCAACAGTAAGTTTTTATTGTTTCCAGTAGCTCTGAAAAAAGCACCCCAAAAGCATTTTCCTTTTCTGCAGAAATGTTATTTTTTTTTAGGAATAGGAAAGTGGTCTTTGGATGCTAGGAACAGGCAAGCTTGCTCACCCGTCCTCTCAGGGAGCAGCTGTAAAACTTGTTTTCTAAGAGCAGATGATTGTCATTTGAGCCGCTGTAAGGGTTGCAAGAGCAGTCAGATATGTTTAGGATCGTTTGTGGGTAGCAGTGATCCATACATACTCTGGGTCATCTGTCCTTTGCCCACTTATATTCGTGGATTGATAATTGGTTATTTTTCATTTTTGTAACCTTAAGCATTTGGGCCTTGATCGGTTGGAGTCTTTGGTTCTCTGTTTTGGCACAGAAAGTCATTACAAGAGGAGGCCACTGTGTTTCATCCTATTTCCTTCATGGCAGGGAAGCAGCCACGTGGCTCTTGGCAAAACTGGCCTTCCCTGAGGTGACAACAGTGGCAGTTGAGATTAAGCACACTCTTGTAAACACTAAGTCTCGTATCTCGTAAAATTCAAATACTTGTATCCTAGAAAAATTTCTGTTTTAGCATCACTGGATGGAACTAATTCAGTTCTTGGGAGAGCAGGAAATTCATCTTTTTCTTCCCAGCTTACTAGTTGGAGTGTGCTATTTCCAGGGCTTCTTAGCAGCTAAATTGTCAAAAAAAAAAAAAAAGATAAAATTCCTCCTGTCACATGCTTTCTCTGTAGGCAGGCTTGGAGGTTATGAGAGCAACACAGCTAGTCATCAGAGTTACTTATGCAACTCCCCCTCCAGCCACACACACACACACACACAAGAAAGTAGGATACTTTTCTCCTATGCTCTGTTCTGGCAGGTGATCTGCATAGGTTAATTTCTGTGACAGGAAGCAGGTCACTGAGCCAGTGTGCTGGCCTTTGTCATGATGTCACTGAGCTAATGCACTGGACTTGGGAGGTGCAAAGAACTCTTGGAGAGAGATACACTAGTTTCCAGCTTAATCAGTACTAATTGGGAACCCACGAGTTTAAGTGACATGTCCAAGGGCATAGGGTTAGGAAGAGTAGTGGCAAAGCAAGGAATGCTATTGACTTCGACGTTCATTGACTTCTAATCTCATGACAAACCTAAATCAAGCTGACATCTAGGATTTTCCAGTGGCAAGTCCAGGAATGATATTTTCTTACATTCAGAGAAAGTGGTTGGGTTCTTGTAGGGCTGATACTCACATCAGGAGGGGATAGAATTAGAGAGGTGAGAGGATGTAGTTAGATGAGGATTTCTCTTTCCACTCCATTTGGGGAAAATAAGGATGGTGGCTGGCAATAAGAAGTCACGATGGAGAGGCAGGAGGAGGGAGTAGATGGGGTGACTGACAGGGATTTAGGAGTAGAGTTGACACTGCTTGCACTTTTCCTTTAGTGGCTCTTGTTAGAAGCTAGTGATGTTAAATATTTTTTATTTTATTGTTTTTGCTGAGGAAGATTTGCCCTGAGCTAACGTGTGTCACCAATCTTCCTCTTTTTGTTTGTGAGCTGCCACTACAGCATGGCCACTGACGAGTGGTGTAGGTCTGTGCCTGGGAACTGAACCTGGGCCGCCGAAGCAGGGTATGCCAAACTTAACCACTAGGCCCCCATTCTGGCTTTTGTTAATAAGAAGATTTGAAATAAACATCTTAATTTGGCCAAGTAAGAAATAATTATTGGCATAATTTTTTCATTCACTGAATGAGTGTTGAGAACTTACTACATGGTAGGAGCTATGCTTAGCACTTTGTATTCAATAAAATTATTTAGCCCTTGCCCTCAAGGAACTTACAGTCCTGTGTACAAACAACAAAATAGGAAGTTCCTACAGTGTGACAGGTGCGTCTTAGTGTTAGACTCAAGCATTATGGGAACACATGAGAGAGGCAACTATCCTGCTGTAGAGAAATCAGGGAGGGCCTCCCAAGACTGAGATCTGAAGTGTGGGCAGGAGCTGGCCAGGTGAAGGTGGCAGAGAGGTTTTTAGGTGAGAGGATGTTCCAGATAGAGGATGTAACTTGCAGGCAAGAGTCTGCAAAATAGTTCAGTATGGCTGAATCGTGGTGTGCCTGTGTGAGCGGGGGAAGGGTTTGGGGGGGTGGAGTGGAGGTGGCAGGCAGGCAAAGATGGTGAGAGAGGAAGCTTTACAGTATGAAGGGCCAGATCACAAAAGAGCACTGTGCTGTGCAGTCAACTTGGATGTTTTCTGGAGGGTGATGGGGAACCTTTGATCAGATTTAAGTAAAAGAACGATAGAATACTTAAGTTTGATAAGGCAGTAGTATTAGATTGGTTAAACTTTTATCTATAAAAGCTTCTGAAATGATTTCAGTTTGGATCATCAAAAGGCCAAAAGGTCATTTAAAATGCTGATATTCTTCATTTGTAGATTTTTATTGCTTACATACACAAATCTATGGAGTTTGAAAACTACTTTAAAAATATTACGAAATATAAGAAAACATTTGTCGTCAGAAACAATCATGCATCTCTCTTGGAGTGTAATGCATTGAAACTATTAGACAAGGTTGCTGAGTTTAAGCAAAGCTGACACTTAGCAGCTTTAAGAAAACTGTTAACTCTTTTCCCCCTCACATTCAATAAAACTAAATAAGATTATGTTAGAAAAGGCTGCACGTGTTTTAAGTTCATTTATTGAAGTCCTGAGAGACTATATTTCCCACGGAAGTTAGAGTAAAAGTACCCACTATTATGTATCATTCTGTTTATTGGAGATAAAATGTCATATTTCTGTAGTTTCATAAAGCCTTTTTTTCTTTTTACTTTTTGGTATATTTATTTGATAATAATTTATATGTCCCCATGTTTTAAAAACATATGTTGCCTCAAAGTTGAATATAAAAGTCAATTCTAGTTTTAAAGATTGGCACTTGAGCTAAGTAACAACTGTTGCCAAGCTTCTTCTTCTTTTTTTTAATTACTTTTTCTCCCCAAATCCCCGCAGTACATAGTTGTATATTTTAGTTGTGGGTCTTCTAGTTGCAGCATGTGGGATGCTGCTTCATCATGGCCTGATGAACGGTGCCATGTCCACGCCCAGGATCTGAACCAGCGAAACCCTGGGCCACCAAAGCGGAGCGCGTGAGCTTAACCTCTCGGCCACGGGGCCGGCCCCCAATTCTAGTTTTATTGATTGCTACTATACACTTGGAAATATGTTCCCACACAGAAATTCTTTGTAACGGGCGTGGACTTTGCTGAGCTAAAGTTAAGGTGGTCCCATGCCCTTTTAGAATTTTGGGATCCTTTTGAAACTCTATGGTCCATTGTCTTTTTCAGGTACTGTCTTCGCTTTTATCTTGATACTATTTTTAATAGTCCTGATTATCTCCTCCTTTACTTTATAAACATCCAGAATCCAGTTCCTTTTCTTTCTTCCTTATAAATACAGCTAGACTGTTACTTCTTTTCTCTACAAATGTTTACGCTCTCACGTGTAATAGGTTTGTAGCAAAAGAAAAAATATCATTGTAGTTCTATTTAGGTGCTATGTGACCATGTGATTTTGGGTAAATAACTAACCATTTGCCTCTGTGTGGCAAAGTGGTTAGATTTTATTCCATATCTACTAGTTATTAGCTTTTTGACATTGGGCATGTTATTAAGCTCTGTTCCTAGCTTAACTCATCTGTAAAGTGAGGATGATAATGGTTCCTACCTCACGAGCGTGTTGACAGCTAAAAGAGACTAAGTACAAGTAAAGCACTTAGAACTGTGCCTGGTACGCGGTGCTGTCTGAATGTTAGCAGCTACTGCTGCTCCTGCTCCTCATGCTCCTCTTCCTCCTCTTCCTCTCACTGCTATGAGCAATTGTAGTAGTCAAGTTCTCTTAGTGCATTGATTTTATAAAATCACTTGGCTTAAAATGGGGGACAGCGATTATGCTAGCTAAATGATACCCGGTTTATTTAATAAAGAGCTGGAATTAATTTGGGGGCTATTTGGAAATATGAAAATAAACGTCTTTTCATGAGCACCTCTTTTTAGTTAAATTCGGTCATGCTCCCCTCCCCAGTTTTACTTACCTCGGCCAATAGGCCATTTTCTCAGTTGCTTAGGAATGGGAACTATGGGAATGGAAAGAAAGAAATGCAAATGTGGCGTTACCAGCCTTTGTGATAATTCCCTCTTCCTTCTGACCTCAAATAGCCTACTTATCCAAACAAATCCATCTTAACTTTCCAGACAAAAACCCACACAACAGGATCCAGGATCATGAAGGTTTTTGGTGATTCTCCCTTCCCGGCTGATCTAAACACCTTTTTCACTTATTAATTCACTATGGAGAGTTGTGTACTCTGTTTCAATTCCAGGTCCTCAAATCCAGAAATGTAATTCCTGGAAAAAAAATTTTTTTAGACAGGTTGACACTGGCCCCAAGTGGACATGTTACTGTAAAAAAAGTCCCACTTCTGCCCAAGTGGAATAGGAGTTCAGTTGTTTTTCTCTCATTTCCTGACCCAGCAAATCCAGGTTCTTAAACCTAAAGTACCTAAAGTTAGCATTTTATAGATTTTACTGTTTTATTTTTTGTTATTCTTCTTCCCTATTCTCTTTCATTTTATTTTGTTTAAATTCAGACTGTTACCTGAAATAGGATAAAAAGAACAACCTTCTTGTTCAGAATTATTTTTGCATAGGTTTCTTTGCTCAGAGAGCTGTTTCTGTACATTAGTCTTGAAACATTGAAAGCACTCTCAAAAAAAATACAGAAATTCTTTGTTTCAGTGGTTCACTAATTATCCTGGATTTTAAATGAGGAATTCCTGAAATAGCATTTTCAGAATGAATCTCTCAGTCCCAAACTTTTTAGAAGTTCGTAGCTAGGTTTGACTCAGTCTGACTTTGTATCCTTATAAATACTGTGTTTTTCTTCTAAGCAATTAACAGAAGTTGTAATATTTATTATTTTGCTTATTTGATGGTAACTCCCTAATAAGCTCCGTGGATGTAGGAACCATGTGTATTTTGTTAACTGTACACTCAGTATCAAGAACTATCTTGTCCAGTATGGGAACCATTAGCCATATGTGGCTATTTACATTTAAATATAAACTAATTTAAATAATAAGATTAAAATTTCAGTTCCTCAGTGGCACTAGCCTTACTTTAGGTGTTCAGCACTTGTGCTTTGCTACTGTATTGAACAATGATGATATTGTACATTTTCATCATCGAAGGAAGTTTTGATGTTGCTCACTGAGAGCACTGCTGGGCACATAATGGTTACATAGTAAATACTTGCTGAGTGAGTGAATGAATTAGTACTGATATTGGCTGGTGCCAATTAATGTTGAATGAATCTTGTTTGAAGAATCATTTACAAAGGTCATTTTGGCTTTTAATTCATCAGTGTTGACATATCTCCAACCAACTTCATAATACTGGGTTTATCATTAGTTAAAGGAAGTATACAGTAGTGGTTAAAAGCATCACTTATGGTCAGATCTTAGCCATGGTTTGTAGATGTCATGGGCAAGTTACCTTTCCTTATAACTTTTGTAAGCCCCAGAGTCTTCACTAAAATGGGGATAAGAAGCTCTTGTAACCACAGAAGCTGGTAAGAATTAAAGTAAGATAATGCACATAAAGTGCTTGATGCAGTGGCTGACACACTAATGCTTAATAAATCAGTTTTATTTATTTTTTATAATAGTGAACAGAGCTATGTCTAAATTTACCCCAGTTCATGGATGATTTCAGGGTTATGAGGAACTTTACTGCTGTTTTTGAGGACTTCATTGTTATAATTTGACAGACGTTTTTCAAAGGCAGTACTATCCACAATCAAAGTTTATATTTACTGTCTTTTAAATATGCAGTTTAATAGCCTTCATTAAAAAGTTTCTTCCCCATTGGACTTAATTTTTCTCTCCCTTTAATTTTTATGACTATGTAAATAACCTCTCAAGAAAAGAAAGTTTCATTCTACTTTTATGGGCAACTTGAATTTTAAGACTAATGCACAAATATCTGAGTTTTGTTTTGGGGTAACTCAAAAAGGATGTGTTCCCAGTTATATTCATGTAAATGGGCTTCTCTTTGGGGAAAAAATATATAAAAATTCTGAATAATTAAAATGAATAAATGAGTGGTTTACTTAGGCACCTAACTCTGTTGTACATTTAAAGCAATGATTTAATTGCTAGAAAAACAATTAAAGCAGTTTTCATTAACAATAATGTCTGACTTAGCTGGGGATATTGCCTCACTTTTACACACTATAATGTCATTTCTCTCCTGGGATTTGAAAACAGCATTTGCTGTATAATAACACCAGGTAGTTAAACATACACCACCAAAATATCAGCTGACTATAGATGAGGTAAATCTCTTTCATTTTTTGTGTTACTTTCATTCCGGCTCTTATGGTTCTTTTATTTTTGGTATAAACTGGTACTCATGTTTCGTAGTCCACCTTAACCTTTCAAGTTCATATTAGAGGTGACTTGAATTTTTCTCCTGAGTTTTTCTTTAACAAATATTTGTCAATGTTTAGACAATGAAAATATGTTACAGAAAAGGCCGATTAAGCACAGACGTTTATTCCACTCTCTCCAAAAAATGACAGTAACTGGATTTGAAAACTGCAGAAACTCAATGAGACAGAGGGAGTCTGGAAAGCCATGGATGATTGTAACGAACTTACCTGTCCTGAGAAGCTGAACTAAGCTGTGAGGGAGAGACATGGAGAAGCAACCTGACTGTTACTTCAGACCCTCAGAGAGGCAGTGAGGGTGAGGCTGAAGGCTGACCATAGGAGGATCAGAGGGTAGTGTGTTAAAGTGAACTCAGATCCCAGATGCCTCCCCACACTCCAGCAAGAGTGGAAGTCTATTCTGTGGAGAATGTGAGCTAGAGAACTCTTGATTGGGGGATACAAAGGCACAGATGGATGGTGGCGGGTTAAGTGAAATACTTACTGAGTAGCCAGATACCCCTAGTACACTTCTACTCATCTCCAGAATTTTGGCATAAGGTATATATTCTCTGGGTGTGAAATTGGAAGATGCTTCTTTGAAGAATCTCATCAATCTGTACTAAAGATCTTTGGATACTGATAGTTGGAGGTCCCCCGATGGACAGCCCAGCCCGACTGCTTTGCAGTGAAGCCCACTTGTTGACAGCCCCTACCCAGCTACACAGACTTTCTAATCAGCTTTTTAGTGCTCCATCTTCAATGTGAGCAGTGACCAATGGTCACCAGACATTTGAAGACATTCAGAGACCAAAACGAACCTGGAGAAAACAAGGATATTGACAGAGATAGAGACAGTGAAGGGAGAGGAAAACTTTAAAATATTATCATTAATATTCTCGGAAAGATCAAGGAATACACTGCAATCAGGAAATAAGAACAGCTATTGTAAGAAAAGGAAGATTTAGGGCACAAAAAGGTGCTCCTGGAAATTGAAAATTGATAGAAGATATGAAAAAATTAAAATGTTTTTTGAAGATGAAGTTGAAGAAACCACTCAGAAAGTAGAACAAAAATACCAGGAAATGAAAAACAAAAGAGAAAAGACAGGAAAATTAGAGACTCAGTCTAAGAGGTCCTGTTCTGAACATTAAAGTTTTTTAGAAAAAGAAAATTTTAAAAAAATGTAGGGATCATATGTGGAAGATAAACACTTGGACAAAGAGAATTGTTGAGTAGTTACCATAGTTACCAGGGGGAAGGGGGTTGGGGCGTGGTCATAAAGGGTGAAGGGGAGCACTTACATGGTGACTGACAAATAATAATGTACAACTGAAATTTCACAATGTTGTAAACTGTCGTAAACTTGATTAAAAAAATGTAAAGAAACTGTCAAAGAAATAACTCGAGAAAATTTCCTAGAATTTAAGGACACTTATTTTCAAATTGAAAAGGTCTACTGAGTTTCTAATATGTTGAATTCTTTAAAAACACCTATACTAATGTATTCATGAAATTTCAGAACATCATGGGAAAAAACTGAAGATCCCAAAACTCCAGAAAGAAAAAAATAGGCCCTATACAAAAGATTGAGAAACAGAATGGCACCTGCCATCTCAGCAGAACACTGAAAATGGAACAAGGGCTTCAAAATTCTGGGACCAAAATCAATTCCTATGTAGCATTTGAAACCAAGACAAACTACTGATCACCTATGAAAGTAGAATAAACACATTTTCAGTCATATAAAGCTTCAAAAATTACCTTCTTATGCTCTTTCTCAGGAAGTTCCTGAAGTATGTGCTCTTCCAAGATAAAAAGTAAAGATAAGAAAGAGGGAGACAGTATCCAGGAAACAGGGATCTAAGACAGAAGAAGGATGAAAGTGATGAAAAGGATAATGTTGAATGTGGATCCCACAATGAAAGCTGTGCAGGAGACGTAGAGGGTAATCAATTCAGATTGTAATGGGAGTATATAAGAATTAGAGAGAAATGCCTGCAGAAAGATAAAAATGATAGAGTAGATAGTGTTTAAATGTATTGAAAGGAGACTTTGCTTCTGGTAGAGAGTAAAGGAATGAAATTAATGGAAAGGTATATAGGAAAACTGAGGGCTGAGGGTAAGATTAACTCTAAAGAAGACAAAGCTTGTACAAAAAAAGACATATAATCTTAGTATACTGTGAATAGCAATTACATAGACACCATAAGTAAACACTGAATTTTGGTCTAACAAAATTTGACATAAATGTAACTTTGTCCTCTGTGATATGCTTCATTCAACCTCTTAAGTTATTCTTCAGTAACTGTACTCCTGGTGGTTTCCTAAATGTACCGAGCTGTCTCTTGTCTTTCCTCCTCTCTTTTCTGTTCTCGCATTCTCTCTTTCTACTTGCCACATTATACTATAAATGATGCTTTTGTTGTCGCTCTCCCCCACTACAATGACATTTCTAAAGATCTTGATCTTGCCTTTGGTTCAGTCCTTCTTGGAGGGAGGTTTTATTCTCTAAACTCACCCCTGATACAGCTTCCTTTGAACTTTATACTCTGCTGCCCTTACATTGCCTGTAATGTGCTCTTTTTCTGAATATGCCTTTTCTTTTTTTCTTTCTTTTTGTTTTTTCCCCTAAAACTTCCTCGTAGGATGGGAACATTTTCAAGGAGGTTTTGTTAGTCCTAGGTCTTCTATGAATTGGATGAGGTGCCAGGGCTTTGTTTTCTTTGTAGAAGAACCTACTGACGATCAGTTATTTTTGTATTCAGTCAAATGCAGATAATTACTGGAATTGATTTTTTCTTCTGTTTTGACTGTTCTCTGTTACATCACTTTCTAATAGCCTATGAGGACTCTACTTTTGAAGACAAATGGAAAATAGTATTTTGAAAGTAGTGCATTTTTATCTTTGTTAACGAAATGTTAAGTGGTATAGAATAATAGGAATAAGGAGCAGTTAAGAATCATTGCAGAGTTTTACCTTATCTCCCCGGACATGAACTTTCCATGGGCTTCTAATTATACGTGTTGAACTTGATACAGTCTGATACCTAAAGCAGTACACAAAGTTTTCTATTAGAGCAAAGTCCCTGCCCTCTTTTGTAACCATTATCCTGGCATGTGGATCTGTGAAACTGTATCTTGCTAAAATAGAACACACAAATTGAAACAATGAATAATTCTTGATAAGATACGATACCTCTGTGTCCTCTTAGCAAAATAATCAATGTTTGAGTGTATGACACTCAGACAGGAAGAGACGAGGTTAAGATGAGAAGTAGCATCTTTTCACAAAATATCTGAGAAATACTTTGGGGGTGCTGTAAGCATGTGCGTTGCAATATAGTGGAAAGCCTTACTGAACCTTCATTTAAACAGAATCTCATTGCTTAAAAAAAAGTCCTGTATACTTTAACAATTAAGTATGTTTCCTTGTAATAATCTTAGGGAGAGGTATTTATGATTTAGAAAAGCAGAATGAATTCAGTACAACAGTTAGTTAAAGGTGGTATTTCCCTCTTTGTAGGTTGTAACCATGTATAAAAGTGTGCTGTACAGTTTGCAAACCACCGATACTCTTTAGGAGCTGTACTGAAAGTGCAGAGTGAATCACCTACAGTATTTTTTTTTTTTTACTGCTTAACGTCCTTTGCTCTAGGTAATGCAGATGAAGGTAATCATGTGGCAACAGGGTAGTTAAATATTAAAATGTTATATCTCATCCGTGGGTTAGAACTCTTCTCACTGTACCTGTAAGGTTTTATAATTTATTATTTTTGGAGGCCATTGAATACGTCATAATGAAATATGAATTCAGCAGTTCTGAGTTCACTAAAGATAATTTTAGAAAACATTTCTCTGTTCTTCCACGCAACTGGGTTGCGTCAGTCCTGAATAACTCTTTATTTGTTTGCCCTTGTAGAATGTGTTAAACTGTACTCATTTAGCATATGACGCTACTATGGAAAACAGGATATCTAGCAATAAAAATATATGAGATCCTAATTTCCTCAGTAGCTTTTGTTTTACACTAGTCAATGACACGAAGGCACAAAGGTTAATTTCGGAACCATTCCACTAAGGTTCATAGAATGTCAGTGAATCCTAACCTCAAGGTTGATTTACCAAAAGTACAGACTTGAACAAAAATTACTAGGGAGTGGGGATCAGCTGGGGTAAGTGGGGTGGTTTTCTCTACTTCTTGTTCCAAAATGTTCTTCCCTGAAATCTGTTCAGTTGAGAACTGAATTAGCGGAAAAAGTTGTCCTTTTATTCTCATCCTGGGAGAAAATGCCCACAGTGAATGTTCTTCTACCTCTTCTGAGAATCCGTACTCAGCAACTTTTTGCTTTTGGGGAGATTTGAACTTCTTAGAAAATGTTTACTTTTTAAAATTCTCATCGTCTTTTGGTGGTTTTAGCCAAGGTTTTTTGTTAAGACCTGGGATCTCTCTCATGCCCTGATTTCACTTTCTTTCTCTCTCTTCTTTCTTTCTTTTTTTTTTTTTTTTTAGCACTATTCTGTACCCAGCACAGAGTTGAAGCTTAACTCAGATCTTGTCTGAACTACCTGAAGTAGGAGTTTTACAGGGGAAGGATAATCAGGAGTTTCTATGTGATGAATCTGAGTCCTTCTTTTTTGTTTTTCCATCTTATCAGTTCATTAAAAAAAACAAAAAAACTCAGAATAAATAAATAAATAAACGGTGGAGAATATACCAATTGCCCATACAGAAGAATTCCACATAATTTATGCACGTGCTCCCTCCTCAAGGAAGTGGAGCATAAACTCTCCACCTCTTAAGCATGGGCTGCATAGAATGACTTCCTTACAAAGAGGCCCGTATGGTGGCGGTGAGGGAAGTCACTTTATAGTGGAAAAACCTGACAAACACTACCTCAGTCAGTGACCAAGGTTAGCATAAACAGTGATAAGTCATGCTAACAGGACATACTCTTGATATGATGTGATGGAAATGGCACATATCTCTGTGGTCTTCCCCTCCAAAAACCTATAACTCCAGTCTAATTATGAGAAAAACATCAGACAAACTCCAGTTGAGAGATATGCTACAGAATATCAAAATACAGTACTCCCCAAAAAACTGCCAGGGTCATTGTTGTGGGTTGAATTATGTCCCCCCAAAATATATGTTCACATCTTACCCCCCCACCCCCCGTCTTACCTATGAATTTGACCTCATTTAGATAGTGTCTTTGCAGATGGGTCAAGTTAAGATGAGGTCATACAAGCTTGGAGTGGCCCCTAATCCACTGACTGGTGTCCTTGTAAGAAGAAGGATATTTGAACATAGATAGACATGTAGGGCAAGCTATATGAAGACAGAAGCAGAGATTAGAGTGATGCATCTACAAGCCACGGAAAGCCAAAGATTACCAGCAATAATTCGAAGCTAGAAGAGACAAGGAAGGATTCCTCTAATTTGTTACAGCAGCCCTCGGAAACTCATACAGTCATCAAAGGCAAGGAGAGTCTGAGAAATGGTTACAGAGTAGAGGAGCCTAGTGAGACATGAGGACTAAATATAGTGATATTGTGGGTAGGATCCTGGAACAGAAACAAACATTAGGTAAAAAAACTAAGGAACTCTACATAATATATTGACTTTAGTTAATAATAAAATATTGATATTGGTTCATTAATGGTGACAAATATGCCATGCTAATGTAAGATGTTAACAAGCAGGAAGCAGGGTGTGGAATACACAAGAACTTTCCGTACTATCTTTATAACTTTTCTATAAATCTAAAGTGATTAAAGAATAATAAAGTCTATTACAAAAAATTCAAAAACCCCAGAAGTTAGCGGCAGTTTTAATCAGACCTCAACGGCATGTGATGGAGTAAGTGGTGGTCTCTTTAAGGGAGGTGGCAGTGGTGAGGAGGCATCTAAAGCTGCATTAGCTGATCAGTTATATCACAGGGTGCTTTCAAACCCAAAACTGCCACTGATAAAAAGTTTTCACCCTGTTAAAAGTCAGTTTATTGTAGCAATCATTATATAAGGCTATCTGTGAGTCCACTGTTAATCATGGAAATAATACAATCGGGGAGATACACATTTTGATAAACAGTTTGTTCAAGCCTATATAGGCAAGGTACATGTAAGAAGGAAAACTTGTACATAAATATATGCAGATTTCAGTTAAAATTCCTCATATCACTTGTGAAATTTAATAGAAATCTTGCTGAGAAATAGTTCAAGATCTGATGCAACCACCATGTCTCCCCACACCTGACCCCAGGGTTCTGTGGGATAGGGGGCCTGATGATGGAGAGGTTGAGACAATTTCTTCTCTCCCTAAATTTCTCTTTCCTACCATGTTTTTATTTTTCTTGGAAGATTCCAGCTAAATTGGAGGCTCACTTTCTTCCTTCCCTCCTTTAATATATATTTAGTTATAATGGAAGAAATGCAAATGATTCAGGTCAATTTATGGGTATCACATGCTATTTACATGGGGATGAAACAGTCAAAAGACCCACCTTCATATTTAGAAACTGTCTCAACTGTGAGAAAAAAA
Source organism: Equus przewalskii (assembly GCF_037783145.1). NCBI lineage: Eukaryota > Metazoa > Chordata > Mammalia > Perissodactyla > Equidae > Equus > Equus przewalskii. Next base: position 44,215,382 of record NC_091835.1, on the reverse strand, counting down.
TTCACCCTAGAAAGTAACACAAGTAACACAAATAAATATTTAGATATTTAACCAGTGAAAAATTGATATTACTCAAAGCCAGATTCAGATTAACTAATGCATTTTCAATATTATAATTAAAGGTAGTTTTTAATGTATGGTGTTTCTAGACCTGGTGACATTTTTTTTTTCACATTCTTCAGTGAACAGCATGTTTATAAAGCAGTAAAGCCGTTCCACAAAATAGTGGCACTATTGTCATTGTAATCTCCCTTTCCATAAAGCAAATCTTCTTCCCTTCCCCAAACTAGCATTTTTTAGTACCTTATTGTAAGAAAAAATTTTTGGCTAAAATAAAGAATATCATTGAAATAAAGTGAAAAGAACTGAATACTTTTGGAGCGTATACAATGACCAAACTACCAGTGTAACTTATTGGAAAGAAAATTAGATATGTCACCAGATCAGCATTTGAATCCTGGTTCTAATTCTAACTTCTTGTGTCACCCCTTAGGCAAATGACTTAACTTATTTGAGGCTGTCATCTCCCCTACAAAATAGAGCTGGTAACTTCCTCCGGAGGGTGTTCTAAGGATGGAATGAGGGGAGGTTTGTAAAATGTCGTGGAGTGGGGGCTCATTGAGTGTTGTTTTCTTTTCCCGTTTTTGTTCTCTGGCTATGATTATATCTGATATAAGAAACAGATAGGACATTACTGTTCAGCCATTCATGGCACTAGATGATTTTTAAAAGTTTCAAAATAACACTCAAATAGCACCTAGGCTCTTTAGCTCAGTTTCTTCATCTATAGAATGAGAATAGAAAATAGTACTTCCTTCAAAAATTAATGTGAAGTTTAAATAAGATAATGGATAGGAAACATTTAGCACAATACTTGGTATAGGGTAAATGGTCAATAAATAGCAGTTGTTTTTTTTTTTGAATTAGCATATTTTCCCAAATCAGTGCAGTATTAATAATGTTTTGAACTATTTGTCATTTCTCATGTCTGATATCCAAGCAGTGTATGTACGCTGATGATGTTATCATAGCAATAAGAATTAGAGAGAAATATTCAAATAGTGGTAATAGGGAATATATGGTTTTTCTCTGTATTAGACCTTCCTGTGAAATCTATCACAATATTCAATATTTAATTAGTGCTAAGGCGTTTCCTTTTAGTGGCTTACTAAATTTTAGTAATAAATATTTTTCTTCAGCTAGTTGTGAAACCAACAACATTCTGAATTGAACATAGACTTTCCCCCATGTTGTGTCCTAATTTATGAACAGTCTAAGAATTTTCTGTTATAAAAAAAAGAAGAATCAAGATAATTATTTTAAGTAATTACAACAATGATTTAAAGGCACAAAATTACTCTTCCTACTTGATATTGGCCCTGAGAAAATACTGTGCTTTCATATGGCCTAGAAATTGTTGTGATACCATCACAAGTGTTTGCCACTGTTATCATCATTATTATTGCTATTATTATAACAGTTTAATGTTCTTATTAGTTTTCCAAGTTTATTCACACACAGAAGTTCTTTATTGCTAAATATTAGACCAAATGACATAGAGAAATAGATGGTGACATCTCTACAGACACTACTGGCAAGACATATTGAAAAGTGGTTGCTCTAGAAGACGCTGCAAGAGACAGAGTAGGTGATGATTCAGAAGGTTTAAAGCAGATTCTTTGTCTTCTTATGTTTTAAGCACAATCACTGGTAGACAGTGTCACCAAGTATTGGTAAAAATTGAATTGCAGTGGTCTTTTAGTTAAAACCCTAAATAATGATAATAATCATCCCCTTCATCTTGGTTATAAGTTAGACTGAGAGACATGAATTAAATTAAATTGAAATCGGAGTATAGATACTTTCAGATACTCTGTCAAACCCAAACAGACAAACAAACAAGCAAAAACTTAAACCAAAAAAGTCTATGATATGTTTTGAGAGAACAAGTCATTTTAAAGATAGCTCCATATACAGAGAGCTACTGGTTGTGTGATAGCCAGATTGGGTAAGTGGTATTCCAACATTGAATAATGACTACATGCGCATTCATCAGTTTGAAAATTGATATCATATGCAAGCAAGTGTAAAGAAAGGAAATGGGAATCTAAATTTTTATTTATTTACATTTGGGATCTTAAAACTTTCTAATACAAATTTAGCTTCCTGGTTTAGCCTTATTATGGAATCATTTATTTCTATTTACAGTGATTTTCATACAGTCTCTTTACTTTCCTTTGAAAATTTCAGTGTTTAACATTTTCAGAGTGCTTAATTTAGATCTTAAATTTACCATGTTTATCCTTGTAATTGCTAAAGAAAGTTATTTTCTATCAAAAATAAGAAAATAACAGTAACTAAGACTTATAAAAAAGTATTTTCATAAGGAAATTGATGCTTTTATTTCAAATCTGTTGGAGACTATTACAATAGTATTAGTATATAATTTTAAGTAGAATTAAGTAGTTAATTTAGCAGAGTTAGCTGAATTTGTGAGTCCTTAAACTTAAAGTGATGAAGAAAAACTTTGTCTCCTTAGTATTTAAGTTGTTTTATTCAACAGTCAATAAAAGTGAAACCACTTAATTTTTCAGTAAGAGGTGATAGTTCCTCTAAATTATATATATGATCTATATAGGTATAAATTGCGTATGTCTTTTAAAAGCCTAAAGGAAAACAAAGAAACACTTGTAGTTGTTTCATTTGCAAAGTGTGCAGTGTAATTGCTATATTTAAATATTTGAAAACCTCCATATTGCTGTATGAGCATCTGTGACAAGTGGCGCTAGGACTGCCAAATGAGAAAAGTTTCTATATTTAAAATTCAGTTTAGCAAATCGACATTTTCTATTCCCTTTTCTAACGTTCTCTTATTCTGACAGATCACTATTTTAAAACAAAACACAAACCTTTTATTTATTTGACTGTCAGGAAGAATTAAACATGAAAAAGAGACTGTGGCCATCACTTTTCATTAAAACCAGCTGCTCTGGTTTTAAAATGCAAACTAGATCAAAATCAGTACAAACCCTGGGGGTTTAATTTATATACTAAGCGAACCAGCTTGTTTTGAAAGAGTATTTTTTTTTTCAAACTTTGGAGGAAACTTGCACATCTGTCTCATTTGATCTTTTGCTGGCCCTGTCAGCCAGGAAGACCGAGAATTATCTCTACTTTACTGATGAGAAAATTAAGACAGAGCCTTAATTGGCTTATGTAGGCTAGTTAGTGCCAGAAATAGTGTTAGAGTTCAGGCTTCTAACTGGGAATGCCTGTGTCCTAACCATTAGCTCTAGATTCACATTGTTATTCCAGGCCTCTGTCCTGGCCCCAAATTCTAGAATGTAACAGTAGTGTGCTCTATCTGGATCCTGTAGGCTTATGAGAGCCAATTTTGAAATAAGTTTAGAAATTTTGTAAGCTGCGATTTAACCATTGATAGCTTGAAATGGGCCATGCTAGGTATATTTATACCATGGAAATCAGTAAGCACTATGAATCAGGGTTTTCTTTTTCCCCAGAGAATTAGTTTACTTATACACCCATTGAAGAAGGAAAACAAACAACAACAATAAAAACAGAATACAATGATGTAGGATAAATGTAATACAATTTTATAAATGCAGTACTCATCTAGGCCGGGGGGTTGTTATTTCTTTGTTCCTTAATTTAGAAATTTCCTTCTTGGATTGTAATTAGTCTTTGGGTGGTGAACATGATGTAATCTACACAGAGTGAGAAATGTATAACGATATACATCTGAAATTTATATAATGTTATAAACCAGTGTTACTGCAATAAAAAAATTGCTTCTAAGCTGTAAATAAATATGGTCAAGACTATCAGGAAAGTTTGAAGTAAACTTGAGTGTTTTGAGGACCTTTATAATTCTAACCATTCTTTAAGAAGTAGGTCAAGTCCCAGCCCTTCCAACACTTGTGGCATTTGGCATGGCTTTTCCCTTCTCGGAACCTCTAGTGGATTTAGAATAGAGCCACACACATTGGGACTTATTTACTGTGTGTTTCCTATGGATTAGTTTTGTCTCCTTAAGAATACAATAAACTCTTTGAAGAGTGGGACATGGACATCCCTTCCTTCTTTCTTTTTTTGAATAAATGTGTAATGAATACCTGTTCTATGCCTGGTACTCGTCTTACTGCTTGAGGAACAGCAGTCATCAGATAAAAGTCTCTGCCCTCAGGGAGCTTATAGTCCAGTGAAGAGTCAGGAATTAGACATGAAAAATTTTAACTCTGGTAAGGACTTTGAAAACTTGCTTACGGTGCTCAGAGTATCTGATCATGGGCTTTTATCGTTCCAGGGAGGTCACTAAAATCTTCCCTGAGGACGTTGTGATTGAACTGAGATCTGGAGAAAGAATTAATTTGAAGTTACCAGAACTTGAATATCATTTCTTTATGTAGGCTTTCTACGCCCTCCCAATCTGAATTAAGTTCCCTTATTATACGTCCCCCGTATCACCTTGAATTTTCCGTTTTTAATAGTAACAACTTTTTTTATGTTTGTTCACTGTGTCCTTTTTCTCCCCCTATTTGACTGTTGGCCCAAAGCTGGGATGATGTCTGTTTTGGTTCCCTTGGTCATCCCAGTATCTATCCTAGTACCTTACACATAGGAGTCACTCAGTCATTGTTGATGCTTCTACCCGCTTTGCTTCTGTCTCATAATAAATCTGGCATATGTCCTACTTACCTCTCAGTTATTGAAAAGATCTAGGAATGCAATGTATATGAAAGTCAGAAGAATAAGACATGATCCAAAATAGGTTAGTGCTGCAGACCTCAGGGAGAACCAAATATCCAGGAGTGAATAGAAATGAGTGAGGTGTCGCAGTGCTGTCTAGGAGAAAAAAGAGAGAAAAGCCCATTGGGTTTGGTATTAAGGACGTTTTGCTTATTCTTATTCATCTTGTTTGAAGGAAATTGTTCAATTAGTGAAACAGATTAAAAATGGTTTCTGAAGTTAAATATCTGGTGTTAATTTTAACAATTATTTTCTTGTGAAAAGTAAAAAGAATGTGTGAATGAATACCTTCTTGAAAAAATGGTTATCCAAGTGTGTATGTATAAGATGTTGTCAAATGTGCTTTGAAGAAAGAAAGGAAGAAACGAAGGAAGGAAAAAACAAAAGAAAACTAGATACAGGAGAAAAGGCTGGAAGAAACTGACAGGACTGTTACGTGACTCTTCAACTGATAAGCTCTGGGCAATAGTTTTCCATTTGTGCTTTTCTGTATTTTGTACTTTTCTGTGTTTCTCAGGTTTTTAATTTAATGAGCTTGTATTACTTGTATAATGAAAGTATAAACAAAGTAACATCTCTTAAAACTGGCAATTGATTATGAGTTTGGACAGAATATAGAATTATCTCGATGTACTTAGAGGATTCAAAACTATATTTTAGGTTTTTCTTTTACTCGCCTAAATTTGCTTGCAATTTTAGTATATTAATGTTAAATGCCAATTAGATTTTCATTTCTATGTCTATCTGGACTTCTGGTACCTGAGCAATTTGAGGGTGGAGATCATCCTCTGTATTTCTAGCGTCACCCTGGCAGTGACACACATTGGTTGAATGAGTAACTTTTAAAACTGGGATGTCTCCCAGTCAACTTATGTTGCTTCAGTCTCTATACCTTTTCTTTTTCAGAACCTGGGAGTGAAAGCCACAATGAATGGTCATATTTCTAATCATCCTGGTGGTTTCGGAATGTATCCATCCCAAATGAAGTAAGTTGGAAGGTTTATATTTGTTGTTTTTTTGGATTTGATTTGGTGGTTTTAATTGTTTTGTATTTTTAATGAAAACATTAGCTTCATTTCTTTATGTAGTTCATTTCTCATTAATATATAATTTCTTTGCAACACTAAGCTGTGTCTGGTGAGAAAAAGATGGTTATGTAACATCAACTCTGATGATAATGATCTAGTAGAAGACATTTCATTCTGGTGTTTTACGTATTATTGCTTTCCACAGTGAAATATATACCCCGCTTCAGAGCTTTCAGTTTCTGTGGAACATTCTGTTATTCTTGTTCATAAAATATTAATATTGGCATTTGATGAGAGTTAAATGCCATCTAGTACAGTCAATCAAGATATTTACCATTGTGTAAAAAAAAAAAAAAAAAAAAAGACCAGGAAAATAAAACCATCCCTGTGGCTCCAGGTATAACTTGAAATCACAACCCTGAGTTAAGTGGCCATTGCCTTATATATTGTGGTTAATATTTTTGTTATTTTATATTAGCCATTGTGGCATATAGTTCGCTCATCATTTTTCAGAATCAAGTTACTTACATTGTAAAGAGTTATGTACACTTCACCTTTTCTCTTTACAAAGGTTATTGCAAATCTCTTTAGCGTTGGTCAGTAAGAGACACCAGGAGAATATGTCAGGTGCCATTTTTATCTTGGCCATCAGTTATTCAAGCTAGAAAGTTTGGCCATAGCCTCAGTATTTTTCTTTTTTCTTACAACAGCTATCCATGTAATCACGACTTTATAACAATTTCATCTATTAGATAACTCTTGTTTCTATCCCCTCCTTCTATTCTTTCTCTTTTAGCTCTGTGACCTTTATCTTCTGCTAGAATTTTTGCAGCACTTTTCTATCTGGCACCTTGCCATTAGTTCCTGGATTATCTTCTTTAAAAGGTTTTTGATCATGTCACTTACCTGTGTAAAAAATTTACCATATCTAGAGAATAAAAATTTAATTCTTAAGCCTTCTGTTTGCTTTCTCTGCTTCTTGGACCATTCGTCTCATCTAGGTGCATCATATTAGATGCATATTCCCTTAGACACCATCCTAGTTCTTGAGCCACTTCCACATGACTTCTCCTCACTTAATTCTCTGCCTGTCTGTAGAGCTTCTTTCTTTTAGATTCTGCTTAAAAGCCGACTTGATGGTAAAGTCTTCTTGGACATCCTGATAACATTTAGTCCTTCTTTGATCTTACATGTTATATCTATATAGTTTTGCCCAGGTATCACACTCTATTGTAAATATTTTACTTATTTTATTAACAGCACCCTGTCCCCCCTCCCATCCCCCTTTATTCTTCTAGACTTTAGGGCTTGATAAATGTTTACTGAGTAAATTTAAAAAATTCAAGTAATATGTTTATTTCACATAACATATTAGTAACAAGAGGCTAGAAATAGAATGTAGTTGGTCAAATTTAATGATAAAGTGTTATTTTGGTTAACTGCATTTTAGGTATTTCTGGAAATGGTGTCTATTCCATTATAGCTTGAATCATTGAAAACTTTCTATAACTGGATCACCACTCAGAACTCAATTCAGTACAGCAAACTTTAAACTCTTCTAGGATAGTTTGTACCTCATTGAATCTTCTTGGTTACGATCCTGACTTGGCGTTTGAGAGGAGGCTGTGACTTGCACCAACCTCAATCCACCCTGGGGTGGTGCGGCTTGTGTTCTGTTTCTTGACAAGAACTCATTTTGACAAACCCAGTTAGTAGAAACTCAATGCTCTTTTTAAAACACATGGTGATTGTGGTATGTTGGAATTTTTATTTGTAGTTTTGAATTTTTATTGCTTACTTTGGACTTTAACACAGCACAATGACCATTTTTTATTACAGTGGATACGGATCATCAGCTGCCTTTCCCCAGACGGACAGAGAACACAGCTTAAAACCAAGTGCAAAGGCCCTTTATGGTATGTTTGTTTATTTGATGGGGTGTAATTGTATTTCTCATCACTTTTTGACACGTTACATTTTCCACGTCATAGTTTGAATCCATGCCTTGTTTATATTCTTTGGAATGAAGTAGTGATAGATAGATAAGATTGTTTTAAAAAGTTTTTACCAAAGTTACCAAAGCTATGACCTCTCCTTGCTGTCATACAATTTAGAACAATGGATGGAAAGAACTCCTTTTCATGGCACCAATGCCTTAGGTGGATGTTCCCGTCTAACTATTTGATACATTTGTTGATCTTCATGACTGATCGTGTTGATTGTGGGCTGACACTTGACAGGACTTCTTCCTAATAGCTCTTGTACCTTTGGGTAGTGTTATAGTATGACGAACAGCCCTTATACAGTTTCTTTCTGCACTACAGAATAATAAGCAAGCTTTCTCCCTGATCTTTCTCTAACTTCCGCTGTCCTCTCTAGATTGTCTCAGGGATAAATAACATTTTTTAAATTTCAAATATAAAACAGAAGTTATTACTAAAAAGAAATTGAGGACTCCTGAAATATACTACATTATTTAAGAGGGCATTTGTTTTTATGGGGTCTGCATGGTCTTTTGTTATTGTACGTCAATAGAGAATCAGAATAGTATTGTGTTTAAGAACAGAGTCTGGAACCGGACTTCCTGGATTCAAATCCAGTTCTATCATTTATTAGGGGAGGGATCTCAGGAAAATTACTTTACCTGTCTGAACCTCATTTTGCTTATCTGTATAATGGGGGTATCTCATAGGGTTGATTCGAGCATTAAATGAGTTAGTACATGTAAAATGCTTAGAACAGTGCCTGACAAGCAGAAAACACTGTGTATATTTGCTATTATTATTATTGACATTATCATTATCATCTACTATAGGAACCAACATTTTCTAAATTTGGAATTCTTTTCTTTTTCCATTATCTAGATCTACAGTGTCTTGGCTGTGATAAGAATGAACAATTCTAAGGTTTTGTGATTCTTTTTCTGTCTATATATTCAGTGACTAGACTTTAAGTCTCAAATTATGTATTCATAAAATGGATTTTATACCCTACACAGATACGTTTTCTTATGGCCTTGTCAATCTGATTAGTGTTGGTTTCAATTTTCTTGAGTAAAATATTGTGACATTCTTACCATGGCCTAGTAGTTGTGAACTGTAGATCTAGAGAATATATTTAACAAATACTCATTTTGAGATTAATACCTGCTCAGAATAGGGCTAGCAATGTATAGTCCTTGACTTTAAGGGACTTGCAGTCTGGAGAGTGACTTGAAGAAACTGCAAAAGGAAAATTTTTTGGGCAAAAATAATTAATTTCTTGGGGCCAACCCTGTGGTGTAGTGGTTAAGTTCGGCATGCTCTGCCTTGGCGGCCTGGGTTTGTGGGTTCAGATCCCAGGCACAGCCCTACATCACCCATCAGCCGTGCTGTGCCGGCGTCTCACATACAAAAAAGTGGAGGAAGATTGGCACAGATGTTAGCTCAGGGCTAATCTTCCTCAGGAAAAATAAATTAATTTCTTCAGTCTTTCACTTCTAGTGAGATATTTATTAGGTGCTTCTGTGTCCTAGGCCATGATCTTCACAGTCTCTATTTTCATGTCCTTTCATTTATTTCAAAGATGAAGAAGAGGTAGTCGTTGCTCATGCACCGTTTTGGTGAGGCAGACTAGTAAACACATCGTTATAATAAAGAGCTAAATAAGCTTGAATGGCAATGTTTATAAGGAGCAGTGAGGGTGGCCACTTCTATGAGGGCGGGGGAGATAGTCAGGAGGGATTTCCTAGAAGGGTTGAGTCTTGAGCTGAACTCTGAAATGTAAGTTGTGTTCTCCAGGCATTTGGGTGGAAGGAGAGGGCTATAAACAGCAGTATGACCCCTTTTAAACTGGACTGTAAGCTCTGTGAAGGTGGGCCACGTTAGCCTTGTTTACCTGAGGATTCCTAAGCTTAGCACAGTGGCTAATGTACAGTTTATGCTCAGTAAATACTTGTAGATTGAGGATAATGAATTAATGAACTGCAGTTTGGTGTTAAATGGAGGGTGCAAGATGCATTGGGAAATAAAATTATAAAAATAAACCTGGACCACATTAGGAAGAATCGTACTGAAGAATTTGGACATTGTTTACAGGAAATGACTGGCCGTTGAAGTGTTTCATCAGGGGAGTAACAGATCATAGTTGTCTTGGGTCACTCTAGTGGCAGTATTGAGGATGGATTTGATGAGTATGGATGGAGATGGGTGAATCAGAGATCTAAATAATAGCCCTAAGACTTTTGTTAAGAAGAAAGTATTCATCATCTTACAAGTGCCATAGATCCAAAAATCTATTTTCAGAGAGCTAAGAAAGGAACAAGGGATTAAAAAATAGGACTCACCTGCAAATTTTAATGTTTGTTTTGTATTAGCAGCAACTTCATAAAATCATATATCCAAAGACTGGAAATCTTTAGCTTTTCAGCACTAAATTTTTATGTTACCTTTTTTTTACGTATAAAGTAAGCTGAGTTTCCTTTTTAAGGTAAAGTGATTTGTCAAAGTCACATAACTTTAAAAATCTTGATTGTAAGAAAATATGACAATTTTCGGTGGTGTGATGAAAATGAACAGTGTATAGGTAAAAGAGAGACTCTAAGGAGAGGGATAGAAAGGGGCAAATCTGAGAGACATTTATAAGGAAGAAAGAAGACCTAGCAATGTATTGGGCTTAGAAGTAAGAGGGTTTTAAGTTCCTTGAAGTTGCAGATAATGTTTCCTTCCTCTTTCTATCTAGTACTCACTCCTCCCTCCCAACACACTGTACACACACACACACACACACACACACACACACACATAGTGTCTTCTCTCTAACAAGCTCTCAGTAAATGCCAATGGAGTGAATGGATAGATAGATGAATGACAATGGAAAAATACATTCAGGTTTTGAACTCACCTTTGTAATAAACAAATTTTAGTTGAAATTCTAACTATATTTAGTTAATATTAGGAGTGTTTAACCTCCCCGTCTGCATGGTTTTATCTTTCTTTTTGTAACTAGAAAGTTGGTAAAAGAGAGATTTGTAATGTAGTTTATTTTGTCACAAGGTATGCATTTTCTTTATAATTTGTCTTTTCACAATCATTTAACCAATTGTATAAATCTTTCAGGAATTAATTTGCCTTCACGGGTGGTACATGAACTTCTTTGGGAGATGAGGACACTGTTTAGTGCACTGGAACATGTGTTTTACAATATGGCTGCTGTTTTTTATACACCAACCTCAGACTAGATACTGTATCAAGAGTTGCAAGCAGCTTGTCTTTTTCATGAGAACACTTTCCAGGTCCGACATCATAGTGTGCCACCTGGATTGTTTTAGTAACATGTTCAGAGAGGCAGCATGGATTTTGGAGGCCAAGAGATCTGCAGCTGAATCATGGCACTTATACCAAAAGGCTGCCATTTTGAGCAAATGATTTATCCGATTGGTCCCAGTTTTCTCATCTATGAAATAGAAATGAAAATAATACTGTGGTAAGTTTACATGAGCAAATAGAAGTAATGAGTCTCTCCTGGCAGTGGGGAAGGGTATAGGAGAGTCTCTATTTGTCCTGGGGCCTCACATTAATCAAGGCCCTCAAATTTAATATTTTACCTCCAAATGATCTTATACGTTTCATCACAGTGATACTTTGACAAGGAGCAAGTGGTAATCTTCATCCTGTATTTTTAAGCTTATGTTTCAGATATCATTAGAAATATATATTTTTTATAAATCCTGTAAATGTATCACGAACTGCACAATTATGATAATAACTTTACTTTTTTGCATTTGTGTTAATTTATTCAAGAAAAAGTTAAAATATACCGTGGTTAACCCTATTTTGTCATTTTTTTCCTTATTATACAAGAAATTTCAAAACTGGCATGTGAGAAGCTTGGTATCACTAATGTCCCTGACAACATGAACAAACAGGAAATAAACATTAATTTCTTTCTCCTCCACTTATCTCATGATGGTAACATTTCATTTACCTACTGTTATCAAGGAATTGAAAGTTTTATTTTTTTTCCAGCTAGCCTGCTTGTCAAAGCCGTTAAGCACTAAAATTTAAAGTGATTTTTAAGAGAAATACTTATAAGATATGTTAAACATTCCCTTCCAGCAGGGTGTGGCCACTGTCCTCTCATGTCAGTGACTCAGAGGGCCATCGGTGTGCTCACTGGCTTGCATAGTGTGATGTACTCAGAGGTTGCATTCTTTACCTTTACAACAAATTATTCAGAAGCCTGTCCCTTTTGAATGGTGGAGGCTGCTTTTTCCGTGTGGCTGGGTCCCAAGCCTGTTACTTTTCCCTGTTGTTAATATACCTGCTTCTAGCATTGCTTCTGATACATGTGGGCTGAGAAACTAGATAGAAAATCTTGTTAGGAGAGTAAACAGGTTCTGAGTGGGGAATTGAGAGTCTTTCCCGTTAGAGTCTATACATTCAAATGTGCAAATTTTAATGTATGGACATTGTGACATCTCTATTTGCCACCCAGAGGACTTATTTTGTTTCAGTATGGGTTCCTTGCTGTGATATGAATAGACAACTTCCTTGAAAAGTAACTTCCCTTTAAATTGGATATTGCTGAATTTGGAATATGACCATTTACCATAAATAATCAGCTGTTTAAAGTCATCCTTTCTCCAGAAAAACTCTCGTTTCCCAGAATTGTCAGTAATACTTTGTTGTCATTACCAACATTTACAGTAACTTTGAGATTTCTATTGTTGGGAGGCCTAGTAGTGATAGATAAATATGATAGGCACTCTCTCAAGTCTCATTTTAGCCTTAAGTCTGAACTTTTGTGTGATGTTAGCAAGTAGGAAAATCAATTTGTGTTTTTCCTGCTTTTCTTTTTTCTTCTGAGGGAGATACCAGTAAGAATTATGTATAAGTAATCTTTAAACTGTACAGTCAGTTTCTGTGTAATTGATTTTACTATAACCTTCCCTATATTTTTATGCAGTGCTTGAATCAGCTTTCTCATAGCAATATTCCCGAATAGATATTCACCTATCTTAATAGACATCTATCCCACATATTTTTCTTTTTACACCTGTCTTTCCTTCTCTTTCTGTCCCTCTCTATCTTCTGATCTTGGTTTGGACCTAGTCTCTCTGTTTAATTGTCATAATTGAACCCCAAGTAAACTTTTGCACATTCAAGTAGCACTCAAGAGTTGAAACTCATTTTCTCTTTTCTCCATCCTTATTATTTACAATGTATATTTTACTTGGAGAAAACATTTAAATCTTTTTTTTTTTTTTTTTGCAGGGGAAGGTTCGCCCTAAGCTAACATCTATTGACAGTCTTCTTCCTTTTTTCCCCTTAAAGCCTCACTACATAGTTATGAATAGTTCTAAGTTCTTCTGGTTCTTCTATGTGAGCCGCCACCACAGCATGGATACTTATAGATGAGTAGTGTAGTTCTCATCAGGGAACCAAACCCAGGCTGCCGAAGCAGAGCCTAACGAACTTTAACTGCTGGGCCTTAAGGACTGGCTCTAAACCTTTTTTTTTTTTTTTAGGAAAAAGTTTTTTTTTGAAAATTCTTGAGAAGTAAATGGCTCATGATTATCTCTTATCAGGAAGTTGGGCGATGTTAGGGTCAAAGTTCAGCTTCATTGAGTGGGCCAGCGCATGTGGCTCAGAAAGACAGTTTGGCAATTTTCCCACCTTATCTGAAAATTTTAAAGCTGCTTTTCTCCTCATGGGATAAGCTATTGTGACGATCTGTTGAACAGGCCTGTAAAATTAATTCTTGTAGATGGTGCAGTTTTGTAAAAATGACCTTGTTTGTTTTTAAAAACAGTATCTTGGTTCAGACACTGATTTGTCAAACTGTGATTGTAGTTCCGGGATAATGGAAGCTTGTACTTACTGCTCCGCGCTCCATACTGATTCCTAGTGAGTGCTTCTCCTCTGTGGAGATTATACACTAAAATAGGGGGAAAGGAATTCTCCGTGACTGTGGTTAAAAGTTTAAAGTGTAAAGTAATATGAGCTGTAGCCCACTATTTTGTTTAGAGAGAGCAATGCTCAGCAGCTGCTTTTATGTTACATGTTTTCTTTTTATTTGTCAAATCCTTACTTTCTAAGCTACACTTTATTTTCAGAGAGAGAGAAAATAAAGTTTTCTGAATATTAGCTCTTATAAATCTTGCTACATTATGCATAAACAGCAATACAGACAAAAGGGAACTAAGTTTAAATGCTGAGACCTGTGTATTGTTATAGTTGTCGTTGGACTAGTTGAAGAGTTAAGTGAAACCTAACTTATTTTTTATTAAAATAGTAGTTGTAGTTTTAGGTTCACAGCAAAATTGAGGGGAAGGTACAGAGATTTCCCATATAAACCCCCTGCATATGCATAGCCCTCTGCTGTCAGCATCCCCCACCAGATTTGTACATTTGTTATAATTGATGGACCTACATTGATATATCATAGTCACCCAAAGTCCATTGAAACGTGAATTTAAAATTCCTGATCTGGAAGTTGAATATCACTTTTTCCAGCAGCTTATTAACTCATTAATGCTAAAATGATGTGTAAAGGATTTTCGTCATTGGTTACTAAAGTCACCTAATTCTGTTTCTTTGGGTTTGTCTATTCTGGTCTATGAGATAAAAGCTATTAGGAAAAGTAGTAAAACACAACCAGTGGTACTATGATCAAGTAACGTTTCTTACTAGCTCTAATTGGTTCAGATTGAGAGAGACAGAGAAACAGAGACTGAGACTTGCTCTTATATTCGGAGTTGAGCGCCCTGTAAGATGAGAAACCCAAAACTCTACTGCCAGATTTATTCAGTTATTATTTAATACACTGTTTGACCATAATTTACAGTCTTATTTTGGAAAGAAAAATTTTCAACTTAAAGAGAGAACATGTTGGCATTTGCACAAATTTTGGAGCAGTGGTTGTCAACCTTGGCTGCACATTAGAGTTGCCTGGGGAGCCTTTACAAATCCCATTGCCCAAACTGCACCCTCGATTGCTTACTACATTAGAATCTCTAGGGAGTGGGACTCACGCAGTATATTTTAAAGTTCATTGTGCAGCTAAGGTTGAGAGCTGATGTTAGAGAAAGTGGTGAATGTCATTAGAGGCTTTATCTTGAGCATCATTGACACTTTATTTAGGTTTCTCATGCTGTTTTAAGACTTTTGGAGAGATTTTCAGCTTAGGAGCATAATTACTATTTACAACTGTACTTGAGTGAGAGTACATATGATTCTCAAAAAAGAAATGTACTGTAATTGCCTTTTAGGAAGCTTCTTTCAAAATTTCCTCTTAAAATGTTAATATTAACCTTTATTTCTTCATTGACTTAAATCACTGGAACTATTAGTTTATTTATAAATCCATTTTATGACATTTATAAATTTTCAGTCTTTAAAAGGTACCTTCTCATAACATACATTTTCTTTATTGTGTAGCGTTGGAGAGAAAGCAGTTCAGGAATTCCTAAAATGAATTCTAAATTTGGAAATATTAGAAATGGCACCATATTTTCTAGGCAATCAGTGATCAGTTAACATCATACTATTTACAAATACTGTCAAATAGTGTTTTTCTATTTCTCTAAAGTATGTTTCTGTGGGATTGAGAAATTATACATTAGGAAATTTGGTGGAACAAATTCTTACTACTTCATAATGAGAGTCTTGAATTACAAAACATACAGCGTTTTTGACCTTCAACTGTGTTTGCCAATCACTTATCTGAAAGACTCAGTCAAGCATTTGAACATCCTGGGCTTGTCATATCATAGCTGGATACCATGGCAACCAATGCCATTTCTTTTGCTATCCTCAGGTCAGACCACAGGAAACAGATCTCCCGTCATGTTCTGAGTCTACCATTGAGAGTTGTGTTAAAATATGATAAACTAGTGATTCTGAAATAGGGATTATTTCTAACAGTGCTTTTGACAGATATGTCCCTAAGTTATAGATTATATTTCAGAGGTTATAATGATTTTTCCAAGAATAATTATCTATTTGTTAATATCTCACATTGATTAATAATCCTCCACTAATAATCAGAAAAATCATTTTTTTAATATGTAGAGTACAGTCATGTGAGTGAAAGTTTATGTTTTGTCATGTTGGACTAGAAAATTTAAGGTGAAACGAGATCTTTCTTTTTGCTCACATTATTTTGGTAGGACCAGATGGATCATACTTCTTCAGGTCATCATCCAAACAAAAAAAAAAAAGGTAGCAGATATTGAATTTTGTAGTGTGTCTGTTTTTATTAAGTAACTTTAATGCTGCAAAAGCAAAAATAGAATATATTGGAATAATATTAGAGTGATGTAATGTAAGGCATATGGATATTTTCATCTAAGACTTAAGGTAAATATAAAGGAAAAGATAATGATTTTCATATGTATTGTGAAGCAAAAATTTATCAAAGCTTTAAAAAAATTCTTTGTGTTAACGTTAAGTCTGTCTTATGTGCTTTATATTTTTGTCTTTGCTTTCATGTTCAAAACTTTTCATCTGCAGTTGTAGGAAGATCTAAAAGTGTCTATATTAACTGGAAGAAACATCTTTATATTTGAAAAAAATTGGACATTAGGAAAGCTAAGGGGTGTGTGTGTGTGTGAATATTAGTACTGTCATGGTCTTGATGTTTGATCTTGTTTAATTTTTTTGTTTTACAGTAAGGGTGCTGAGGCCCAGAGTTAGTGTCTCGCCCAAATTTAGTGCCTTGCTTAGTGACAGAGCCAAAGCTAGAACCAAAATCTGGTTCCTACTTAGAGTTCTTTCTTATCATCAGAGCATTCTGCTTTAGAAAAAATAGGGCAACTGTGAATTTACAAATAAGCAAGTTACTTGATTAGAACGTAACTAATACAAAATATCACCTCTACACATTTTATATTTTATTTTGGTTTTGCAGCATTTTACAAAAGGAAAATAAAGGTTTATTCTTGCTTTTTAAATAGTTTAGTGCAGTAACCTTCTACCTAACTTTCTTATTTTTTCTAACAGCTTGTATCTACAATTCTGAGTATCATATTTGTGTGTTCTGTAGATGTGTGAAAGTCGTTCAAGTTTAATGGCAATCAGTATGATTGAGTCGTGTTTTGAATGTCCTCTAACATTCTCCATAGTTTGGATATTGTAAAAGGAGATATTCCTTGTAGTGTCTGTTATTTTCATAATGTAGTCTAACTCATATAATACAGTATCTATGACAGTATTTGCAATTCTATTTTGTTCCCAGTACATTAAAAGATGAAATTTATAAGCCAGTTTTTATCTTTTTGCCAAACAGTGGGTCCCAGATTAATAAAACCCTTACACTAAATAACTTTTTTTCTTATAACATTAATAATGCTGTTAACCTTTGGGATTCTGAAAATTTATATTAGGTTAAATTGTTCTCGCATATCATTTAAGCTTTCTGGTGGCTTTTTCATTTAATGTGAATAATGAGTGTTTTCAGTTACACCGCACAATGGTGACTTGTCAAGTACTGTATTTTATGAGAGAGAGACTAGTTTTAGAGATGGCCACAAGACGCTGATATGTGAACTTCAGCCCATTAGTGAGTAAATAATGGCTTTTTAACTTCTTTTTCAGAACAAAGGAAGAATTATGCACGGGACAGTGTCAGCAGTGTGTCAGATACATCCCAATACCGTGTTGAAGTAAGATGCTTTGATGTCTGCTAAAATTTCGAATGAACCTAGAAGGACGTAAAAATTAGTAGTAAAATCATAATTGTGTTTTATTTCATTCCTATGGTGTAAATTGTGTTGACCTTTTTCTTTTAGATTTTTGTAAAACTGGGGTGTTAAAGTATCTTGTTAGTCTGGGGTCTGTTTTCATAGAGAAGAAATTAAAATGACTACTCATTCATTATTGTCAGTCTTATTTTGCTTAAAAACAGGACAAAGGCTTCTATTTTGTATTATGGAATCTTCTTGAAAGTAAGCCTTTGACAATTTCAGTATGTGGTTTAGTTTTATCTAAAGTCATTACTAGTTCTGTTTAAACAATGATTTCTTTTTTAGCTTTTTTCCTCCATTATGTTTTAAGATATATCTGCTCTTAACTGGCATCTATTTAGGTGAACTTTGCTTATAATAGCAAATATTTAAATAAGGGAATAATTTTTAAATTGCTCTTATTTTCAGTTTTCTACCTATCTCAAACATACTTAATTAAATTTAAAGTTTTGTTTCAGTAAGTGGTTTCGGTAGAGTGAAAAGTTTGACAGTGCTTACAGACTAATTGCTGTTGCTACTCTGAATTATCAATGTCTTTAATTTTCAAGCGGCCTTGTAGATTGCCTGCTATTGTTCAGCACTTAATCAAAATGGAATAAAATTGGGGGGGTTGATTTTAAGCGAATGATACTTAAAACTGTTTAGAATTTGTTTTTATGTCATGTTTATGTAGTTCAACATGGCTCAGTGTTAAACAGATTTAGATATTTTATGACTCAGGGCATCATTTCCTCTATTCTACAAAATCCTGCTTGACTTTATCATTTCAGTAAAAGAACCATAAAGTTCTAGAGTATTTTGTGTTTTCTCACCTCTCTGCTAGCTGACTTCAATTGGGTAAACGTTGCTTTCTTTTAGAAAACATCTACTAAGGGATTATGTCTATTATAAGCATTTTTCCTTTTTGCCACTCATAAGCACTTGACCACCTTTGTTCTGGACCGGAAAGATGCTATGATAACTGTTGATGATGGAATAAGGAAGCTGAAACTGCTTGATGCCAAGGGCAAAGTATGGACTCAAGACATGATTCTTCAAGTGGATGACAGAGCTGTGAGCCTGATTGATTTAGAATCAAAGGCAAGTTTGTAAAATTTATGCTATTTTATTTTCACGAAAGTTCCATAAATATTTATGTGTACAGTTAGGGTGAAAGTTTGACAAAATATTTCTGTCAATGATTTTAAAGCAAAAATATAATGCTGTGTATACGTTGTGTATGCAAAGTCAGTTTCTTAAACTAGAGACACAGGGATACTTTAACCACAAGTTTTGAGATGGAAGAAGTGAGGAAAAAATACATAATGCTAAAATAAGGCCCAGTGGAACATTAGTCTTTATGACATATTAATTACGTGGTAGGCCAAACCATATCCCAGAGTAGATTAGTAAATTGGGATGGGGGGGTGGGTGTGTGGTGTGTGTGTGTGTGTGTGTGTGTGTGCGTGCGCATGTGTGTATTGACTTTTCCACACCTTTCTTTCACACGACTACTGGCAGGTAAGATGCTGGAGCTCTTAAAAGAGGCCTTTTCTGATCCCCATCATCTAATAAGCATTTGAGTTGCTAAGATAAAGAAAACCACTGTTATAATCACATAGGAGGATTCTGATAGGAGTCAGGGTAAACTGTGCCCTTTGTTTCATCTCATCCATTATATACTGTGGGAGAATAGCAGCTGAGTGCTTCTCTGATCCTCATGGTTTCAAGTAATTATAGAGAAGGGGTGTTATTTAATTTACTTTTGCAAATAAAGAAAATTCATTATCTCTCTGGTGTGGCTTAGAAATTACATTCTATTTTAATGGAAACTGCATTTCCTGTTTCACCTTTGCTGGGTCCCAGGGGATTGGGACTTAGGATAAATTTATGGGGTGATACATCTGTATGTGTGCTGTCTGTAATAAAAGTTGTTTTTTGTGTACCAGTTATCAAAGATATTGTATTTTGTTTACTTAAAGAAAATCACAGTTTCTCCTATCAATTACATCATGACACTACTCACTGTGTAAGGCCATCAGTGTGAGGATAAGCACCTTAAATATGTCTCATTTAGCACAGAATTCTCATTGTGAACAGAAAATTCATTTGTTTGAGAAGTAATTATCAAACCTGTCAGTATTTTATTCGCATGACTCTATAGGTCAGAGAGTATTCACTTTTATGCTATGAAATATTTTTTTTTTGAGAAAGATTCGCCCTGAACTAACTGCTGCCAATCCTCCTCTTTTTGCTGAGGAAGACTGGCCCTGAGCTAACATCGTGCCCATCTTCCTCTACTTTATACGTGGGATGCCTACCACAGCATGGCTTTTGCCAAGCGGTGCCATGTCCGCACCCGGGATCCAAACCAGCGAACCCCGGGCCGCCGAGAAGCGGAACGTGCGAACTTAACCGCTGCGCCACCAGGCCGGCCCCTATGCTATGAAATATTTTAATCATTTTAAGAATGTATTTGTTAGTGAGATCCTTCTGACTGCGCTGTTTGACATTTTTGACTGGAGTCTCTTTCTGTCTCTCACTCTGTGTGTGTGTGTGTGTGTGTGTGTGTGTCTGTGTGTCTGTGTGTAATGTGTATATTGTATGTATTTGCTCATATATATATAGTGAATTTTTTTTATCTGAAACATTCATTGAAATAAAAAAGGTACAAATGATATATTATTCCGGCCTAACATTTGTGATCACTGAAGGCAGAAACTAAGAATATGACTATTCAATTTTCAAACAAGAAAAATTCTGACACTACATAGCCAGAGGCAAAAGAACACCATTGAGATGGTCGATAATTTTAGAAAGAGGCCTCAGTTTACTTCTTTTGCTCTTAAAGGCATCATCTCTACTCCATAATCTGAGGAAATCAGTAATGCTAAGTTCAGTATTTCTTCTATTTAAGAACATGACTTCATTCCTCTGCTAAATATTTCCAATTTTGTTGCTCTTTTTCCCACCCACCACCTAGCCCAGCCTTGTTTCTCCCCTGCCACCTTGTACCCACTCATCCTCCATAGCTACAGGGTTTACTAGTATTCATTGTCAATGTCATTTGTACACTTCAGACATTATTTTTACTATGCCTAGAGCTCTTTGTGGAGTAGGTTTTATATATACAATAAAAAATAAATCAAGTTATATTTTTACTTTATTTATAGAATGAACTGGAGAATTTTCCTTTAAACACAATCCAGCACTGCCAAGCTGTGATGCATTCCTGTAACTATGACTCAATTCTTGCCCTGGTGTGCAAAGAGCCAACTCAGAACAAGCCAGATCTTCATCTTTTCCAGTGTGATGAGGTCAAGGTAAAAGAATGATGAATTTTCTTTCCCTCTAAGCAGATGTTCTGGCAGCTTTTGGATTATCTACTTCAATCATATGACTAGAAGATTTTTACTTTCTTAGGATTTTGTAAGGAAAACAAATACCTTAGTATCTTCCAGAGGGGATCCAAGTCAGGTAAATAAAGAGGAGATAAATAGAATGGTATAAGAATCAGATGTATTCTGTTTATTTTAAAAAAGGGTATAGATAATATATTAAATTCTTCACTGAGTGACTTGGACTTACAATTAAAAATTGATTCTTTAGAAATCGTGCTTCATGGACAATAAATAACCATGCTATCCTGTTTTATTTGCATTAATCACATAGCATGGATTATTGCAATGAAGCCCCTAGACATTTTTCATGATATCAATTTAAAGTTCACCGTTTAATTGTGTGACTTGAATACTTGCTCAAGACTTGTAATCCCCAAGTGATAATGCGAAAATATTTGACCATAGTTGCCAGTAACAACGTGCTATATCCTGAAGATTTGTATTTCACCGTACACTGTAATTTTTAAATGATTATAATTTGTGGTGCTTTGTTGGACATTAGAAGTTATCTTCAACCTTAAATATGTTTATTTCCTGATTTGATTTCTCTAAAAGGGAAATCACTTTGAGTTGAGTTGATTGTTACTTTACTCAAGCAGTGACATATCACCGTGATTGTGTATTATAAAATTTATAGGTAATTTTTATCATGTAAAGAAATGTTAGGAGATTAGTATAAAGTGTCAGTTGATCTTTTCTATATTTTTCTGACATTGAAATATGATAGATAAGTTAAGGTTGACTATACACAGTGTATTTTATGATTTTCTTCTTATTTCAATTTATGTAATAGACGACTTTCGAAAAATCTTACTTGAAAAGAACTGTGGCATTTAGGTAATCCATATATTTGAAGTTCGTCAGATTTTTTTATAGTGCCTTTTGAAAGTCATATAGTGTATTATGAATTTTGCAAGGTTAGATTTGTTAAATCAGTAAGTATTAGAGTGAATATTTTGCTCTGAAAATATTGTGAAATTTAATTCAGACATTTTAAAAACAGGTGACTAAGCTAAAAGACGTTTTAAATCTGGTGTTTCCCTCAGTGCTCTAAAAGTCCCCCTGGAAACTAAGAGTTACTGTGCTGAGTAAAGTTTCTGGATTTTAGTTTTGAGAATAAAGGGCTTGCTTTATTTCATAGGGGATGGTAATTTTGATGGGTCTGAAACGGATTTACTGAATACTGTTTTGTCCTAATTAAAAGCTCAAGTATCATTCTGCAGCTATATAAGCATTTACGCACTGGCGCCATATTCCACATGAGGCTTTTTTTCCTTGCCCCATTGAAAATATAATGAAATATGATGTGGTTTCTTTTATATGAGTCGTTTTGCAACATCACTTGGGAGTTTTAGTTTCTTTATTATGGGACCTTACACAATGCTCCTGCCCACCTCTGTAGTAAAACTTTTTTTGGAAATATGATAACCCCCCTATAGGAGGTTCAGGGTTCCTAGGCATCTTGAGTTTTAGTATCCCGCATAACAGAAAGCCTTTGGCATGATGTTTGTACTGTCTTCTTAATACCAGGATGTTCTTATGGAAGTAACACTGGACTGGGTTGCAGTAACACTCTCAGTGAACTAGCAGTGTGACCTTGGCCCAGCCATAATATGAGTATTCCTCAGTTTCATTAATTGTAAAACAAAGAGATGAGACTAGATAATCTTTAAGTCTCCTTTCAGCTCTAAAAT
This sequence comes from Equus przewalskii, assembly GCF_037783145.1. Classification (NCBI taxonomy): domain Eukaryota; kingdom Metazoa; phylum Chordata; class Mammalia; order Perissodactyla; family Equidae; genus Equus; species Equus przewalskii. Next base: position 44,192,788 of record NC_091835.1, on the reverse strand, counting down.
GTTATATGATTATCTGTACTTAGGGTAAAAGAGTATGCATATATATATTTGATAAAAACATACATAATTACAGAGCACAAACAGGTACAAATATAGAAGATGAATACATCCCAGCAAGAATCTAATATACAGTAATTGTCACTGGCCGTAAATAAACTTCATAACCAAAAGGATAAAATTAGCTGCTAATCTCACATTGGTTCCCAAGAAAATGGAATCAAATGTTCTTGTTGGAAACATATTCGAAAGTTAATCATTTGGAGAAAGTTAATTTTTACCTACAATGACAAAATAAAGTGGTTATCAGAAAGAGTCCAACCTTTTGGGATTCCTCCCATGATTATAGTGGATTTGTCCTAAACTGAGTGATGAGTTTCAGTAGTTTAGCAGATGCCCAGTGGATCTGGGGGATGAGACAGAAGGAAGTGTGCGTGCACGTGCTTCTGATTCCTGCATTTCTTCTCAGGCAGAGAGATTTACCCAGTGATGTTTTCAGCATATACTTATACTTCCAGCATATGCAAATCCTTTTTCTTGTTGCCTTTATGCAAGGACAGCATTTTTTAAACTAAAAGAATCTGGATTAAATAATCTTTAAAAATTCTGTCAGTTTTTAAATCTCATTATAAATTTCACCATTAAAAAATTGTGAGTCATGTCTTGAAACCAGATTTAAAAAAAAACCTTTTGCATCAAGACTCTTATTAGTTCAGACAGGGAACATAAAATCTTTTTTCTGGTTTAACCTACACATCAGGGCAAAAAAATCTATAACCTCCCAGATAACTTGTCTTTCATTGCAGGCAAACTTGATTAGCGAGGATATTGAAAGTGCAATCAGTGACAGTAAAGGAGGGAAGCAGAAGAGGCGGCCTGATGCCCTGAGGTAAAAACAGTAAAAGAAATTAAGGAGTAGAGTTGATATATTATTGTCATTTTTCCTCTAAAAAAATTTTCAATGAAAGTATATTGTTATATTTTATAAGTATATTATTATATTTATTTATCATGTATATATTTTATTACAACCTGTAATCTCAACTTGTTTGCTCTCCCAAGTTGGTCAGTGCATGTGTGCACCTTTTCTCCCCATGTTTCTGATCTCTCTCAGATATGGTTTCTCCCACTCGTGATGTCATAGAGAGGTGTGAAAGATGAGTGGCATTTTAAGGGAAGGTGGCCTAGGGGATGCAAACAGATATGAGGAATATAGTTGGTTCCTAGGCTTTCCAAATCACAGGAGACCCAGAAAAAAATTAAACCTAGTTTTCAGCTGAATTTAAATTTTTCTGTATTTTTGTATTTCACATATATTCATAAATATACATAATATGGAATGGTTAGGAAATTCTTATTTTTCTATTCCTTGATATAGTTCTTCTTGAGGTTGAACAACTAATATCATAAATTTAGAGAATTTATGTGTTATAGAAATAGAGATTAACTAGACTTCCGGTGATCATTTTACGGTATATACAAGTGTTGAATCATTACGTTGTACACCTGAAACTAATATAATGTTATATGTCAATTATACCTCAATAATAGAGGAGAACTAATACCAAAAATTAAGAGCACTGATGTGTTATAGAAATAAGGATAGTAAAAATTCAATTTGTTTTCCTTTTTAAGGATGATTTCCAAAGCAGACCCTGGTATACCACCTCCACCAAGAGCCCCTGCCCCAGTGCCCCCTGGGACTGTGACCCAGGTGGATGTTAGAAGTCGGGTGGCAGCTTGGTCTGCATGGGCAGCTGACCATGGGGACTGTGAGTATTTCTAGGAATTGATTCTTATTGAACATTTACTTTGGGTTGTGACATAGTTCTTGCTTTCAAATTCTGATGCTGATTTCTGAGCTGAAGATTGAGGTCAGTTTTAAAAAAATTAAATCTGATATGCAGGAAAGTTAAGGCTTGGACACAGTAAGATTATTGTCTATGAGAGTTCAAACCAATCATTAGATAAATATGGTGTTAGGATTAGTTTTTTTTTTAATACAATCAAAGGGAAAGTTTGACTCCACTAACAATTAAAAGGATGGTAATAGAATATATACCAAACGAGAGTCAGTTTTATTTTTTCAAGACTATACTTCAAATTCTTTCCATTGTTATTATCTTACCACTGTCCTCTTTTGTACAAATCAGTTGTGGTTACATGGACAGGATGTCAGGATAGTGGCTGGGCAGTGGAGAAGAGGTGAAAGACACTCTCCATCTGGCTAAACATATCCAGTGGGCCCTATATATGTATCATTTTACCTTGACATTATTTTTTAAAAACAAATTAGTCATGGCATAGAACTTAGTGTAACTTTTTATAGTCAGAATGTTTTACTAAATCTGAAATTTTTATGACTGGAAAATGCCTTAAAATATGTTTGGTTCAATCTCTTCATTTGAAGGGTGAACAAATTGTGATCCAGTGAGTTTGAATTTGATGAAGGCTAGAGCCTCACCCTCTTGTCTCCTAGTTAACGGAGGCTTCTTAAATCTCTTGTCTTTTATCTGATAAAGCATTATTCATATAGGCTACATAGCAGTGTAGCTAATCAGTAGAACTTGATTGCCACAATGAGTGGTATTGGACTGTACTTTGAGTCTGGTGAGTCAAAAGTTGGCCTCCGAAGCAAGACCAGGATCTACCTTTGTGACGTTGGGCAATTGTCTCTCTGTGCTTCAGCCTCACTTGTAAAATGGGGGTAATAATTCAACAGTTGCTATGCATCTGAAAACAAACAATGTCTGTAACAGTACTTAGTACAGTATAGGGAGCATAATTGGTGGTGGTTCTCATTTTTGCCAAATTGAGTTCCTTTTATTTTCTGAATTGCTTTCCATTTTTGTTTAGACTTTTTGTGTCCTTAAAGGTATTTTCAGGGGTTTACATGTAAGCCTAGCTACCAAAAAGATGAAAGAAAGAAATCCTTGAAGCATCCATTTTTCAAAAATAAAGTAACAGAATCATTATTTACTTTAACTTTATAATAGCTTCTGTTTTCAGGAATTATGTAAATTTCTATTGATCCATTTTGTCTGTAAAATTTTATTTGAATATTAATTAGGAGTTTGTAGTGTTTTCTACTTTTTGTGTATATATATATATATTTTTTTTTGTTATTGCTGTTGTTTTGGTGGAGGAGACGTGGTCAAAATGGTCTTCCTTGAAGTTGAGGATGGATAAGACTTCTTAAGTTTACGGTCATTCTGAATAGACTTGTAAAGACATCTGTAAAACATAATGTAATTTACAACAAAGAGAAAATCTGTCCCCAGGAGTTTATGAGATCTCATTAGATTTTGTCTAAAATATTCTGTGCAATCTCGTCTATTTAAATTCCAGTGAAATAACAGAACTTCTAAGTTACTACTAGGCCAAACAGAACACAAAACTTACCATGTTAAATTCTGTCGGGATCCAGCTTGTTAGATGGAAAGCCCCCCCCCAAAAGAGTATCTTTCTGGTCCCTTGAAGGATCTGGCTGACTCAGGCTGAGCAGCTCCTTTAAATCCTTGAGGTCGCTGTACCTCTGACTTCCAAAAGTGATCGGTGTGTAGAGTAATGGCAGTGGCAGTGGGGTTCCTAGTAGTGCCACGGACCATGAAAAAGTCTGAGAAATACGCATCCCTCCTCCCCTTGCTCTGAAAATGATATTTTGGGACACATCTGAACTTCGTGGTAGCTATATTTGAAGTTCAACTTACTACTTTCTGTAGTACACTGTAGCCAGGGTAGCAGCTGACCATGTGTAAGATAGCAGCCAACTGGCAAGATTTCATACATGTAATTTTAATTATGTTAAAGTACTTAACAGCCACTAATTACATTTCATAAGACTCAGTGATTTCTTCTTTTCTTTTTTCCCCCCCCTTTTTTGGGCAAATATTCCATTTATGGATAAAGTTAGGCCTTGAGGAGGCATATCATTAGAGTTTTCAATATTTTTCGCAGTTCTCTGTATTGAGCATCAGGAGTTGTGATGTTGTATTATGAGTTGTATTTCCATTAGTGATGGTACACTTCTCCTGTTCCATCCGTATGTGTTTTCTTTCATTTCATCTACTGTGAAATCTTTGTACAACTCTCTGTGTTCAGCGGTGATGTTAACTGATTTCTACCAGGAATGAGTTCATGATAATCACCTCATGATTAACATCATGCGCTAGCCAACTGAGTTAACTTAATGTCTTGAGTGCTCTTAAGACATTTATTCTCTAATTTGCAAATTCCTGTAGGTATTTCTACTTTTAAAGCATATGGCTTCAAATTAATGAGCCCAGCATTATGGGTTTTAGGCTTAATTACAGCTAGAATTTTAAGAAGCACTTTACTGTCAGAACCCCCAAAGCTTTATTGTAATCACGATGTTAGGAGGTATAAAAATTAAGAACTTTGTTGCATTAAAACTTAGTTGGCCACTTTTTAAGGAGTAGGTGCTTAAATGTGGGTTTGTATTTCTTTCTTGTGTAGGAATTAAAGGGTGCTAAGTTAGGGTTGGTTCTCCAGGCAGCTAATGTAGGGAAGAGGGGGAATTAGAGTAAATGGACACCAACGGGTGGGAAGGCCAGTTCTTCAGCTCTGCCCAAGTGCTTCTGTTAGTGGTGGCAAAGACGTGTCATAGATGATGAGCACAGTTTTGATTACGTATCCAGTGGAGGTGCTCCCTTTGTAAATAGCACTCTTTTCTGGCCAATTTTCATAATAACCTATATTGGTATCACTTAAGCAACAGGCTAAATGACTTCTGATTATCCTTTCTTTAGTTGAGAAACCAAGGCAGTATCATGAGCATGAAGAAATACCTGAGATTATGATAGCCCGAATTGACAGAGATGTGGTAAGTACAATGCTGGTCTTTAGATCTTTGAGGCTTTTTTTTAAAAAGGAAAAAAACATTCACAGGGAAAATGAAGTTGACTTAGATAATAAAGATGTTTTGTGGAAACTATGTTTTCTCTTTCCAGTGGTGGTTATACCCTTTGGATTATTTTTTTTGTAATTATTTTTACCTTTATGCCAATATTTAATTAGTGGACTTGGGCTGTGATAGAAAAAGTATATTAACTAGTTTGCAAACGAATTTAAACTGAATTATCAGACGTGAGGGGTTTTTCTTTTCTCGTAGTTTGTAATTTATAATAGAAATATCTTTTTAATATGTCTTCCTGGAATTTATTAAAAAATATTTCATAATGCCTAAAAGATAAAAGTTAAATGGCATTTTAAAGCATAAATATATAAGTTTTAATACTTTGTAAAGGATAAGGCTATATTTATTTTTATTTCTCCATAGTAATTTACTTGCAGAGTGACAGGGCCCTGTGATGTAATCGTAAAATATGATGTCATTGTCATTATTTTTTATGCTCTACAAATGTTCTCAGCTTATTCAGAAACAAATTCTTGAGGGAATTTGAAGTTCGAAATTTAATTTTTATATCACACCATTAGTTAATCTAATTAAAAGTTTATTTAATCCTGGTTTCTAGTCTTTAATTAGAAGAATGTCGTGTTTCACACATAATAGAAAAAGTCAACCAAGGCTCTGGTATATAAGATAATCAAAATTGATCCTATGATTCCTGAAAGCATAGTGCATCATTAATTCTATTTTACCATGTAGAAATTCTCATTAATGCCTAGTATTGTAGATTATCTATGTGTTTGTTATGTTATCACAACATTCTGTAATCCCTCAATTCCATGAAATAATATTGTCAGTGCTTTATTGGGACATTTATTAGAAAAACAAAAATGCTCTAATAAAATGTCTCTTTGAATTTTTCCCCCTAACTTTGTGTGGGAAAGCACTATGAGGAAATTAGAGTAATTGAAACTAAAAGATAATCTGAATACATATTGTGAATGCTTTCTTCATGGAATTGAAAATAGAGCAAAATTAAGTTAAAGAAAAATGTAAATGTCAGATTTAGCCACAGGTATATTTAGTTCAATTCTTTTTCTTGGAATTAGTGATAAACTTGAAATTTGTATGTGGGAGTGTTTCTTATGCTTTTTTCCCCAACATTCTGATTTTCCTTTACTGGCTAACAGTGTACAGCCAATGCAAAAATAGGCTTGTTTTGTTTTATATTTATTCTGTAATTTCTAATTCCAGCAAATCTTAAACCACATTTTGGATGACATTGAATTTTTTATCATGAAACTCCAAAAAGCAGCAGAAGCATTTTCTGAGCTTGCTAAAAGGAAGAAAAGTAAGAAAGGTAAAAAGAAAGGACCAGGAGGTAAGTTGGATTTTCTTGATCTTCTCAAGACTCTTCAGAACTCCAGGGCTCGGCAGAGTTTCCGCCCTTGTGAACTGCTCAGTAAAACTCCATTGCCAGGGGACCGAGGTGCCCTTTCTAGTGCTGGGTTAGCACCAGAGATTTAGGTGGAGACTAAGATGGTCCCAGGGACAAGTCCATTCTTGTTCCAAGTTGGCTACAGTAAAGAAAGACTCTAGGATACTTTACCTAAATCACAGAGACTCTGCGATCCAGCTAGTGACCATCTGTCTATACTTATCATTCATGATTGTTAACGTCTCTTAAAGTCAAAGCGGTGTTCTTCTCAGATTTTGATTTATTTTATTGTAAATGTAGAATCTCATTATTTTGTTCAATAAAAGAATTGACTTTTCTCATTAAAATAGTTAAAAATGTCAGGGGATTTGAATTTTTTTACCACAGAACTCCAAACACCATTCAGGTCATCTACAAGCACCTTTTAAGTATGTAGTTGAGCTATTTAAAATGGCCTCAGAATGTATACAATTATAATTATGAACAAAGTGACATAGATTGAAATATATAAAAGAATAGTAAATAAATATTCCTTCCCTTACACGTGACTTCCAAATCTTTCTTTGGCTCATGTCTACATCAGAAGCGTGTGACCTGTAAACTTGTCTTCTAAAAGTGTATATCTGGATAGATCTCACGTCCATTTATCCTGAAATTAAGTATTGTTGCTTCCTGATGTCTCAAACCACTTATTCTTCCTATATTCTTTATGAAAGGTACACTGTCCTGTTGGTCACCCAGATTCAAAACCACAGATTCTTCTATGACTCCATTCACTAGCTGATAGGCAACATTGGTTTATTTTTTCAATCTCTTATATCCAGTTTTTTCCCTTTATATTTTCGTAACCAGCGTCTGCTTCAAGCTTTCATCATTTTTCCCCCAGCGCTCTAAGCAGTCTTCAAGCCTCCAATCTTCTATTCCTCGAGGACAGTAGTCTTAAAACTCTAAACCAGTCACTTCATTTTCCTGCTGAAAAGCATGTTATTTCTATGTTCTATTGATTTAAGCCCACTCCTCACCCTGGCAGTCAAGCTCATCCACAATCTAACCTTAATCTACTTTTCCATTCTCGTGTTTCTCTGCTTTTATGTTTGTTGTTTCATATATATGCAGTTTCCTTTTTCCATGTTTTTGTTTATGCTGCTTTTATCCAGCTATGATGTTTTTCTGACCAAATTGCCCTGGAACAGACTTTTCGAATCCCTTCTTAAAAGCTCATTTCCCCATGAAAGATCTTTTAGGTGTACCTTCCCTCATCTCCCAACCAGATGCAGTCTCTTATAGCGCCTGTCTGATTCATGTCTGCTATTAGATTTTAAGGCCCTCAGGAGCAGGGCTTGTAACTTACACATTTTTCTGGTCTTCAGGATGATAAGCACAGTGGCTGGCACGTAGAAGGGCTACAATATAAATTTATGGAGTTGAGTGAGTAATCAGTGGTGCCTAAGGGTAGAGGAATCCATTTCCAGTGTTGGATCATCTTAATTTGTTACAGTCAGACATGAAATGGTAGCATGGTCATCAAACTTCACAGACATAAATGTGGGTTTTAACTTTTTCGTTTAATAGATTTTCTTGGAACTCTGCTCTCATCTACCCCTCCTCCCATTTATTTCTTTAGAGGGTGTTTTAACTCTGCGGGCAAAACCCCCACCTCCTGATGAATTTGTTGACTGTTTACAAAAGTTTAAACATGGATTTAACCTTCTGGTAAGAGACATTTATTTATATATAATTAAAAGAAACAAATGAAAGAGACAAAAGTCTAGCTAGGATGTTCCTGATTAAATTGAGAGATGGAATTGTCCTTGTAGAGGTTTTGTATGTATGTTCTGATTTGCCTTTAATTAGGACAACAGATTGTAAAACCTGTATGTCTAAGAAACTTGATCAAAAAAGAATGATTCCTAATTTTTTCTTAACCTAAATTCTCCTACTCTGACTCACCCAGGCTGATTTAATATACTAAAAATAAAACTAGTAGTAAAGAACTCTTCCTCTGTGTCTGTGTTGGACCTTTTTGAAGGTCTCTCTTTCGCTCAATAACATCATGATAATGTGTTTGTCTATCTTCTTAATGTTACAGGCCAAATTGAAGCCTCATATCCAGAATCCCAGTGCTTCAGATTTGGTTCACTTTTTATTTACTCCATTAAATATGGTAAGATTGTATTAACTTAAGAAAGTAATTCTCAGTATGTTTTTTCATCCCCAAGTGTCTGTCTGGATTATCTAGAGAGTTTTTCCTCATCACTGTGCGTGGATACTACTTTTCTTGCCGTGTTTGTAAACATTGAGGATGTGAAATTTGAGAATTTAAAAGAACCTATGACATCATCTAGGTCAAAGACCTTATTTTATAGCTGAGGAAACTGACGTCTCTGACAGAGGGAGGGAAATGAAAAGAAATAAAGATTTGTTTGCTACTAAGTGTATAATATAAATGGCTTGAGTAATATAGAAATTTTTCTCCTTCTCACAAAATGAGCTAGGCATGAGGAGTCCAGTTCTTGATGGATGGCTTTGCTCCATGAAGTTATTCAGAAATCCAGATTCTTTTCATTGGGGTATTCTTCCATCTCCTGAGCGTTCACTCATCTGTTTATTTATTCAACAGAAATTAATTGAGAGCCTGCTGTGTACTTGGCATTATTAGTGGCTCATCAGGAACAAAATAGACATAAATTCTTACCCTCTCAGGACTTATAGTGTGGAGGGGCAGCCAATAACCTAAATAATTGCATAAATAATACAGTTTGCTGAAAATAAATATGGAAAAATACAGCAGAGAAGGAGAACAGGGAGTATTCCAGGTGTGTGCATGTGTGTGTGTGTGTGTTGTGGAATAATAGACTTTGTGAATAGGATTGGTTAAGGGAACGACTCAGTGAGACAGTGTCTTTTGAGCAAAGGCAGTGAGGAATGAGTCATGTAGATTTCTTAAGAGAATTCCAGACAGAGAACAGCTAATGTAAATGCTCTGAGATGGTAACATGCCAATCACATTCTTGGAATAAATAGCTATTGTGATTTGAACAGAATGAGGGAGGAAGTCTCATTACAAGGAGGTGAGGTCAGCAAAGTAATAGGAGGACATATCTTGTTCGTCCTTAGAGGTGATTGTGAAACTTTTTATACTTTTGGAGGGTTTTCAGGAGAAAAGGATTGCTCTGACAGCAGTGTTTAGAGTTTAGGTGAAGAGGGACTGAAGTGACTGTTAAAATAATCCATATGGGAGATTATGGTGTTTGGACCAGGTACCATTGGAGACGTTGAGAAGAAGTCTTATTCTGGTTATCAGAATTGGACTGTGCTATGCAAGAGCCTATGTAGATTGGATTTGCTTTGCAAGAGCCAAGGATATCTCCAGAGGTTTTGGTTAAGAGTGGAAGGATGGACTAATTATAACTGAGATAGGGAAGACTTGTGTGTAAAATGGGTTTTGGGAAGAAGGTAAGGAATTCAGTTTTAGGCATGTCAAAATTGAGTTATATCCAAATGGAAAAACTTGAATTGATAGTTGAATATGGGAATTTAGAGTTCAATGGAGAAAACAGGCCTAGAGGTATAAATTTGAGGATCATCTGCGTACAGAAGGCATTTAAAACCATGAAATTGGATGATGTCACCAAGGGAGTGATTATAAATAGAGGACCAAGGACTGGTTGAGCCCTGGGCAGTTCAGTGTTAGGAGAATGGAAAGAACCAGAAAAGAAGTTTGAGAAGAAGCAGTAAGACAGGAGAAGAAAAACAAGAATGTGTGGTATTCTGGAAGCCAAATGAAGAAATTGTTCCCAAGAGGAAGACTTGAGCAACTGTGTCAGATATCTCTATGGTGATTTACCTCCATGTCCTTATTTAGCTATTTACCTATTTACAAAGGTAAATACATGATTTCCCTCCATGTCCTTAATAGCCATACAAAGGCAAAAAAGACAGCTTGTCTTTAAGGAGTGATTCTGAACTTAAACAGATAATTTCTGCCATTATCTAATTCGCCTGAACTTCCTTATGTAGCCACACCTAACACCAAAGGAATATAGTCTCCATCTAAGTGGCTATGTATTCATCTAAAAAGTAGAGGCTTCTCTTCCTAGAAGGAAGAAGAGGAGAATGAACACCAGGGAACACTTAGCAGCCTTTGGCCTGCCCACTCTGTGCCAAGGATAGTGACATGCACATAATACACCTTTTCTCCCAGAAAACTCCCTTCTCATACATGTGTATATTTGCATAAGGTATAATTTTCAAAGCTATCAAAATAGTGTTTTGGGAACAGTTCTCTTTGTGAAGAAGTTTATCCAGCAAAAGGTTATACCACTCTGTCATAGGCCAGGATCGAATATACACATCATCATTTTCTAGATTTCCAGTATCCAGGTATGATCTTTCCTTATATATTCAGTGAAAGAGGTACAATAGTATACTTCCTTTCCAATTTATATTTCTTGTATTTGCAAATAGTATAATAATGTTTTTTCCAAGCTGACGTTACGTACAACTATCTTGCCCTACAGCACAGCTGGGAGAATTAGCTGGAATGATATCTAAGAGTACACAAAGGAAAGGGCTGAGGTTTGGGAAAGGCGTGTCAACAAAAAGCAGATGAAACAATGGTTGGCCTTGCGCGCAGATCCCAAAAGAGACTGGGCTACAAATCACCCTTTTCTAGAGTTCCACAAATTTGAAGTGTCGTTCCCCTTTTTGTGGGGAGGACGAGTGACAGAAGAGTGGAAAGAAGGCAGAATCTTTTAAATACGTCCAGGAGGAAAGAGTTTCCCGTTTTATAGGATAAGGCAGGAATGTGTGGAGTGGTTATGAATGGTTCACGCTGTCAAAAGAGCAAACGATTACTTTACAGAATGATAATAACAATAATGATCGTTGTTAGTAATGTGTAATTGCTCTATATGTCATTTCTGTGATTATTTTGTTTTAAAAGTAAGAATGGTAACTATCTGAAACAGATAAATTTCACTAATTTCGATTTAGAGCATCTGAAGACTATGGTCATTGAGTTCTTTAATGTTTATCAAAAATAGAACAAATTCAGCATTTCTCATAGGTTTTATTTGAATATCAGAAAAAATGAAAAAAGAGAATCCAAGTAACAGAAAGGGATGAATCTCATCCTTCTTTTCCCAAGGGTAACTAGACAAGACCTGAAGTAGAATATGAAATGAATATCGCTTTATAAACATAGGGAAGCTAGTAACATTATCAGCATGAATTCAGAACTGGGCAATAAGAGATTACAAGATGAAAGTCCAGGACTCCATCAATAATTTATGAATGCTTCCTGTGTTGTTGCTATATACAGAACAGACTTCTACTCGTCTAGTTATTGTTGAATAATTCTTGCTTTATAAGCTCTTTTAAAATTAGATCAAGGCCTTTCCTATGCAAAGAAATTGATACCAGCTAATTAACAAAATTTATATTCTTTATTCTTTAACACATTTAATACTATCTTAGTTTGAGTATTAGAAAGTATCGTTTATAAAGCAGTTTTTACCACCTCCTCTCTTTTCACACTCTTTCACAGATCATAAGTAGATATCTAGTCATTACACAGAGCAGAACTAAAAAATAATGCAACTGGTTTTCCATAACATACAAAAATTAGTCTTTGTGATCAGGCTATGTATCTGAAAACATTGCTTTTCTCAAAAATAACTTCTTGTTAATGGTCTCCCCAATTATAATACTTCTGTTGTTCCATTTAAGTTCTGCCTAAGAGCCTGAGACATTTTACTTGGACAAGAGAGAGATGGGAGGGAACATTTATTTAGGGCCTGCCACTGACCAGAGAAAACTTAGTGGCTTTAAACCTTGTGAGTCCCTGCCTCTACCCTTAGCATCTGCACACAAGCATACCCATAGCACACATGCGTGCACATCTGCCTACTCACATTGTTGAGAGGGAACTATGGCCCATAGCCTTTTATTTACCTTTCTTTTGATTCATTCCTCTTCCCTCTGTTAAACCAAAGATTTTAATATTCCTGCACTCCTTTACTCCGTTACTTTACCTCTTAGTCATCTCTGCATATTTCCTGGAAGTGCTTATTGGGCTTAGAATTGAAAAATTACTGTGCCGGACAGTCAGAGCAGGTTTTGTTCTCAAATAAGAGTGAGCCTACCTCCCGTATCCTTCACCTTTTTTTCGTTTATTCTCATTCATTCCCCTAACACTGTACTCTGCAATTGAAAGTCAGATAAGTCTTGGTCTAAGTCCTCTAGGGAGGGAAAACTGAAAAATGAGCTGTAAGTTACAATGTAATGTGTTAATAACCTGCACAAATTGTTTGAGAACACCAAGGTGCGTCAGAGTTATGCTGTGAGGTGGTTAAGAAAGGCTTTCCAGAAGAGGTGGTGCTTGAGTAGAGTTCTGAATGATGAAGGAAGGGCCTTCTGGGGAACTGGGAAACAGCAGGTGCAAATACGCAGGGGCATACAACAGCAAAGCATGCTCAGAACACGTGGATGTCTGGACGGACTCTTGGTCTGGAGCCATTTACAAAAATTCCTTTCTTCTTGTACCATATCTCTGGGAAGGTGAGGTTTTCATAAAGGGGTTCTGGTGTCTGTTCTAGGAGATAACTGCCATCTTTTAGCCAGGAAATAGCCCCTGAGAGGTAAATTTGGAGCAGTTTTCAGACGTCCACTTATCATCATTTTGTTTATCAGAGAGTTGCACCTGTTTGTTTCTGCTAGTCATTACATTATCCATTTTAAATCAGGACAACTTCCTAGAATTAAATTCTGGGGGAAAATATCATAGATTCAGAGTACCAGTTCTCATTCTTCTCTCATCTTTCTCTCTGGATCCTTTTATTTTTGTATGTCTAAATAGGCACACCTGTAGACTGTTAACTTGAGCCTTGTTTCTCTCTATAGTATTCATTCCTAGAACCATCTTTTTCAAGTTTGGCATAACAGAGTAGAGATACACGTATTAAAAAAAAAAAAGCAGAGTTAAACTACCTGACTTAGAATTCTCTGGATAGCCAATAGTATTTTCCAGGGAAAGTACAGTCATATGAGGCCAATAGACAGATGCTGAGAAACTTGCTAAACTATTAACTTTTCATTTTAGATGATTAGGTACCATTGGGCTGGATGAGTGGATCTGGCAAGCTGTTTTTCATTCAGTAGTGTGTTGTACAACATCAAATTTTAATTTGAGTATATAAAAATAGTGTCTGTTTTTGGCATGGGTTTTCATCTACATGTTTTGAAAATATTAAAATAATCGTCTTCTTGCTAAAAAATGATTTATTGTCATTTTAGGTGGTGCAGGCAACAGGAGGCCCTGAACTAGCCAGTTCAATCCTCAGCCCCCTATTGACTAAGGATACAGTTGATTTCTTAAATTATGCTGTCAATCATGATGAAAGGCAGCTGTGGATGTCATTGGGCGATGCTTGGATGAAAGTCAGGTAAACAAATATGAGTTTAGTATTTAATACTTATAATACTTTTAAGTATTGTTCTTTGTTTTTTACTTGGATCTAACAAGATATTTATTTAACCTTCTATGTATGAAGGTCCAGGTGTTATAGATGAAAAAGGCTAAACCCTTAAAAAGCTAGAAAGAAGTCTAGTGGAGAAAATAGATGTGTATACAGTATGAGGCATGATAAGTACCAGAAGTGACTTATAAACAAATGCTGTTGCTTGGCAAGGTGTAACAGTCAGGAAGAGCATTTAGAGAGGAGAGTAGTTGGCTTTCAAAGAAGAGCTGGCATTTAAAATCAGCAGATAATAGTACTAGTAGGTATACATACATATACATGTAAGTACATATAGTGTTTGCTGGGCACTCCTCCATGCATTTTACGTAGGAAGTAGATGAGGAAACTGAGGCACAGACAAGTTAAGTAATTTTACGAAAGCCACACAACTCATAAGTGGCAGAGCTGGGATTTGAACCCAAGCAATCTGGTTCTTGAGTCAGTGTTCATAATTATTTTGCTAAGTTGCCTTTTAGCAGGATGAGTAGGATTTCCACCAATACGTAGCAGGCAAAGGGCCTTCCCAGGAGAGAGAGAAGCCTGAGTGAAGGCATAGTGCAGGAAGTCAAGAGAATGGAGTATGAATATGAGTTTAGCTGGAATATAGCCTTTGGGTGGTGGATGATGTAGAGAGTGGGGAGAGGAGGAATGGCATTATATGAGACATACAGACATGGGCAGGGCTGAGTTAGGGAGGCTCCCAGAGCCCTGCTAAGGAGTCGAAGCATGGTTCTGTAGGCTGTGGAGAACCAAGAACTTTATAAAGAGGAGTGTGACATAATCTCCTGTTTTAGAAAGATCAGTCTGGTAGCTGAGTCTAGCAAGGACAAGGACACAAGTAACTAGAGGCAAGGAGGCCCCTTAGTAATGCTATAGTAGAGGTTCCTTATTAATCAGCATTCTCTAGGACTAGAACAAGGGTGGTGAGAATAGAGAGGAGGATGATTTGAGAATTGCATCTTGTCAATAAAGTGATTGTGGAAGACTGTTAAGCTTTGCCAAACTAGGCAAGTTATAAAAATATTTCTCATTTCCTGGTATGTCAATAAGTTAATTTTGCCTTCTTCATTTATCCAAATCTTTTTATTTCTCTCAATACTCAGAGCAGGTCATTCAATATGGCCACTTAGAAGCTTGTCTTCCTATGCTTTTGAATGGGCTAGCCTAAAAGGAATGGACCAATTCTTTTTTTTTTTTTTTCTTCTCCTCCTTTTCTTCTATTGAAACACATAGAAATCATTCCTGCTTATGTTTTGGACTTTGGCAGCTTCTTGTGTTGGAATATGGTTTACACATTAAATGGTTTACCAAGCAGAAAATTCTTTAAAAGCACTGCAGTTGTTGCTTTTTTATTGAAAATATTATTTAGTAGGCTGTCCTGGTGGTGCAGTGGTTAGGTTCATTGTGCTCCACTTCAGCGGCCCAGGGTTCACGGGTTCAGATGTTGGGCATGGACCTACACCGCTCAGCAAGCCATGCTATGGAGGCATCCCACATACAAAATGGAGGAAGCTGGGCACAGATGTTAGCTCAGGGCCAATCTTCCTCAAGCAAAAGGGGGAGGATTGGCAACAGGTGTTTTTTAGCTCAGGGTCAGTCTTCCCCACCCCCCAAAAATATATGTATATTATTTAAATTTATTTGTATATTAATATATTATATTAACATATAATATGTTGGTTAAATAGATTTCTTAACTATATTAGATTTATGTAGGTTGTGATTTTTTGATAAGCTTAGGTGGGATCTTTTAATATTTTCCCATGAAACATTAAATTTTCAGATCTCATGGTACAAAAGTAGCTCAGGGCTTTTAAATTTCTTTGTTTTGGGTCCTACCTCAAAACCAGAAAATTAATGACCATGTAGTTTTTATAACTATATCAGAAGGAAATATCTTGTTAGCTCTTGACATGAGAAAATGGTCATTTCAGATCCTGATTGTTAAGAGTATTAGGAAATGAATCAGTGTATTTAAAAACTCATAAAATAGAAAGAATCATGAAGGTATGCAATAATCTGAGTAAAATGGCTCATTTCATCATAGTAGCGGTGTAGCCTGAAGAATGAAATCATGTGTGAAGGATAAGACAACATATTATAGCAGAAATGAAGCTGTAATTTCTGTCCTCGTCATTTTTGTGGTTCATGAGTGATTAGGAGCTTGTAGAAATATCTCATTAGACTTATAAGAGTCATTAAATAATGAATGGGTGATGATTATGATTTACAGGTTAGTTCTAATTTGATTTTACTGATTAAAATCTAGCTGATACATTTAATTTATAAAATTGGTAATATCTTTCATTTTAGGGGACTTCATAACTTAAAAAATCATAAACCTTAAGAACATTCTCTGCTCTTTCTCTTTTGAAAGATGTATCTAATATCAGGAGATTTCATAATGATGAGAGAGGAGGGAAGAGAAAGATGAGAATCTGTAACTACTTCAGATCCAGGGAAGTTTATATTCTCAATACTTGTTACACTTCTAGCTTCACATGTCCTTCCCAAATTTTCAAAAACCTATATCCATGTTAAGCAGCTGAGTTAATGGAGAATTGAGGCAATGTAGTGAAAACAGATCCTGAAGCAGAATTCAATCTTTCTTTCATTTTATTGGTATTAAATACTAGTATAAGTGTGCAGAATTCAATCTTTCTTTCATTTTATTGGTATTAAATACTAGTATAAGTGTGTGTACTTTTTGAGCAGAGGGAGGATAGATTAGGTATCCGTTGTTTTTGACTGTTGTTATTTGTTTTAGGGTTTTTTCGTGGCTAGGCTCACTGAAGAGAATTTTGAACACGGATACGTTTCTTAATTTTATGTCTTAATGTCCTTCTACAGAGCAGAGTGGCCAAAAGAGCAGTTCATTCCACCATATATTCCCCGGTTCCGCAATGGTTGGGAACCCCCACTGCTGAGCTTCATGGGAGCACCGCTGGAACAGGATCTTTATTCGCTGTCTGAGTCTGTGGCAAGTCTAGAACATCAGCGCAAACACGAAGCAAAACGATCTTCCTCAGAGGTAAAGTTTTTAAATGTCACCTTTTGTGGAAAGTGCAATAGTCCATGCATTCTCCCATAAGTCTGATTGTGAGTTCTCATTTTATTGATCTGAAGGTTGTTCTAGAATCAGTGACTAAATGTCCTGCTGCCCTTAGTTACCTCTCTCCCCTCTTGGTCCTTGTTGTGACAGTTGCTCTGTTCCCTGTGAAGCCCGGCCCCAGCCCATCACATCCCTTGCAGCCTGCGGCCCTCCCTCCACCGCGCCTGCTGGTGTTCCCCGAGCCCTGGGGTGATCCTGTCTTTTTGTGTTGGGTACTTTCTCTCCTGGTCAGGAAACTGCCCTACCATTGCTTGGCTTATTCTTTCTGTTTTCTTCTCCCATCATGAACACCTCAAGATAGTTCTCTGATCTGAGTTCCTTGCAGCCTGTCCCAACCACCTCTTTGCCAAATGCCCCATTTCTTTCTTTTATTTTTTTGCCTAGTTCTAAATCTCTAAAGTCCTATCAGCTTGGCTGAGGAAGCCAAAGTTTCTCCTGGACTCTGGTCTCCAGGCTCACATGATTGTGTATAACACTATTACATCTTGAGGAGATCACCAAATGTATTGTCTTTGAAGTATTTAGTAAGCTTTTGAGTATAACCTATTTCGGGAGCAAATTGAGGGATTGAAATTGGGTATGTTGTCTCTTCATATGCCTTAAGAATGATTTTTCTGTGACTGTTCTTGTTCTGTCAGAAAAGGAAAACATTCTTTAAAGCTGAACCAAACCGAATAGGATGATCAGGACCCGAGGAATTAGATGAATGAGGTCTAGTTTGAAGAAGAAACAGTAAATGACGACTAGATCCTTCTTGAAGTCTTGTTCATTTCCTTTATGTAATTCTTTGATTAATTTTCTCAGACTACTGTGGGTGTTTATAACGTGGCAAACATGATGTGAAGGAATAATTAGAAAACCAGACTAAATCCTCACATTTAAGGAAAAACATTTATATAAATTAAGTTTCTTAAAATCATTCCCTTGGATATTAATTGTAATATTATAGAAGATTGGTTAAACAGACATTTTTCTAAAGAAGATATCCTGATGGCCAACAAGCATGAAAAGATGTTCAGCATCATCAATTATTAGGGAAATGTAAACCGAAACTACATTGAGATATCATTGTGCACCTGTCAAAATTAAATATTTTTTATATTATTAAAAAGACAAGAAATAAATGTTGGAGAGAATGTGGAGAAAAGAGAACCCTCGTATACTGCTGATGGGAATGTAAACTGGTGTAGCCACTGTGGAAAACAGTGTGGAGATTTCTCAGAAAATTAAGAAAAGGGCTACCATATGATCCAGCTATTCACTTCTGGGTATTTATTCAAAGAATAGGAAAACACTAATTCAAAAAGATATATGCACCCCTATGTTCATTGTAGCATTATTCACAATAGCCAAGACATGGAAACAACTTAAGTGCCCATTGACAGATGAATGGATAAAGAAGATGTGGCAGGCACACACATACATGCATATGTAAATACATACATACAATGGAATACTACTCAGCCATGAGAAAGATGAAATCCTGCCATCTGCAACAGCATGGATGGATCTCAAGGGCATTATGCTATGAGATAAGTCAGACAGAGAAAGACAAACACTGTATGATTTCACTCATATGTGGAAGGTAAAAAACAACCACCACCACCAAACACATAAATACAGAGAATGGATTGGTTGTTACCAGAGGGGATGAGGAGTGGGGAGAGGGTGAAATGGGTAAAGGGGGACATTTGTATGTTGACGGATGGAAACTAGAGTTTTGGTGGTGAACACCATGTAGTGTATACAGAATTTGAATTATAATGATGTACACCTGAAGTCTATATAATGTTATAAACCATTGTTGCCTCAATTAAAGGAAAAAACACTGTATAATGTACTTTAATTACTTAATAGATTAGTGATACATGGATAACATTTAATATGTGATTTTGATATTTTTATATACACATATTATTAAAATTTATATATTACCTGAGAAAATCAAATTCTGAAAGTGTCAAAAAAAATAAAGCAAACATACTGCTTTGAAAATAATTTTTTCGAGGGTAAGTGTTTTTTCTTCTGGCTGCATGCAAGGGTAAAGGTGGACTCTGTAACTGCTCTTTCCTCTAAGTGAGTGGTTAAGAAGATGACCTCACAGCTCTGGGCATTGGTTGGGAGGCATTCACCTCTATCTGGATTTTAGAGTTTAGACCTCATCACCATGAATTTTCTTTCCTCAGAGAGGGCAACTTTTCTAGAAGATGTCATCAAACATGAAATTATGATGCACTTGCTCTTGCTTTAGTTACAGCTGACTATTTTCAAATCAGAAATTTCTGGCATACCGTCTTCATAACTTAAATCACAAAATATATCCATTTAATAATGTATGCCTCGGAAATTCACTTTTGTGAGTTCTTTTTCAATTTGTGCCTTTAAAGAGAGAGTAATATGCTCTGCGCTTCCAGTGTAAAAGTTTGTCTACTCTCGCTGAATAAGTAATTTTTAAAGAAGAATTACTGAGAATCTTTTCTTGTAACGAGTTATCATTTTCCTCTTGTAAACTATTTTCCATTTTATGGCGTAAGTACTTATTCAGAGGTTTAAAAAAGTAAATGAAAAGCTCCTGCTAGCGGTTTTAGGGCATTTTATGCCTTAAGATTTTACTGGAAAAGAGGGCAAGTAATGGTGATTTAAAATGCATAAAAAATGCAATCATTCCCAGAAGAAAGGTTTTATTATACTTTGTTGCTGCTAAAATAAATACACACAGGACAAGACTTGGATGATTCAAATCTGGTGGTTTTCTTTAGAATTGAAAGGCATAGGTGACATGGAGTGGCAAATACGGGTGGCAACACTTAGCTTCTTTACTTCCTCTGAAGCAGCAGCCACCCTTAACAAGGTTGTGTAGTCATCACTGTTAGTAATTTGTGATTATTTCACCCCGCCCTTCTAACATTCCCGATTACTCTCAGACCCAATGACTTCAGACTGGCTGACCTCACTCTGTTATGGTCAGAGCTAGGCAACAGGTGTGAGTGATTCTAACAGTTTTGTATACACCCCTCCTTATAACAACCTTTCATAAAAACTTGCCTAAACATCTACTGCCTCTACTCTCTCTTACGGAAATAATGAACTGAATTAATGAAGCCATTTATTTTTTATTTTGACTTTGTTGAGGTATAATTGACAAATCGTAAGATATTTAAAGCGTACATCTGGTGATTTGGTACACATATACATTGAGAAAGGATCCCCCCCATCTAGATAATTAATACATTGACATATCCATCACCTCATATATTTATTGTTTTAGGGGGAGGTGAAACACTTAAGTTCTACTCATAGCAAATTTTAATGATACAAATTTCAATTGTACAATACAGTGTTATGAACTAGAGTCACCATGATTTACATTAGATCCTCAGACCTTAATTCATTTATAGCTGAAAGTTTGTACCCTTTTACCAACCTCTCCCTATTTCCTCCAGCCCTTGGCAACCACTTTTCTCTTTTGTGTTTCTATGAGTTTGATTTTTTTTTTTTAAGATTCTACACATAAGTGATACCTTGCAATATTTGTCTTTTTCTGTCTGGCTTATTACACTTAGCATAATGCCTTCAGGGTCCACCCATGTTGTCACAAATGACAGGATTTCCTTCTTTCTCGTGGCCGAATAATATTCCATTGTGTGTATATATGTATGTATGTATGTATGCATATATATATATAGATAGATAGATAGATAGATAGATAGATAGATAGATAGATAGATACCACATCTGCTTTATCCATTCATCTGTTTATGGACCCTTAGGTTGTTTCCATATCTTGGCTATTGTGAATAATGCTGCAATGAACATGGGGCTGACTGTAGATATTTCTTCAATTTCCGTCAGTAATATACCCAGTAGTGAGACTGCTGAATTGCATGGTAGTTCTATTTTTAATTTTTATGATACCTCCATACTGTTTCCCATAGTGACTGCACCAATTTACATTCACATCAAGAGTGCACAAGGGTTACCTTTTCTCCACACCCTTGCCAACGCTTGTTATTTCTTGTCTTTGTGATGATAGCCATCTCAACAGATAGGAGGTGATATCTCATTGTGGTTTTGATTCACATTTCCCTGATGATTAGTGATACTGAGAATCTTTTCATTTACCTGTTGGCCATTTGTATGTCTTCTTTGGGAAAATGTCTGTTCAGGTCCTCCGACCATTTTTTAATTGGATTGTTTGGCGTTTTTTTGCTATTGAGTTGTATGAGTTCTTTATACATTATGGGTGTTAACTCCTTATCAGGTATATGATTTGCAGGTATTTTCTCCCATTCTTTAAGTTGCCTTTTCATTTTCTTGATGGTTTAAGCTAAGGAATTTAAGTGGTGAAAATTGTTTATTTGTATTTTTGTGTTAAGTGTATTCCAGTGACGAATATTCCAGAGTAATATAATATGGGTAATTTGACATCAATACTGGTCCATCGGGGAAATCTCAACTATTCTGTCTGTGGATAAGCTCAGCCCTACGCCTGCCAATTTTTTCATCAGAATTAACTATAGTAAACATGTGTCTGATACTTTTCTAAAATATTCCCAATTTCAAATATTTTGCCTGAGTAAATCTATAAATAATCGAAATAGCCAGAAATTCCATTGCTTCACGGTCTATCGTGCAATCCCCATCCTTCATTTTACATAAAGAAATAATACAAAGTCTTTAGGTGAATGTTTTTTTGGTTGTTTCTTTGTTTTCCCCCCATAGCTCTAAAACCATGCTGCTCCCTGGGACCCATAGACCTCAGCTCTCCCTAGGGGTAGCCTGGTAGCCCAGTACTATTGACCATCAAGATAAATGTGTTTCTGCCTTTCTGCATTTCCTTCAACAGTAAATCTGATAATAGTGCTGTCATTCTTTAACAAGTAAAAAATTGTGTCTATGTACATTTTAAAAATGAGAAAAATGGTATAATTTTAATGCATAGAGTTCATATAATTTTCCAGTGACAGTATTTGCTTTGCCAGAGGGGTAAAGGTCTGTGTCTTAAACATAGAGAGCAAGGATTAAGGGTTTTATTCCTGTTGTTTTTAGACCATTTTTATACAAGCTGTTAAAGTCTGCCTAAAACCAAAGTCACCTATTACTGAAATTCCTGAGGAAAGAATTTATTGCTTTTGTACCTGGCTATTTCCAGAATTAAGATTTAGCCTTTGCATTAATTGCTTTCCTTACTACTTAGGGCTTTACAAGTAGGTGTACAAAAATGTATCACCGCCATTTCATAATTTATTAACATAATGGTCAATCACTTGAAAATGAAACTGACCACAATATCGTGGCGGGTTCTTGTTGACTGATGTTAGTGCTCATTCAAATAGTATTGCTGATTCTTTAACCTCCCCTCCTGTCTTTCAGCAATCCAGTCTATCAGAGTATCCTGCAGCTGATGGGTATGCATTCAATAACATTTACTCAAGAGGGTCGCATCTGGATCAAGGGGAAGCCGCCGTTGCTTTTAAGCCAACTCCTAATCGCCATGTAGATAGGTAACGTTTCATGGGCACCATTTGGAGAGCTGTGGATGACTGTTTCTGGTTTAGTGCAAATAGAGGTGACAGTGTCTGCATTGTTCACTGCTTCTTTAAGCTTTCCATCTGTTAATTATTTTATAAAGTTACGTTTGTTCCTTTTTAGAACTGGCTTTGATGAACAAAAGATGTCTGGACCTCCAGTGTGTAATTTAGTGCAAATGCTTTTAGATGACTTTCTCTTTTTAAGAATATGCTTCTGACAAAATCTGTAAATCAAGAAGAAAGGAGAATTGTTCTGAAACTCTCTGTTAGTTGGTACCAGATGGTCTCTAAGGATCTTTCCAGCCCTATAACTTTTAAAGGAAATAATTTCCATCTTTCTCTCCCCCAACAAAAACTAAATCCCTTCCTTTAGATAGAAATATTTAAACTAAATATAAGTTAAATATTTAAACTGAGTCAATGCCTTATTTGCCATTCTTACCATTTCATCTTATTATATTTTATTTTTACTTTCTAGTTTTACATTTCATTTCTTTTCTCATATTTTCACTCTTAAAAAAATTCAGTATAGGCAAAGATGGAGAATTGAGGTAAGGAAGAAATAAATGAAGTGGAATAGGTTCACTTTTTCAGTCTTGTTTTCTAGCCACTGCAAGTGAGGTTTACTTAGAGGCCAACCCCTATACCAAAGAGAAAGAAAAGGAGGTGAAATATTGGTCACAAGGATACAGGAGATGATCATCAGATGAAGTGGAGTAGAGAACTGGTCCTAGGACTTTCCTACCTCAAAGCCTCTCTTAGCACCATGTTGCATGCCCTTTGTTTCTTCTCAGTATACTCTTTTCTTAATAGAATCTAAATAAAGTGAGATTTAAAATTTTTGGTTTTTGTCGGGAATGATGACAGAGGTATTAAGTAACTGATGTGCAAATTATACAGGTATAACTCTTAAGGGCAACAGTAGCATATTAAATTTGGTACAAAGAAAAATCAATGAATAATACGTTTTGAAAATGCCAACATATGAAATGAGTTTTAATTATAGATTCAATTTTTAGTAGATATGGGTGAAAATCAGTTTGGATATTTAAAAATTATTGCATTGAAATTCTTCTTGACTAACTCATTACTCATCCTATTATTTTCTTTTTCCTTTTTTCTGTCTTAGCTGTCAATATTCTGGAAATTATTTCAGATTAGTAATTCTTACCTTTTCTTTTTGTTCCATTGCTCCAGTAAATTGGGATGGTTTTTCACAGCTAAGCAGCTAGAAAACCACTTGAGTACCTTTCTCATGTGTGTTCAGAGTTATAGTACGTATTGATAGTAGAAAACTTTTATCATGTTCTAAGACCACATCTAGCACGTTGTGGCCACTCAGTAAGTGTTTGTAGGTTTATTTGATTGACTTACTGAATGACTGAACAGGTACATGATTGTGTACCTAACATTTCAAAGTCACTACCTCTCTGTCCTTCACCTGCAAATCTATTGTAAGGTATAGTATTACTGATGGAAAAACCCTCTACCATTTATTTTGGGTAGCTTATCACAAAGCCTTTTAAAAGTTTACCTCGATCTTTATAGAGTATCAGGGGAGTAGGTATACCTTTGACTTACTGATTTAGTCATATCTCTGTACCCTACCTACTTCCAAAATGGATTCAGGCAGCTCCCTTAAATGATATTCAGTTAAAGTAATGTAAATGTTACGAATTAAATAAATAAAATACAAAATTAAAAAATCAAAAGTGAGCATAAGAGTTAAATAGTTGAGGTATAGGTTGACACTGTGATTGAATTTCAAATTTGTCTTTGAACTTCATCGTTGTCTGCAAAAAGAGAAACATAATCATTTACTATCATTAGGAAAAGGAAGAAGTATATATCAATTCATTAGGATAAACAATGTTTTTCTTAGTATTAAATCCTCAAAAATATTTATCTCATGGAATTTTACATAGGATATGAGCAATGATGTAAGGAACATTATTTTTAAACATATTTTTGTCCCTCATTTGGAGAATACTGTGGTGAATTTCAGAAGGTTTCTTTTAGTAACCTTTGATAAATAAGAAATGTAAATGGAATTTAGGGAAAAAAATTACATGAAGGAGTATTCAAGTATATAGATATTAGAGTTGTCAAAATTTAGCCAGAGAGAATTTTTTTAAAAAATACATTGAATAGTAGGTGGATTGTATATCTCACTTGTCTGTCCTTATGGATTGCCTCTCTCGGCTGGGCTATCCTAATAGGAGCTGGATAGTTGATAGATACCTGGATCATTGATGTTCTATGTTGCTAAGGAAATTTGTCATCATTATTGCAAAAACCATCTGAAAGTTCTGGTCTGATGTGAAGTACACAGAGGTTTGGAATTTGTTTTTCTAATTATTACTATTACTAACCTTAACCTCTATTACACATGAAGAAATGCAGTAAATACCATATGAAGTATACAGTCATGCATCACTTAACCATGGGGATAC
This sequence comes from Equus przewalskii, assembly GCF_037783145.1. Classification (NCBI taxonomy): domain Eukaryota; kingdom Metazoa; phylum Chordata; class Mammalia; order Perissodactyla; family Equidae; genus Equus; species Equus przewalskii. The sequence goes on along the minus strand of NC_091835.1, from coordinate 44,167,867 downwards.
AGTCTGAGAAATGTGTCCTCAGGAGATTTTGTCATTGTGTGAACATCACAGAGTGTACTTAGGCAAACCTAGATGGTATAGCCTACTGCGCACCTAGGCTATCCAGTACTGATCTTATGAGATCACCATTGTATATGTGGTCTGTCATCGACCGAAACCTTGTTATGCAACGCGTGACTGTATTCACTTTTCAGTGAAATTACCATGTCATTAGATACACCACCTGTTGAATTCAGACCCCTTAAGTTTATTTTTTGCCCAGCCGTAGTTTGTGCATTTTAATTGTAAGACCTCCAAACTTTCTTTTAGTTCTCATATTCTGTAAGACATAATAAAACTAAACTACTATCTAAATAATTGGTCAAAATGTTTTCTGGTAGGGATTGGCTTGCCTTAATGTTTTACTTCTATTTTCAGCCTCTAGGAAGAGCTAGCAGAAAATAATCTTTTTTCTTTCTTTTTATAGAAATTATGATCCAGTCAAAACACAACCCAAGAAATATGCCAAATCCAAGTATGACTTTGTGGCAAGGAACAACAGTGAGCTCTCAGTTCTGAAGGATGATATTTTAGAGGTAGTAGAATTTTACCTTTTTTATGCTCTTCATAAAGTGGATTTATTGTATTCCTCTCTTGGTATATATCTAACCCTTCCCCAAAGAAACCTTCCTCAGAAATCAGACGTCAAGAAGTTATTCTTCAGTATTATTTTATTTTACCAGTGATACACTATGTTATAGATACCTGTATCTCTTGAGGAGAGTTAGCTGCTTTATCCATCTTCTGTTTGTTTGGGGGAGGACGGAGGTTGGATTTCTTTACTCATTTTTCTCTCTTCTTTTTTCTGGGCTTTATTCATTTGGGAATCAAGGCTAGTTATCAATTCAGATGTAGATGTACCATAATAATTTAATAAGAAAAAACTTTTCCTTCCTCCTCTCCTGTTACCCTTGCATAGACATACCCAACAGTGAGTGAGCAGGCTGGGAATAATCTACCATGCCTTCTGAATCTCCTTCTTAGGTTGTAACTGAGAGTTCATCTTTTTTTTTTGAGGAAGATTAACCTTGAGCTAACATCTGCCGCCAATCCTCCTCTTTTTGCTGAGGAAGACTGGCCCTGAGCTAATATCCGTGCCCATCTTCCTCTACTTCATATGTGGGACGCCTGCCACAGCATGGCTTGACAAGCAGTACACCCAGGATCCAAACTGGCAAACCCCAGGTTGCCAAAGCAGAATGTGTGAACTTAACCGCTGCACCACTGGGCCAGCCCCAAGAGTTCATCTTTTTTAATATATAATGTGGGATGGTCACAATAACTTTTGTAAAAAAAAAAGTGATTTTCACACTTTTCCTTTCTATTCCAAAGGTGGTTGACAATAGACCTTTCCAAGAGAGTCATGTTAGTCACCTATAGTACTTCAGATAATGCAAATAGTTAAATATTTTTGGGAGGTAATATGGAGTTTGGGTAGATTCTTGATAGTGGTCCCACTCGTTTTCTATACTAGTAATTGTAATCTTTAGTGTAATGCCTGAGAATCATTCAACCCGCAGTATGTTGATGCAAAGTCAACTTATTAGAAGTGAAAAAGTTTCTTGGTCTAGGAATAAAAATTGAACTTCCTTCAATTTTGGCTTTGGTGCAGAAATGATGCCTTTATTTTCTTGCTTGATGGCAGATCCTTGATGATAGGAAGCAATGGTGGAAAGTTCGAAATGCAAGTGGAGAATCTGGATTTGTGCCAAATAACATTTTGGATATCGTGAGACCTCCAGAATCTGGATTAGGGCGTGCTGATCCACCTTACACACATACCATACAGGTAATTATGATTTCTTAGCAGAATTTACAAATTTTCGAATTCGTTACTCTTAAACAGAATTTAAACATCTTTAGTGGGTTAATCATTTTGGGGCTTAATTGGTGGTACAATTTACACAGTTTTTTCCTAGGGTAATCGGTGGGCAGAGGTGAGAGACATAGGGAAGAATTACACATGTTTTCTGATTTACTTCTTCAGGAAATTGCTCACAATGTTTACCATTCAATGACTCTTTCTCTGAATGCTATTTTTTTCACCCTACCATATTTCTGACGTTTGGAGAAATAGTATTTCCGCCTCTTTCCTCTTACCCATAGCTCTCCCACCCGATGGCTTCCTCTTGGTAGAGGATGGTACTGAGAGAGCGGCTGGAGTCTCCAGCACTTCATCTTCACCAGACTTTGCTCTCATTCTCTTCAATGTTCTGCCACAGACTAACCTTGAACTTGCGTTCATCTCACCTTACACTAACACATGAGTATTTGTTCAGTTGCACTATAATAATTTTTCTTTCTTGAATTCAAGATTAAAATGTGGTTATGATATGCGTTAGATGGGCCAGGCTTTCTCTTCTTGATCATTGAATAATTCTTGAGTCCCATGCCATGTTTTCAGGATTTCAGTGACCCTGGTTATCTCATTCACCCTGACACCTGAATTCACTTGTTATTAAAGTTTTGGGATTTTTGGCCTGTGGCAGAATCTCTAGAGTCGGATCTGCCAACAGAGACAAGATGGATGGACTACCCTCTGAACCTGTGTTGGCTTCTTTCTCATGCCTCCAGGAAGAATTCTTTCAATTTTCAGAATCTTGAGCAAAGATCACATCTGACCCCCTAATAATGCCATAAATTCGAGAAGAAGCCAAAGCTGCATAGAGTATGCAGTGAAACAGTTAATTTCCATTCCTAGGCTTAGCAAAATACAGGTTGTCAAAACCCAGAATTGTGTCATGTGCTGCCATGACCGTTCTTAAGTACTTCTGGCTCCTCATGGCATTCGAGCCAGTACAAGTCCTGGACTTATCCAGAGTGACTTTTGGCCTTATTAGAATCCAGGAACCAAGCAAACATTTAAAATAAAGAATTGGTGTACAATTTATATATCTTGATAACTTAAAGTGATGGCAATGGAAATTTAGTTTGCTGTGCTTATGTTTTGGCTGGCCTGACATCCATATATATTATGTACTTATTTTATGTTCGTCATTTGTTATTAGCTGTTGATGCCAAAGAAGGAGTTTGAGTTATTCAAGGTATGGTCTACTCCATTTACCATGGATTTTTGAAGTGAATTTTCTAACTTAGTTTTAATACCTTTTTCTTTCCTAAGTTCCTCCTTTTCTGATTTTGAGATGTGGTTTCTCAACATCCTATAGGCTTCCGTCTGGTTTGTAAATGCCAGTTCTTCATGTTCTTTCTGTTAGAGTGCCTTAAACAGTGTTTAGAGTGTATGCTTGAAATGGATGCCTAAAGTAATGATAGAGTATATACCTTTTGAGCTGTAAGGACTGTTTTTAATACTTAACTCATGATAAACTATAAGAAACACTATTTACCAGGAATATCCTTAGTTGCTGTATGTGAACAGAAGCCAAGAGTTTATATTTTAGGTGTTAAAAACAATTATTCAAGTTTGTTTTTCTTTGTGTGCGTGGTTGCTAGAAATGGGCAAACTCCAGTAAAATAAGATACTTAAAACTGGCAAATAATGTAAATTCTAAATATTTTCCCCCACCTGCGATTTCCTAAGGAGTTTAACCTCTCTTACCTTTTCCTGTTTACTGTTCAGTCTTGCCTTTTTCTTCAATCCTGATTCCTTGCTTGAGCCATAAGTTGGCTTTTCTGTTTAAATGTTGCTTCTGTCTAAAATTGAACCAAAACTGTTAATACCTACCATAGGTAGAGAGAGTACTTGTTTGAGAACATAAAATCTATTCCTCCTTTCGTGAACAGAGCCTCATCTTATATTTTTGTCACCTTTGGCACAACCAAGAACTTTTTTAAGTGCTCACAAGTTTCAGGAGTTTGTTTTGCCCTTTTACGTAAATAGAAACTTGTGAGGATTTCCTGCTTGGGCTATTTCCCTTTAAACTTTTCAACACTATCTCACTGTCTTCTGAAAATTTCTGGCTGCAACGCTGAATGCAGTGATGTATGCAGAAATGTGTACAGAAGCTCTTGTGTGTGTGTGTGTGTGTGTGTGTGTGTGTGTGTGTGTTTAGGTGGAGGGAAGCACTTTTACAAGGCATTAAAAACAATCTATTTTTTAACACCTCCTGAAAGTTTTGGGCTGAGGCCAACCAAACCACTAGACTTTGTCAGATTTTAATAAGCAAGCTTGACAATCTGCTATCTGGCATACATACTGCTCTAAAAGGATTCCTGTTCTCAAAGCATTTATAACACACACACAAAATGACTAGATAGAGTAGGAAGGAAAAGAAAAAAGTTCCTCATAAATATGTGCCCATCATTTTGTATCTCTACGACATTACCAGATACATTCATCTAAAATGTCTAAAGAAATTTCCTGCAGCCTATTTCAGAATGACAAAAAAGCTACCACCATGTTTATGTAAATTCTAGAGATCCTAACATCCTAACTTATAGACTGCCACTGGATTACAAACATAGCAAAAGCAATTCTGTGTCTTATTCATCTTTTCATTCATTCACCCCAAAAATATTTATTGAGTGCCAGTGTCTCGCACTTGATAAAAAGAAAGACAGAAAGCATAGCACTGATCAGATCCTGCATAAAGCATGCTGTCTGGAATCAAATCTCCAGGCCACCTGCCATGGCTTTACTCCTCCCTTTGTGCTTGTGTATTAGGAGCAGCCACCATCTCTCTTCAGAAATGGCCAACAACACACTTTTTCCCATGGCTCTTCCATCCGATGGTATAAAAGTATTTGAAGAAACTTAAAGAAACTTCTTACAAAAACATTTTAGATCCCTGTACTATACTGCAGAAAGATGCTCATGCTGTGTGCCAGGCATTGTTTAAGGACTTATCAAAGACTGATTCATTTAATTCCCACAACAACCTTATGTGCTAGCACATTTTATATATGAGTAGACTAAGGTACAGAGAAGTAACTTGCCCACAGTTACACAGCTATGAGAAGCCAGGATTGGGACCCAGGAATCAGAGTCCATGCTCTGATGTACTCAACTGTTATAAGGAATAGTGCTTAGAAAAGGTTGTCATCTCATTTTGTATAGACATGGTTTTTCACTATATGAATGCTTAAAGTGAGATCTTCTCAGAATAGCTTTACCATGCATTGTACTGTGATAAAAGTTGATCTGATTAGACACCATTTTTGAAATTGGATTTTTGCCTTATGCATCCATTCCTTGGATTTCATGAATTCTTTCTCTTTTTTTTTTTATCATATAGGAAAATGATCCAAATTATATAATTCACTTACAAAGTAGACATTTTTTGAATGGTGGGAGTAAAGGAATTAGATGTGAACTATTTCCATGTAGCATCTGCAAGCCACCAAATGTTTTAAAAATGCACATAATTATGACTTGTTTTCATACCCTCTGTTTCCTATACGGAAGAAGTATATATCTGAATAATGGCAGACCCTGGGTGAAGGGTGCAAGAGCAGCCCTTGCCTGTTGTTCACACTTTGGGTTAGAGATTCTCTTCTGATGGCAGGGATGCTAGTCCCTGGCACCAGTAGTGAGGGGTAGGTGTTGAATTGCCACCCGCCATCCCTGAGAGTCCAGGCTATTTAATATCCTCACATTTGAAGTGATTTTTAACAACTCTGTAAAAACAGCCATTCCCACCTAATGTGTTTCCCCCGTGGCTTCAGCAAAGATTTAAAAATAAAAGGGAGGGAGGTAATAGAGAATATGTGAAAGATATGGAACTTACAAAAATGTTGGATGAAACCACAGGGAAAAGGAAGTAAATGCTTATGAGAGGTTATGGAGAAATGAAGATAAATAACATATCTTTTGATAAAAATTTTGTTGTAGCACGTTTGAGGGCTTTATAGTATTTTAGCTGGGCAAGAAACGCACATCAGGGTGCTTTCTCCCCATCTGGCATCTACTTGCCACATGAAGTTTCCTGATATTTCTTTTGACTTGATTTCCAGACGTCCAGCACTGTGGCTGTTCATCTACGAGAATTACCCTTTGGCCCATATAGAGTCTCATGTTATATGCCAAGGACGGAAGCCAGACCCTCCCCTGCTATTATGTCTAGTGCACTCAAAGGCTTGACTGAAGAAGTCTTTCATTTATGATTAGTTATTAAGTCTGTGTGCTTATTATTATTATAGATAGTCTTCCTCTACCAAGATGCAAATAATTATGAATGTCTGGTCATTCTGGTCCTTTAAATTCAACAGAGAGTTTCCCATCTTTTCTATTTCCTAGCAAGAGGTACTATGACATTGTGGAAAAAAAAACTGAATCTAGGTATTGGTAGACGAGGATTCTAGTCCTGGTTCTGCCACGAACTAGCTGTGTGACCTTAAAGAAAGCATTTTAGTTTTCTGTACTTGAGTTTACTCAGCTTTGAAATGGAAGGGGACACATTTCGTGATCTCCACAATCCAGTCTAGGTATAAAATTTTGTTATTTTCTATATGCATGTTTAAATAGCCCTAAATTAAAAGTAGAAATATTTTCTACAGGTGACTCCTGAGCCACTAGCACTACTAATTTCAGCCCATGTTAGGAATACTCAGTTTTTCAAGCTCAGTCCAGACATTCAGAGATAACTGGACAGAGAGCGATCGTTTTCCTAAAGATGCCTTCATGTTCATTCCAGCAGACCAACTTCCTGATGATATCCAGTTCTTTAAAATTTACGACATTTTTTGATTTTAGTTTTTTAAGATTAATCTCAGAACTCTATTCATCTATTAATTAGAGGCATGGTTTTTAGATAAGGATGGTTACTTTTTATTCTGCCCCATGTGTTTACATTTTCCCAAATATTTCTTGCAATAATTTGAACAATACCCACTCTCTCTTTATATATATATACATATATATGTATATAAACTACTGTCCCACATTCACATGTGCAGAATGATAAAATTTAAAAACTTTTAAAATTTGAAATAATTTTTAAAATTATAAAATTTTCTGTATTTGTTTAGACTGCTTATTAGTTTATCTCACTAAAACACACCATAATATATATTTCCTTTTGTAAGAAGAAGAATTTGCCTTACATTTAATGAGCTCTAGTTGTGTTCTTTTTAAGCTATAAGAATGAGATGAGCCTATATCTTAATATTTTAAAAACACAATAATATACATATAGTTACTGAAATAGTCTACACTGTTTATACTGTAGTGTGAGTCTATATAATTAGTTTTCCATGGCTAGATAAGAGTGATGGAAATTAATTACATATTTACAAGCTTACAAGCTCCTTCACCGGTTGATTTGTGGGCAGGTAATTTTACTGTCAAAAACTAATTTGCTCATGTTTTTCTGATATTTGATGTAAAGCATAATTGATATTATTTTAGTTCCATCTTCTCTATTAATTTTCTCATTTGATGTGATTTGCTCCATTTTCTAATAGCAATTACTTGGCGAGCTGTCAGAGGTAACCCATATTTGTTCTCTCATGGCACTGCTTTTTAATATAATCTTTTGGATTCAATCTCTGGACTGAATGCCCTCCAAATGTTCCAGCTGTGCCTAGTTTTCATTTGCAGAATTCCAAAGAGACTAAATTTAGAGGAAAAACATGTAGGTTAAATTTTTAAGAACAGTGCAATTTTAATGGCTTTGTTGGGCTTGCTTGCATAATTTCCCCGCTGAAGCAGTATCTTACAAATCAGGAACTTAATCTCTAAATAACTTTCTTTAATCCTTGAGAATTTCTACTCAGCTTTAATGGCTAAAGAAAAGTGACTCATTCCAACTTAATTATCAATAGGAGAGAACATTTTCCATGGGGTCTAGTAATTCTGACTTCTTTCACAGAAAGAGAAAAAGCCAAAAAGAGAAAGAACTTTAAATATATTTGTGGGAGATAAAAGGCAAGGGTTAGGAAGTGACAGTTAGGGTACAAAAGTAGGTCCACAGCAAGGTGACCAGTCATTCCAGTTTGCTCACAACTGAGGGGTTTGGAGGGATTTTCAGTGCTGGAACTGGGAAGTCCTGGGAAACAGGGAGAGTTGGTCAAGATGTCATTATTGGATTTGGAGCTTCAGCACCCTTCGTTTGGGAGAAGAAAGTTCAGGAGTTAGTTCTGCCCTCCAAGACTTTCCATAAGTTGAGGGTGCATTGGAATCATCAATTCTCTACCTTCAACCAAACGTAGCCAAGGGACAGAAATAACGAAGGGAAGAGCTGTAATTGGGTGGTAGGTAAAGGAGAGTGAGGCAGATAGGGAGGGACATAGAAAAGTGTCAAGAGTCAATGCAGATTCTGTTTCCTCCACACCAAGAATGACATCAGTTTCCACGGAAAAGCTGCCTGGATTGCTGTTTCAGACAGGTTGTAATGATTTGAGGAAGGCACTTTCCCCCCTTTCCATTCCAGGGGTGGGAAGCATGAGGCAGCAAGAGAGATCAAGAAAAGGGGACAATATGCAAGTAGATAAAATGTATGACATAATTCATGAAAAATTTTCATATGGTTTCTCTTTACTTTAATCAAGTATATATCTAAGCCTATTATTCTGTTAGGTTATCCTGATAAAGCTGCATTATAGAGCAATGACAGATGAATGAAATGAGGCACAGAAGATTTGGTGCGCCTGTCTTCAGTCTCTAATGTAACAATAACACAACCATACTCAGTTTTTCACATTATTATTTGATGGATAGCAGAACACTAGCTGTTCGTGTTTTTATGAAAGCAGAAAATGTGAGTCATCATGAAATGCAGAGCTGATAGTATTTTTTGTTTGCTTCTTTAAGCTTTAAAAACAGTAAACTGTGACACTTTTGAAATCCTGCTGTGAGAATTCACTAGCCCTTCATGAAATTATGTGCAAAGGACATTCTTTTCAAGGGAACATTGCATATACTTTAATCAGATGGCTTTGGTGTGTGCTAAGTGTTACATTTTGGTGATGTTTGCTGTATTTTGATTGCTTTAAATATTTTATTGGCCCAAATATAGGAACATTGTTTTGTGGGGAATAATAGTAATGATATTAAATGCTAATATATTATTGAATATATCAGAAATGTTTCTAGGTCCTGGATGCTCAAGGGGCAGCTGTCTCTCTTTCTCTCCCGTCTAACTCCGTGGCTCACCCTATGAATCTTAACCCCTTGTTCCTTCCCTTCCTCTCTGCCTCTCCCCTCCCTTTCATCCCGTTCCTTCCCGTATCTGGCAGCCTTATAAAAACTTCTTTCAGTTCCACTTCCATCCCTGCTTTCTGCCCTTCCCACCTTGTCCACCCCACTGGCTGGTGAGTGGTAGCTTTTAAAGAGACAGAAAACATCTAGGGCTCTTTCCCACACTAGTTTCCACAGGTGTTACTCATTTGCTGTGAAGGCCACTATGATGATGGTTGGTGTGCTGTTTTCTGAGTAGTGATTTAATTAAAAAGTGGTATGTCTGTGTGGTGTGTACTTTCATGTTTTTGGTCTCTGTGGAAATTGGGGAGGCCTCTTTTAAAATCAATATTACCTTATATTTGGGCCAATTTAGAAATGAAAAGTAAGTACTGTTCGAACCAAAAGACCAGATTACCAAAAGGCGTACTTTTTGCATTTTATCTGCTAATCCTGAATTGTAGAATAATTAAAATCATGCCAGTGCAGTATCTAAACTTTGCCTAAATTATAAGTCATTGCTCTGTATCTTTGATTCTACCAAAAAAAAAAAAAGAAAGAAAAAGTGCCTTTTGAGAATTTGGAACTTGTTACAATGCAGATATCTAGTAGTTAAAATTATTTTGTTTACAGTTTTAACTATTTGTAGTTTAATACAGAATATGCACAAATACTATTTTGTAATAGCCTAACAATCATGATTAAAAATTACCCAGGGCTGGCCCTGTGGTGTAATGGCTAAGTTCAGTAAGCTCTGCTTTGGCAACCGGGGTCACAGGTTCAGATCCCAGATGCAGACCTACACCACTCATCAGCCATACTGTAATGGTGTCCCATATACAAAATGGAAGAAGATTGGCACAGATGTTAGCTCAGGGCTGATTTTCCTCAAGTGAAAAAAGAGGAAGATTGGCAAAGGATGTTAGCTTAGGGTGAATCTTTCTCAGGAAAAAAAGTTACTGAAAGCTATTGTGTATTCTAGCAAAGTCAAGTCCCCACATGGACTTTTTTCTAACATATTCTTTTGAGTTTAGTCATAAACATTTAAAGACCATACCATTACTGTCACTGCTGTCCACCGCAACATTCCCATTTTAACAGGGAAGATTTCTAATTTTAAGAAATTAGCATTAAGATGATGGCAGAAAGGGTTATAAATTGAAAAAGTTAACATTTTTGAATTACTTGTTTATTTTAAAGCATAGTTCTTTTATCTAGTGAAATGTTGCCCCTCTTCTTGACAAATTACTTGGAAACAGCATAATTAAAAATACGTTTGAATATAGCATACATTTAAAATAAGTAAGTAATGCTTTGTGTTATTGATACTTAGACTTCCAATGCAATTAGAAGTTATTGTTAGTGAAAATTATAAAATAATCATAAATCTTTTGACCTATCCTGGTCTTGTGTGATTCCAAGTTCAAATCTAGTTTTTTTTGACATTTATTACTGTTATTCATCCTACTATTTGCTATTGGTGTATCCTTTTGACTCCTTAATTTACATTTTGATTTTGAACAAATATGTAGAATATTTAAAAGATGATTTTTAATGATCATTATATCATATAGGATTGGAGAGATGTGTGTGTGTGTATACGCACATAAATTTGCTGTGGATTTGCAAGTAAGTTTACAAATAAACTGCCAACAAGGTCCTGTCAAAGTATAATTTGTTTTTTCCTAGCCTAGGTTTATATTTTTACAGTTTCAAATTAATCATTCGTCTTTTTATAGAAACAAAGGATGGAGTATGGTCCAAGACCAACTGATACTCCCTCTGCCCCATCACCTCCTCCAACACCAGCTCCTGTTCCTGTTCCCCTTCCACCTTCCACTCCAGCACCAGTTCCTGTGTCAAAGGTCCCAGCAAATGTAACCCGTCAGAACAGCAACTCCAGTGACAGTGGTTCCAGTATTGTGCGAGATAGCCAGAGACACAAACAACTTCCGGTGGACCGTAAGTTTCCCAGGGAGGCAAAAAATATACAGTTTTTTCTGCAAGTTAAAAGCACTGCTAAGTAAAATGTTGTTTATTATTGATTCTACTGATAATAAATATTCTTTATACTTGCATCATACTTCATGGATTGCAAAGATTTTTCACCTAGTTTCTCATCCTCCAAGTAATCCTGAGAAATAGGAAATTCTCTCTGCTCTCTAATGTGTGTATTTCTACACATATTCCAGCATATTGTGGTGACCGAGTGTAGACCCTGGAACCAGACATACTTGAGTTTGTATGTATAGGGAAACATCACTTACTGGCCATGTGACCTTCAACAATTTAATAATTCTCTCTATACCTCAATATCTGAAAAGTGGGGGAAAATAATAGTGTCTACTTCATGGGATTAGATCAGTCATTCTCAGCCAGGGGTGATCTTACCCTCAGTCCCAGGGACATTTGGTATTGTCTGGAGACATATTTTGATCACAATTGGGTGGATGCTACTGGCATCTAATAGGTAAAAGCTAGAGGTGTTTAGCAATGTCCTACAATGAACAGGACAGCGCCCCGCTAACAACAGAACTATCCGGTCCAAAATGTCAGTGGTGCTAAGGTTGCAAAACCCTGGTTGATTTTGACTAATAGGACACAGTACAAGCAGTCAATAAATACTTGCTGCTGTCATCATCAGTATCATCATCATAGTTTTCCTGGTGCTCTTCCTCATATTTGCTATTCTCCTATACATAAACACAATCACACTAGCTTAGTATAATCAACCTGCCAATAGCAGTTTCAAATTTGCCCTCCAAATTCAGATTTCATGTAATTTTAGACTTTGTATTTTCATTAACTTAAATTTGATTTTTCATATGAATGGTTTTATGAAAACCAGATTTAAAGAAGCTAAAAGAAAATATGTGATGGCCAACTTTGGATTATCCTTCTTAGTACTAGGGAAGAGCAGTGTAGATAATTTGAAAACTAAAAGTAATTCTAAGATAACTTTTATTTTGTTTTACCTAATATGGCTAGTCTGTTTATTCATCAAATTATGTTATTTTTAAGTATTATAAAATTACTTTGCTGTACTTATACTTGGTATCTAAAAATTCTTGGAAAACTAGAGCCAGGAAGATAGTTCCTCAATATGATAAAAGTATATAAAGGGTGTGTATGTGTGTGGGGGTGTGTGTGTGTGTGTGTGTCTGTCTGTCTGTCTGTCTGTATGTAAAGGATATCTTTCATTCTCTCAATATGACCTCTCCTAGGGCCCAATTCTGAATTCTTATATCCATATAAACATACTTTTTTACGTTTAGATGATTTTTAGATGATCAGCATGTTTCCATTTTCTTTCAATACTATCTGTATTGTTGGAAAAGGAATGACTCCTAAATTTGTCTTCTTATCAGATCTCATCTCTGATATCCAGATACATGTATTGAACTATTAACTTTATAGGTGAGACTGGATGCTTGAGATTCAAGTTCAAAACCAAATTTTTGAATCTTTCACTCCCATTTTCACCTTACTGTTTTTATCATTTCAGTAAATCATACTCACATCTTTTCTGTTGTGGTCAGTCTTGATAAATGAAAATATTTAAAAAAAGAAGACACAGAAACTATTGCTATTTAAATGTCCTAGAAATTCTGGTTAAATGCATAAGTGCAAGTCTACTTTTATACATTACTTACTGTCCTGAAGTGTGGCCAATTTAAATCACCTTCTTATCCAGATCTTGACCTTACCAAAAGAACCAGTGGAAAAATGAAGTTTGCGAAAAATTAACAACTCTTTCTGTGTAGCAAAAACAGTTGTATGTGTGTGTTTAATAATGCGTGTGTGTGTTTAAATATAGTATGCTACTAAATTTTTAAAAATATTTGTGTATATTTTTAAAAGATACTTTTATTTTTTTCAACGACACTAAAGACTTAGTTTTGAGAAGAGAAAGTTCTATAAATGTTTTTACTGATTTCCCTAAGGAAAATTTTCCCCCTAGAAATGACTGTTCTTTCTTCATTCTTGCCACAAGTTTATAACATGTCCCTCCTTCAATACGTCAGCACAGTAATCTTTGACACTGTGGCACTCTTTTTCCAGGCCTAGGATCAGAGTTCATAGGCATCCAGCCCCCATTCGGAACATATCTGTGGGTTGGAACAGCTTGTTCTTTGTCCTAGGCTAAGGAACTAAGAATAACCTAATGGGAAAGAGGCATAGTTAGAATATTTTAAAGACACAGAACTCTCCTGATAATTGTGACTCATCATTTTCAAGTCTGTTTTTCATAAGTAAAATGGTGACATTAGTGTATAAAACATAAACGTCTCTCCCCAAATTAACACATGTACTTGTTTCCTTAAAATAATAAAATTTTGCATTTACTTAAAGTTCCTTTTAAAGATATTTCAGAAATATACTTTGATGTTAAATAAATATATTTCTTTTTATAAAACAAGTATTTTCTTTCTTAAATTAATTTTTTATGGAGGTAACATTGGTTTATGACAAATATTTTCTTGATAGCTTTTTCTTGAGCACTTTTTTGGAGAACTTTTTTTCTGAATGAATGTTGGGGCTTCTCAACAGTCTTTTAGAACCAAAATAGACGTGTTTCTTTATTGATAGCCAGATTTCTTTTAAAATATACCTATTATGCTACCTACATTCTCTGCTTACTGCCTAGACTTATGATAAAAATAAAATGGAAAGCACTGTAAAGTGAATACTCACTCATAAAAATGTTACCAGAGAGCCCTGAACAAGGGAAAAAAGTTGATATGCCTGTTTTTAAATTGTAGCAAGTAGCAAGAGCCAGACAGACTCCTTTTGCTGCGTGTAACTGTGCGTGGTCTATTCAGACTGGCTGCTTGGAGCCATGTGTCATATAAGCTATTCAAACTGACTTGTCGCAGAATTCGGAAAGCTTCTCCTCTTGTCACTTTTGAAGATACCAATGCTTTAGTTGTTTTGCATTTCTTCCATTTCCTTTGAAATGTTAGTCCTTTTATCTGAGTTGAATCTTTTGTAATCTGAAGTGCCATTTTAGAAAGAGGTGTAAAGTTAGTCTGGTTTGTTGTTGCGGCTAGAACATTGCAAATGGAAACCAAAAGCCAGGAGCACATTAGAAGAGGTTTTTGTATTCTCTGGAAGAAGATTATGCTGGACTAGAGATGATCATGCAGTGGCTGAGTCAGTAGATGAGAAGATAAATCTTTTAGTGTGGTGATACTTTTTCTTTTGTATTCCTTTGAGATGTACTCATATGCTATATGGCAGTCTGACGTAGTGATTTAAAAGAGTTAACTAATGAAATGCATATAGTGTATTACTTAAATTTCATAATCAATAATATTCCCTCTCACTCTCTCTAGCCCCCTCATTCTTTCTCCCTCCCACTCTCCCACCCCTCATCCCTCCCTTACTTTTTCCTATTTCTCTTTCTTTTGACTTCTTCAAAAGGTCTCCTGAACACTGAGGCATTAGAAAAAATTATACTGAATTAACACGATCTGATTATTTCACACTTTCACTTATTTCCCAGAAGTACCAAAGGCTTTCAAAAACACTCTTCCTGAAAAAGAAAGATCATGGAACAATGGTCACAAAAAGCTCCATTAGTGACCAGATCATCGCCACTGGTCAAGTTAATTAGTAATTCGATTACTATATAGTTCTTTTTACTTAATCCTTGAAGGTGATACACAAATAATGTGTCTGTGTCTGTGTGTGTACGTATATATATATTTTAAATATACAAACACATTATTCCCTTTCACATACATTCATTTCTTTCCCATTTTTCTCATAAAGGTATGTGCATCTTTCCCATAAGCATAAAATGGATAGGGGAGAAAGGATACTGGACAAGTTAATCAAAGGTAGTTTTAATGACTTTAGTCATAAAACAGCTGTGAGCTCAAAGTGAGAAAACGTAGTTCTAGCTAAATTCTACTATTAATTAACAAGGTGATTTTGACAGATCATGTCTCCTCTTTTGGCCTCCATTTTCTTACCTAGTTATTTTAGGGATTGGTACATGGTGCTTTCAAAGTCTGTCTTAGTGAAAAACTCAGAATGCCTCATTCATTCATTTATTCAATGAATAGTAATTGAATCCCTAGACTGTTTCAGGTGTTTAAGGTAAAGCAAACAAAGCAGGTAGAAATCCCTTTTCTCCTCAGGCATATACTTGAATGAAAGCAGATAAATAAAAATTAAGTTGGTAAAGAATATTAGAAGGAATTAGGTAGTTTGGAGAATAATAAAGCCATGTTGTGGAGGGGAGGATAGTAATTTTAAATAGGGGAAATCTAAAGGAGAAGAAGAGTGAACGATGTGGATATGTGGAGGGAGACATTCCAGGCAAAGGCTCTTCAATTTGAAGAGCACCAAGGAAGCCACTGTGAACTAGACTAGAGGGATCCGGGAGAGCAGTGGAGTTGCTCAGAGAGGTGGAGGTCATCTAAGGCCTTTTACTGGGAGGAACTTGGATCCTGTGGGAAGGTTTTGAGCAGAAGAGTTGCACTTTCTGACTTACGTTTGAAAAGGATCTCTTGAGCTGTCGTATTGAGAAAAGAATGAAGAGCAGGGTGGAGGAGTGGAGAGTAGAAGCAGGGAGACGTGTGAATAGGCTGGTGGCTCAGACCAAGCTGCTAACAGAAAAATGGAATGAAGTGGTTGGATTTTTGGTATGTTTTGATGATAAGACTAACAGGATTTGCTGATGAATTGGATGTAATCTAGGACAAAGGGGAATCAAGCATAGCTCCATGGTGTTTTGCCAGGAGAACTGGAAAAACAGAATTACCACTAAGTTGGGAAATCTAGCATAGAAGCAAGCTTCAGGAAGAAGATAAGCAGTTCAGATTGAGACATATTCTATTTGAGATACCTGATAGACCTCCAAATGAATATATCAAGTAGACAGTTACATATATAGGTCTAGAGTTCTGAGGAGCAGTCTGGACTGGAGAAATAATGTTGGTAGTCATCAGCTTTTCAATGGCATTTAAAGCCATGAGACCAATGATCATTGATGGAGTGAGTG
This sequence comes from Equus przewalskii, assembly GCF_037783145.1. Lineage (NCBI taxonomy): Eukaryota > Metazoa > Chordata > Mammalia > Perissodactyla > Equidae > Equus > Equus przewalskii. The sequence continues at coordinate 44,151,740 of NC_091835.1, read as the reverse complement.
CAGGCAGAGAAGAGATCCAAGGAATATGCCTGGAGCACTATGAGAAGATTCAGAAAAGGTTACTGAGAAGGAGAGGGCATTGAGACAGAAGAGTGTGGTGTCCCTGAGGCCACAAGGCACAAAGGGTTTCTAGGAGGGATAGCCTTCTTCGCATGTTGCCGATAGGTTGAATGAGACAATGACTGGGAATTGACCATAGGAGTTTAGCAAAATGTAGTGGAGGGATGGGGCCAAAAGCCTGATTGAAATGAATTTAAGAGAGAATCAGAGAGTGGGAATTGGAATCAGCTAGCATAGACAGCTTTCACAGGGTTTCACTGAAAGGGGAGCAGATAAATGGGCAGTAGCTGGGAGGAGCTGTGGAGTCAAAAAAGGGCTTATTTAAAGGTGAGAGAAATAATAAAATAATAGCATGTTTGTATGCCAATGAAATGATTCAGTAAAAGAGGAAAACTGATAACATACGATAAGTAGGGGAGAAATTACTGTGAAAGTATTTAAATAGACAGAGAACATGGCGTCTAGTGCAAAGGTGAAGCATGGAAACAGGTCATCTCTAATGTATTAGGAAGGCTGGAAGGCAGAGAGTACGGGGAAAGTGAGGAGAACTGTTAGGGGAGCTCATGGAGGCTCTCTTCTAATTTCTTTATTTTATTCAGAAATTCGGAAAGTAAGATCATCAGCTCAGGGTAAGGATTGAGGAATAGGCATTGGAGGTTTGCAAAGAAAGAAGATATTAAATACTTGTATAGGAAAGTGGGCAGTTATATGGTCTAGGGCAAGATTTCTCAACCCGAGTCCTGTTGACATTTGGGGCCGGATAATTCTCTGTTGTAGGAGACAGACCTGTGTGTTGTAGAATATTTTGTGCATCCCAGGCATCTACCCACTACAGGATAGCAGCATCCTTCTCCCTCCACCCCCACACCCTGCCAAGTCGTGACATCAAAAAGTGTCTCCAGCCATTACCAGATGACCCCTGAAGTCAAAATTTCCCCCAGTGGAGAACCAGTGGCCTAAGGAAATGTAGTATGCTTGTCAGGGAGCGTTCACAGCCCAGTTGAGGTTCCCATTCATGAATTTAACATGAGATCATTCAGCATTGTTGTGTTGTCTTCAGTGTGCAGGTGCAGGCACAGAAGAAGCAGAAAGTTAGATCTAACAGGGTTGGGGTTTTGCCAGATGAGCACAATGAAGAGAGAGAAGAGCCAGGGAGTGATTTTAATAATTGATCATGGAATTTATATTGGATGAGGATGAAAGTGAGGAAAGGTGGTGGGAACACTCGATTGTAAGTCCTGTTGGGATCAGAGGATTATTGGCTTTGGGGTTCTAGAGAAAGTGACATATGTTAGAGATTTTCAAAAATAACCTACTCCATGTTGGTGTCTAGGAAGGAAATCTCAGATGGAGGAAGTGCAGGATGAGCTCATCCACAGACTGACCATTGGTCGGAGTGCTCAGAAGAAGTTCCCCGTGCCACGGCAGAATGTGCCAGCTGTCAATATCACTTATGACTCCACACCAGAGGATGTGAAGACGTGGTTACAGTCAAAGGGGTTCAACCCTGTGTAAGTCTTTCTGGGAATATGTTATAATTCTGTGTGTAAAACATGCATTGTTTTCTATTTGGTCACTAAGAAGTTACAAATGATTCTTAGAAAATATAAGAGCCCAGGGGCCGGCCTGGTGGCATAGCAGTTAAGTTAGCAAACTCCGCTTAGGCAGCCTGGGGTTCACTAGTTCCAATCCTAGGCACAGACCTACACAGCACTCATCAAGCCATGCTTCGGTGGCATCCCACACAGAAAAACTAGAAGGACTTACAACTAGGGTATACAACTATGTACTGGGGCTTTGGGGAGAAAAATCAAAAAGAAGATAGGCAACAGATGTTAGCTGAGGGCCAATCTTCCCCACCAAAAGAAAAAAAGAACCTATAAGAGCCCAACCAGCATTCGTTTGTGCTTGGGAAATGGCTATCACTATTTTCACTAAAAAGGAATTAGGAGAAGCAGAAGTGACTATCAATTGATGGCACCTCATTTTCCAGGGGGTCGTGTCTGTTCATCATTGGTCCCTAAAGCAAACTGTCAGCAGCTTCGCAGCCTGGTAGCTTGCTTGCTTCCTCATCAGGTGACCCGGGGTAGCAGTATGGTCTTAGCTAGACTCCTCAGACCATATAGGACATATAGCAGAATCTTTCCTTCTGCTGCCCAATCTAGATTCTCAGGCAAATAAAAAATAGATAACATTACCTATCATAGATTATAATCTAATAGAGCTTTTCCTTTAGTAAACCCACAGTAAAGATTCTATTTATGTATAATCTAAAAATTTGTAAACATTTTTTTGTATTTGATACAATGAATTATTTGAATAATACATATTCAAGAGAACTTGACATATTATAAACTCACTTACCCAGCAGGACTGAAAAATGAGGTACACTGGTTAGGCAATTGCCTGGTTACTAGAAAGTTATCTATTCCTTCTATGAAACACCAAATTTCAAAGAATTGGTACACAACAGTAATGATACTAAACCCAATTGGCTCATTTTTGATCTTCATAATCAGTCATCTTCTATAGCCTCAAAGTCATCATCATACAAGTCCCTTGTCATTGCCCTAAGTACTGTAGTATCGTTTTAAGAGTTCCAGTGTATGGAGCACCTAGAAAAAAAGAGGTTATAGCAGGACTGTGAATTTTTCTCTTCTGTTTATTCTAGATGCTCTTTTTAATGCTCTGTTTCTTTTTCCTTCTTTTGTTTTTTCAGGACTGTCAATAGTCTTGGAGTATTAAATGGTGCACAACTTTTCTCTCTCAATAAAGACGAACTGAAGACAGTCTGCCCTGAAGGGGCTAGAGTCTTTAGTCAAATCACCGTACAAAAGGCTGCATTGGAGGTATGACTTGTCAGCCTAGGGTTGTGTTTTTCTTCATTAGTTGAGAGTGTAGACTGCAAATTGAAAGCTCTGGAGACAAGTGTTTATGTCCGTATTGGTGAATTTCCCTTTCATACGAGCTGAATTAAGTTTGACTCAGCTTTTGTCATTTGTCCCTGAAGACCATCAATGACCATTTGCATGGACATTAATTTGTTATAAATGCTCATGTAACACGGAGCTTGAGCTTCATACACTTTTGGACATTTAATAAAAACCCTAATGTTCTTGTTTTATATGCGTTGACTACTTCTGTAAGAATTTTATTTTTGATACAGTAATGGACATTCACTTCTGAGTGAATCATTGCCTTAGGAGGCCAGAATTCTTTTGCCTGTCCTTAATATTTAGTGGGAGATTCTAATAGGTTAGAGGGTATAAGGTCTTAAAACCCTGGCTCTTTGTCTTAGGCCTGGTTACGCATCTAAACAATCAGAGGAAAAATATTAGGTAAGGATCATCAAAAATAGGGAGCCCTGAAGAGGAATTATGTAGTCATAGTTGTGTGTATGAAAGCAGGAGAGTAAGTGTTTTCTAGATTGGAGATACTTAAGCTTCCACTATCCTGATCTACTTGAAATGGGCTGTGTAAGTGGTAGTTTCCAACTGTTACATCTCACAGCTCTTAATAGCTTTCATGAAAATTATACTTGGACTCAAATGAAAGGGTAAAGGCTTTGGTGTGAAATTGATACATAATTATCTCTAGCAGGTATATTATATAAATTCAGCAGTTAACTCAGTAAAATAGCTTCATGCATACAACCCCATAACTATTCTCAGTCAGGAGAAGTTATATTTCCCTTGGAAATTTGTCCTACAACATTGGTCTTGGGGATTCTATATTAGGTTTTCTGTATATTGAATGTGAATAAGGATTATATCTTTTCTGAGGCAGTTTTGTTACCATTACGCATTCTAATTTTAGTGAGGGTATATAGATTACTTCTTAAGGATATGATAGAAAGTTCTATATTCTTAACATTTTTGAATTCCTTCGGTCCAGACTCCCCATTATTGTCATTTGCCCTCACCACCCACTTCCTCCGGATCTCTTGCTCCTGTTCCTCTGGATATGAACTGAGGCAGAGACTTACTGCCTGAGATTCTTCGTCTTCCTCAGCCACCTTCCCACCACATCCTTCTCTTGCATCTAGTTCATCTTTGAGATGATTCACCTGTGTTCCCAGAGATTCCCGTTGATGAGAGTGGACTAAGGAGGCTGCACAGGGATTATAGGCAGAGCTTGGAAAGGAGAAAAGCCAACATGATATCAGAGGATCAGAACTGTATGAGCTAAACTTGGTGTATTCTGAGCCCAGTGTTTGGGCCTGATTTAGAATCCCCTAAAGGCAGATAAGTTATCTTGCTTGACTAAAGAGGGTCCTTTGATAATTTACCATCTTATTATGCTTATTATACACATATCTTCTTTCACCCAGGGAGTCTAGAGCATTCCATTTGCATTACTGTTTTATCTTTATCATGTTTAAATGGAAGGCCTGGTGAATGAATTACCTTAAGATACTTTACAAATGAAAAGATTATTAATGTGATACGTTAGTGAAGTCTAGAAGCATCAGTTTTTAGGTATAAGAACACAAAGGATGTTTACCCTGAGCCGTTTCATTCCATGACTTGCAGCTGCACAAACCAGTAACCATCTCATCTGAACCATGTTTATTTTTCAGGACAGCAGTGGCAGCTCCGAGTTGCAAGAAATCATGCGAAGACGACAGGAAAAAATCAGTGCCGCTGCTAGCGATTCAGGAGTGGAATCTTTTGATGAGGGAAGCAGTCACTAATTTGTTTATTTGTTTGTTTTTAAACTCCATTATTCTTGGCATTATTCCAACGTGCTTTGTTTTAAGAAGCCATGAAGGGAATGTGAGATTCTTATTTCTTGGGATACTTAACTTATTGCCATAAAAAAAACAATGCAAACATAAGTCAGCAGAGGACTTGCTTCTGGGCCCATTATTTTTATTAAAACTGAAAAATTTTAAAGAGAATCTTTTGACCTTGGGAAATATTTTGCCTACTTTACCAAGGTGAAGTTTCGTCTATTGGATTAAATATTTCATTTCCATCTCAATGCATAATCAGGCATTTTTTGACAGTGGTAAATTTATTTGTTGCAACGAAACAAAGATATTGCCCATGTTTATGGCAACAAAGCAAAGATATTGCCCATGACTTAAAATCTCAACAATTTCAGTTTTGCCTGTGATGATGGTGTCTGTCCTTCAGGGTGTAGCTTCCTTTAGGCTGCCTCTGCTTACTTAGATTGCTTCTTTGACATACTCAATGATGGAATATTTAGATTTATTTAAAGTTCTTAATGCCAACAGCTTAAAAATTTTAAACATTTAATGAACTGTAAAATACAACAAGGCCTTGGATGTGGAAATATAAACCTAGGGAGCATTCCCAAGACATTTTATTTGTCGTGGCTCTGTTGATCACAATTCCTTGTATAGCTTGTATTTTGATTTAGTTTATATTCTGCTTATTATCTATGCTGTGTTCTTATATATGAGAAAGCACAAGTGGAAAAGAGGTCATATACATTCAAAATCTGTCACAGGAAGTAGCCTGCATTGGTGTGCGTTACAGTATTTTGCTTAATGAAGGCCTCAGTTCTGAATATTGATATAAGTAGTTAAAAGGAAATTGAGACCATTTTATGTGTTTATCTGTGTCAAGTTTTTCTGGTAATAAGAAACACTTAATTTACACATATTTTAATCCTGTGAAAGATTCTAGATAGAGAAAAGAAAGATACTTAACCTTCAACAAATGTTATTTTTGGAAACACGACTTTTGTCATTAAATGTTATATTATTTCACATATATAAAGCAGATGTTATGTAAGAATGTTGTATATTTTAACATAAATCCATTTAGAGAGATTATCTAGATTCATTAATTTTCATAGTGCCTTTTTCACATGAGTCAGCTGGAAAGTCTGCAATAAACAGTATTTGCTGTATGTTAATAAATGGCTTCCGTCTCATTGGCATAAAGGATCTCTGGTATGTAGACTGGGGATCAGGGTTGAGTGGAATGGGAAAAACAGAGGCCCACTCCTTTTTTTTCCTTTAACTGATTTCCAGTGTATTACTGAGTGGGTAGAAACCACTCTGGAATACTTTCTTCAGTTGTTTCTCTTCTTTCCACCTCTCTTATTTCATCATCTTTTCCTTCTACCATCTGGTCACAGCAGTAAAAACAAATTTACACAGCACTTGTGATTACTAAGTGCTTCCACATAGCTGCTTTATTAGATGTCTACAGTAAATCTCTGAGTTGTATTTTACTGATGAGGAGACTTAGCTTTTTAGAGGCTGACTTTCCCCAAAGCATGAGGGATGTGGGGTCTCTTGTCTTCCATGTCTCAGTCTCTCTGTAACATTGCCCCGTGGACAAAGTGAAGCAAACATGAGAGTGATAAAGAACTACTGTAGATCTTTTCCATTTCATAACCTCTGACACACATTTAGAACTTAGCCATTATTGAAAACCTCTGAAAACGTAGGGATAAGACAAAAGAAAATAAGATAGAAAAGTTAGAATAACCCATGTGTAATGTAGCATTTCTGATATTTTAAAAATTGATATAATTTGTAAGTGTATCTTTATGCTATAAAATTCCAAAGGAAATATCACAGAGATAGTAATTGCAGGAAGCAGTTACCTCCCTAAGAGCTATGGGGACAGAGAGAAGTGTTGGGATGAACAGAATTGAAAAGCTTGAGGGAGACTTACTACAGAATTTGGATCCAGGCATTTGAGGAGTTTGGTCACTGGTACCTAGGAGTTGGAGGAAAGACCCCACAGCTCGTAAACAAACCTCTGAGAAGGGGGCACTGCCTAGCTGGTGCTGTGGCCAGGAATTCAGAAAAGAATTCAGCTAAGAAAACAGTTCAGCAAATCCATGGAGCTGAGACTCAGATCTCTGAGGAGAGCATGCCAGCCAGCTGGTACTCGAATTTCTGAGAGGACACAGGCTGCTTCCAGGAGTGTGGGGAAACACAAATGGGTCACAGGAACCTACTGGGAATCAGTTCCTACTTATAGAGTGAAGAACCATTATTAGGGTGAAGCTGACAGAAACAGGAAGTAAAACAGGAGAAAGCAAGTCCCTTCTCTCCCCCTAGCTTTCTGTCTCCTTGTAGCACACTCTTGGGGCAGAATCTTTTGGACACCCACCTGGCAAAGCCCCAAATCAAAAAGATGAAAATAAAGTAATGGGTTTGAAACTGAGAGAATAGCTCAATAACTAACCCATTCCAACTCTGGCTACTTAGCTACTATACTTACTCTTCTATACATATTTGAAATTCCATACCACAATAAAAAATGTTTATGCTTTTAGCTAACAAAATGCAATCATCTTTCTCTGTTAATTATACAGCATTTAATATAAAGAATTGGTTAAACAGGCAAAAAGAGAACACTGAACCATCACGGAAGTAGTAATAATAGGAAGCAGCTCCCACACCTTGGGCTAGGGGAGCAAAGAAGGTTTGGAGTTACCAGCATTTGGAAGCCTGGAGGAAGGGTCCTAAAAAGCTTGGACCACACCCTTGAAGAGGAGGCACTGTCTGGTGTTGGTGCTGATCCCTCAGGAGCACAGAGGAGAGATCCCCTATAAAGCTGAGACAGAGAGCCTGAAGAGAGGATTCTGAACAGTCGATGCTGGTTCCTCTGAGGGCATGAATGATGTTGGTTTTGAAAATGTAGGGGAAAAAACTAGAAACCAGAGTCACCTTCTGCTGCTGCCAAAGTGGAGATCTCTTCACTGGTGTTAAGCCACTTGATTGCGGTGTGGTCTTCGTATAGTTTTCTTCTTATTTCTTGTTCTTGGTATTCATTGAGTTTCTGGAACTGTGGGATTATAGTTTTTATTAAATTTGGTACCATTTCAGCCATTATTACTTCATTTTTTTCTGTTCCTTCCTTGGGAAACGCCAATGTCCTATGTATTAGGCCATTTGAAGTTTTCCCAAGCTCACTGATGCTCTGTTAATTTTTTACCCAATCTTTTTTTCTCTCTATTTCATTTTGGGTAGTTTCCATTGCTGTCTTCAAGTTCACTACTTTTTCTTCTGCGATTTCTAATCTGCTTTTAATCTCTACCATGATATTTTTCATCTCAGACCTTAGAGTTTACATCTCTGGAAGTTTGACTTTTTTAACATCTTCCATGTTTCTATTTAACTTGCTCAGTATTTCTTCAACTTTATCAGTCATATGGAATACAGTTAAAATATCTATATTAATGTTTGTTTATTAATTCTTTCATCTTCATAACTTCTAGGTTAGTTTCATTGATTTTGTTTTTTCAGTATGGGTTTTATTTTGTTGCTTCTTTGTATGTCTGGTAATTTTTAATTGGATAGAAGACATTGTGAATTTTACCTTGTTAGGTGCTGGACACTTTTGTATTCCTATGTCATTGTGCTTTGTTTTGGGGTGCTGTTAAGTTACTTGGAAAGAATTTGATCCTTTCGGATCTTGCCTTTAAGCTTTGCAGGTGGAACCAGCATAGCACTTACATTAGAGCTAATTTTGTCCCTCTGTTGAGGCAAACCCCTTCTGAATATCCAACCTGTTGTTCCATGGATTATGTTTTCCATTCTGCCAGGTGGTAATAAGAACTATTCCTGGCCCTATGTGAGCTCTGAGAATTGTTCCTCTAATCCTTTCCGGTGGTTCTTTCCTCAGCCTTGTCCAGTTTTCTCATACACATGCACTGATCCATACTCACCATAAGACTCCGTGGGGACCCTATGCAGATCTCCCAAGCTTGCTCTTCGTGCAGCTCTCTCCTCTCTATTACTCTCTGCTGTGAACTTTAGCTCCCTTGCCCTTACCACACTCTAAGCTTTGTGTCCTCAACTCAAGGAGTCTTGATATCATCCCAAAGATCCCTGAATCTCTGTTAATATTTTAAAAATCTTTTCCCCCATTCTTCAGATTGGAAAATTTATGTTAATATGTCTTCAGTTTCACCAGCCCTTTTCTCCCCCTCCTGTGATCTGTTTTCTACTATGCTGTTAAGTCAACCCAGAGAATTTTTCTTTTCATTTACTGTATTTTCTAAGTTCTAGAATTTACATTTAGTTCTTTTACATAGCTTCTATTTCTCTGTTGAGACTTTCTGTTCACTCATTAAAATAAGATTTCCCTTTGGTTCTTTGAACAACTTTCTTTTATTTCTATAGTACATAAAGGCTAAATCCAACATTTGGGCCATCTCAGGCTTAGCTTCTATTGATTGCTTTTTTTCTCTCCCACTAGTGGTCCTATTTTCCTCTTTCTTTGCATATGTATTAATTTTTTATTATATGCTTGACTTTGTGGATGATACGTTTTAGATACTTTAGAATATGTTATCTTCCTTTGAAGACATTCATCCTTGTTCTAGCAAGCAATTCTATACTGGCTGATCACTTTGAATTTGTATAGCTTTGGTTTTATTCTTTGTTAGGATGGATCATGGCAAGCTTAATGTACTTTACAGGGTCTTCTTACTTGATAGGACTCTGCCTACGAACTCTCTCTCCTCTGAAAATCTTGTCAGAGCTTGCTTTTAGGCTTTGTCTGTACCTGTCAAGAGTAGCTTTTACTGTGAAGTCCTTATTTCTAAGGCATACCCCTTTTTTGGACAAATTACCAGGATTTTTGTGTCTCAGCTGGGTGCCCAAGGTATTAGAAGGTGTTAAACAGGTCTCTTCACTTTTGCTGCACTGGACTTCTAATGTCCCCCTGCACAGCTACCAGTAGCTTGTAGCAGTCTCACCTTGTAGCAGTCACTCTGTGGTAAGCATTGGGTGATGTTGCCTTATGTAAACTGAGTGGATTCACTTATGGATTTCTGTGGCCATTCTGCACAAATTCCTCCACTCTGGTGGCTTTCTTTAGAAATTCCAGCCATTTCCAGTGCCCTGAACTCTGATCTTTGCCTCCTTAGCTCAGCTGGACTAACTTGCTCTGTTTGGCTCCTGGCTCACTGCACTGCCATTGGAGAATTGTCCCCAAGTAAAGAGCCAGTGGGTTTCCTTATCCCAAAGATTGCAGTCTTGTACTGCTTATCAAACATGACCACTGAATTTTATCTCTTTCCCTTCCCCCACTTAAGAGGCACTCCAGTCACTTAAAAGTCTTCCTTTCATACTTTTTCCTAAGAAAATTTATAGAAAGATTTGAGATTCACTTGTTTTCTCCAATTAAATTGAAGAGGCTGCATTGGGGGTTGGATGGACATCTCACTAGGACTGAATCTTCTCACTCTCTTCGCAGTGCTTACATAAGGAGGCTGGAACAATACTAAAAGTCGTACAAACTCAATAAAGAGGTTTATATAAAGACTGCTTGTTTATGAGTAGAAGACAATGTTCGTTCAATAAACATTTCAAGTGTCTACTTTAAGAATTGGATATTCAAAGAGAATCCTAGATGTATCCTCTGCCATCCAGGAACGTCCAATGTAAAGAACGGTTTGCAGCTTGCCTCATTTATCCCTAGAGCTAGTCTTATTGATCTCCTGGGGCAAAATTATACCCCAAAACCCGCGGTGCTGCTTTCCCAGAGGCTTTGATTTTATACCGTGACATTTAGTTTTTCCCAAAGGGCATCCCTTTAACTTAGTCTAGTTAGAGATCTGTGTAAAGTTGTGTAAAGGGCCCCTAGCAATGAATTGAGAGGTGAAGGTAGTTACCATTCTACCACCCTTCCTTAGATCTTCTTTTCCTTCTTTAGAACAAAACATAAAACAACAAAACAACCACCACTCAAAAAGCTGTGGTTTCCATAGGCGACTCCCGGAGAAGGGTTCTATGTCCAGTGGCTACTCCTACACCTCCTCTCAGCCTTCTTTCCTGGCTTCTTTGCTCTTTTCTGTCCTTGGAATTGAGGGCTGGAAAGAAGCTGCAGAAGCCAGTGCTCTGAGCTTAGTTTTATGGGAAGTCCTCATTCTTTTTTTGGTGGAGGGGACACCAGGAAAAAATATCTTCTGATACCCAAAGATTCAGGTTTATCTCATCATGTTTGTGAAAGAAAGGTTATAAAATGAAAAACTAGTAAAATTATGTTAATATAAAAGAAATTACTAAGAACTACACTGTTAGACTCTAACCTGAATTGGGGTAAGAAACTGCTCAGGTGCTCTGAGGGAACTGAGGTCCTGAATCTGGATTTCTATATCAATTGGAAGATTTTAATAGCCGAGATGTTTCCTGAAGAGCCTTAGGCACATTGCCTTTGGTTGGGACTGGAACGAGGTGGGCAATGAACCAGTGCTCCTGCCAGGCCCAGATGGTCCTGGTCCAGGCTGGTCCCATGGACTCTTTCCTTCCTGACTGTAGTCCCAGGCACTTGGCCCAATTCCTGCTTCTTTTCTCGGCTGACCCACCTGGGGCAGCCCTGAAGCAGTCAGTCCTGTTCCTCAAGCCTGCCTATGCAGTGGAACATAATTTCTCCATCTCGGTCATTCCTGTTATCCCCCAAAAAGGGGAACAGTCTCTTTCAGATAATGGAAACACACAACATACACACACATCAGTGAGAAATCGATATCCATAGGTCTTCCACAGCATGTCCTGTTTGATGGTTTCTTACTTTGAACTGGTTTCATATGGTAAGGCCTGCTGCATGGGACCCTCTATTCTTAAGGAAAGGGGAATAGGACCTGAACTCACATGTGCTGAGAACTTTCACAGATATCCCCACTTTATAGAAGAGGAAATTGAAACTCAGATATAAGTTAAGGAGCTTGTGCACAGTCACACGGTAAGTGGAACAACTAAATTTGGACTCATCTCTAGGACTTGTCTATATCCTGCACTTCTTTTCTCTCAGATGTCATTGGTTATTGTATGACAAAATTTTAAGCAGAAACATTTTTTTAACATGAAACTTTATATAGTATACCACTGTATAAAATCGGTAAAATCAGAGTTTGTGTCCTTGAAGCCACAGAGAGGAGATCCCTGGTGTAGGTCCCATAGATTCCCTCCTCCACAAAGGCCCTTGCAGGTGGACATGAAGGTAGATTCAGAGCTGATCGTTCCATGGCAAGAATTAGAGCAGGAAATGTAGTCTCGGTCTCAACAGTCATTGATGTCTTTGGGGAATTCAGATGGCTAACCACACCTTTCAAAGCACCACTTCACTTAAATAGAAGAATCGCCTTTGGACGTTCTCTCATGGTTCCACATTTATGCTTTGGAATAGAAATTATACAAGATGCTAATAAATCAGGGCAAAAATTAGCTGTTCCTGGTCCCAGTCTTCCCTGTGACAGCCAGGGTAGAACCAGGGATGGATACACATTTGTTGCGAGTTAATCTGTTTGTGTGGCATGTCTAGTCAATAAAGCAATGACAGGGTCTTTTCCAGCTCCTAGGAGGTGTGCGGTAAAAGGATCAATTTGGCTCACACTAGTGAGGGAATGAAAGCAGCAGAGCTGTTGGACCACCGGCTAAGCCAATTGCCATGATCTGTTGTCTGGCTTACAAAATACAGCCCTTTGCAAGATGAGAAGGTCCAGAGTATCAATAACTTGTAGCAACCCAAGATCCTGCAGCCAGCAAGTGGAGACACGTTTTATATTAGGAAAACGGCACAGGAAAGTTAGTTTATTGCCCGATCTCTAAAACCAATCTTATTGTAGAGTGGAATTTAGACATTTGGGTAATTCATTTCATTCATCTTGCAGCAATAGCAAAAAAACGAGAAGATGACTGTTGTTATTTTATGCCTTGGTGACAGCGCAGTGGGTTTACAAAATGCAAATGAAAACAGCTATCTGGAGTTGCTTGGATAATTCCCACTGCTTTTAGCATTTGTCCAACTGAGCGTCCCAGACCCCTGTCAGACGTGTGTGCAGACGAGGCCTCTCTGACTCAGTTGCTGACTCCAAGCACTTAGCATAGAGGGTTGTTCCTGCTACTCTGGTGAGCAGGCCTCTTGGAAGGCATGCTCCATGTCAGTGCGCCCACGGGGGATGGAGGAGTCAATGGCACACTCACTCTGGAGGCGTTTTGGTGCTGGAATGAGTAGGAGGGTTTGGTGGTCTGAACCTGCTGCAAGAGACTCAGAGAATCATACAGCTGACTGAGCCGGGCCCTCGGCTAGGGCTTTACACATCAGTTCTGAGTTTTACAGCTCCACAAGGAAGATATTGCTTTGTGCTTTGGGGACACTTAGGCTCAGAGGTAGTCGGTGACTTCTCCAGGTGACTTCTCCCCACTGTAAGTGTCAGAGCACCGGCTGTCTGGACTTTTTCATCTGTGTCCCTCTGCATCCCCGACCCACCTAGGCAGCGCGCCGAGGGCTCTACGTTTAATCCTCAGCGTGACCCTGTGGGGGAAGCTCTTCTTGTTCCCATTTATGAACAAGGAAACCAGTTCACAGAGGGCTGAGGGGTGTGCACCAGGGGCGCCTGCTCGCTCCAAGCCTCTGTTCTTAACTCTACCCCTGTGTGCTTACGTATTACCATTTGTACAAATTGGCTTCTTTGCTTTAGAAGAAATAGCCAGCTTTTCAGACTTAGTTTTAGCGCAACAGATTTGTACACATTGCCTGCACAATTGCAGACATTTTCCCGATGTGAATCAGGCCCTGGCACTGTTTTGCTGGGGAGCCCTCCAGTGCGAGTGATGCAGCTGGACACAAAGCACACACACTGCGGATGCACTTGGTAGTAGAGAATCAGAGTGGAAAGCCAGGCCCGGGCACTCCAGGATTCCAATCTAGGGGCTCAGCTCCTGCTTAGGCACCACAAGCCTGTGACACAAGAGTCCACATTGGGTCACAGGCTGCACCTCCTTTATATTCTGAGGCCTGTGACTTGGCAGGGGCGATGCATTTCAGGTGTCACCCTGGGGAAACTGAGCCAGCCCAGCTCAGGTAGCAGCTTCAGAAGCTCTTATCAAATTTATTCAAGAGTTCCAAGATGGCCCTTGGAGATGTGGGAGCTTTGCTTGTACCCCGGAGCCATGTAATCGACTGTTATTCCAGGTATTGCTTTCAGCGCCTTACACACGTGACCTTCTTTATCTTCTTGAAGCCCTTTGAGAAGGCCACCATCACTGTGTTATTTCACAGATGAGACAACTGAGTCACAGTGAGGTGCAGAGTCTTAGCTCAAGTCTCTCTCCATCCACACTCTCTTGTTCTAAGCTGCTCCAATCTGCTGTACCGCTGGGCCCTATGGCGACTGCTTCCCAAGGTCGCTGGTTAAGGGAAGATGTCATCTAGTTTGGGTTTTAAACCCTTCAAAGACCATTCTGTTTTGTGTTGTAAAGGCAGTAGTGGTCACAGTTAACCTTGCCTAGTTGAAACAGCCCATTGGACTTTTTGGTGTTCTTTGAACTGAAGAAAACTATTTTGTGTTAGCTGGCTTTGAACTCCTGGCCACTGCCCTGGAACTCACCATGGCATACAAAGCAACGGCCTGGCTTGCTCAGCATTGTGCCACGTTCCAAGCCTCATGGCCTCCTGTACATTTGGGCTTTGATTGATGTGAAACCACTGTGGGGCCTATTGTTCATAGGAACCCCGGACTCTGATTCAGAGCCAGTAGCCTCACATAAGGCTAAAAATGGCTGAGTAATGGTCTTGTAATGGCGTTTGGAAAGGGACAACCAAAAAAGAGGAGGAGAGATCTAACTTGGAGGAAATCTTCTTCTGGAGAAGAATGCATATATTTCCATAGAGAAGTTTATTTATTACAAGAACCATCCTTGTTCTGTGGGCTTTCCCTTAGCCCTCGTTTGCATCGTGGGTTAACCTTGCTCTGCTCTGTTTCATTTTTAACCTGTCTTCTGGGAATTTTATTGGGCAGTCACACACCACTGCCCTGAAAAACTCCCACTGTACTGAGACCAAAGGTGGTTGTAAAAGGTTATCCTTGTGCAGCCATGTTAGTTGAGGGAAGATTGACTGCTGTAGCTGACAATACAAAATCTCTGTGTCAACACACTAGAAATTTATTCCCTTATCACATCATGGGCCAATGCAGGAAGGTAATCCTCCCCCTGGTGGTGATTCAGGGACCCAGGCTCCTTCCATCTTTTTGGCACCACCATCTCTATCTGGAGATAGAGAGAGAGAGACAGAGAAGGTTGCTTCTGGGTGATTTTCAGGGGCCAGGGGCCAGGGAGTGGAGTCTACTACTTCCAGCTACCTTCCTTTGGACAGAACCAGCTGCAAGTGGCCGGGAGATGTAACCCAGATAATGCTCTGTTACATCTGCAGTAACAGTAAATCCACTGGATTCTGCTGAGGAACCCATGAGCTGTAGATGTCTGTGAGGCCTGGAATTAAATTGTCCCTTTGGAGTCAGCCAGGAAGGAAAGCTTCAGAAGGCAGGGTTGGAGGTTTGGTCACCATATGGGTCCCGGTGACTGATGCTGTGGGTGTTTTATTAATGTTTGCTGGATGCAGGAATGAGTACACATCATTAATATTCTTTAATGTGGCTCCATAATCTCTAATACTTTAATGTGGCAGTATTGTCATTTCTGACCCTTCCAGAAAAAAATCACCTGCCCTTCTCTTGGGCCTACCTTGGATGCTTTATGTGTTTCTATCACGGCATCTGTAATACTTTCTTGCCCTTGGTTTCACCTCTGGCTTCTCCTACTAGGATGTAAACTTGAAGCAGGGACCTTGGCTCATCCATCTTCATAGCCCCACCCCTTCCACAGTGCCTGGCATGTGATGTTGAATAAGTAATTTTCTTAGGGTGTTAGAAATTTATTATTTCTCAAGTCGAAAGGTTTGAAACCAGGCATCTCTTCAGAGCAGCTCTGGGCAGTAGCGTGCATGCAGTGCCGGCCCTTTTACCAAGATAGGGAAGTAGATTGGGCTTCAAGCCTATATCCATGAGAGGTATAGACTCATACTTTCTTAATGTTAGTAAAGTACTTAGATGTGTAAACAAAAGAAGGAAATGCTTTCTGAGAAGTGAAGGGATGGGCTGCCTTGTGAGGTGGCAATTCTGCATCCTGGAGGTGTTGAGTAGAAAAGAGTTCACCATCTGCCAGGGGTATGGTTAAGGAGAGTCCTGTTTTGAGTAGGAGAGAAGGCTAGCTTGGTGATTCTCATCAGCGAAGAGAGAGAACGTCAGGATCTGTGATGGCTGATGAGTAACAAAAACAATAATAACCTGCTGTTTCTGTTCAATGAGCCATTGGGAAAAAAGCATAAGACCATTTTCTTGACTGGTAGATATTTCAGGAAATGTATTGACAAAGCTTTGGCATATAGAAGTGGAAAATGTTGAAAAAGACTTGACTAATGTTTTCTTGGTTCTTCCAACAACAACAACTAAACTGTGATTCCATAACTTTTAAAAAAATCAGCATATGGCACCATTTGTGCTTATAATAATTAGCATACTGCAAGTGGTGAAGAAATCTTTCATTGGTAGATGGAGTCATCATTCGTTCAGCATGATTAGATAAGCAAACATTTTGTTGAATGAATGATTGAATGAATGAATGACTCTTCCCTTCCTGCAGACTTAACAGCCCCACTTTTCCCAGGTCTTGTTACTATGGGCTGTTGTGACCTGCCTTGGACAACCTTCAATTTGTTAATGTCCCTCTTCAAATACAACTCCCAGAGCACCACATTATACTCCGATACTATACACTCTTTGGTCAAGTGACCCATCAGGACCAGGCCTTGTGATAAGCATCAGCTGAAACTGAGAACAAAAATCCTGCTGTTCTGGAAGGCCAGGTGTCAGAGACGTCATGGCTTAAGTTTCCTTTCCATGCATCCAAATGGGGCTGTTAAAAACTGGGGGTAGAAGTCTGCGGTTTTTGCATGTGTTATGTTTTTGTTGCTTTATAACTCCTTTGGCCAAAGTGGATGTTATATTCAGTCCTGGGCATGGCCTCTGGACTCTGAGCTTGTGCCAAGGACCAGGCTAGAGATCTGTGAGCTAGGAAACGAGCCAGATAATTTGAAGCACATTACATCAGACGTTTCCCGAGGTGGAAAGGAAGACCTCCTTGCTAGAAAGCAGGAAGGATTTTGGCTCTTAGAAATTGAATTCAGTAATTTTAACTCCTTGGCTAAGGGCCAGTCCTCTAGCAAGCAGCTCTCATATGGTCCGCAAAAAATTTGGATGCAAAGCCTCTGGCCCCTGCTTTGCATGTTGACACCATAGCCTTCTTTGAGAGATGGATCACCTTTTGTGGGGCAGAGACAGCTTAAGAAAAGGAGAGATATTATAAAATCTGAAAAAGGTTTTATAAGACATTAAATGGATTTTCTAAGAGGTTAAAAAAATCTTACTGACTTTACTAATTTTAAATTTGGGGGGCAAAGTTGACTTTGTAGTGGAGAATTGTAAACCCTGAATTAGAATGCTGTCCCAAAAAAAGTTGTCATCCTCCACTTTCTTTCCTTTTCAAGTTAAATAAAATCATATAATGTGTACTAGTAGATATATTGGTATTAACTCTTAAATTTATAAATTATACCCTAATGGTAGTTTCTGAATTAACTTCAGAAATTGACTTTTGCAGCCAAGGAATTTGCTCTCAGTAACACTCAAAGTTAAATAGTTTGTAATTCCAAAGTCTTCCGTTCTTTCTATGCACTATGCAGGCTGTTGGGAACTGCATGTGCTAATGCCTCTGTGTTCAGTACATTGCACTACTCAGATGATTAAAAAAAAAAACCCTAATTAATCATACAGAGGCCCTGGCACGTTCCCCTCTGAATGCTTAAAGTTGAGTCATGGGGTGGAAATTAAACTGGTTAGAGCAGCTTTGGGATACGTGAAAGAAAAAGATACAAAGCACTTTTGAGTGAATTATTGTACCTGATACTCCTTATTCCTGCAAAATATAGAGCTGTTCGTAGGTCATTCTACACTGTATTAACTGAGACTCAAGAGATAAGCTCTAGTCATCTGTTGAGACTAAAACCCAGGTCTTCTGACAGATTGATGCTTTTCCCACCATAAGCTCTACAAACTGAGGGGCACCAGTGCACCAGTGAGCAGAGTGACAGCTGTAGAGACCCCTGAAGGAATGATCTGGTAAAGTGCTTTAGTGTGACCTTTCTGTGGTCTGAACTGTGAGTCTCCAGTCTAAACTCTGAATACTTCATCTTCTCTTTTGGGAAAATTGATCTGGTATCACTTGATCCCTACCTTGAAGGGGTGCTCAAGAAAAACATGAAATATGTATGAAGTGCTTTAAGTTTCAGGGAAGTAATGTTCCAGCCTGCGAAAGCTGGAAATGCATTCCAGCACACCACGCATCTTATCGGCTCATCCACAGTTGCACATTTCACTCCTGACCTGTCCAAGTGTGAAAATCTAAGAATTCACATACACATTTGCCACCTTTCTTTAGCCATGTGTGTTCCTGAGAATGGCGTGATATGTTATTAACACATCCAAGAAGGGAAATAAAGGGGTGGCAGTGAGAGGACGGAGGAGGCAGCAGGGAGGCGAGAACAGGAGGAAGGGAGGTGAGTCCAAAGTGACAATCCCCGGGGAGCCCAAGCTGTTAACCTGCAAGGTATGGACATCCTCTGCCATTCCCCCTGCAAGGTGAACCTGGGCCTCGCTGGCCAGGTCTTGCAAAGAACTGTGCCAGGGTCTGCTGTGGCCAGCCCTTCTCAGTGGCAAGAGACGGTAGGGTGCAGAGCTGTTACCTGGCATCCTTCACCATCACAAGGTCACTGATAAAATATTAAAGCGATCCTATGTACCCGGCTTCATGAAGACGATCAGCAGTGGAGGCAAGCCAGGGCAAGGAGCAATGATCAGACACACAGGAGGAGCAGAGGCCCTGGAAGCTCACATAGAAAGGGCCACGACAGCCACAATGCCACAGTGAAGCAGCCAGCTTGTGTTTACTCTCAACGCAAAATGTTTTCCTTTGTATATCCATACCATCACCTCTTATTTCTCAGGAAGTGACACAAAGTAACAGGCTTCACGATGCCATCAATGTCCGTTTGACAGTATTCATATCACAATACACAATCATGTACTGTAATTATACAAAATCCAAAGAATAAAATGTTACTAGTTACACTGGTTAAAATGAAACTGACAACCAAAAAGAAAAGAAAACAAAACAAATCTCTGTCGGAATCCATAGAGACGCTTGACAATATTACAAAAAAAAGTAGCCAAATAATTGTCCTAGCATGCTGCAGTTCATTGCCATAATTTCGTAAATTCCCAGCTCTTTGGGGGAAAGAAAGTGCGTTTTCATAGCCTATAGTTCTCAAAGAAATAGCTTTTACGTGGAGGTGAGTCAACAGAAAAAGGAATGCAAAGTTAGGCACCAAGATTGCTCAGACAGCAACGGAGTCTAAAGAGTCAGACTTCAAACTTTTCCGAACCAGATCTGGTTTGTTGAAAAAGAACCTGGACAGTGGCATTAGTCCAAGAGGGCCAAGGAAGAAACACTTTACTGTTAATAAGGAAGAAAACCATCAAGAACTAGAACAATTAAGACAAATATTTTTTCTACTCCACTTTGAAGCTGAATTACAGCTTTTCATGTTTGGAAAAGAGATGCAGTTGATCTGTGGGTAGGACCCCTCTCTCTTCCCTCATCCACCCTCCCCGCTCCTGATCCAGCAGCTTAATGTTGGGTGTACAGATATCGCGGATTCAATTTCCTTAAAGTAAAATTCCCATTTCTTCATGTGTGGCCATGCCTCTTTTTAACAATGAGGTATAATTTGATACGAACAATGCCCGTTCCTTCCTGGGCTAGGGACTTGGTCAATCATGTGGGCAGAAAACAATTCAACTTTCTGATAAAATCACACACATAAAAAAAGTATTGCACTTAAAACAACAACAACAAAAACTCAGCCCAACCAGCAAAGGGCCAATGAAACTCTTCGGAAGTGCTGTGCTTCCTGCCCTTTGCTGAGCATCTGGACCTTTCTGGTGTTTGGTTGAATTGGGTCCGTTATTAGATGTCCAGAAGTGAAAGAGTCCAAAAGACACTGTAGGCTCTTTAAGGCTAAGTCTTCCCGGTGCTTCTATGAGATAAATTATCTCCTTGGCCACATACTACAAAGCAGGGGCTCCTTTTAGCAAAATGGCTAGCAAGGCCCCCCAAAAACTCTGGAAGCAAGGGAGGATGGGTACACATCATGTCCTGTCCTGTGAACAAGAGAGAGAGAGACACAGTAAGCAGCTTCGGGGAGCAAAGCCGCCCATCATCAGCTCTGTGGCTGAAGTACAGAGACTTCCTCTAACTCCCCCACTAGCCTTCATTGCACTCAGCTCCACAGCCCATGTGGACATGGGTCTATCTGTGCCTCCTTTCTGTGGATCTGAATGTCTTTCCCTCTACTGGCAAATTTGCCTCTCTCTGTGTTTCCTCATTCTTTATCCTTCCTGCCACCTTGTTCTTTTTAGCTATCTCTTGATGGCTGCACAGGTACAATGTTAATCCTATCCTGCTACCCACCAGTCCATATGCTACTTATCCTTCTATATTTCTCCCACAAGGCACCCCGTCCCTGTCCTCTCCTGTCTCTTCAGTCGTCCCCCCATTCCACATTCTGTTTACTGAGTTGAATTGGCAGATTACTTGCTACTTCAGCCACGATTACTTACACCTCCAAAATCTGATTTTCTAGTCCAAATTTGAGCACAAGGCGTTGAATATGTTACCAGTATTTTCACGAAGCTCTCAAGTAAGTGCTCACATAACGGATGAGGTCAAGGCATTTCTAGACTCTGCTATCCTGAGACTATTGTCAATATTGTTTTTCTTCTTTGTGGTCTCCACTCTAGTTCATGTTTTCTTTGTAACCTCTTGCATGACCACTGTAATCAATAAAGTATTTGCACAGAATATCTAGATAAATAGCATTGGATGGTAGTATCCTGGTATCTCAGGCACAGATACAATATCAGAGTAAATTAAAGTTCAGGGCAGAGGGATTGGAGGTCAAATCATCATGAGTTGCCAAAGCTTCTGCATGTCACACCCATCAACGAAGGTGCACTGAAGCTCTAAGATCTACTACGGTATTTCTCTCTCCCTACCTCCCTGTGACCACCTCTGTGGAGTCAGAGTCAAAACGTATGACTGCTGGTGCTGCCTTTTGTTGTATCCTATCATGTCCCCTTCCATTGTTCTAAGACAGAGCACTCATGATGGACTCTTCCCTACTTACTGCTCCGGATTCTGAGCTAGGACTTGCTAACGTTCTCATAGATGACATCACTGATGCAGAACTGCTGCTTCTTCTTCATCCACATCAGTTGCACACACTGATGGATAAAAATGTACTGCTCCTGGAAGAAAAGACAAAAACATGTTTCAGAGCAAGATAATTTTCTGCAAAAAAAAAAAACCTGAAAAGATATAATATTTTAATACTGTGGCAGAATTAAATACCATGATCTGATGTCAAAAGAAGCAATTTTCATTATTTATAAGGCATAATTTTATAGCTAGAAAATGCAAAAGAATCAACAGTAAAAATATTTTGATTAATAATAGAGCTTAGACAATCACTACTCAATGCTAAAGGCAATGAATATTCAATCAACAAATTATGAGGCTGTTTTGGAAAAGAAAATGCATCACCTCATAAAACACCAAAATAAATTCCAGGAATTTTAATAAATTAAGCCATAAAAATATAGAAGAAAGTATAAATTAATTCCTCTCTGATTCTTAATGTAATTCCTTAAAGAAGGACTTTCTAAATTTCAAAATGATGGAATTAAATTACAAATAAATATTTCAAGCTACTGTATGTAAAAAAAAAAAAAAAAGTAAAACGAATAAAGGGAAAACCAGAAAATGGGACGCAAAAATAGTTTCTGGAATCATGATGAAACATTAATATCTTTATTTTTGCTTAATATTCGTCCAAATCAGTAACCTCCATGCTTAAATTGATGAATAAAATACACCAACCACTAGATGAAATATTTCTTAAAGGCAGGGATTATGTCTTTTTATTCTTAATACCTAGCACTTAGTTTGTGCTTATTAAATTTTTTTTGAAGCAAACTGAGGAAATATTAAAACATATCAAAAAATGGCCCAGTAATCAAAAATGTAAATTAAAACAATTGTTTTTCATTCATGAAGTGAGAAAAGCTAAACAAAAAATGTACCATTCAATGATGACTTGAATTTGTTGAAGCAGTCATTTTTATCTATTGTTAGTGGAGGCATAATTAATAAAGTGCTAATAAATAGCATTGTGGACACAGATATCAGTAAAAAAAAAAGTGGCAAATAATCCAATTTAATGTCCCATACAAAGGAGAATGGTTTAAGTAAGCAATGGCATATCTGTAATGAAACATTGAGTTTTAAAATGAGATTTATAGAGTTTTAGGCTATTTGAGATGATTCACATAGTAAACTGTGAAGTGAAAAATCATAATGTAAAATTAACATGGTTTATATAGCATACAAGCATAACTGTGTAAATTTATACCATCATGTGCCTCATAAGGACATTTTAGTCAATGATGGACCACATATATGACAGTGGTCACATAAGATCAGCACCACGTAGCTGAGGTGTGTAGCAGGCCATACCATCCAGGTTTGTGTAAGTACTACACTGGTGGAAGAAATTTTCCTCTACTATTTTAGGTTCTTCTGGCTTGTCTAAGGATTAAATTGACATGAGACAGATAAACAGGAGAAAAAGAAACAAAAGTTTAATAACATGTATACATGGGAGAAGCCCACCAAAATGGCTGAAGCCCTCACCTTAAATACCATCCTCAGCTAAAGACGAAAAAAGATGTTAGGGGTGTGGGAGTCAGGGACTTCAAAGGGAAGGAAGACAATTCACAGGTAGGCGCAAAGGAGCAAACATTTGGAAAACAAGTGTTTGTTTGGTTACACAGAAACAGAAGAACACAGAGGCTCCCCCCGCACCCCCAGTGCACCACCATCCCCCCACCGTCTACCACCTAGTTCATGTTATGCTAAGGTGATAGCTTGCTTCCTGAGACAGGATTTTTAAAATTTGAATTCTTTTAGGCAGTTCAGGGAGAAGAAACAAGAAAAACATTCTGAGTCTTTTGTTTCCTAAAAATAATCAGTCTAAAATAATCCTCACATTAAAGAGACATATTTTGGAGTGGCGAATTTTGTTCCCCTTCAGTACACTCTCTGATGTTCACACAACTATGAAATCACCTAACAACGCATTTCTCAGAACATATCCCCATCATTAAGCAATGCGTGGCTGTCCTTGAATGAAGGCTGAGATGAGATATGCCAAAATATTGAGAGTAACTGTCTTTGTGCCATGAAATCAAGGTAATTTTCTTTATTTCCCAGAATTTCTTTATAGGTAATACCATTAGAAATAACCGTTAAATAAGAACCAGTTAAGGTAGACACAGAATTTCAAGGAGCTTTTTATATGGCAACTTTATGTAAAGGATGAGGTTAAATATAGAAGTACCCCCTCATCCTTGGTTTCACTTTCTGCAGTTTCATTTACCCACAGTCAACCAAAGCCCAAAAATATTAAATGGAAAATTCTAGAAATAAACAATTTATAAGGTTTAAATTGCACACCATTCTGAGTAGTGTGATGAAATCTTGTGCCATCCAGCTCCATCCCACCCTGGACGTGAATCATCCCTTTGTCTAGCGGATCCACACTGTGCATGCTACTTGCCTGTTACTCAGGTAATAGCTGTCTAATAGGTTATCAGATCTACTGTCACAGTATCACAGCACTTGTGTTCAAGTAACCCTTATTTTACTTAATAATGGTCCCAAAGCACAAGAGTAGTGATGCCAGCAATTCGGATATTGAAAAGAGAAGCTGTAAAAAACGCTTCCTTTAAGGGAAAAGGTGAAAGTCCTCAACTTAGTAAGGAAAGAAAACAAATCACATGCTGAGGTTGCTAAGATCCACGGTAAGAATAAATACTCCGAGAAATTGTGAAAAAGAAAAAAGAAATTTGTGCTAGTTTTGCTGTTGTACCTCCAATATGTATGTACAGGGAAAAGCATAGTATATATAGGGTTCAGTACCATCCATGGTTTCAGGCATCCACTGGGGGTCTTGGAACGTATCCCCCATGGATAAGGGGGGACTACTGTACTTCAGACTTCCCTGGGTTCATCTCTTAGCCTAACCTGTATTATTTTTAAGAAGCTGGAGAAAATATATTTCCTTATCTTGTGATGGTGTCACATCAATAACTGAGCTACTCCTTTTCATGATCACCCATCGCTCCATCGTTTCTGGTGTGTCAAGCACTGGGCATGGATAAAGCCAGAAACTGCCTGGTTTCTCATCCCATAACTACTCAGTGGACAAACTTTGTGTCCAAAAGAGAAAAAGTAGCTAGACCACAGGAAAAGTAAATAAAAGACTATTTATGAACACATCCCTGAGTGTTCCTGAGAAATCTAAGCTGCAGATCAGGCGGACAGGCTGCTCAAAGCAAAACCCTAATGGACCTCCAGGGAAGCCTATTAGAAAAAATCAAACAAAACATTTGATAAAAATAGACGAGAGCTCAAGGGAGGCAAACACCATCCATATGTAGCACTTTACAGTTTTATAGCACATATTTAGATTATATCATGTCACATCATGTATACTTTACAACAGTTCATGAACATTGTCATTCTCATTTTACAGATGAGGAATGAGAGCTTTGAGAGGTAGAGCAAGTTGTGTGTGTCATGCTGGGATCCAGGCCTTCTTGTAGGGTCTGACCTGATGACCCCCACTCTCTTTCTAAGTACCCCTTGCTGCTCTTGTGCAGAGGACCATGCAGTGTGTCTGGTCAGGTGAGAAAGGGGAGGAGGGCATATCAAAATACAGCCCATGCAGCATGTTGCAGTGACCTGAAATGTGCATCTGAGGACAGGGCCAATTTAATTAGTTACTCCTGCTACTTCTAGATTGGGGTGGGGTGGTTGAATCAAGGTCATGGGCAGTCTAGAGGAGGTGGGACAATTAGAAACCAGCTATGGGATGCAACCTGGTACACAATACATAGGTTGTTTATATATATATACATAGTCAGAAATCAGCTGGAGAATCATTCTGGCCATTTGAAAATGATTAATGTCAAAGGGATACTCTGGGATGACAAAGTTGAAGAAAATAATTTTTTCCTCTGCTCCTTACTTAATAACGTCAGTAAACTAGAAGGCAGCAGGACTGGGGTGTGAACAGTCTCAAGGAGGATGTTAGGAAAATCCTAACCTTCAAAATACAGGTTGAACCACGAAAAGCACAGGAAGGAGGAAAAACAAAGGTAAATGGACAAGATGTTCCAGACATAACTAACAAAACAGACATAAATAAATAACTTGAACTTGAGAGCATCCACAGCAAAATCCTGAGGGAACTCAAGAGTGAAGCTGGAACAGTTGGAAAAATAATTAACTCATGGTGACCTCCGCCTCTTCTGCTGACTTTGACTTTTCCCATGAGGGTTCAGGGAAGGGATATCATACTTAAAAAAGACTGTTTCCCTGGAGATGTCGACCTAAAATGCCATAACCACCATAAACAAAGAAGTCAAACAACCAAAATGTGGAGCAGGAAAGTTAGGGAGAAAACATTTGCTCAGCTTTGCAGAAAGGCACATGGTGGCTGCTCCAGTTTCACGTAACTACCACACCTGAGGAAAGATAATGGTGCTGAAAATTGGATGGAGGGTCGGCCATGTGAAGGTAGTTTTTAAAAAGGGATTAAGATTTTGTAGTTGGGAACAAAAGCAAACAGGCTATAATCAAAGTCTATAAAGTTATAAAAGGTATAAATTAAGTCAATGAGGCAGACAATTCATGGAATCCAAAATACTTACAATAAGGCTGCCCCTTTGAAGCTTGGGGATTAATATACATAATGGCGAGTTTTAATCACATCTTGGGACGTAAATTTATGGAAGCGAAAGCCAAAAATATGGACCAATTCATAAAGTACTGTTTAATCACTAGGTAGTGGGCTTCTCTGGGAAACCAGGACATTTTAAATTTATGATAACAAGGTAATGCTCATGTCTCCACAGTAATAAATTAGAAGGCAACACGACTGGGATGTGAGCTCCGGGAAGAGAGGACACAAATACATGACTTGCACCCTCATTATCCATGAGACATCTGAATGTGAATGAGTTACTCCTTCCGAAGTGGTATGATCTGCCAGAGCTCAGAATTAAACACATCGGAAGCACTGTGCCAAGCGTGGATCAGATGGGCATGGGAAGGCAGGAGAGAAAAGTAGAAAGGCTGGAAAAGGAGAAATCGGAAGTGTTAAGAGACGGCGGCCATTACTCCAGGCTTTTTGAGCTACACTGACATCTAGTGGTGCTTGACAGGAAAAGCATAAGGAAAACCAAGGCCACCTTTAATCTCTAGGATATTTGCTAAGAGGTCAGGGCAGGTTGTGTTCTACTCTGCAAGCGTTCCTCCCACACACACTCCTTGAGAAAAGGCATTATCGTACACCTGAAGCTAATCAGTCGCGACGACGGCTGGGTGACTGGCATTATGAAGACACTATTTATTGTGCTTAGGTTTGGGGGCCCAAACGGGTGCATGGCCACTGCTGCTCCAAGGAGTGTGATGCTGTCTGCTGGCACCTGCCTGGGGCTGCCTCTCCAGCCTAAATACATTCCACGGCTTCAAGGGAGGAGAGGACTTTGGTGAAGAGGAGGAAGAGGAAGCACATAACACTGCTGGGTATTTCTAGGGATGCTCCCATGTTGTTACAATGAAAAATCCATTCCTTTAGATCAAGAGAACTGACAGCAGATGGGGAGCTGGAAATCCTTGATATCATAACGGGTACAGAAGGCATAAATCCAACCCATATCATCATCAAAAGTGAATTGGGACAGAGAGTCACATGGAGGACAAACTAATGACAAACAGTGAATCAAGTCTAGCATTTTAAATATAAATTAAATCACATCAGTTCCACAGTCTCCATTTGGTGGCATTCACCCAGATTGGCTGTTACCTTCACTGAACTCTCAGTCTGTTCAAAGAGGTTTTATTCTATTACAGATACCTCCAGGTAGTCTGGATTACTAAAGGGTTTATGATGCCAACAGAAGTACAATCATTATACAACAAATGAATTTCTAGGGGATACTATCTATTTTTTTTATACTTTGAAACAGTTTGAAACTAGAAAGGGCAGATGCAAAAAAATTCAAGATAATTGTTTTGAAGCATGAGATTGAATAATGGTAAGTTTTTCAGTCAAGGGCAAATTTAAAAGTATATATTGATTACGTTCCTACCTCTGTCTGTACCATAGACATCCGGTATGACCTCATTTCTGACACCAGCCCTAAGATGTCAACAAACTCATGATCCCGAATGTGCTGCAAGAGCCTGTCCAGGGCAATGAACGTTCCTGTCCGTCCGACTCCAGCACTGCAAAAGAGTGTTCAGATAGCACATAACTCAGACGGCGCTTCTATGCTGTTGAAAATAAATTGGTGATTACAAAACAACTACAAGTAGCACTGAAAAAAAAGGAAGATTGAACTCCTGGCAATATTTTCTTGTTTTTTGTCTTTTTTTTACTGAGGAAGATTTACCCTGAGCTAACATCCACTGCCAATCTTTCTCCATTTTGTATGTGAAGCACCACCACAGCACAGCCACTGACAGATGAGTAGTGTAGGTCTGTGCCTGGGAACGGAAACCTGGCCACTGAGGTGGAGTGTGCCAAACTTAACCACTAGGCCACCTAGGCTGGCCCTGACAATGTTTTCTACTTAACTGATTTTTAAGTATGCAATTGTGGTTGGTTTGTCTTCTAACGTCACATTTCTGACTATCACTGTGTGAATGAAGCTGGGACTGCTCTCTCTGGTCTAACAGGTGAATGTAGCAAGCAAGCTGCATCAGCTTAAAGTCAGTACTGAAATCCATGCTGTGCTGTGGAGCAGCCGTGCAGGCGTGCAGACATCAGTTAATTATATATTTTTAAAAATTTGTAACTCATTTCATTATTAATTAATTCAATCTGATCAGGGGTTTATGGAATGGTGGGCTGTTTTCTCTATAAAACAAAGCCCATGGTGCTTAACCACAAATGCATTTGATGAGGTTACCTGCAGTGCACGATCATGGGGCCTTTGTTCTTCATGGCTTGCTGTCGGACCACGTGTACAAACTGCAGGATGCTTTCGGCAGCATTCGCTGTGGGCACACCATGGTCAGGCCATGCTGTGTAGTTAAAATGCATCACATCCTGCATCTCGTCAGCCTTTAGGAGAAAAAGCCAAAACAAGTATTAATCTCTCTGTCCACTGTCAGGATGGCTCAGGCCTCCCCTGCAGCTCACAAGTTAATGGTCTAAGAAGGTAAAGCCACATCCCACTCCTGGTTGATATACTTCCCTTTCTAGCTCTGAGCACTGTGTCTGCACAAAGCAGGCCCTGAAAAAAAAATACTAATTGTATAAAGCTTCAAATAGTAGGATAAATAGGCTAATCCGTGCCTGTGTAGAGATAAGAGCTTAAGCAGATCAGGTTTGCATCCTGGCTGTGCCATTTAGCAATTGCATCAGCTTTGGGCAATGAATTAAACACTGTGGAAGGTGCTGTTGGTGCCCGCCTTGGGTCCACTTTGCCAGGCTGGTGCACCCCTCTCCCAGCTGCTGCTAACAGCATAGAGCTGCGCCCTTCTCTTCATAGTTGTCCTCCACTAACTGCCTCTTGGGCTACTAACTCTATGGTGCCATTCATGCCCCAGCGCTCTCCATGGGACCCAGCTGAGGCTGGACTTCAGCTGAACCCACAGCCGTGGGTGGCTTCTTCCTGCCCTGTCCCATCCTGCTTCTCTTGTTCCCTTACAGATTTTACCCAAAGTTGTACCTTCAAAAGTCAACTATATGGCAATCCCTGTCTTGGGCTCTGATACTAGGGGACTTGATCCAAGATAAATTGCTGAACACCAGTTTTCTTATTTCTAAAAAGGGTCTTTTTAGGTGTTATAGTATAACATAACCTAAAAACAGGGTTGTTGTGGGGATTAAGTGTGATCATGTTTGTAAAGGATGGTGCCTGTTAGATACTGTCATCATCACCAACACCATCTGATGATCACCCTAGCTCATGTCTGGCTCCGAGCGTTTATGTGGTTGGTTCTGGGAATCCTAGTAAGTGGGTACACTTGTATATTTATTCTATTCATGTTATCTCATCCATCAAACATATCGCTGTTCTCTCTGAACTGAGTAAATATCAGTGAGGATGTGGACCCTTCAAGATTCACTTTTTTTCAGTCCCTATTAATTTATAAGCATAAAGATTTATTCTGAGCTTGTTATCAACTGTCAGAAATATCCTAAACCCAGGCCTCAGATTAGATGAAAATCGAATTCATCCCCCACCCCTCAAACTCGTGAAGAGCCTAGAATCCACTCAGGAGGTGGAATTCTAGATCATAATTTGTGAGAGTTGGCCTGGCTATGAGTTTGGGGCTAAAGTGGAGGGTCAGGTATTAAAGAGAAATGAAATGCAAAGAGTCAGTGGTCTTGGGCAGAGTAAAATTTATATAAATATAAATAAATGTACAAATAAAATGCATAAATAAATATACAAGATTTGTGTAAGTATAAACACAAGTCAGTACTTCACAGACCCACTGTCCCCTTGACACCTAAGGCCGTACATCCCCAGCTGTGGGCAGTGCCTCCCTCATTGTGTTCAGGGATGTTTCTTAGACATATATATAGAACACAAAGTCTGCAAATATGCTGGTTACCCTCAATGCTGTCTTCGGGGAGTATGGCAAGAAGGTAACCCAAGCATAATAAACTGTGTAGAATGACTCAATTACTCAACATCATGAGGATTTAAGGATATTCAATCACTAGATAAATTTGGTTGCCCAGAAAAGTTCATGAAAATGCTGATTCTTTTCAAATGCTGATTGCAGACTTAGCACAAAGACTTGTACATTGTAGGATATATATATATATATATATTCTAATACAGGTGATCTAAAAATATATCTAGCTAAAATATGCAAGGTGGTTCAAAAAAAGGAAACACGTAAATTGTCATTAGTCTTGCTTGAGCTGCAAAGCAGAGGTCTACATATCAGGGTGATCCCTGTCACCTGAATAGCAAGGTACACATCCATGGGAACAAACAAGTTTTGCTGGCTTTTAGCCTCCAGTTGTTACTCAATTCATGCCAAGTTTCAAGTACTGGAAAGTGACAAATTGGGTGTTACGGTCATTTTCCTTCCTTCTTCTTAAATGAGAAAACCCTTCTTGTTACATCTTACTGAGCCATTCCAAAATTTCTCTTACCCTGATTTCTTCATTTTTGTAATTTTATCTGGTGTACTCTGAAATTTTCCACATATTAATATGGAAGCAATAAAGAAGAATATATACAAAATGAAACAAATAAAACAATGTATTCATTGCCACAGCACAATGTTCTTTGGCAATTTAACCTTCATCCAGGAAGATTGAAATTTAGATTCTGTATGTTTATGGCCAAAAGGTGGCACTCTGGGACCAAATGCTTCTAACTACTGTATAAACACTTTACCAGAAAACACTATTATTCAACGCTTTATTCCTATATTTCAAGCCCTTCACATGATTGTCGTTGAAAGATAGGTCATTGTTTAGGACCAAGGACAAGAAAGCACAGCATTGACCATACAATGAGCTGTATGACTCTTCCTTGTCAAGGTAACAGATGTGGGAACAGACCTTATTCATTTCTCTGCAACTTTTTTCTTCTAAATGCAAACCCAGGGAAACATTTGTTCTAGCAGTTTGCATTGGCTTTCCGGCTGAAATAGCCAAGAAAGAAAGCATAGTTCAAATGGCATTCATTTGTCAAATATTATCTCTGATGGAAAGTCCAGTGCTTTCCAAGTGCTTTATTATTTTTGAAATCATTCATTCACTCACTGATTTATTCATTCCACAAAGATTATTAAATGGACAAGAGTTGGGATTCTAAGGATTATTGAAATAGGGTACTTGCTTCTGAAACTCACAGCATTCCGGGGAGGCAGACATGAAGAGAGAATTGTAACCCTTTCTGGCATACTGTGATGGAGCAATATGCATGAGACCGGAGCAGAGGAGACAAGGGATAAAGGTCTCTTGAGACTAGGGAAAGCTTAACAAAAGAAGTGACATTTGAGCTGAAACTCTATTTGAATAGGAATGTGCTTAGGGAACAGGAGGAGATGGGCGTTTCAAAGAAATGGAACAGCATGAAGCACAGCCTGTTACAATCATCCTGGGATTTGCCAGATCCTCATGGTAGCAAAAGCCATTGCCAACTTCCAGTGGTTAAGAAGTGATTTAACTCTTGCAAATATCAATAACTGGCTAGTTAATGAGTGCTTATATTGCATTGACGCAGACAACCTTTGTTTTCATTGTCTACATTGAGAGTCAGCAAACATTTTCTGTAAAGGGCAGACTAAATATTTTAGGTTTTATGCATCACACAGTCTCTGTTGCAACTATTCAAGCTTGGTGTAGCACAAAAGCCGTCAGAGGCAACAAGTATACAAATGTACGGCTGTCTTTCAATAAAATATTATTTACGGACACTGAAATTTGAATTTCATGTAATTTCCATATGGTATTTCATGTGAAGTATTCTTCTTCTTCTGATTTTTTTCAACCACTTACAAATGTAAAACTTATTCTTAGCACACGGGCTTTACAAAACAGGCAGTGGTCAATTTGTCCATAGGCCACGGTTTCCATCCCCTGACCTAAAGTGTTGAGAAGGGCTGTTTCTAAGCAGAGAACATTTCAATGAGGAATTTCTTATTAAACTTTGTCCTCAACATAGAGCATGTTTAAGTGGAGAATACTAGCAAAACTTCCCTGCCATTTTCTAGGACTGTTCTATGTGAAGAAGACAACAGGGTGACTGTAGTTGATGTCGTTGTCCTCACCTAGCCTGGCACACAAACATTCGGCAGGAGCTCAAAGGCTTGTCATCAGAGGGTAACAAACTTTATGGGAAAAGTAGACCTTTTTTTGACATTCTAACAATCAGAAATCAAAGGCATTTCACTAAGAGATATGGAACCATGATTAACAAGGCCTAGAAGTATCTTTGAAATAATAAAAACTAAACCAGAACAAAATAAGAAAAAAAGCCAAACAAAACAAACCCAAACTACTAAATCATGGTTTAAGTGTTTAATGTAAAATGTAATTGTGCCTTGTATATCCTAATTGTACTCACAGATGGTTAGTATAAGTAATGAGAATACTTCCCTCCTCAATCGTGCCTTGTGAGCAATAATTCTGTGTCTTCTGCTGCCCTGGGCTAATCTGAGATGGAACAATGCAGACTTTTTATTCCATCTCCCCAGGCCCTCCAGACCAACCATTTCATCCACACCATGGTGGATGAAATGGGAAACAAGTACATTAAAGTGAGATTTTTTTTCCTGGAAGGAAGAAATGTTGCAGAGGTTGATGTGCTCTGAGCGTCTTACATGATGGTGGGTTGGTCTCCTGACACCTGGGGGGGATCCCTCAGTTTGGGGACAGATCCGAACTTATGCTTTGTGACTTACATAGTTGATCCGGAAGTGTCTACAGGCCCAGTCGTCCTGCTCTTCCTCCGAGACCATCTCCACAGTGATGTCTCCGTAAGCTATGGGTTCCTCTGTGAACGGCCAGTAATGGTCACATTTCACCTGAGGGGACAAGAACAATCTTTCCAAACAAACAGGCCAGGGAAGAAATAGACTGTGCTCATTTAGTGAAAACAAAAGTACTTGCCTCTGAAGAAAAATAAAGCGAGTGGAGCAGTTGGTGGTACAGAGTAAGCACTCAACCCGTGGCAGCGGCTGAGGCAGGTTTTGCTGCTAAGTGAGGACAACCCCATTAGGCACTTACCCTCCTTTTCTCATTACACTGAGTGAGCATGACAATAATCTGAGACTTCTGTTGTAGGACCATCTTCCAAAAGTCATTTCTGGTTTCAGGCAGTGGTCCCTGTGTAGCAATATACTCCTGGGGTGAGTTGTAGCCCTGAAAGATAAGTGACAAAATTGTCACCTAAGGAGCCAGTGTCAACACCAAATGCTCTTCCAGACAAATAAGAAAAAACTGCAAATTTACTGGGGATAAACCTGGCAAAGGATCACACACCTAGGTAATGTTTTCTCCTTTTCTCATCAAAGAGACAGAAGAACTGACCATATAGGGCTGTATGATTTTAAGCATTGTTTTCGGGAAGCTTATAAAGTCACACCCACACCTTTTCATGATAAACATCATTATCTTTACAGACATTTTAAGAGCACAGGGGCTCAGAAGGAGCCCTTTGAGTTTAACTGCCAACATGGAAATTTAAACACAAGAAAACTGATCTTTAGTATTTAATTATTTACTTTCACTTTCACTAGACCTTTACAAAGAAACCTGAACGTTACTAATCTCTGGGCTTTTTTCTCCCCTTTCTTTATTCTGAAATGGAATAATGGAAACTGTTCTTTAGAACTGGATTGCTGGGTGGAGAATGGCTCTCTTTTTAGCTGTTGGACGCATCCCTGTAGCCCTAATAGTCTTCCTCTGGCTGGGCTAGAATTCGGCTGTCTATTTGTGTATTTTTAAATTTTTCACTTACGGGGATGTAGTTGGCATTAATGTAGTCAGCACCTTCCTCTTCATTCATGGAGACTAATCTCACTCGGCTAAAGTCGTCTGTAGAGAAGAAGAAAAGAGATATTAAAAATCAGAGTGGAAGAAAGAATTGTTTTGAACCTTTCTACTCCTATCAAGTCAATATAGTCAGTGATAGAGTAGGAATATAAAGTTTATTTTAGCTTGATATTTTAGCCATACCTCAATCTTAGTTTCTTATCTAAAAAAATATGCAAATATCTCTCAATCACCATTTTCTCCCCACTAACTCCCCTATCCTTGGAAGAACTGTCTCCAGGTTTTGTGGGGTATTGTGAAGAATATTTGCAGGAATGAAAATACCTGGTAGATTGTGTGGAAGGCTAAAGAATGTAGCCTAAATCCATGATTTCCATTTTACTTGGGACATTCAGAGGATTCACTACCTTTGAGAAAACTTTTCTCTAAGAGAAGGTGGAGTTGCATGGGTTTTTTGTAAATGGAGTTCAAATGAGAAAAGTAAACTCTGAAATGTGCATAGATGTCAGGTGTTTTAATGATAATACTACCTAAGTTTATCAAGAAACTCTATTAAGGAGAAAGTTCTCTTTCTGGAACTTTTTCAGCCTTGCTCTTTCACTTTTCCACTCTCTCCCAGCTCCCCCTAGAGTGTAGCAAAGAGGAAAGTTAAATCTATATTGGAATATATTTTAATCATCCTGTAAGTACTTTACATTACTTTTTCATTGAATGTTGCCTTTATGACAAAATGCTAAGCAATAACAGAACCTGGCAGAAGTAGGGAAGAGGAGGCATTTTAACACATTGCACTCCCTTCCCATTTGCCTCCTTCCATTGTCAATGAACTCACTGAAAATAGTTTAGAAGAGCACAAATTACCTTATCCCTAAGAGTTTTTGATCTCCAAAGAGCCAAATGGTCAGTCATTTCTGCTCAGAGACAATTCATTTAAAAGCATAATAATTAAATCTTCCTCATACAATAGGATCTAATGACATCAAAACACAAATGTGATCAATACAATTGAAGAGATGGCCTTGAGGATCCAAACCACAGCTGGGTCTGGCTAGAGATTAGAAAAACTGACTAATCTGCAATAACTGTCCTTCAGCCTTTGAAAGACATGAGCAGGATCGGCACAATTGACAATCTTACATGGTAGGATGTTTGTGTAACGATTTTTACATCGGTTCAGTGGCAGGTCTGCAGCAAAGTGTGAAATATCCAGTCCAATCAATTTCAACTCCTGTAAATGACAGAGAATAGACTTGAGATTTCCGTACATGGTGTGGATTGGATTACTGATCACATTGGCTTATAGTTCACACTGGATTATCCTTCACTCCTGGCCTGTAATGGAATTATCATACCACCTTTGCCGTAGAAAGTCACAGTAGCTCCCTTTTGGAGCAGAGTGTACCTCTTCACTCCACTGTTGTCAACTTGCTTTAGCCAATGAACTTGGGTAGATAAGAACCTTTAAATGTGCTTTCTTAGTTTGGTTTGCCTTCTTGTTTTTCTGCCTTCTGCTGTGAAAAGAACGTGCCCAGGGAAGCTACCAGTCCCAG
Organism: Equus przewalskii; assembly: GCF_037783145.1. Classification (NCBI taxonomy): domain Eukaryota; kingdom Metazoa; phylum Chordata; class Mammalia; order Perissodactyla; family Equidae; genus Equus; species Equus przewalskii. Next base: position 44,116,570 of record NC_091835.1, on the reverse strand, counting down.
AATGAAGAGACACATGGAACAGACCTGACTCTGATCCATAGCCTGAAGCAGAACTGCTTCCCTGTCCCACAGACCCATGAGTAAGAAAAATCAATGTTGTTGTAGGTCACTGAGATTTATACTATATAATGCTTCTATAGCATTATTGCAGTAATTACCCACTAATATAACATATAAATACCTTGGCTAACTTGTTGATCATGTGGAGAGGTAAGAATTATGTGTATCATACTCAAGGAGTGGGAAATTTGAAACCAGAAATACATTTCAGATTTTTGGAGGTATAGGATATCTGAAATATATGCAATTTGCGTAAATATTTCTTATTCTATGAGGAAATATAGGTCTTTCTCCTGCAGGCAATGAGCCTTAGAGAAGATAGGAAACGAAAGAGTGAGGAGCAATGAGTAGGGAGCATTCTCCATGTTACAAGATGTACGATTGACAGTAATTAAATATCTGGTCATTAAACCTCAAAAATAAAGATGAATCAGTAATGAGTGGGTAAAAATTAGGAGAACATCCAAATATATGTCTGTATACATCAGTACTCTTATAAATCCTACTATCCAGAGGTGCGTTGATAGGGCATTTTTATATAAACAGACAACCACCACACTTCAACAAGGAATATTACTGGAAAAAGGGGTTTCTAAGCTGCTGTGTCATGTGTCTGATGGGACCAAGGGGTTGTAGTCAGGCCAGCTGGATTTCCCTGTGGTCTATGTGAATAGCGCTCCCTGGAATCGTGCAGTGCACAACCAATGCAGCAGATCTAGTTATATTCTTGTACAAATTTGAGGGAAATATCAGTAAACAGCATATGTAACCATCTACAAATGGGATTACCTGGCTAGTATGCATCTTTCTGTAAGACTATTAAGTGAGGCAGGAGAGAGACCGCTACAAGTTTTATTTACTCATTTAGGATGTTAATATTGCGAACAAGTTTTACTCTTCATAATTCCTGCCAATTATCTCTTCAAAGAATCTTTGACATAGGAATACTTTTCTGGGGGAAGAATGTTGAAAGACTTTCGAAGGAGGTTGGAGACATTTGACGATGTTTTGAGAGGTAGAACAGGGATATCTCTTTCATGTTCTTTCTGTCTTGGTTCAAGAGCTCTTTGCAAAGCATATGCTTTAGAGATCAAGTTCTTGGGTCTTCTGCTGCTTCCCCATAGAAGTTCCTCCGCAGTTGAATGTGCTTATTGGCATGGGGATGCAAACCTGCAGTAACCTGATGAACCAACCTCGATTGCCCAGATTTCTCTCTTCCCTTGGTTCTGCATCACTTCTGGCTTTTCCAGATCACAAAACCTCAAGCTCCTTGGCTTAAGTTGAAGCTAATCTTAAAGACAAACTATGCTGACTTTGATCTCTAATTCAAAAATTAAAAGTTTTTCCATCTCAGGCAAAATTCTTGCTTGCCAAATGCCTTTAAACAGAAGATTGTCACAGTTACTTTATAACTGATTTTTCCATTTTAAAGGGTTTTCAAAGACTGTCTATATCGTTCTCCTAAGAAATAAAACATTTTAAGCAAACTTCAACCAAATCAGTGTTATTTTTAGGTTAGTTCTTCTTGGCAGCCATAAGCTTATTTAAATGATGCTTCTATTGCTTAACATATTTTGGAAATCTACTTCCTTTAGAGAATGTCTTTATAGATAGTTTGTCAAAACATCTGGCTTATTTGGGTGTACCACTTATAAATTGTAGGGTTTTGGAAAAGTAGCTCAACTCTCATTAATGTCAGTTTAATTATCTGTAAGATAAGGCTAATAATATCACCAGACTGCACTGGCATATAGTGACTACCAAACGGAATGATTACACTCAACGAATATTAGAGCAGCACTATTGATAATGATTGTGAAATGCTTCTGTAATGATTCTTTGTTTGTTTTGCTTTGCCTGGCTCCATAATTCCTCCCTCCTTTGTCATTTGTGCTAACAGACCAACAACGCTCCCCACAAATCCCCTGCTTTGAGGACAGACTGATGAGCTACAGGAAAAGGTCTCGGATATGGAAGACACTGTGGAAATAGACTGAGGCTGAAAGCTGGAGCACATATGGAAGCTGACTAACTGATAGAACTTTAATTGTGTGTTGCCTCCCTGCTGTAAATGCCCTAAGTTCATAAGAGATATTTAATTGGCTGAACACTATAAATGTAAATTGCCAAAGCTGAATCACAGCAAAGCAAGAACAGCATGTGTACACAAAATGCTTTGCAATCTTTGTAATTTAGCCTGTCACTAAGTGGGAAATCAAATACTAGTTTCCAGTTCAGTAGCTTTGCAGTTTTATTTTCTTTCCAACCATATGGAAACTCTGGAGGCTTAAATCTTTATCAAGGCAAAGTATGAGGTGATGGCCTGAAACCAATAGAAACCATTTTTGAATTTTCTTTTGCCAGTTTTGTTTCTATCATAATTTATCATCATGGTTTTGACTTTTTTTCCTCTAGGCCACACAGTCATCCACAGCGGGTTGAATGGTGGTGCCCTAACAGATATGTCCGCATCCTAACCCTCAGAACCTGTGAACGTGGCCTTATTATGAAAAAGTCTTTGCAGATGTCATTAAGTTTAGGAGCATGAGATGAGATCATTCGAAGTGGGTCCTAAATCTAATGACAAGCATCCTTATGAAAGAGGGAAGAAGAGAGGCCATATAAAGATGGAGGGCATAGATGAGAGTCATGCAGCTGTAAGTCAAGGAGTGCCTGGAGCCACCAGAAGCTGGAAGAGGGGAAGAAGGATTCTCTCCTAGAGCCGTCAGAGGGAGCATGGCCCTGCTAACACCTTGATTTTGGACTTCTGGTCTGTAGAATTGTGAGAGAATAAATTTCTGTTGTTTTAACTCACAAAGATTGTGGTAATTTGCTATGGCAGCCCTTAGAAACCAATATAGACACCAAAGCCCAGGGGCAGTCTACATTGTGTTGGCTGGGTTTGAAGCATACCAGTCTTCAAAAGCAAAGCACAAGCACGGGCACTCTATCAGTCTGCTTGTGCCGTCACGACAGAATATCACAGCCTGGGTGGCTTAAACAAAAGAAATGCATTTCTCACAGTTCCAGACGCTGCGAAGTCCAAGATCAAGGTGCTGGTAAGGTAGATTTCATTCTGAGGCTTCTCTTGGCTTATAGGTGATCATGCCTCACTGTGCTCATGTGACCTTCCTCATCTAACCCCAATTCCCTCCCAAAGTCCCCATCTCCAATACCATCACATTGGGAGTTAGGGCTGCAACACATGAATGTTGGGAGGACACATTCAGACCCTAACATGCACCATCACCTTCTGAGCACAAGCTATATTCTGGCTGAAGAGTCTGTAACAATGTGGGCAGGTGATGAGCACTTGGTACTTGCTTTGGGATAGGCTGGACGAAAGTCCAGGTGAGTTAGATTACTAGACTATGGAACAAGTGAGGAGAAACAATGTGATGAGTGGTGTGGACATAAGAGCTTCTATCTACGGCAAGTAAAGGGTCCAGAAGAAATGGGCAACATCCAATTACCTTTCAGGTAAACACAAAAGGAGAGGATGGATTTAGAACAAGCTATTTAGTGAGGTTCCGTATTAGTTTCCTAAGGCTGCCACAACGAAGAACCACAAACTGTGGCTTAAAACAACAGAAATTACTTGTATTATAATTCTGGAGGCTCTAAATCCAAAATCAAGGTGTCAGCAGACAATATGACCTCTGTAACCTCTGGGGGAATCCTTCCTTGCCTCTTCCTAGCTTCTGATGGTTTGTTGGCAATCTTTGGTATTCCTCCACTTGCAGCTGGTAACTCCCATCTCTGCCCAAGTCACCAAGTCACTCAAGTGACTCTTGCCATCACATTCTTCCTGCTTGTCTCTGTGTCTTCACATCGCTATCTTTTCACCAGTTGTATTGGATTGAGAGCCTACCCTACTCCAGTACAACCTCATTTTAACTAATTACATCTGCAATGACCCTATTTCCAAATAAGGTCACATTATGAGGTTCTGAGTGGTTAGGGCTTTGACGTATCTTTTGGGGGACACAATTCAACCCGTAACAGATACTCTAAAAGAAGAATGGAGTGCAGTCATGATAGAAATTCTGGGCAAGTGATAGAAGACTGAGTAAGAAGGAAGTCAATCTCAGGAGAGTCTGGCAATAGCTGGCAGGGCCCTGGGCTCTAGGATGGGATTTAGGGGCAACACTCCAGTCAGTGGTCAAATTACTAGTACAGGCACTCGGAAACAGAGAGCAAACCTAGGAGATTAAGAATGAGAGGAGAGAAAACTCAGGTCTGGGAACAAAGCAAGACCCCTGGTGTGAGAACTGTTGGAAAGGGTTCAAGGTAACTTATTTCAATGACGGATGCAGGTAAGTCAGCAGTGAACTGGACTGAAACGCAGGTAAAAACAGCTGCAAGTGGGAGCTGCCACCAGAAATCAAAGGTCATCTTTTGTGAGCCAAGTGGTAGGTAATGTAGTTTGTTTTGATCTTTACTGCCACATTTCTGAACAAAGGTGGTGAGGGCTTTCCCTAGAATCCTGATCAAACACAAAGCACAGAAATTAATGGCAGAATGAGCAATATGTGGTATGTCTCATGGGCTCTCAAATTTCAAGCTTTAAAGTCTGGCTCTTTAAAACCTTTTCCATATGAGACATAAGAAAAGAGGAACTGAATCTAATCCCTGGGTCCCAAACCTCCTTAAGAAAAGATGTATATTTTCATCAGAAGAATAATCAATCTTTCCAGCAGATCCAAAATCAGATGCAGAGTGAAAAACGAATTTATTCAGTGAACGCAAGTTAGCCACTCGTATAGCTTCATGTGTGACTTATAGCCGTATTGGGAATATATGTAAATCAACACATTAGTTTCAATTTACATAATGCTTATGAATGATGTAATTTATCAATATGAGTGTGATATTTCAATGTCAGTATCAAAATGAACATGAGTATTAAGCACTAATATAAACAGAATAAATAACTGTTCAGCTAGTGGATTTAGCAAGACCGGATGATTCAGCCATCTTAATACTCTCTTGGGTAACCATTAGAGCAGGAAACATTTTCTTTTTCCTTAAGCCTAAATTAATTATCAATTTCAGGAGAGTTTGAGGACTGCCATGTGAAAGGTCTGACATGCAACCTGATATTAGGTACGGAAGCATAATGCGTCTTTGAAAATAGATGAGGATATGCTGACAGTGAACCTGAGGATGTCGGGGTAGGGTGGACTTGGGGACTGGCAATGCCTGGAAGACTGTCAAAAGAAAAAGGAAGTGAGTCACATCAGTGGGTCACTGCTTGAACAAATGTTAGTCCAAAACATACAATCTGAGCCTATGATTTAAAGCAGACTTCTGGAGAGTAATTTGTCTTTTCTCACCAGAGCAGAAATACAAGGTCAGGACTTGGCACCAAATAAATTACATACATGACCAATAATGTTCTAAGAACTAGGATATATAAGAAAAAAGCTTCATAATAAATAAAAATACCAAACACTTCCCCAAATCATGGTGTGATGGTTGATTTTATGTGTCTACTTGGCTAGGCTACAGTGCCAGGTTGTTTAGTTACACATCAATCTAGATGTTAAGTGAAGATAGTCTTTAGATTAGATTGACACTTAAATCAGTAGATTTTGAGTAAAGCAGATTATCCTCCATAACGTCTATGGGTCTCATCCAGTCAGTTAAAGGTCTTAAAAGAAAAGACTGAGTTCCCCTGAGGAGGAAGGAATTCTGCCTTCAGACTGCCTTCAGACTTGCGCAGCACTATTAGCTCTTTTCTGGGTCCCCAGACTTTCCTGCAGATTTCAGATTTGCCAGCTCCCATAATCATATGAGCCAATTCCTTATAATAAATCTCTCTCTCCATATTTATCCTATTATATCATCACATACATATGATATATATCCTATGTATGTTTCTCTGGAGAACCCTGAATAATACAAATGAGGTACATGAGTTATAAAACTTGGCTGTATCCTTGTCCCACATTTAGTCCAAGGCTTCTCAATGGAATGCTACTGGCCCGGGAAAATCCTTTGTTGTGCAGGACTGTCTCACTCATTGCAGAACATTTAATATCCCTGTTCCTCTCTCCATTAACTACCACTAGTAGCTTCCTCCCAAGTCATTATGACAACTAAAAATACTCCTGCACATTTCCAAACTCCCCCAGGAGACTGCCTGGTACTCGCCCAGTTGAGAACCACCAACTTAGTTCACCATACCCATTTAATAGATGAAGAAACTGAGGTGATGAGAAATGTGTGATTTTTTTTCAATATTAATTAGTAGCAAAATGGTAGTGAGGACCCAGGTTTTTGGATTCCTCAAATTCCCTTTCCTTATAAATCCTATGAAATAAGCCTAGATCTGTTCATTTGTACATTGAATGTATACAAGCCCTCAACATGTTATAAATGAACATTTAGCACATACAATTTACCATTCTACCCTTCATATTTTTGAAGCGTCTGAAGCTAGGATCTAATCACTTAATGTTTGGTTCTCTCAGTGTCTTCTCTGTTTTGGGGAATAATGCTCTCCTTTGCTGGTTTGGCCATGTGGCTCCAGTAAGAGGTGTCCCGTTCTTATGTGATTCTTCCCTCCCTGGGACATCATGACCCAAGCCAGCCCATCAGAACCCTCCCCTGTTATTTTTCTATCTGTCAACAAGAAAGAGAGTCAACAGTTCCTTTTGGAAACTGCAGAAACTACGGGATGGATAATCAGAGATTGCAGCGGTTGTGTTTTCCACTATGAGAAAGAGGCTGGTTTGCAGTGAAAGAAAGTGAAGCCAAGACAGAGAAAGAAGCAGAAATGAGAGATAAAAAGAGAAGGTCTCTGCAGGAGTGTGGTCCCTGGTTCCCGTGACTGAGCTGCTTCCCTGCCCTCCTCCTGGTTTAGCTACTCAAACTTTCCTTTGATTATATGAGACATTATCTTTTGAACAAATTCTCTTTTCTTTTGGTTAAAACTAATTTGAATTGTGTCACTCACAACTAAAACAATCTTTTCTTTTCTGCAGAAAATGACTTACTGAGCTTTTTGTTATAATGATGTGATTCAGAAGCTCAGTCATAGTTACATTGGAGTTTGATGGCGTAAACTGGGGTACTCCTAATCCTCCCAGAAAAGGCAGTGACCCTAGCTATGCCACCAAGGTCATGTCATCCTGTAAGAACCAGGATGCTGTGGTTTCAATGAGGTTGAAAGTGTACCTACATCACAATTTTCATCATCATTATTGGAATTATCTAGATATTTATTTTTTTCTGAGGATTGGCTTATATTTTTTTATAAAAAGACTCCTTTCAATGATATAGTTTTCTGAAATGCCATTCTCATCATAGATCTCCAACTTCAATGCTTTGAGATATAGCATTTGGTGTAGCATCTGTAATTTCTTACGCATCTGCATGCAATGGATAAGTGAGTCAAGCTCTACGTGAAATTTCTCATGACACGGGGGGTAGTTAGGAACTTTTGTATTTGATAATGTATAAGGTTCTTCTCATGCTTGAATTCTCTGCTAGAATATCCAGATCAGGACTCCAGCTGCTTCTTGCAGACCAAAGCTGTCCTTGGCTAATGAGGTCAAAGAAGAAATGAATATTAATAATGAGGAGAAAGCAGCCACATTCTACAATCTGGTATTTCCCAGGAAACAGCACCTGAGAGACATTTTAAAAACCTACAGTATTTACCCTTTTCCCTGGTTTCCCTGGGTCATGGGCCACTCAAGCCTTGCTGTAGAAACCTGAAGGCCGTGAGGGCATCCAGACTGTGTTATGAGCTGTGAAATATGTGGGAAGAAAACCTGAGCACCTGTTATATTCCTCACACTGCTGACATCCTAGACTTACTTGCTTCCATCTACTCTGACATATGGTCTTGGATTCAAAGAAATATGTGGGCTTCAGAGAAAGAAACAATTTTTTCTTCTTTTACACATGCTGTGCATAACTCTCTTTCTACAATTTCACCAACAAGAGAATACGAAACCTCACAAGGGAATCTTAGAATGCCAGTAGTCCTATAGTTATAAGAGCCCCATCGTGGGCTTTTCTATGCCCAGTTGACAAGGGGGGGGGGGTCTGTTTCATCCACCATCTACCCTTACCGTGGCCTAAGAGGTATGAGAAACACACTGAAAATCCCCTGACAGTGAAATTCTGTTTCAGAGCTCAATCTTCAGCTTGCTTTCCCCTGCACTCTTAGTGGCCTTAGTTTTCAATGATGGTGTCTCCTATAAGCATGCTTGTTCTTCCCAGCACCTCCTCTGATCTCTCCTTCCCTTCATTTGTGCCACCCAAGTCCTGACCTACAAACGAAGGGTTGACATCCTTGCTCTGACCGAGCGGATTAGACGCCCCTGAGCCCAAGGACCATCCTGCCCGTTATGAACAACATCACAAGCACTGTTTAGTGGGCTGGGAAATGATGCCAATACAGTTCCCATGCCCTGTCCAGCACAGAAAGCAGGAAATAGGAAACACTTTGTCCACTCACCTCAAATTGAAGAGAAAATTTATAGTCAGAGTCTTTGGCCATATCCTTGATGTAGGCGTCAAAGTCGTCCAGTTGAACCGGGCTTTGTCAAACACAAAGAAAGACATGTTTTAAGAATTCTGTTGATAGGTATTATCTATTGTTTAACACCATATTTCTCAAACGTGAACGATTTTCTTGGAGAAAATAAAAATTTTACTTCTCAAATGTTAGCACTCATCTTTCTTTCTTTTTTTGGGGTTAAAGCTACAAGTCCCTATCATGTTGTAATTCAAAAGAGAACCATATGTATTAAACTTTCTTGTGATAGGAGAAATCTCTAGATTTTAAATTGGCTCTTATTCCAGCAGTGAAATATTATATATATGTGTACTCATATACACTTGTATATGTGTTGTTTCTAGAAAACTCTGGTTTATGGGAAAGGACAAAGGATTAGAGTCTGAAGACCTGTTTGAATTATGATTTTGCTTTTTTGACTGTGTGATCCTGGAGAATTTACCTAACTCTTCTGAGTTCAACATTCTCATCTATAAAATACTATAGTCATGCCTACTTCACAAGGTTGACACACGCCATATTGAAGAATCTTGTAGGTTTAAGCAAGCTTTACAAGTATAAGGAATTGTGCCATCTACCCAGAGCAGAGGCACGGTGGTGGAATGAAGCATTTCTCCAGAGAGCTCCCAGTGCCTCGCTCTGAGACAGCCATGTTTCAAGGCTTGCTTGTCTATAGAAGTATTGAGATGGTTCAGAGGTACAATCAAGTAATATATCCCAGCTTATGTTTCTGCATCTGTAGCAGAAGTTCTCACCTCTTTTCTAGTGTTTTTTTTTTGTTTGTTTTTTTGTGCATGTGCATGAGAATTAAATTTTATTTCCTGTAGTTTACTGTGGCTGCTTATCTCTTCTTGAGCCTACCTGTACCAATCTGCTCCCTAAGCTTCTGCAGGATGCCACCCTCTGTCAGCTAACCTAAGTCTTTCCACCTTGGCAGGGTCCACATAGTTGACCTGTCCCTTAGTCTTGTTGCAGCTTTTTCAACTTATATCATCTACCTGTGGTCTTACGTCTTACCAGGAAATACATAGTGTTTAATAGGTATTTGTCTAAAGTTGTTGACTAGCTAATCTGATAGATTAATTTAGGTTAAGATTTTAGTAAATTTTAAAAGGCATTATACGTCCCAGTAATATATTTAAACTTTAATAGTTTTACTTAATAATAGTAACATTAATGACTTGTATCCATAAAACTTACTATAGATCATAAATATTCACATATGTTATCTTGCTCGGTTGATGGTTGAGGCAGCCATGGACAACATTAGCCCCATGCTCCAGATGATAGAACCAAGGCTCAGAGAGTTAAGTGAGTCATCCAACATCACGTGGCTACTAAGCGTAGAACCCTTACTAGAACCCAGGGAGAATGATTCCTGGTTAAAAGCTTTCCCACTTCAAACTTGCTGTCCTCCAAAACAATGGCTGAATGTGGGGCTCCTGGCCTGGAATGGACTATATTAGAGCTGCACCCTCTGGCTGCTGTCTTTGAGCAGTGCGTTGACCTTAAAGTTGGATTTAATCATTCTAGTTTTCATCTCATTACCAGGCAAATGGGAGCATCAAGATGGAAAGTGAATTGGAGAAAATATTTATGGGTTAGAAAAAGCAAAAGTAGGAAGAAGAGGCAAAATAAAGACAGAGGAAGAATCAGCAACTAGAAGAATGAGCATCAGGGTGAGGAAGAAGATGGCAGGGAGGAGAAAAAGAAAGCTGAAAGGGAGCAGAGATCAACAGGACAAAGATTTAAAGGGAAAAAGGGAAAGAGAAGGTGTGGAAAGGAGTGGTGGAATGAAGGTAAGTGGAGACAGGAAAGGGGAGCTGGGGGTGGTGGGGAGGCGTTTGAGTGAAAGAGAAAAGTAAAGAAAGGTGAGCAGGAAAGGCCCTCAAGAAATGGCTTTTAGAGAAGCAGGGAGGATTAGAAGGAAAATAAGAGGGAAGGAGGAAGTTAGTGTGATGTGAGGTTTTGGCTTGTGGGCAGTGCCACCAATCCCACACTCTACCTCAATTTTTGTCCACATCCTGCTTCTCCTTCTCCTGTCTGCCTGGGTCTTGGGAGGAGCAAGCCCTGAAAGAGTCTCTGCTTTTGGTCCTAAGACTCTGTCCTGTAACTTCTCGAGTCTATGCCTCTCTACCTCACTTAATAACCCAACCAATAATTTGGGGCAAGAAAGTCTTCCTGTTTCTGTCAAATCATTCCTTCCAGGTGGCAGTCCTCCTCCTCTGTTTCAGCTGATCTTGTCTTTCCTACATCACTTGATACATGCAAGTGGAATGTGTACTCATTAGATTTAGGAAAAATTATCCTGTTATTTATATGTGCCACAAAATTATATGTCACTCAAGGCTAAATAGAAATATTTTTGCATCCACTTTTCTTTTGTACTATGTACTCCATGGTTTCGTCCCATTAATGTGGATGCCATAGATCTGGCCGGAATCTCTAATTGCCTCATATGAATTCACCAATATTCTATCTTACGTAAGCATCAAAGATGAACTCTATTTATAGGAATGGTCTACTTTTTATATGCAGTGTTTTAATTAAAGGCCTAGAGGTGATAATCTGGTTAGTCTTTTGAAATCAACTGATGGCTAATTTTCACTCATCACAATCTTAATTCTTATGACATAACAGTTTAGTAGATAGTGAAACCACAGGCTATCTAGAGAAATTATCCTTTTCTATTTACTGTAAACATTTACTGAGACAGCATTCTGCCAAGTATTTATTATAATATCAAAGAGAGTGAAAGCCTTTTCCTGCAATAAGCACAGAATTTCAAAATACAAAATGGCAAAGGTTTTTAGACAACTTTGATGTAGCTAAATATTAGATTTTTTATAGATTTAGAATAGCAGACTTCCTTCTGCGAGACTTATAATTCTGGATTGTCCATTCTGTCTCAGATTTCAAATGGTGATTATTTTCCTTATTCCTGACGTAGTTTCTGTGATACACTTTCTCAGTGGTCACTGCCATCTGTTTGTATAAACACACAAACACATAATAGCTTAGCCATTATAATATACATTTGCCTCTTTCTTAAGCGTCCCTTCTATTTAAAGATAAGCAATCTCTTTAACTTGAAAAGTTTAGATTATTACGAAGAGCATTCATTTTTATATGAAATATTTGTAAATGAAATAGTAAGAAAAACTTACATCAAAGTTGCTAAGAGACTAGATCTTAAGTGTTTTCACCACAAAAAGAAAAATGATAATTATGTGACATGGCGGAGGTGTTAGTAAAGCTACAGTGGTAATCATATTGCAATATATTGAGTATCAAATCAACACATTGTACACCTTACACTTCCACAACCTTATATGTCAATTATATCTCAATAATAAAAAAAACTTACTTAGTCAGTTTCCTCTTCTTTAAACCATTTTTACTCCTGAGAATTAAAAAAAAGACAAATTTATCTGGGCAAAAGAATTGATAAACATAATGATTAAACTTGAAGAGTCTTCAATAATTACATCAGGCACCTCAATTTTATTTAATTTTCATTAAACATATCTCATGTTTGTTTAATTACTTTTCCTTAAATGAGAAGATAATGATAATAATTTCAGATTCACTTTTACAAATTTGATTAGGCTGCACTTCATAGATCATATTTTCCAAAAACTGAATTCTAGAAATATAATAATTTCTTGCTGCCAGTGAATAAGTTGCTAAAGTACTTTGTAAATATATAGAAGTGTCCACTGCCTGAACACTCCAGGCTCTACAGGCAAGAAGAAAAGAATCGGAGAATAAAAGTGAGCACTGACGATGGGAGGGTGGATGTATTGGTCTCTTAATTAAAGACTAAAATAAGCTTTTCAGACATTTTTGTTGGGCATGTGAATTTGTGCTATCGTGTTGGCATGTGTTTTATATAATTCTCTTATGGCATTGTTCTTATTCAATTTTGAATTAGTTTTTAAGCTGTCTGAAGAACTATCTGCTTGTTCTGAATTCATGACTAGTCTGTATGCTCAAACACATGCAATGCTAATGTATGCTTCATACATAATGCTGTGCATGTCAATTACATTTTTAAGGGGATATTTAGGGTAATCGTTTTCAACCAACAAGTAAGACAATTGATCTAAGTTAGCTAACGCTAAGATAGTATCTACTGAAACACTTAAATATTGTATTTTTATTGTCTTATTTAAATGATAAATATTGATACATGACTGTGAGTGACAATTTTTATACGTAATTTTTGAAAGTCTTTAAATATCAGTGGAAGCACCCAACCTTTCAGAAAATAAACAATCTGTGGTAAATAACCAGCTGTGATATGAGGACTGTCATGTGCCAAAATGTTTATTTATATTGAAAATTATGAGTGTTTGAATACCTCCACTTCTGGAAAGCCTTAGCAGAATCAAGCACACTTCCTCTGTGCTTTCATAGCCCGTTGCTTATGGAGTATTTCTCACATGGTCTGACTGTCGGTTGCTTATGCACTTCTTGATAGACTGCCCTCTGCCCCCAGAGCTGAACACAGTTAATGGTACGCGTAGGAGGTGGCCAACAGATGCTTATTTAATTGAATTGAAACAAAACATCTTTGCTGTGTCACGCTCATGACTTTACTTAATGATTCAATTAAGAATTTCATTCTAGAGTTGGGCATGTGAGGTCCACTTGGGGAAATGGGGCTTGTGGATGGAGTGGAAGTAATGCAGGGTAGGAAATGTAGGGAAATATCCAGAAAGAAAAGTGGTGTTTCTGGTTTTCATTTTCTGGTTTCACGTAGTTTGAGTTCTTCTTCCTTCTGAGTAAAGACAATCCATTCAATAGTTTCTATCCTGTTTTTTCTCCTTCATCCTCTTTGTCTTCCATACTTGGGATTTAGAGGGAATAGACACACCAATTTTTACTTTGCCTCTCCTTCATTCCCTCAAGACACACTGTAATGTTGGACAGAGCTGTATCATATAGGCATTTGAAACCTAAAGAAATACTTACTGAGTAACTTTTTACTTAGCTCTTGTGATGATAATTTAGTTAACTTTAGGAATCCCACATTTATTTCGCCGAGTAGGAGCCAACTACTTTAGTGCTTTACAAAAGCAGAATATTAGCATAGACAACTAACAGTTCTGGTAAAGTCAGGAGGCTGCCAATATGTTTTGTGATTGGGAGTAAAATTTAAAAAAAATGGAAACCTTTCCTATCCAAACAGACTTTAAGGGAAACTGGGGCGAAATAAATGTATGTGGGAGGGTGACACTGAATAAATTCAGGGCTGAGTTTTTAAGCTGCTACTATTTAGCAGTGGTGTAGACATCTGATTCATGGAGGGGAGTCACTTTTATTTTTTTTCAATCTCATTCATTGATTGAATGAGCTTTAAATACAATGTAAAGTTCTACCACATGTTTTGTATGACATTGTCATACACTTATCTTCATATGTGTGTAAGTGTATGTCTTCATGATGTGTGTACAACTTTCATTATTCTGATTAGATTTTGCTGAATTCCTGTAGATTCCAAAAGGTTCCTGTATCCTAAACATATGGGACAGGATAGGACTGAATTATGAGACTCCACAGAAACACTGATAGAATTTTCCTACATTTTCAGTTGCTGTGCTAATGCTAAGACTAAAATCAGAGGAAAATTCACTTTTAAACATGTAAGTTAAGGCTTTGCTAACAATTTTAACTTCAGTACATTACGGAAAGAGCTAGTGTGTGTGTACGTTACAGTGAAAATTTTGGGTAATGATTACTTAATGTATCTTCTTGTCTTTGCAAAAGATTTTCTGAATAACATAAATAACAGCCATCAGTCATACACTATATATACATAGAGGACCATGCACTGCTTTTAGCTTTTCTCTTTCACTTATATTAGGCAAGGTTCTAAACCCTAATGACTTCAAGAAGTTAAGATGAATTCTTCATAAGTTCTTCATGGTTATGACAGTCTTGGAAAGCCAAACAGACTGAAATTCATTCCAAAGAGGAATACGAGGCAATGGCAGAGACATGGGATTTATAATGGTTAAAAACAAACAAAAAAACCCCCAAAACATAAACCCCCAAAACTCTAGATGCCCCCAATTTCATAAGCACTACTTACTCTTTTATGAGCTAAATGGAAATCATCCTTAAATCTTAAAGTGGCCTTTAGAGTTATATCATTCTCTGAATAGAAGATGCAATAACCATGAGTAAAGCTGAGCAGTTTAAACTCAATGTTACTTCGTGCTTAAAATGTCAACTGTTGAGGACTGAATACTTGAGTAGAGTATGGGGTGACTATAGTAGAAAAAAAAGAGAGTAATAATACTGAATCCAGATAGAGCTAGCCCAAATGAAGTGAGTTTCTTTGAACAGGAAACACAATCTGAGATCATGAGTCAGAAATCCTGGCAGAATATAATCTTGAGACTAAGCCAACGGGCACTGGTGCTCCACACTGATTCTGCTATCATCTCTGGAAAAGATTCAAGCAATACTATGAGAGAGGAGCCTCTTGATTTCCACACAACCTACAGAGCCATCAGGAGGATTTTAGAAAATCAACAGGAACATATATTTCCATGAAGTCGACAGTTTAGAGAAGCTGGACAGAGTGTTAGGAAGGAGGAAGGGTGGGTGGCTCTATTATTTGTGGTGGTTGTTAGCAGGGTAGGTGACATATGAAGACAAACACATCTGATGGAGAATTAAAAATGACTATTTAGCAAATGAAAGCAGGGGAAAATATTCACAAGGTATTAGATGAAGAGAGAAGTGGTAAACAGTCAGGAATTTGGGTGGGTTTGTGAGTACTGCGTTATTCTTGAAGGAGCAGGGACCATGAATATTACTTCTTTTATAGCTGGCATGGCACAAGCCTAGGGCTGAAAATACGATTATGTTCAGCGTGTTTCCATTGATTGATATGTGGGCAGTTTACTGAAAGTGACCCAAAGCATGGGGCTCTGTGTTTTCTCTTCTCTTCTCACCTGAAGATAACCATTTATAATCTCAAGAACATGCTTCTAAAAACTGTTGAAGGGCTTTTTCCCCCTAATTTGGGTCTCATGCTATTTGATCAGTACTATATAGCAGACCATGAAAGGGTTGCTGAAATTTGAAGATGTGATCATCAGGGGCACTAAGAAATACATGCAAATAAGCATAGGCTCACCTAATATAAGCTTAAAACAAACTGTGGAAAATGAGAAAGTCCAAGAATTAAGCAGGAAAATGAATATAATATTATAGACATCTTTCATTTTAATTGAAATCTGTGGAGGGTAAATTTAAGTATCCTTTTTGCTACAAGTAATCTAATGATAGGTTGAATACTTGAGGATGATTAATAGATGCTCAGTTAAAAGTAAACGTATGTTTTGAAGGTGAAAACAGAATTTACGTGCACTACTCATACCTATAAACTATCTGATGTTAAATGCTTAAAATATTGAGTTGACTATGGTGAAGCCCTATACTGAAAACTGTTGTTAAAACAAACTTAGAATAACAGCAAGTGGGTCCTTATACCCAGTACATTCCTCTCTCTGGCTTTATTACTTATACATTGATGTTTACTATGTTTCAAAAATTTTCCTCTTGTCTCTCTTTTTAAATAAAATACAAATTCTGGTATCAACAATCTCTGTTGTGAGGAAGTCTTTTTTTAATATTTCTTCCATTGCAACTTGAAGTCCTAAACTTTGCCAGCTGTTTCCTCCAGAGGCGCTGAAGTACATTTGATCAATTCGCTTTTTAAATAAATAACTCTCCAGATTGCTTTTCATCTTTCCTTCTCCCACCCCGTGGGCCATGTTTTCCAGTCCATGAACTATTTTTATTGCTTTTTTCTGAGTTCTTCTCAAGTTGTTCACGTCTGGATCTGTATGTACATAATTTAGTACCTAAACACCATAGGCTAATACTTAAGGACAGTGACTTTTTGGTCAGTTTTCGGGGACGACTTTACCTTTTTTCTTATGGCTCAGGAAAGGAAATACTCCTTCTAGATACTTTAGTCCCAGAATTCAAGACTACTATTATTATATTTTATAAAAATGAAAAAGATAATCTTTGAGATTTGACTATTAAAATGATTTAAAAGTCAAGAAAATAAGATTTAAAGGAGATTACTTTTTACAGAGGAAAGAATAGATTTCAGAGAGACCCGGGTTTGGAACGTAGATTTTTTTATATAGTAGTGTGATGTTAAGATAGTTAATCTCCTTAAGTCTCTATCTCTACATGTCTAAAATGAAGCTGATAATACTCTCTGCAGAGTTGTGGGGACAATAAATTAAGATAATTATACGTAGAGGCTTGCACACAGTCCGGTGCTCAATATTCATGGGGTTAGCACTATTATGAAAACATGGAAGCTCCAAATATGGAGGATAGTACTCTGAGTTTCTCCACCTTAATGCATTTCCACCTTCTTGGAAATATAACACTGTCTGATGGATGGAGAAGGTAAGGAAAATGGAAAGCATCATTTACAAAGATGGGAGGCCAACGGATTGACTCAATGAAGAAACAAATGGCTTGTAATAAATGGAAGAAAAGCTTGCCAAAACATCACAAGAAGAGAATTTAATTGGGAAAACATTATTGTTAGCATCTTGATACCATTAACTGCTTTAATCTGTTTCAATACATGATTAATAATTTTAGATGCTGCTAAACACATAAAATAATTTAAAAAATTTTTCCTTTTTGTTTACTTCCTGAAAGCTAACTTTGAAAGATTTTGTGTTAGGTAAACAGTAAAAAAAAATCACTTACCAAGGATTAATATAAAATGCCAAAAGATAATCAGTCCAAAGACATGAGGGTAGCAGAGTTAAGAAAGCAAATATACTCCTACGCCTGTGAGCATTAATAGATAACAGATGTAAAGATGAAAAAGTGGCAAGAGTTAGTAATATAAACTGTGAACAGATATCAGTAAATTACCTACTGGGATCAATTAAAATGACAAGCACCTTAATTACAATTAAATATTATTCCATTCTGTGAAATTTAGACACGAAGGTTTAAATGCTATAATATTGCCCAAATCAGTTTTATTCACACACGGCCTTATTGTAATCAGGTATATTTCTTTCAACTTATTTTTTGTTAGTTAATCTGCTATTAGGTGATTACATTTTGCATTTAGTTAAATGAGGCTCTTTAAATGCCTCATTAGTAATCTCGAGTCTTATTCTTGGATATTACCCTTGCAAAGCTTAAGCTTATTTTAAGAAATCTCTATAACATCATTTGATGGCTAAGAGCAGCCTGTGTGAGGAGGTATAAACAGTCAGTTTATGTATACTGATTCTGGGAAAGACTCTAAGCTTTCAGGCCACATTCTTATAAAGCTGTACTACTAGGTGTGTATTTCTATGTTCTTTTTAGTTTAAAGGAATACATCATTTCTAAACACCAGCCCTTAAAACAGAGGTATGGTAGGACACTCAGGTGCCTTTCATTTAAGATAAGTAGCTCATCCACTACCTAGTCAGTAATCTTACTATATTCAGTTGGATGAGAGCAAAATTACTTCATTTCACTTTAATTCTAATTCAGACTGTTGATTTAAAATCCCTGGTTTGAATCCAATTTCAGATATTTGAATTACTTGTAAAATAGAACAATCATTCACATAGATTTAAAAATATCCCATGGCTGTCTCTATAGTAATTCTGAGAATCAGGGGAACAAATGCTGTCACCTTGTCACTTAGTTGCTACAAATCCCCACTGAGATATACCTATTCTCAGTTAGCCAGAAAGTGCTGGTGTTGGCAAAACTGTCTTTGCCAAGTGCAGCAGAAGAATTGTCTTGATTTTATAGAAAGGTCCGGAAGCGAACTCTCTTTTGCCTCAGTTCTCCCATAAATTCTACACATTGTGCCTGGTAGTGAAGTCGGTCAATATGCAGCTCTCCTGAGTCACATGGATAATTGGATCAGTTCCTACATGGGCCACTCATCGCTGCTCTGTCACTGGGCCTTTTTTCGGGGTGAGCCAGGCAAGAAGAAAATATCAGTGAGTCAGTCTCTTAATCTGGGAAAGAGTGGCAATATATGTGAACAAACCCAGAAATGTTTTCTGACTTTTTACCATCAAGAGTGAATAGGTTTCTTTTTCTTCGCGGTTGGATTAACCATATTTTAAAGCAAAATTCCATTCAGGCTAAAATTTTAAAATAGCATAACATATTGTCTTGTTAAAAAGAATCCTATTTCAATTAGATTTTCAACTAAAGTGGGTATCAACTAGATGCCCATCAGGGAGGCAGAATTTATATTTTAAATAAAGTCCTCCTTCCCTCTATTGATCATATAGAGTTTCCAGTCTCACATATCTATTGCTTTAAGATTAACCATTTTGGGGGATTAGGAAACAGAAAAAAACATCATTTACCAAGGATTAATATGAAATGTATACATTTAAATGTGCTTTGCATGGCTGCTTGCAAAAGAAACAAACTAGATCATGTAAGCAGTGCTAGCTTCATATTAAATCGTTACTCAATTAGCAACTTAGTTGGGTATTGATGGCGTGTATAGGATTGTTAATTCTCATGTATCATCGTGATGGTATGATGCCAACCAGTTTAATCTCCTGACAATGCTTTCTTAATTCTCAAAATACCTCCTCCCTCCAGCATACTCAAGTATAAAGAAAAATGAGGCCGTGTTTTCTCATGGACTTTCCTGGCTTTGATACTTATTTACCTGTAAGTATAAGAGTTGAGAGCCCTGGGCTGTATACTTCTGGATTTGGGAACAGAAGTGGTGGCTCATATCCCCAGGCACTGAAACCTGAGTTCTAAATAGAGATGCTGCTCTGTCTCCTGCTGCTTCAGTGGTGTGGCTCCTGCATGTAAGCCCTTCTTTGGAATGGTTACGGGGTACTTGCGTGACTGAGTTAGTTCTTGGTTTAATAGAGTAAATACAGGGCAGACTACTACATTTTCTCTACTCCATAATTGTATTAAACCAATATATCCCAATATACACTGTGAAGAAGATCTAACCTTTGTAAGTCCATTGTCAAAGAAATTATGAAAGGATAATCAGACAAAACTATTTATCCCCAAAAGATAGTACAATAAAGTTTGGAGTGCACACAGCATAGCTAAGGTATCTAGAGGCTTGTTGCAGAAGAACACTCACCAGTTGTATGGAAGCTTTCCATCCCTCTCCAAAGATGCAAAGTTGACAAAAGTTCCTGCTCCACACTCCCTGTTTGAAAGGAACCACGAAATCAAGGTTACTGCTTGGCAGCGCATTCTTTTACCTTGACATGAAAGAGAGTCTTTACTGGCTTATCACAGCATTACATTTAAAAAAATCTAATAAAATTTCCATACATTCCTCTTTCACATTCAATGAAAAATAGAAAGATGAAACGAAACAAAGCAACATTTCACAAGGTCACACACACCCAAATCAAGTTACATGAGGCCAGAAGGATTCGGTTCACAATCCTTCCCAAAGGGCTCTCAAGATCCTAACATAAATCTTTGGACTATTTGGGGTATAATATTTTTTACAAAGACTTCAATAGTAGGGTACAGAAACTTTCCTAGATAAACTGAGGGTTTCCATTTTTAGCAAATATTCTTTGTGGGTTTTTTTTTAAAATAGCATTTTGACTTTCTCTCTGTAACGTTGGTGGATCAAGCTGAACTGTTTCCTTTCTCGAAAATTTTCCCCTCATGTCGTGATGGCCATATTATTCATCACTTGAGATAAGAGCAAAAGAGTGATGCATATTGAAATAGACTGGCTTTGGTAATGCCTCTTATCCAGAATGTTGCTTATTAATCTGTCAGCAGAAAATACTGTTGAAGTGTTTTTTCTGGAAGTGGAGGAAAAAGGTAAACATATTTTCATGCCTTCTCCACCTTTATCTAATAATATACATGAATAATGTAGCTCACTGGCTGGTGCATCACATTTTTGCCTCTATAAGAAATTAATGGCCTTATTCAGAGTTGAAGCAGAGATTTTGACATTATTGGCACATGGGCTAATTACTTTAGTTATCTGCCTGTTCTTATTAGTGTGTCCTGAGAATAGTTTTCTTCTTTGAAAAATACACTAACATATTACCATATCATGTTGTGCTATAAATTACACATTGCTAATTAATTTTCCTATGTCAATTTCCTATTTATGGTATTTATTTGACACTCAAATTCAAAGATTCTTTTTTTTCTTTTAAAGATTCTTTTTTTTTTTTTAAAGATTGGCCCTGAGCTAACGTCTGTTGCCAATCTTTTTTTTCCTTCTTCTCCCCAAAGCCTCCCAGTACATAGTCGTATATTCTAGTTGTAGGTCCTTCTCGTTCTGCTGTGTGGGACGCCACCTCAGCATGGTTTGATGAGCAGTGCTAGGTGCACACCCAGGATCCCAACCTCTGAAACCCTGGGCTGCTGAAGCCTAGCACGTGACCTTAACCACTTGGACATGGGGCTGGCCCTCAAGAGTTCTTAATCTGGGGTCCAAGGATAGAATTCAGGGCTGTAGGGACATATGTGGAAAAAAGCACATCTTTTTTTCTGAAATTTAGCAGTTCCTTCAATTATTAAAGCAGACAACAAGCCACAATAACATCATCAGTTCTTATGAAATTTACTAACAATAGAAATTGCAGGTCATTCCCCATATGATTTCCCAAGACACAGCCCTTAAGGAGAAAATAGCTCTTATAGACTAATGTATCTTCTTAGCACCTAGAATTGTGTATTCACTTAGAAAGTGCTACTTATATATTTGCTATATATTTATTGACTGAGTGCACATTTGTGACAGAAAGGGTGGCGGTGCTGTCGATCAGAGTGGGGAGCATGTGAAGAGGTGCAGGAGGAAGAAGAGGAAAGGATGAGCTAAAAAAAAAGAAATTGGAGATATTTTTCTATAAAAGACCTGCTGCAGATATTGAAATATTATTCATCACTCTGATGAAATCATGAGTTATTAGACATCCTACTAAATATTATCTAATGTACTAATAAAGGAGAATATAATACATTTGTTTTTTAAATATTTTGATTACCATATTTTAATATAATTAAAATCTTCTTAACCCTATGTATTTTATTTTATGCACTTACAAAGAAAGCATTATTCTTGGAGGAGATCCACAGGCTTCATCAGACTGCCAGAGAGGATCATGGCACAAGAAAATGTTAAGAATCTCTGCTCTAATGACCAGCTGGCTGAAGTAGAACCACTCCTCCTAAGTGTCTTGTTGTATACACCACAAAAAATGCTCAGGCAATAATACCCTCATAAATATCATGACTTCCATTACTTCATCTCTACCAGCCCCTCCACTATCACTGCTATGAGCTCATATTTATTGCATACTTCCTATGATGCTAAGCTTTTACTGCATTATTGCACCCAATTATCCACTGCTGTAGGGGCTATTATCATCTCTTCTTGATATACATTCTTTCCCTGGCCTCCAGTCTACCACACTATCTTAGTTTTCCTTACACTCCACTGGATGCCTCTTGTCAGTCTCTTTTGCTATTATCCTTTTTTCTCATTGAAAATTTTAATATTAGATTGTTCTGGTGCTTGATCCAGGGCCCTCTTCCCTGATCTACCCTTACTTCCTGGATGTTCTCCAGTCTACGGCTTTAATACCATTTATGTGCTAACGCTTCTCAAATTTGTATCTTCAGTTGCAGCCTTCTCTCCTGAACACCAGACTTTTATGTTCAACTGCCCACTCCATGTCTAACGCTTGCAGCCATCCCAGTCTTGTCATTTCCAAAACTGAAGCCTTGATGTTCCCTTTACTCTGAAATCTTTTCACTTGGAGTTCTATTTTAGTTTAAGGCACCTCCACCCTTTCAGTTTCTAGGGCCAAAAACCTTTGAGTCATTCTAGACTCATTCATTTCCACTCCGCATGCAATTTGTTAGCAAATCCTGTTGCCTCTGTTTTCAAAATACATCTGCAAGCTGATAATTTCTCCCTACCTCCATTGCTGGACTGAGCCATTACCATCTCGTGCCTGGCTTACTATAATGGCTCCCCGAGTTGATATGCCTGCTTTTGTCCTTGCCTCAGTACAGTCTGTTTTCTACACAAAAATCAAAATGAAAATATTCAAATGTAAATCAGATTTTTTGCCCCAAACCCTGCATTTGCAGCCTGTTTTACTCAGAGTAAAAGCTAAAGTCCTTACAACAGCTTATGAAGTACTAAGTGATCTGACATCATCTCCTGCTACTCCTCCTTTCATTTCCTCTGCTTTAGCTAGACTAACCTCTCTGTTATTCTTTGAACATGCCAGTCATACTCCTGCCTCAGGGCCTTTGCACTGGCTCTTCCCTCTACTGGACATACTCTTCCCCCAGATAACACATGCCTAACTCCCTCATGTTCTTCAAACCTTTTCTCAGATGTCACCCTTTCAGTGAGACCTACCCACCTCCCAGATCTCCTTCCCATATCCCCATAGTGTACTGCTAATTTCCCTTAATCCACTTTATTATTTTTCTCTTATAATCTGCTAACGTACCATGAAATCTTTTAACTTTTATCTTTATTATTTATTGTCTATCTCCTCCACTAGAATACGAGCTCCATGAAGGCAGAAATTTTTGTCTGTTTTATAGACTGCAAGACCCCAAGCACTGGAGGAGTCTGACACAGAGCAGGGATCCATTAATATTTGTTAAATGAATGAATGAAGTTTCAGTGAATGATACCCTGTAGGTTGTACATTAGGATTTGACCCCAAGGACTGTAATTTCTGAGCTTTATACTCTAGCCACAGTGCAGTACCACCTCCCTCCTTATCCTTCTAAGATTTGTTCAAATGCCAACACTGAAGAAGCTTAACTTTTATATTCAGAACTAATGTCTTTTCTCTACTTTCTTGGTATCTAATTTTCACCTCCTTTCTGGTACAGGTCAGTTTATACCTTTAAATATCTTGATTTGTGTGCATATCTCCAGCTAGGCTCTAAGTTCCTGGTAGACAGCTTGGATTTCTGAGTTTTCTTTGACTATGCCGTATAAGGCATTGATTAAATCATTATGGACAGATAAATTTATTTATAAATAAGTGAATGATAGAACTCTGAGACAGGAGGAGGATGCCAATTGACAATTCAGTAGGCTAACATCAGGCAAATATAAACTTGAACCAAATTTCCCAAATCCAATAGTATTCAAGTGGGCAACAGTTTTTCTTCTTTTTTTTTTTGGTGAGGATGATTGACCCTGAGCTAAGACCTGTTGCCAATATTCCTCTATTTTTTTTGTGTGTGGGACACTGCCACAGCATGGCTTGATGAACCGTGTGTAGGTCTGCATCTGGGATCCGGACCTGTGAACCCATGTTGCCAAGCAGAGCATGTGAACTTAACCACTATACCACCAGGCTGGCCTCAACAGATTTTTATGAGAGTTGATGGATTGTTGTGATTACGTAAGAAATCATGGAAAAGACGAGAATATGCCCTGATGAAAAATGCCTCAGTGGTCAAAGGAATAGGGAATCACCAAAATCATAAATCAAAAGGCTTTTCTAACTGCAAGAAAAATGAAGCTGCCGACAACTCTGAGTAATAGGAACAAAACTAAGAGGAGACCTTTAATGGACCTAATCACAAACTCTATGAATATTTTCTGATAAAAAAGCTTCCACAGAACTAATGATGAGAGGGATTTTTTTCTTTCCGGTGGTCTCCACACGTATTAACTCCTTTCATTCATCATACTGTGCGGGCGTAGATCTTTACTCCAAAATATGTTTGAGCGGATCCAAATATAACGAATGGACCCCTCTGTGTGGGCTACTTAAAATGACAAGATTGATAGTAAGAGGTCTGGCTTTGTGTAAGCAAACAATCCTTTGCTTTACCATTTTGATAGTAATGTTTTCTAAAATAATATGGAAAAGTCTACTTAGAAAACACACAAAATAGAAATAGGCACTGAAAACTGAAATCAAATTTACCACTGTACAATTTAGGTCTGCAAAAGCATATATGTATGATTAATAAAAAGAATTTTAAAGGCTGTAGGTAAAATAGTAACCAATCCTAACTTACCTAGCCATCTGCAGATGCTTTTTCCTGAGAATAATGAGGGTGACAAGCAGCAGTCCAATTAGTAGTGTGCTAAGGATGGCCAGCACTGAGATGACCACCACATTGGGATTCATCTCTGTAACTGAAAAGATAAGCCAGACATTTTCATTACAGCTTCCATTACATGGAAACTAACAGAACCATTCATTGTTTTTCATCTCAAGAGCAATGAACTTATGATGATGACAACAACAGCAACAAGAATGTTCCTCCAAGCCAGCAATGGTCTCTTCCTGGTCAACTATAACTTAGCAAAATTGATTGATAAATGGTGTTCAGCTGCCTGGAAGAATTGAGTCCATCTCAAAGGCCTACATTCAGGATGTTCTTATGAAGGGAAACTGACATGTGAAGACTGTGCGATCATTCAAAATCATTTGAAAACAAAAAATCTGGAAGTATTATCATTGCTTAACATTTTCAAAAGCTTATGGAGTGGAAGGTTCTTATTTTATGCCCGTGACTCTAAAGTCAGAAAGCACAACTGTATATTTCGCTCACAACTAATAATGTATATGAAAAAGGCATTAGCAAGCGACCATCTGCTGCTCCACTTAACACCTCGCTAGAAGCAGGCATTCTGATGATCTGTAACCATATGTTGAGGGGTTTTCCATCTGCGCAACTCAAGAGACTAAACCAATTAATAAGTTGTAGGACCCTTAAGAACAGGGGTCTTGTCCCTTGCATATACTTTATATAATGATCAGTCTACGATGGCACTCATGCATTGCCTAGTTTATCACACTACATGAAAAAGCAGGATATCAAAGGCAGGAATATATGTTCAATGTATAAAACACTTAAAAGTGGACCAGAAGAGAATGATACCATCCTCTGCGTTGATCATAAAATCACAGAATTGGCCAGTATATACAATCCCTAATGCTTCGCATATTGTCACTTTCTGTTTGGGCCAGCCTGGTTCCAGTTCATGGGCAGAGTACTTGCACAGAAAGAACCCTGAACTCCCAGTCATCAGAGCTTGTTCAAGTTCACTTGACTATTAACCGCCTTTTGGGCAATCTATTTTATCTGTCTCTCTTGGCCTCATTTTCCTCATTTGCAACTAAGTTTAATGACATCACCTATTTCACTGGGGTGCTGTAGAGATGACAAGGAATAATGAACATTAAATTGTACTTAGAAAAGGGTAGAAGGATGTAGAAGTGAGAGACCATTAAAATATTTTCCAGGACCATTTTTGTCCTCTCTTCTGAAAACACAAAAATTATAAACAGAAAGCCAAAAGAAAAAAGTCCACTCTAGTCAACATTGAATATGGCCGCTAAATATATGATGAGTGTTGCAGAAATGAAAATGAACTCAGTAAAGAGATAATGTGATGGGAAACGTGGTTTTATTACAGGAGGCTTCATAGAGGGCCTCAGATTGCAGAACCAGACTCTAACAAACAGGGGAGGAAAACATACAACTCATAAAAAAGAATAAGGAAACAACATTATTCTAGATCTTTCATTAATTTCTAATTTCCCCATGTATGCTTCCTGCTTGATTGAAAGTTTCCTGCTTTGACCTGGTAATTTAGGTTTGCCATGATTTGATCAGTGACAGCTAAGAGCCAAAACAGATGAACTCAAGTTGATTAGGGCTCTGTGGCTACTCCTGAAGAGGATGATGAGGTTGATGATAACAACTAGCACTTAGACAGCATGTACTAGGGCTTTCTGTACATTATTTCTAACCCTCAAAACAACTCAGCAAGGTACACATTATTATTCCAGTTTTAAAGATGAAAAAACAAAGGTTCAGAGATGGTAAATGTCTTTCCCTAAGTCATATAGCTAGTAAGTGCAATTTGGGATTAAAAGTAAGGGCTCCCTGACCCTAAAGCTTGGAAATTTTCAATGGAACATGGATTCCATTAAGAGAATAGAGATAGTGTATATTTAAAAAGAAAACATTAGGAAAATCTGGAAAGACATAATTTCCAAAGACGCCAGATTCCACTAACGCATGTAATTACCCATCGTTGAGACGGCTATGAATGTAGGAACACTGGGGCTGTCGTGGCTAAAGCTGGTGACACTACAGTTGTAGGCAGTGGCAGGAAGGAGGCTGGAGATGGTCACAACATGAGAAGAAACAGAAATCGGTTCCTGGAGATGCAGAAAGTAAGATAAATGTTATGCCACCTTTATCTGTTTTGTTGTTTAAATTATTTTTCATAGGTGAGTAGGTAATATAAGGACAGAGTAAAAAACTTAAAAGATGAAAAAAAGATAGCAGTGAAAAATGTTTCCTTGCGTGTCTATTCTCTATCTGCTCGATACTCTTCCATGGAAGCAGCCATTGTTGTCAGGTATTTTTTTCCTGTATTTTATTGATGTATAAACATATTAGATATAATTTAAAAAATCTAAGTGACAACATAGTTTACACACTGTTGTGCTTATTTTTTACCTTAGTTATCAGTATAATTTGATGCTCCTTCCATATCAGCATAGATAAAGCTGTTTTATTCTTTTTAAGGGATGCATAGACATCCATCGAAAGGACGTGCTTTATTCATCTAGTCCGCTATTGATGAATGTTTAACTCGTCTCTGATTTTTTGCCATTACAAACAATGCTACAGTGAACATAATTTCACAAATATGGCAACATATGTATATGTACACACACTCAATATATGTATGTGTGTAGGTATATATATATATACACACACACACATTCATATACAACACCTGTGTGTGTATTGATGTACGTATATGTGTGAACATACATACACATATATATATATATGCATATACACTCATATTCCTAGTAGTTGAATTGCTGGGTCAAAAGTTGCATATTTTTAATTTTGAAAGCTATTGAGAAATTGTCCTCCATAGACATTTTCCAAGTGACCCACCTACCATCAATGTGTGACAATGCCTGTTTCCCTACGCTCCTTCCAACACAGTATGTTTGCAAATTCTTTGACCTTTCCTATCTTATTAGCAGAAACAGTACCTCCCTGTAGTTTTACTTTGCATTTCTTTCACCAGGTCGATCATCTTTTCATATGTTTAAGATCCTTTTGTGCTTATTTTCCATGAAATATTTGTTTCGGGCTGTTGGTCTTTATCTTTTTTATTTGTAGTAGTTCTTTGTATATTAAGGACACTATCCCCTTTGTCTACATTCTCAGTTTTTAAATAGCATCTACCAAAGGCATAGCAACTTTGTGTTCTCAAAAATATTTAATATTAACCTATTCTTGAGTAGAACAAGTTGTTAATTTGGTGAGCCAATGGCCAGACTAGTGACAAGTACTACTGTACAATATGAAAAGATGAGTCAGCACCACCCTCTTTTTCAAAACAAGAAACACTCCTACCTAAAAATATGAGAGCCATAGGCACTTATTTCCCACTGCCATCTCTTTCACTCTCCTATTAAAAAATGAAGCTAAGGAAAGACTTTTGCTAACAGGATTCAGTTGCAGTAAGTAGCTGCCCAACCATTTCTTTCTTAAAGGAAGACATCACTGTAGTTGCAGAGAAGAAAATCCACTACCAAAGCAGTTATTTTCAAAAAGGATTCTTAGAATAGAAAAAAGATTCAGTTGTTCAGTACAGATCAAAAAGAGACGTTTGTAGAAGGGATTTTCAAAGGGGAAGAGGAATCAAAGCAAATTATCTTAATGCTCAGTATGAAAAGATTCCTACTCCCAGAAATCCTTTTTTCTTCTCAATCTCATGGATTGCATTATTTAAAAAGCATCAATTATTAATGTTCATGGTATTGCTCTCTACATTGCATTTTGTAACATTTCTCAAAATTTTCCCTTTTCCTTCCATGTCTGACTGTAAAATATTTTTTTCTGGTGGCTTTCTTACCTCCAGAACTACTGGTTCATCTCTCGCAGTATTCTTCATATCTGCTATTTGTGATTCTAAAGCTTTAACAATCACCTCTCTCGACCTTCATTTTCCCAAACAAAACTGTCCTCTTTACTAACTAGACATAGAGCCTTCTTTTAAATTCTCTTAGTAGTATGGACCTCTCTTGTGGCACTTATGTTTTACTTCATTTATTTTTACACTAATACAATATCCACAATTTGTGAAAAAATTCTTTGAAGGCAAATATTGACTCTACCATTTGTGTCCCATACATTGCCTTTCACATAACTGGCAATCAGTTCATCTTTGTTAAATTATATTTTATATGGCCGTGTTTCCATCTCTTCGATCAATTTAAAGGCCAGTAGGAAAAATGAACCACTGTAGTTCTTTACTATGACCCAGAGTGGCTAAGGATTAGGGACAAAAGACAAATATGAAGATGAAAAGAAACGTTGCCATTTGGCAAGTTGGTTCTTATTACATATTTGGGGCTTGTTCTAAGCTTACTGTTAATTTCTATCATTGAAACACAAAAGCACAAATGAACAGTTTTAATTTTCTATAATTCAAACAAATAGAAGATTTTCATTTTGCTGAGATAATTAGCCTTATCAAAATTAACTCAGAAAAGGAAAATCAAGACTTACAGTACCTGCAGTTTTGTTTCCTGAGTAGAGCCGACTTGTTGACAGAAAACTTTGAAGAAATCAGCTACTCCCTCTTCCACCCACAGCAAAGTCACTGAAGTTTGGGTTTTGTTCACTGCAAAGAGTGATTTTGGAGGAGCGGGTTCTGAGCAAAGAAAAAGTTTTTAAAATTTAATTTAATTTAACATCTTCTTTCTCCTTTCACTAATCAGCAGGATAAAATAGGCAAGAAGTCCAAACAGAGATAGTTAAAAGCATCATAAAGATTTTACATTGCTTTTGAAATATGTCCTTTCACAAAGTCAGTCATCTAACTTGGAAGGCGAAATATTTTGCCTTTTTTCTCCCTTCCACTTTATACTTCTCTTTTTGGAACACTTCTGTTTTTTACTTCAGCTTTATTATAGATATAATCTATTAATAGTTTTTGTGTTATCTGCACTGGAGTTAGCATTACCCTGATAATATGGAATTTTCTGACTGAGAAGCAAAATCTGTACTTAAAATACTGAGAAAAATGAAAGTGGCATGCTCCCAGATTCCGTCTGGTACTCAGCCAACAACCTGTCTTCCTGTCTCTGGAGACTCTTTGGAATAATTTAGTCCAAGGAATAGATTCTTGAAAATTTAGTCAAAATTAAGAAGGGTAAGCTAAATAGATAATATGATTTTGTAAGAAAAGGATTGAGGGGCTGGCCCGGTGGCACAGTGGTTAAGTTCGTGTGCTCTGCTTCCGTGGCTCAAGGTTTTCAGTTTCGGATCCTGGGTGCAGACCTACACTCATCAAGCCATGCTGCGGTGGCATCCCACATACAAAAAGTAGAGGAAGATTGGCACAGATTTTAGCTAGCTCAGAGACAATCTTCCTCAAGCAAGAAGAGGAAGATTGGCAACAGATGTTAGCTCAGGGCCAATCTTCCTCACCAAAAACAAAAAAAAGAAAGAAAGAAAGAAAGAAAGAAAGAAAGAAAGAAAGAAAGAAAGAAAAGAAAGAAAGAAAGAAAGAAAAGACAAGGATTGATGGAAGGAGACTGGATGGTTAATAAAATGTTAGAGGACTGATTTTCTTTGTCTTATTCTTTTAGGCATTTAATCTTGATCAATAAATGAATCCATTAGTCAAGTAAGCCATGCTGCCTGTGCCCCATCATACTCATTTCCAGTAATTGAGTTCATTCGACTTGTTGGCTTGAGACCAAACCCCTGCCTGGTCCCCAGTTCTAGGAAGTGGTCTGTTGTGTTGTTCCCCTATTTCTGAGTCTATCCTGGTCCCCTCCCTCTGCCCTTGTATTTTGAGTGTTGCTTTTCCCTCCAGTTCCTCCAGGATGCAAAGAGCTATGCCTGAACCTAAGTTCTTGAGCCAAGGTCCCTGTTACCTGCTGTCAGATATCCTTGACATTGCTTGTTTGGACATATCATATCTTGCAGTTTCACATGACAGCATACTATGTCCACCTGCATGTCTCTGTCGGACAACTACCCACACTGTTTGCTTGTTATTTGGATTTCTTTTTATTTGCCCCACCCTCCCAAGTCTGTTCTCCAGCTCCTGGCTTTTAACAGTACTTGAAAAAGCTCTGGAGGCCATTTCACTCCCTTGACAGGTATATGTCTTTGTGTGGGAAGGCTTAGACCTTCTTTCTAGAATATCATCATCATGGACCTGTCCAGAACCAAGAAGAATGTCATAATCATTCTTGACATGATTTACCGCAGGTGATCTAAATTTGTGTCCAATGAAAAAAGAAGCATTTTTCTTTCCAGAGGTAACTTGACAAGGTTAGGCAGAAGAGCTGAAGGAGGAAAGAGATGAGCTAGTCTTGGGCAAGCATAACTCACAATAGATATCAGGACCCCTTTCCCATTTGCAATGAATTGTCCACTCCTCTAGACATTGTATTGTCTCACTTCCTCTCTGAGGAAGACTCTTGATGAAACATAGGGGTCCTCTTTCATTTCCCACATCCTACATAATTGTCACTAACAGGATTATGAGCCAGAGAATGAGTCTTCCAGTGATTCTGACTTGTGTAGAGCTTGGATCTTTGGAAGAAGGTATGAGGTTGTCTGGGGTAGACATGGATGATTTGTTAGGCTGAGCCTGGGCTATTTCCCTTTTAAAAACACACACGACAGAATTGCTCCTCAGAGAGTCTCCTGGACTATGATTTGAATCCCTAGGATATCTGTATTTTTCCTCTCAGTGGGTAGATAAAAATAAGTTTAACTATCCAGTATGAACATTGCCCAAATCCTAATCTCCATATCTGACTCTTTACACACGTATTTCCGATCACCTACCATCTGTGCTACCTCAAATATCTCACTAGTACTTCACACTCCATATGGTCAAAACGGAACCTGGAGTCCTTGCCTTCTCGCAAGTCAATTCTACTTTCCAACTACTCTTGATGCTCTCATGAGCACCACCATTCTTTCAATGTCTAGGCTGACAATTTTGAGATTCTCCTCTTGCTTCTCCATCCAAGATAACATATCTTTAAAGAATTCTTGTCATCTCTTCCTTTAATTTATTCTTCTTATTAAATTGCATGTCCAGGCTTTTGTCACCACACTCATTGATCATTACAACAGTCTCTTACTCCTTCTCGCCTCTAATTGGTTCTCTCTTCATTTTGTCAATGAGGGCTTAAATCATCTTAAAACACCACTTTGCTCATATTAGAGCCTATCTGTGCAATGATCTATGATGATCAATGTCTATAATGTCAAATACAAATACGCCAAGTTTTAAAGATCTTACATTGGCCACATGCTACCCATCTAGCTTCACCACCCTCCTTGCTGCAAGGACATGCTGCCCCTGTTAAAGCTGTCTTCTCGCTGACCATAATACAAGCAGTACTCTTTCTCCACTCACCTATTTCTCCTCAGTGTACTCTTTCTTCTACTCTGATCATCCTAATGTCAAGAAAAGTCTTATCTTCTCCTTGAAACCTTATCTGATGACTCTGTCTTTTGATGGTCTATCCCTTCTCTGGCCATCTATTGCCCTTAACAATTTCCTATTTGTTCTATGTGAGTGAAGTCCTGACTCTATTAGATCCTACTAGTTTCTTAAGAATGGGGGCTATATGTTATACTTCATTTTGTCTTCACCTTGAACTAGCCACCTGTAAGTACTCAACAAGTCTGATCTATTGACCGATTCAAAACATAAGTCAAGATTCATTAACCTGAGGTGTTAAGAGTTAAGCATCAGGAAATGCCATACACACTGGGATTGAACTTTTATGTTCTCTGCCTTTTTGTCATGATCATGTTGGTAAAATCATCATATTTTGGTGGCAGAGTCAAAGACTGTCATTAATCATAAGTGTTCTCAGTAGTCTAAGGAATATGACTTGGATACTGGAGTGGGGAAGGTTTTTTTGGTCTGGCTGAAAATGTAGATCTAGGTGATAAATAGATCCTCAGGAAAATCTCCAAAGGGTCTGGTACCTCTAACAGCCATGTAACAAATTTTTCTTTTCAGGTGTTATATTGGGGCAATAGATTATTCCGAGGTGACTGTACCATTATCACTACATCCTTTTCTGAAAGACACGTGCCTATCTGCTCTGTAGGTCAATGCATAACATATACAAATCACCTGCTTGAAGACTGTTTAGGAACTTTGTGATAGATATATTTCCCTAGATATGCTAGGGAGAAATTTTACTCTGCTATTTCAAAGGAAACAAAGTTATTATAATATTTCATAAGTGCAGATATAATTGGATTGAGAGAGACTTATAATTAAATTTACCTACTCAAGACAACAGCTGCCCCATGGAATGTATTAAAGTGTTTGAACTGTATTGCCCAAAACAGTAGCCACTAGCCACAGGTAGCTACTGAGCACTTGAAATGCGGCTGGTCTAAACTGAGAGGTGGTGCAAGAGTAAAATACAGACTGGATATTGAAGACTTAGCATGAAAAAAAAATAAAAATATCCCATTAATAATTCTTTGTATTGATTACATGTTAGAATTATACTATTTTGGATATATTCGGTTAAATAAAGTATTTTAAACTTGATTTCACCTATTTCTTCTGACTATTTTGAAAGGTGGATGTTAGAAAATTTAAAATTACATATGTGGCTCTCATTACATTCCAATTGTACAGTAGTGGGTTAGAACATTTCAGAGCAGGAGTCTGGAAATTCTTGGCAGAAGTTGGTTGGAGAGGCCCCGATTTTGCTGTCTACCTCCTCTCATGAGAAGGTGAAGTCAGCTCAGCTCCACAGCCTAGGATGGCTTAGACGATTTGTGTTTCCATCCTCAAGAACAGGACTAAAAGTGGGTAATGGTTGAATATTGTTTAGGCAATTTCATATGAGCGAGAACATGACCACACGCAAAAGCCTTTTGATTGGTCTCTGTCTTTGTTGTGGCCTGAACTGTTTTCCTCCAAATTCATATGTTGAAGTCCTAACCCCCAGTACCTAAAATATGTGACTATACTTGGAGATGGGGCCTTTCAAGAGGTGATTAAGTTAAAATGAGGCCATAGATTGGGCCCTAATCCACTCTGACTGGTGTCCTTATAAGAAGAGGAAATTGGGGAAACAGAGACATCAAGGATGAACAGCCACAGAGAAAAGACCAATAGAGGACACAGCTGGAAGCTGGCCGTCTGTAGGCCGAGGGGAGAGGCCTCAGGAGAAAGCAAATCTTCTGACACCTTGCTCTTGGACTTTTGGCCTCCAGAACTGTGAGATAATAAATTTCTGTTGATTAAGCCACCCAATCTGTGATATTTTGTTATGGCAGCCCTGGAAACTAATCGTCTCTTACTATTCAAAATATCGAATACAGTCTAGCTCATAAAGGGGAGGGATACGAAGACCTCAAGAATGTTATGAAAAGTAAATGAGCTTTAAGACAATGTACACAAAAAACACTTTGCAGTGTAAAGAGCCATGTAGATCTTAGTCATAGAACATCTTCTGCTTATTATTTCTATCCCTCTAAATGACATTTTAAATCTTAACTTCTTCAAAATTCCCCTGCTCTATAATGTCAGGTTTCCTTTTGTTTAAAATAATTTCAGAGGCCATGATATTTGATGTAAGAACTTACGGGTATGGGGAAAGGAGGTGAACATACTGTTTTTACAAAATGAAGTGTAGATACAGGGATGTTTGCTTTTAAATACTCTAAGCGCTTTCTAATATTGCTGGCGTTATAATCAACTATTTGGCTCTCTTGCTTTCCTTCTCCTCTTTCCCTTTCAATGCCTCTTCTATTTGAGTTGGGAATTCAACCTAATTTTATAAGGAAATCAAATACCATGCGCAGAACATGCGCAGACTGGAAAGCTGTAAGGCTATCCCTACTATTTAATTTAGATTGGATTATGAGAGGCTCAAGCTGTTGCCCAGGATCTCCCGGGAGTGAAGGTGACCTTGGGTGAAGTATGAGCTAGTGTCTGATTCTCATTCTCTGCTCTGGCAGCAAATCTCTTCCTTTCCTCGGGAATTCCAAAGGGAGTCAGGTGTAATATTCAGCCTTGGAGCAGAACAGAATGTATTTACTGTCCAAAATCCATCTTTCTCTGACAGTTATTACATTGTTTCTTGCTTTAATGTGACCCATTAGTTTATCTGGCAATAGAATGATGTTAATGAGGTCAAGATTATATCCATAAGGGCCAGCTAGTTTCATTCTGTTTATATTTTATACCTCTAAACTTGGTGTCATTTTACAAATGGGTGACATTTGTGATAAGGGAAATTCAATAGAAAAAACATGGCAAAAAATTATCAACATAGCAAAATCCATTTCAATCCTCAGCCTCACTGACAGCAATTTGCTAGTATCCTCTTCATGTACAAAAGCTGGTCTTTAACATCTATATCATAGTAAGTCTTTTAAATCTATTTTTATTTTCCTCAATTCAGGCAGTTCTACCTTAAGCAGTATAAGCCATATAACATATTCAATTCAGCTAAAGAAAACATCTGTGACTTAAACAGTGTAAGCTGCATAAATTATGTTCAACGTGGCCAAAAACAACATCTGTAAAAGAAAGTATATTTGAAAGGAAAAAAACGAGGTAGAGAAATTATTCAGGGTGAGTTAAGATGGATATGCAACAAAATTAAGAAGAGGAAAATGTATACTAAACAACAAAAGTCTTTGTTAGACCCAAAGTTTGTTAAACCTATTCTCTTATTGACTTAGGGAGATTATTTTTGTAGATACAGGTAATAAGCAATTGGAGCATTTAAAAATAACATTGGGAAATAGAAAAAATATTCAGACAAGTAGTTAGCATTAATTAAAACTAGATCTTTTTCTTATCCAAAACATAAAATTTTCTCAGGAATTAGAAATATTCATCATTTCCATTCCATTTTAAATAATTTCTTTACGGCTTGATGACAGCAAGTGTAAGACCCTCTTCTGTGAATCACTGGATGTGTTTGTGGTTTTACTAGCTCAAGTAACTAAAGATAAGGAGAACTTTTTTAGAGAAAGCTCTTATTTAACTTTACTTAGTTTCAAAACAAAACATCTGACTTCCTCCTTCTTTGGTTCCAGGAATATGTGTTTTTACTTGCATTTTTATTTAGTTAGAAGTTATATATTGTGCAATTCTTCGAAAAAGATCACTACTCTTATTGTATCCTTACTCTGTTGTCCTTACTCTGAACTCAGGGATGAACCAAATTCTAAACGGGAAAGAACATTAAAGATCATTAAATCCAGACCCTCATTTTATAGATGAAGTAATTGAAATTTAGAAGGCCTGAGTCACTTTCCTTAGATAACACAATTTGGCTGTGAGAGCAAGAACCGGGATCCTAGTGAAGGGTCTTTCCTACAGCTGTTTCTTCCCTAAAAGTGTGGGTGTTTTGCATTTATTCCCATATAACGGGGGATGATGAGGCCTCCTGAAAAGTTCCTTTGCTCAGAAGAGCAACTTTTCCAGGGCACTTGCTTGTGTATTTAAATCAGTGCCAGACACCACAGTCACTGCCCTATGTGTCCATCAACCAGATTCTTCTAACATATTCAAGAGAAACCTACAAAACATGCAAATCACTTTATTGCAAGCAGAAGGAATGTTTTTAAGGAAGTGCTAAAGTGGTGTGGCATGGATGCGAGCAGCTGGCAAATTGCATTGAAACTCAGAAGACCACAGTGAGAAACAGGAGAGACGTACAGTGGGGAGAGGTATCAGTTGTCTCAGGACTGGGAAGGGAGCCATGGATCAGTAACATGCCCGGCAGCCTAATCCAAAAAACTAATGCTTGCATGGGGCTGCTGGTCATGTAGGACTCTACAAGAGGAGAAGCACAGCAATTAGGATCCTCTGCAAACCTAAAGAACATGCATGTGTTTATAAGAAGTCAGTAGAAGAAGCCTTCCACAGTTCTCATCATCACTCCCACTCTACTCACCTACTCCATCAATGTCCATATACTCTGCTGTTTGCTATCTTACTACAGATTCACCCAGTCCAAGACCACTCCCTCCACTGGCACCCTGGCTCCCATCTCCTCTGGCCCATTCAATGACATACTCTAACAAGTCTCACCTCTAAGTATCCTGCCTCATCAATTTTCCCTGCTCTGTTGAATCAGCCCATGGACAAGCTGTTTCCACCACTTAAAAGGAAAAAGAAAGAAAAGGAAAAACAAAAGAAAAACCAACCAAACACATAAGAACTCTTGGAATCTTTTATCTTCAGCTTCTGCTCGTTTTCTCCTCTCTTTATAATCACATTCTTCAAAAAGTTTGTTATTCCATCCGTCTTCAGATGTTCTCCTTTCATTCTCTCTTGAACTCCTTTTAATTGTATACCTTCCTCACCACAACCTAAATGCCTCCTCCCCAAATCACCAATGACTTCTGAGTTGCTAAGATCAGCAGTCAGTTCTTCTTCCTCATCTTACTTGACTTATCAGTGGGCTTGACAAGGTGACCACTGTCTACTCATTCAAGCACTTTATTTGCTTGGCTCTTAGGACATCACACTTTTCTGTGCTTCTTCCTACTTCATTGGCCACTCCTTCTCAGGCTCTTTGGCTGGTTCCTCCTCACCACTTCCACTTTTTAAAGTTGAAATGCTCCAGAGCTTAGTGCTTGGATAGAATTCTTTTTTCTTTATTCATTCCCTGATCACCTCATCAAGTCTGCTTCCTAACTACCCTCAAATTTATGTTTCCGGTCCTGGAGTCTCCCTGGAAATCAAGCTCGTTTATCTAGCTGCCTACTCAGTCTGTTCTTTCATGTTTAATAGGTGCCTTCAAAGGATGACACATTCAAACCTATACTTCTGATCTTCCCCCGCAAGTCAATAAATAGCACCTGTGTTCTTTCGATTGCTTAGGCCCCAGATCTTGGTATCTCCCAAGACTCCTTTCTTTCATTCATAGACAATATCTAAATCCATCAGCGATTCTCTCAGCTCCATTCTACATTCAAATTTATTTTGAATCTGATCACTTTTTATCACCATGATGGCTACCACTTTGATCCAAGCAAGTATAATCTCTTATCTGGATAGACAGGATAGCCTCCTAACTTTAACGCAACCACATAATTTATCACAAGTGTCTAAACTGGAACGCTTTGGGGAAGAAAAGGATTACTAAAGGATTGCTAGCTTTAACTGATGTATGGTGTAAAATGGTGTCTAAGGCAACTGGGATGTATGGTCATCTTATCTAACTGGTTGTCTGCTTTTACCCTAACCCTGGAAAAGTCTGGTTTCACCAACGTGATCTTGTGAAACTTGTCAGGTCACGTGACTCCTCTGCTGGAGCCGTCCAATGGAGTATCATTCACTCAGAGTAAAACGTCTTTTCAATGATCCCACACCATCTGTTCCCTTGTTACCTCTCTGCCCTCTTATCTACTACCGTCCCTCCTGTTCACTCCACTTCAGCCACAATGCCTTCCTGACTTTTCTTGCAACTTGTCAGGCATGCTGCTGCTTCTGGAGTTCAGCACCTGCGGTTCCCTCTGCCTACAGAATCTCCTCCCAGTTACCTGCTTGGCTTCTTCAGGTTTTGACTGAAATATCACCTTCACAGAGAAGCTTATCCTATCCCCCCACAAAAATTGCACCCCTAAACCCCATAACACTTCCTCCTTTCCTGCTTCATTTCTCTCCATCACACTTATCACCATTTGACACCCTTACATGTATGTTTATTGTTTCTTTTTCTCTTTTAGAATGAGGGAAGACATTTTTTGTCAGTTTTGTTCATTTCTGTATCCTCAGCAGCTAGATTAGTGTGTAGGACATAGTAAATGCCAAATAAATATTGGTTGACTGACAGAATGAATTAATTTTTAAAACATGTAGTACTTTTATTTTATTAGCTTCTTTCGAACTGACTGGTGGCATGTACATACACAGTGTGGATATGCACACTCTTTCCTTCCTTACTTCCTCCCTCCTTTCCACCCATTCATTCATACATCCTCCTAGCCTTTTCTCTTTGTTACCTTGACACAATTTATTCACATTCTTATCGCAGTGAACTCCTTTCTTTTCTTTTTTTTGGTGGGGGTAAGGGGATAACAGGTCAGTCACTTGCTAGGAGAAGATTCAAGTAAAGCACATGGGTAGATAGGGAGAGGTACTTGAGGTTTTAGGAAGCTATGACTCACAACACTAACTCACTTCTTACCAAAAATAAGGACTGCGTATAACCAAGCAACAGTTTCCCAAGTTGTAAACTGAATGACTCCAACATAAGAATAAGCAAATTTTCACAACTTGGAGTGAAACCATGAAGGGCAGCACCATGTAACGGTTGGGCTTTTACAAAGTCAGAAATTATGTTTCATCAAAATATATATAATTATTTGTAGTCTCCTGAAATATCATAAGAGAAAGAGGGAGGGAGAAAGAGTGAGAACAGATTCTAACATCTCCCAAATTCCTAACATCTAAAAGTATCTTGATTCTTTCTTGTCTATAGTCAAATTACGTTTTAAAGATTTCCAATCTGTATACAAGCACTCATGAGTAAGATTAAGAAAATCAAGCCAATGTCATTAATACCCAAATTCCCAAACAGGAAACAGAAAGCCACATGAATGGGTGTGAGGTTCCTCCCTGCTCTGTTAAATGTGTTAACAGAAAAGTGAAGTTTTTAGAAGAAAATACACCCCAAATCCAGGAAAACATAAGCAGCAAATGGATAAAAGGACTGGACCACTGTTTCTAGACCCAGGCTCAGCAATGTGTAAAGTGAGTCAAATTTCTCTAGATTCCAGCTTGCTCAAACAAGGACAGTGCACTAAATTTTCTCGAAATCTCTCCCAGCACTAAAGTAAACTGATTCCTTTTCTTGAACCTGCCCGAACCCATTTATGGGTTAAAGATAAAGCAGAAGTTTGAAAATGGTGGTGTACACATCCTGTATGGCGGCTTTCTCTGACCTCATTGGTTATTCCTTTCCAGTCCCTCTTGCTGGCTCCTCCTCCTCTGCTCAATCTCTAAATGCTGGAGTGGTTCTTCCAGGCTAGACCAACAGCTTCTCTTCTCTTTTCTTCTCTATTTCTCCTTGAAGATCACTTGGTGATCTTATCCAGACACCCTCAAATTTATATTTCCAGCCTGGAATTCTCCCCTGATCTCCAGACATATATATCAATAATCTCTTTACTTGACGACTGCACCTGGATGTCCTCTCAATTCTTTAACGTCCAAGAAAGAATCTTTGATTCTCACCTTACCCCAAATTTACTCTTCCTCCAGTTTTTCCAGTCTTTTCAGTCTCAGTGAATTGCATCACCATCCACCCTAGTTGCTCAAGAGCAAACCCTGGGGGTCATTCTTAGTTTTCCTTTCTCTCTTTTCCTATTTTCACCCCATCAGAAAGTCCTGTGGACACAACCTCCAAAATAGCTTCTGAATTCTGTCCACTTTTCTCCATCTCCCTTACTACCACTTTAGTGAAGTTACCATCATTTCCCATGGCACTTATTTGAATTACAATGCTATTTTTAAGGCTAAGGACAAATAGTCTCTTAATTGGTCTCCTTACCTTCATTGTTGATCCAACATTCCTTTCTCCCTTGAGCAACCAGAGGGATTATTTTAAATATGTCAGAGTATTTATTTTAAATTCTCTAAATGGCTTCTAATTGCACTCAAAACAAAACTTCAACTCCATGCCTTACAAGTCCTATCTAATCTGTCCTCTGCCTATTCCCTCTGCCTAGCATGCTCTTTCCCAACCTTTTCATGGCTGATTCTTTCTTGTTATGCAGATCTCTCCTCATTGCTTTCTCAGAGAAAACTTTCACTACATGGTCACTCCAGTCTCTACGGAGTTCTAGTGCTCTTTTTAAAAGTAAAGCACTTTTTACCATCTCCGCCTTCACTAGATCAAAAGCTCCTTGTGACCGGAAAGTGAACACAGCCCTTGGGTTCATTACTACAAGTAGACTGGCATCTGAGCAGTGCTTAGGATGCTCTCAGTATATATTTGTTAAATGAATAAAGAAATGGATATTCTATGACCATAGAACTATTTTGTGATATGTCCAACACTTCTTATTCCTTTTTCCTTTCTTTCTCTCTCTCTCTTTTTTTTTTTAAGATTGGAAAACTGTTTCTCTGATGTAAACATCAAATTCTTCTAAAATTTGCCCAGAGTCCAGGTAGATTCACCAAGACTAGAAGTTATGCCTGGTTGCTGGTTGAAGCCACAGGTGCATGCAGACCAATGAGTTCTTGCAAAATGACAAGTCTTAGTGCAAATTTGACTGACATTAGTATTGACTGCCAAAGGGAGCTGTCATCACTTATCACCATAGTACCATGAAACTTCTGGCAACCTAAAATTCTTAATGGGATGATTGGCTCAAAGCCCTGCAAACAGCACCGCTATTGGTACATGTCTGCTTACAGATATTTATTGATGACATAATAATTGAAAATTCTTGGCAACTGTTTTGAGGACTCTCTACCCTTGCACATGCAATCTTGGATTAATTTATATTATACTGGATTCATTGATAGTCTGTTTTCTTCCACAGATGCAATTCCTCCCCTCCATGACAGCAAGTACAGCCATTCCAAAATGGCTTCTATCACAGAGAAACTGAACTTGGGGCTAGTCTGACCAGTTTTGGTCCTAGGTTAACAATGACATTCTGATTCAAAAAGTCCTGAAAATCTTGTGCCAACGTTGTGTTTTTCTGTAAAGTAGAATTAATTTGACTTCTATGTATACCAAATGAATGTTGTAAAGAAACATAAAATAACTAGAATATAAGTTTTGTGAAAGAAAAAATAATGGCAATTCAGTTATTACTAAAGCAAAATGTTTTCACTTCTCTGAAATTTGTTTTGGTTAAATATTAACTGTAATATTATTTTCAACTTTGAAGTCTGTAGTTTCAATTCAATTCAAGTGTCTATTGGGCATCTACAGTAGGTAGGGCATTATGTGTTATAGAAAATTGAAAGAGCTTATAAAACACAAAGATGTGATTAGTAGGACAGAAAATAGACCCTTAGACAAATGAATAGAAAGTAAGATTATTTAATTTTCAGGGGGGAAAAAAAGGCTGAGGATAGGCACATTAGATATATATTATGTTGTTTTTAGAGAGGAACAAGATAGAGGCAATATTCTGTCTAACATTAAGATACCAACAAGGAAAAGCCTACTGATTCTAAGGATTACGATTCATTAGAAATAATTTCTATGGGAACTTGACTTCCCTTCTTGAAAAGTTTAAAGGAACTTTCTAAACTAGTTTAGGTAGTTCTGTCTATTATCAGGGAGGCATAGAGATTCAAAACCTCATGATAAGTTTGGAACACTGTCATGGTTTTTACTCACACTCCTATGTAGTATGAGTATAACTATATTGTTCATGATTTTAACCCATACTCCTGAGGTTTCACAGATCATCCATAATGTCACATAAAAATGACAGTGAAGCACACAATAGGCCCACTGAAGGCTACTTTGGTGAGACCACCTCTGAACTTGCCCTTTAAGGGAGACTAACAAACCAAATGAGTTGGAGAAAGCAGCTAAGACCTGAGAAACACTTATAGCTACCTATAATGATAAAACTTGGGGAAAGAAAGGCATAAGTTACCTGGAAATGAGTTTTGAACTACTGTTTATACAGAGGACAAAATTAGAGATAATGGTAGAAATTGATGGGCAGGCTATTTTTTTCTTAACAGAAAGATCATGTAATGTGGGAAGCTGATGACCTCCACCTTCCTAGAATTCAAGTATAGGCTGTTAGGGAAGAGCTGAGTGCCTGCAGTGCATGAAAGATTAAATGGGGCTTGTGATTCTAAATAGGAGCAGTACCGCCCCCTTGAGGGTTTTTGGAAAATTGCAGAATTTTTTTTAGTAGTCATAATGGGAGGAGTTCACTGGACTACTGAGGCTGGGGCTCAGAGATGCTAGATGTCTTGCAATGAAGAAAGTTCCAAAGAGAGAAATCATCTGATATTCACATCCCACATGACTTTCTAATGTTGCACCAGAATAAATTCATCATAAATATAATGACGAGTACTTTACCATGTAATACTACTCAAAATATTTTCAAGAAGTTAAGTAAATTGATTTAGAAGAAAGTTGTCATGAAGAAAGATACTTAAATGGAATTAAGATGTTATTTAAAAATTACCCAGTAATTTAGTTTTTCTGTCCATAGTTTCTATCCAGTACATCATATATTTCCAACTACTTACTAAATTTTAAAGGATTTCAGTGCAAGAATTTAGTTTTTGCTATGACAAATAAGAGACAAAAAAGATTTAAGACAATGCTTTATGAATTGAATTATAGAGAAACGCAACTAGTGGGTAAACTAATGAAAGATTGTGTTTTGTTTTGTTTGGGAGTTTCTAAGAATTTTCTAAAGGTCGCCATTGACAACAATGCTTCTCCTAGTATTTAAGCTGCATATAAAATACCCTGGATCAGTCTTTACTTACAGCTGCACCCGTGAACATCTGTAATAACAGAGACGATGTGAATCTCTTATGCACACACTCAGACACCGAGTATCAATTAGCAGACATCTGAAACAGTGATGTCAGCAAGTCGCATTAAGTGTTTGGGAAATATTTTTATTGCCATTCTATATATTCTTAATTTTCAAAATATAAAAATGATGAGATCTCTGCTGTGAAAATTGCATACTGAAATGCATTTATTTTCGGGTTGCTGTTCTCTCACTGATCTGCCCCAAGAGTCTACCACACAACTTTTTGCCAATCCCTCCTGTTTTGCCTGCTGCGCATTATAGGATATGACCTCTGAGGTCCATTTAAGTACCAGAAACTAAATGTATATCTAAATACATGGTAGACTGCTGAATGTAGAAGGTAGAAGGTGTGTTTTGTGTTACATAGTGTCACTTCCCAGTTGTATTTCATAATATAAAGAATTATTTTGACAACACTACACAGTAAGTTCTAGCTCCTTTGCAAGAATATCAAACTTTCCTCATTTTCCCTCATCCACAGCCTATTATTATTCTTGGCATGTCATCTCTACTTTAATTAAGGTTATTTCCCTCTTTCTCTCATCATATGCAAATACGTTTACTCTCTTATTACTTATCCTATATCCTGGTTTTATTCTAGGAGTCACCTGTATTTATGCTTGCTTAGTTATTTATAATTAATTTGTATGAATTTGTTCGTTCTTTCATTTATTTTTATATTTCTTGCACAGAAGAACTATTGATCCTTTTATTTCTTGTAAACTCAAACATTAATTTTAATTATATGTAGTTATCAGACAATTTCATTATGACTTCTGGAAGAGCTGTATCTAAAAATGTGTATGGAGAATCTGTATTATTTTCTTATAAATTATTTTTCTTTTATCTTGATTTTATATTAGAGTTAGGACATTCTATCAACTTAGAAAGTCAATATGTGAGTTATTTTATCTATGAATTTCAATTTAAGATATTAAAGAAGGCATGACATAATACGTATATGAAAGGGAATGATGTCTAATAGGGTAAGAACACTGTACTAGATAATTTCTAAAGGTCCTTCCATCTCTAAAATCCTAAGACTCCTTGGTTCCTCAGACTTTACTAAGAATGGTGAACACTCCTGTCTCCCAGCACAGTAAACATTCCATTCACAGAAACTTAGTGACACTAAGTTGGACATATGCTTTTAGTAGTATAAATGTCTCTCATAAAAGAGAGTAAGCTGTTTTCCTGTTATTTCATTCAGTTGAGAACACCATAAGTCAAGAGATGTAAACACTAGTTCTCTCAACATCATTATTTTCACCCCCATCCCCCAGGACACTCTTCTTACCAAGCTTGACAAGGCGGAGCATGGAAGTATTACTCCCTCTTTCAGTGCAAGCAGTTACTGAGAGATTGTAGATATCTCCTGGAGGCAGGCTGAGTATTGCAGTCATGACATTGCGTGTTACCTGCAAGATCATCAAAATCAAATGTTTAGATGTCTAATGATCTTGAACTTAAATACCACTCCAAACTACAGCAGACATTCCCTCTCTGTTCTGTGCTGCAATCTACAGTTGATTACAACCTTACAGATACATTATTTCCTCTGAAAATGATATAAATTCCTCA
Organism: Equus przewalskii; assembly: GCF_037783145.1. Lineage (NCBI taxonomy): Eukaryota > Metazoa > Chordata > Mammalia > Perissodactyla > Equidae > Equus > Equus przewalskii. Next base: position 44,071,794 of record NC_091835.1, on the reverse strand, counting down.
ACTGACAATGCAAGGTAGCTCTAAACATGCATAATACGTATCGGAACATTTTGGCAATTAATCCTCTTATTTGGAATAGGTATTACTCTGATATTTTTCCTCATATTCACAGCAAACTTTAGACAAGGCAATTGCTGGGTTGCTACTGATATGTACATTGCTAAGCCCTAGCTGAGAAACTCAGAAGAAACCTAGCCATTTCTATAGACACTTGCCTTCTTAACTAAAGACTGTATTTCCCAGTCTCCCCCATAGCCAGAGGGAACCATGTGACACAGTTCTGGCCAATGGATTGTAAGTGGAAGTCACATGGGCAATTCACAGTTCAGTTCACACCCCAGAAATGCTGGGTTTCCTCATCCTCTTTTCCCCTTCCTGCAGGCTTGAATATGGATGTAATAATGTGCAGGTTCACCCATGCAGATGAAGCCTACACACACTGGCAGATGGAGCAACAAGATAGAAAGCATCTGGACCTCTGGATAATCCCTTACACCAGAGGTGCCCTGTTCATCCTGGGCTGTCATGAGAGAGACATAAACTTTTCTTTGAAGCACTACCTTTTTTAGTTTGTTTGTTACAGTAGTTTAGTCTGCACCCTAACTAATACAGTGTCAAAAAGCTTAATAAACGAGGAGAAAGAAAATCAGTATTCCCAATGTACCCAAATATGTAGGTGTTGGGGATATATGGAGAAAATACTAAAATATATAGACTGTGCTTTTCTTGAAAATGTTTGACATCCTGAAGAAATAGCTCAGATCATAACTTTAAATATAAATGAAATCAACAGTCAAAACTGTCACAGTTCACTATTAAAGATTAGAAGATAGCTCTGTGAAAGGAGGAATTTAATTTTCGTTCACTGTCCTATCTCCAGAGCCTAAAACAGTGCCAACTGGGATATAAACATTTGTTTAATGTCTCAATAAATGTTTGCTTAATGGTTTTCAATAGTTTATGTAAATAAATGTTTAGACATTCAATATTGGGATTCAAAGAAACATACACTCTTTTTAATTTTCTTCTTTCCTTCTGCAACAACCATCCAGTGTAGCATTCTAGAATGGGAGAGGTCAGTTGTGTCATCCCCATATGTCCAACTGATATATAACAGACTGTTGAAATATTCCACAGAAGTGATTTCTGGAGCAACTGGGGCTACAGGGAGGAAAGAGGCACATTGTGGTATAAGAGACTAATAATAATTAAAGAATTTATCCAATAGAGCATGAAATCCCACATAGAGTTAATTTGGAGAATTAAAATTCACACCGCATGATGGTCCTGGGGACTCCTGGACCCCTCAGTAACATAGTGAAGGTTGGTGGTACAAGCTGGGCGCTTGTTTTATGGGACCCCACCTTGTATGGCTCAGACACAAGGTGGCCAGACCCATCTGTACCTGAGGCTATCAGGGTCTTTTATACAATTTTCACAGTTACAAGATTCCTAAAATGTTACCTGTTTGGGTATGCTTGTTGCATCAATACATTAATACTATTAGGCATCGGTGAACATATTTTCCAGCAGTACTGAAAACTCTGGGGTCCTGTAAAAGTATATCTTTTTCATCGTGGTGCAGCAAAGATGTTTATGGGAATAAAGGACAGTAGGATCAATGAGTAAAGGGACAAAAAATAAATATTATTTCCATAAAATAACAAGGCAATAGCACTGACAGTATCTAGCCCAATGCTTTGCAGAAGGTAGGCTCTCAATAAAATGTTGCTGAAGCAAGTATTAAGGGAGTGGAGGAAGGGATTTTTTATCGTGCTACATAGTTAAATTCTTTCTAACACTGAGTTCATTAATTTATATTCTTACACATTTAAATTAAAAAAATTTTTCCAATTGGAGAGGAGAGTTCATCACTCATTTATAATATATGAGCTCTGAAAGCATAGTTTAATTATTTTTTAAAGTGCAGGCATGCATCCCTTAACTATGGAAGTATGTTCTCAGAAATGCATCCTTAGGTGATTTCATTATGTGAACATCGTAGAGTGTGCTTACACAAACCTAGATGATATAGTTTACTATACACCTAGACTATATGGTACTAATCTTATGGGGCCACTGTTGTATATGTGATCTGTGATGGACTGAAACGTCGTTATGTGGTGCATGACTGTAACCGATAATTCTGAAGATTTTAAGAAATAAATACACAGGTGAATTTAAATTCCAAGTGCATGTTGGTTTGAAGACAGGCAAGTGTCCCAGTCCAAGATACATCACAAAACCACCTAAAATATTTGGAGAAGAAGTTCTACAAATCATAAAGAATTATTTTCTTTAATATGCTACTAATATTCATAACAAACATTCATAATTAACTATGCTTTCAAAAACAATTATCCACTGAAGAGATTAGTAATATACAGAGTGAAAAACACATTTCTGTTTCATGTGAAATAGGAGCATCATCTCTACATATTTGACAATAAAGTCTGGAAATATCAACAATGTATCTAGCAAGTAACAAACCCACATCGCATTGCAGAATATTCTAATAAAGGATAATAACCCTGGCTTCTTTATGGCCTCTTAACATACTTCTACACATTTCATAATCTGCAAGTACCTATAATTATATTTCTTCAAAGGATATTTTCTCATGTTCTAATTCTAGTGAGGACAAGAAACATTTAAAATTGCAAACTCAGAAGTATATATCTTCCCCTCACAGGTACAAGGTCTTCAGGTTTTTATACTCCATGTTGATGCTTCAAAATCCAGCATAGAGTTGAAAGGCCACAAGATGTCACTGTTTGTTTATTAAACATTATTCGGTACACTAGCATCATTATGAACTTGCAGACAAGGTAAGTTGCCTAACAAAGATACCAGACTTGAGGCCCTAGTAAATCCCACCCTATTCAAATATTTTGCTCCTATTTCTTTTTATACCACTCAATTTGCCAATTTGGATTACAACTGAAAGCTTAGGAAAGTGAAGCGTAAGATCGATATTTGCTTTAAAATTGAAATGAGGGAAGAAAGACCAAAAAACGCTGATTTCAACTAGTTTTAAAAATAAGTATAAAAATACAACTCAACTACCATATATATGTTAATAGTGATTTACACTATATAATTTAATTCTCACACTATCCTGTGAGATATTATTATGCCCATTTTATAGATGTGAGAATTGAGACCATCTGCATCAGTATGCCTAGATAAGACTGTGGACCACTAGTGTCGGCATGATTTAGTAGTTTGCCCCAGGACAAGATAAGAAATTCCCAGAGATCAATTTATTGGAGAGAATAGACTGCTCACCCAGGCAAACAGCTTGTGTGCTAACCACAGTTTATGTATCCAGACTTGCTCTGTCCACCTAAACTGTCTTCTCAGGGTCTTTGCTCAATCCCAGTCAGTCCCCAGCTTTGAAAGGCATGTCTAACCCCCTTGAGTCCAGAGCTCCAAATCCTGTTAATGTTTCATTTCTGATGTTCCCCTTCTGAGACCTCAAAGACTCTGTGAAGGTGGGGTTCTGCCTTACTGCAGTGACTTCTAATACACTTAGTTTTGCTCTTTTAGCTGGTTGTCCGGTAATATTTTGAGTTTTACCAATGAGAAAATAAAAGTCCGGGGTTACTAAGATAATTTGCTCAAAGTTATACAGCCAGAAATTAGCAGAGCCATGTCTGCTCCATCAAGTGTTCAGATGCTAAGTCAGCTTTTTCCAGACATCTGCTCTGTCTGAGAAGGAAAGAGTATTCTCAGAGAGGCTTGTGAAATAATTGGTATTTTCTTGTTTTTCTATTGTTTTTCACTTTTCTATTCTAATATTGCTATTAATATCTGGAACAAAGGGAGCTGTAGACATTAGGGAGTAAACAAAAGTTACAAACTATGTGAGTTGATTGTGTAAGAATTCATATATGATTAATTTCTTTCCATTGTTTTATAATTGATAAATTTCTGAGGAAAGCTAGATGTGTGGGGAGGAAAACACCTTTCAAAAATTATTCTTCATCTACACAACACTTTTCTCCTTTCTTCTCTCAGTACAACTCTAATTCCAGCCTTGGAGTCCAACTCAAAGTTCTTGAAAAATCTTAGTTCAAACAACAAGGGTTAGCGTTTCTCTGATGAATTTTCTGTTTTCATTGCTACCTCTGACCACCTCTGCTGTCTCTGCTATATGATGATGAGCTATGTAATTTAAGGCTCTGAGGATGTAACACTAACAGTTTTTTAAGTACTTAAACGTTGTACAATATATTTTGTTGAGTAGCTTATTTAATTGGGTAGTAATAGTAGATAATAACAATAATAGATAATAGATATTATTATCATCCCCATTGTACACATGAGAAAAACTGAGGCTTAGGAAACTTAACTAGTTCAATGTTACACATGGTATGTGACAGAACCATGATTCAGACCCAGGACTCCCTGTCTCCAAAGCCTTTTTTACCTCTTGCCATGGACCACACTGTAGTCAGCCTGTGACTTTAAAAGGCTTAATTAATAAGGAAATGGAGGCACTCTAGCAAATATAATTATCAAATGGGTAAAATCAATTGAGTGCAGTGCAAAGTTGAAAGCCCTGCCTGCTACATCTGTATTCTAATCAGCTCCCAACAGGGTCACATAAATCAAGGGCAGTGAATCAGACTAAAAATAAATTAGTGACAATAACTCAGAATAAAAATGATATTTTAATTTTTAAAGGCTGTCATTTAAACAAATCACTAATTTTTAGAATCAAGGGTAGTGTCTTCCATGAAATTGATGCTCGGCCAGTCCTGGGTGAATGACTAGCTCTTTCTGGAGCTGTGTCCCTTCAGAACCTCCTAAAAATAGTGTTCTTTCCTCATGGAATCATCTCCCGCACACCACTCACCTGTTACGAAGCTTATGGTAGAAGTGTCACAACAGCTCAGTTCTGGGTCTCCCCACGTCACCATGGTAACGCGAAAGTTGTAGTACCATGCTGGCAAAAGATTGGCTATTCTCTAAAAAAAACCAAGGAGACAGAAGACTAAGGGGGAAAATCCTATTTTTGGAGTAGCGTTACTTGTATTAGGTCATGAAAAAAATTAATAAGTAATTTTTATTTTCCTCTCTGTGTCTTTTTGTATTTCTCAAACTTTCCGTTAAAAAAATTCTTTCTGGAATGAGGTATGGTGTAAATAAAATGACATACAAAAATATAATTTTAAAAGGTAATTCAAAGGTATAGAGTCAAATATTTCCAATATTGGTTTCATTTTGCAGTTTTCTAAATTATATTAGAGAAGTAAAATAGTACTTATTTGTAAATGACTGGATATATACATCCTCCTATTTCTAAGACAAATGACCTCTCACAGCTTTGTATTCTCCCAGCTTTGACTAAAAGCGTCATCCTTGTTGGGTGGCAATTACCAGAGTTGTCAACTGGGTAGAGGGCAATTGTGTACTTCATGTGGGACCTGTAGGTAATTGCACTTTTAAAATTATTACAGTCTCAGAAAGAGCAATCTTTACCTACTCTCCTGAAAAGCATCCTCTAATGGCCTAAGATTATAGGTATTTAACTGATTTTTAGATGTCAAGAATAGTCATCATTAGAGTTAAGCAGCGTCAACCGATTATTGAATGACTAAAGGAAATCTCTCATGTTTTCCTGCTCAGAAACAGACAGAAACAATAAGCATTTGACAGCGCTACTAAAATGCGTATTAACAAATAAACTCAATTAGAGGTGAAAGCTAATTCTGCACACTTTTCTCTCTCTTTCTCAAAAAAGGAAAACAAAACTAAAAAATGTTCCTAAAAGCGAAAACAATCAAAAAACTTTGAAAGTAGTAAGCTACCTGTGTGTATTTACAAAACGATCTAATTTCTGACACATTCGGCACATAAAGACACAGCTGTTTACATAGGAAAATATGACAGTTGGTTAAGGAAAGGTTACCACTGATGCAGTTAAGGAGACAGTTGCTGCTATTTCATAGTAGGTTGTCCACTCTGATGTCATTGTTGTAGGATTGAAATAAAACATTTCAACCACATATTTTCTGAACACTCCTAAATAAGGTCTGGTCCAGCTCAGAACCACTGCCGTAGGACCCAGAGGATAGAGCATTAAATCCTTTATTCCTGTGGGAACTAAGAAGAAGCGGGGGAGAGTGAAAAAAGAAAGCCAAGAAGGAATGTTTAATAACCTAACAATGGCTTCAAACTTCTACTTAAAAACTAGGCGTTTCATTCTTCCGATACAATCATTGAAAATTAAACACATTTGCTTCTGATTTTTTTTCCCAAGTAGTAAATGCTAAGGATGTCCTCCAGTAATACAATTGTAGTCATTTATTACTCTGAACGTAGAATACTGGGTGAACAAGTATGGGCCTCCCATATATGGTGATAATGACTCGAGCTTGTACGTTCCACCCCTCCAAACAGTACTCTGATAAAGTTATTATTCATGTGGCTGGAAACTTACCAATAGCAAATGTCACAGGATCTGAAGGTGGTCCAATCAAAGGGCCTTTTCTTAGGTACATCACAACCTGGTACTGGGCACCAGGAACCAGATTTTCAATAACAGATTTGCTTGAGTTCACCTTTAAACCAAACACCCAATAAGATTTATTTAGAGCTGGGCTTTCAGAATGTGACACAGAAGCTGAAATCATATTCAGGGACTCTTTATGGAACCAAAGAAGCCTTTGAAACCCAGAGGCCTTTACTCATGCTGGAGAAGGTCATATTTCAAAATTAGGATGATTTATAGTTTATGTGACACTGAAGGGAACCCAGAACATTCAAATTCTGTGGCTGTATTTAATAAGCCCAGTGAACTGCTTTATACTCATCAATGTCAATTGTAACTATGTCCACTAGAGACATATCAGCCTCTAACCATAATCAAATCAGCAACACCATAAGGATAGTCTGACACCCTAAATTGTGGTGTCAGCTGATTACACGCAAAGATCAGTGCAAAATGTCTTTAGTCTCTCATCACTTAGAAGCGTATAATATCTAATTATAGAGATGGAAATGACCTCAGAGATTCTCTAGTCGAAATTTCTCATTTAATACATCAAGAAAGTAAAGCCAGAGAATGGTCAAGGTCACATATTTAGATTCAGTGTTGGGACTAGAAGCCTAGTGTTGTGACCTCTAATTCACTCTACAGGCGAGTCACAGATTAAGCATCGAGATACAGCAGTAAGTACTTTGCAAGGTTATTGCGACCCCATGAAATAATGTTGTAGAGAGCATCTCTCATTTAGATAAGTTTTTTTTTTAACTTTTGGTTATGGAAAAACACCATATGGAGAAAAATAGTGAAAACAGATAGATGAATAAAATGCAATTATTAAATTTGAATATCGGCTTGCACAGGACTGACCCTTCAACTAACAGGATACGAAGAGTGCTGCTGTGGGGTTAGTGCCTCCAATATTTAAGACAGTCTTGCTTAGTGGAAAGAACACAGTTCTCTATTCAGACTGCATGAGATCAAATCCTGACTCTACCCTTTATAAGCATGGGAATTTATTTATAATCTTTACCTTGTCTTCCTCATTGATAAACTATAGATTATACTATTATATACCTCATAGAGTTGTGAGGATGCTTAAATCAGAGTATCAATAAAGTTAACTCTTATTACTCTTACAACTTTTTTGGCCTCTAGGGTGCATAACGTTGTAAAGTTGCTGCAGGAAACAGTACGAATGGAGAACAATACTGTTGACAGCTTACCTACACTGTAAGGCTTTCTTTTTTTTGGTCTCATCATGATTTTAAGAAGAAACATAGTATTGGTGATATGACATGAATTTTAAACCATTCCAATACCCAAAACTGATTCCACACAGTAGAAATCACTTAACTTGAATTGGCACAACTTTCTCTACATCTAGTAAGGGGAGCAGCATACCAAAACTTCTTTTCCAATAACTTGACAAAATTAAGTTAGTTGAGTTAATAGGTTAGAATCTCCACCCTTCCTTTTCTGTTTACACTCATATCAGAGTTTTTCACCTCTGCCTCAGAATTTTAATTCTACTGGAAGCCATCTAGACAAAGCCAGCTGGATATCTTTATCTGAGAGAGCACTTCCCAAAGAGACATACCATGAATAAGGACATCTATGTTACACCCAACTAAGCAGTACTATTTTATTTCTTTAAAATACATTTTTAAGTTATAAAACTAATACATGCTCATTGTACAAATTGTTCACATAGTAGAAGAGCAAAGGAAGTAACTTGGAAGTCTTTCTGTTCTCCTCTCACCATTTCTGACAATTTGATGGGCAATCTTCCAGACCTTCCTTGATACATATATACAAAATTAATATGATATTGAACCACATAGGTGTTATATTACCAGCATTGCTCCAAACTTTTTCTTTTAGCAATAAATTGTAGACATCCTACCATACCTGTAAATGCTGACCTCACTCATTAATCATTCATTTAGAATATCTAGAATAACACAAAACATAGAGTATAGATTGTTTCTGGGTGAAGTTAAAGTTCCTTTGGTTTGATAATATTTTAAGTAGTAATTGATTCTGATTATTCAAATTACTACCTGGAATCATAGCCACTTAAATATAGCATTATAAAAAATTCATCCTAGGGAAATTATACTTTTTTTTAATTAAAAAAAGCAATTATGTTTATATATCTCACACTACTAAAAAATGAGAAGACAGCAATGGTATTGCAAATGACATACCTTGGTAACAAATTATAAACACCATTTTTATCCCCAATTTTTGCACATTTGCAAGCTATCATCCTATATCTACACTTCTATCCCTCCATGCCTTTTTATTTATCCTGGTCCTCCTTGGCGGTGGATTGGAGTTGGGAAGGGGAAACGATTCTGCATTCCACTTGCTAAATAATATGCATTTTATTCTCTAGAGGATCATCCCACACTCCTCCTCCCATTTTCACCCCATCTATACATTTATTACAGTTATTCAATAGGTTTTTCTGTAGAGGATCTCTAGAACCTCTCCATCTCCTTCGTTTGATTCAAAAAGCATCCAATTATGTCTGCATAATAATAAAAGCTAACAATTTTTGTGTGCAGTTATTACTATTACTATGCTCCATGTCTTGCATTAAGCATCAAGTCCTTTTATCCTTATTACAACTCTATGAGCTAGGTAATACTTCTCCCTATATTACAGATTAAGACACTAAGACTTATAGAGATGAAGAAGGTTGCTTAGGGTCTCGTAGTTAGTAACTGTTAAAATTGGCTCTGAAATCCAAGTCTTTTTGACACTGGAGTCTGTGCTTTTAGTCACTACTCTTGATTCCATCAAGATGGGCATTGAGGTGGACCCTTCTAGAGTAACACATGCAATCCAACAGAAACAGCACTGGCCTGGAAGCCAGATCACTCGAGTCCTGGTCTCAGCTCTGACACTCACCAGTTATGTAACTTTGGGCAGGTGCCTTAAATTTTCTGCCTCCTCACTCTACCATTTTTTCATTTTTGAAGCTAATAGATTGATGTGTCTTTCTTTCTGATTTTGACATTTAGTTATTATACATTCTTGTACATTGTCACAAAATATTTATGAACCAAGCCAATCAGATGTAAAAATAAATACACTATATATACTATATACTATATGATGCCTTTAATGCTGAAATTTATGATTGTGTGTGAGTCTTTGGAAAAAGTGCCAAAAGCTCATTTTACTTTGAAGAATTGACCAGGTCCTTTATATGTAACAGTGATTAAGCACTGACTTTATCTTCAATATATAGTCATTAATGAATAGCACTAAAATGGTTGTTAGGAGGGGTACATCACAAAATTCCCTTTCCCAAGAACATTTACATGGAAACTTATAACACAAAACAACAGCCAGACATAAAGAACATACACATGATGAGGACAAATTCAAACCAATGCGGACAATGTACCTAGATGGAAGGCCAGACTCTAAGCTTCATGAGATCAAGGTTCAGGTCAAATTTGTTTTATTTCTAGCATCTCACACAGGACCCACCTAGCACACAGAGATCAGTGGAGTTGTAGGGAGGAGTGGGGCACTAGCACTAATCTCACAGATGATCTAGGTAATGTATAAAGCAAAGATCCTGTGTATAGTCAGTGGTACAGGCAAAGAGGGAGAGGGAAACTATAAAATAGTAAAGATTATATTCATTGTTAATGTGTTTGGCTTTAGAACCACTCTTTTTATTTTGGTGAGCAAGATTGGCCCTGAGTTAACATCTGTTGCCAATCTTCCTCTTTTTGCTTGAGGAAGATCATCGCTGAGCTAACTTCTGTGCTAATCTTCCTCCACTTCGTATGTGGGATGCTGCCACAGCATGGCTTGATGAGCAGTGTGTTGGTCCATGTCCAGGATCGGAACCAGGCCACTGAAGTGGAGTACGTGAAACCAACCACTACACCACCAGACTGGCCCCTAAAACCACTTATTTTTGAACTGGATTTTTTTTTTTTTGTGAGGAAGATGAGCCCTGAGCTAACTGCTGCCAATCCTCCTCTTTTTGCTGAGGAAGACTGGCCCTAAGCTAAGATCCATGCCCATCTTCTCTACTTTATATGTGGGATGCCTACCACAGCATGGCTTTTTGCCAAGCTGTGCCATGTCTGCACCCGGGATCCAAACCAGTGAATCCCGGGCTGCTGAGAAACGGAATGTGTGCACTTAACTGCTGCGCCACCAGGCCGGCCCCTGAGCTGCATTTTTAATTTTCTATTTAATGTAATCACCGTACCACTGGATATAGAACTAAAGAAATATTATTATTTTTTTCTTTCTGGATAACTATTGCTTCAAGAAATAAGTCCAAGTCAGACTGATTCTGGTGAGAACATCATCCGGATTCTGGATTCCTTTGGTTAGTGGCCACATGACTCTAGGCCAGTCCTTGAGACTTTTTGAATTGATGTTTCTTCATCTGGAAAGTTGTGTGGGGGTGTGTGTAGTGGGGCAATGGACGATGTTGGTGTAACAATAACACATTCTTCAAAACATTCTCGTGATGATTGATAATATTAATTGATAATAATATAAATAGCTCAGTGATCTAGATCCCACCCTCCCTTTTAAATATTGGCCTCCTTGCTTACAATCCTTAAGAGTTTCATGCGTGCATTTCAAGAAGGCATTGTCAGAGTGCACTTAGAGCAGCAGCCTTTTCTGGCTCGTTTGTAATTTACAATATCCATCTATATCTTTAGCCTTTGGCTTCTATGCAAAAGATGCATAATTTGTACACTAGATGGAGCAAGGAAGAATTGTACCTTGAAGCAGTCAAGTTTGAGGTCCTGTTCTGTAAGAAAAACACATTTTTTTATCCATGTAAAGAGTCAGTCGTCTTTGATACTCTCAGGGAAGGAAGCTAATAAGCTGCACAGTGAGCCATGATTACTAGCTAATAGGTTTAGCATATTTACTCCTTAATTTAATTCAAGTCAAGGGGCAGATTCATCTGCAACTAAGGGCTTATCCAGCACTCTAAGGCTTTCTAGTGCTCCAAAAGCCACGATTCCTGAATTCATCTTATCAATTTAAAATTTCTCACTTATTAAATTTCACTAAATGCCTAATTTTCGTGGGATGAATGGAAACATCCCAAACAGCTTTCACAGAGCAAACTTCTTTTTTGAGTATCATATTTCCAGTGTACTCCACACTAATAATTTAATTTTTTGCCTTAAGGGAAGAAAGCATTATGTGTGTAAGACACCAAGAATCAATACATTTGATCTTCTGAAAAAATAAAACCAGATTTTAGAAAAATAGGAGGGGACCCAGGCTTCCCATGGACATTCATGGCATCCACAAGAAAAGCTCGCTCTTGGGCCCTCGCTGCACAGTTCCCTTCAAGACTGATGATGGGGCATGCGCATTGATCCCGGCAGCCACTTCCGGAACTACTGACTTGCACACCGTCTCCACTTGCCTCTCACTTTCCCTTGGGCTCAGCTAACTCGTATTTGTTCTTCAAAACTTTTCTCACTTGTGATTAGTGAGGGGGAGTTTTTCACTTTATGTACTTTTAACTTTTGAATTATTTTCAGTCAGCATATATTACTTTTATAGTTAAAATAGTGAAAAGAATGAAAAAAAGTAAAACAAAACAAATTAAAAACCTCCAAAACCTTCTGCTTGGTTGTCTCCTTCCCCTGGGGAAGTTCTTCTGACCAGTTTCCAAATCCTCTCGCCCCATTCCATATTCACTCATTCCCAGGGTCCTCATTCTGCGAACTGATATGGCCTCTCCATCATTTACTTTGAACCTAGGCCTTAGTTTATACTCTGCAGTAAATTATATATTCACCTATCCATCGTTCTCGCTGGATTATAAGCTCTTCAAGAATAGGACATATAAAAATTATCTAGATCCCCAACATCTGTCCTAGTACCTGGCACATGGTTGGTGCTCAGTAAATTCTCTTGAATAAGGAATCAAAACAAAAGGAGGATGGCCGTCCTACGAGGGATAAGGAAGAGAACTATAACTCAGAAGCCTCGCGCATTCATTTCCTTGCTCCTCTCTTGGCTCTTGGTAACATGGCCCACAATGCACCTGGGGAGACCTCAGCACGCTTTCTTGCATTGGCTTCCTTGCATTGCCTGCAAGGCTGTGCTGCGGTGAGTGAGTGAGCCCCTCAGCGGTTCCTTCCTTTTACCTGAGTGCAGTACTGCTTTTCTAGCCTCTGGCTCTCCTTTTGTTTCTGGCAGGTAAGTGACACCACAGACACGATGGTGCCGTTGTAATTCTCTTGGGAAGACGTCCAGGACATCAAGGCTGTAGTGGAGCTTAGAACATGGACACTCACGTGCTGGGGCTTCTCAGTCAGTTCTTCAATCCACTCTCCTGAAGGACCTGAACATTTCAAATCAGAGCACAAGGGAGGTTTCACGCTGAGCTGGTTGAGACAAAAGATTCTTGTCTTAACGTCATTTTGTTTTCCTTTTGCCTTTACAACAATATTCAAGGTTAAGACTGGTAGCGGGACTGGCAGGACTTTCCATCCTTTGCTTAGCTACAGTCTCCACTGCATGACTCACCAGTGACCTACACAACAGCAGTGGCAGCAAGAAAATCATTTCTACTGAGAGACAGAAGCTCCATCAATTGTTATGTGCATCTGAGATTATTCTGGTATATTCTTTGCCAGAGAGAATTTACCTCTCTTTTAACAAAGAGTGAGTGTGGCATTTCATGAGTGTTTATAATTCCTTTGCTGTGAGGATCTTTGGTTTCTAGAAATAATTACTTTGAGATTCAAATTAGCTTCTACTACAATCGTGTGAAAAATTTTTAAATTTGTTGTCAGCAGGATCAAAGAGGCAGGGTGTGACAGCGTTAGAGAAGAAACAGGCAACAGGCTGGCTCAATTATAGAAGCTGGCTAAAACCTGGGTGATAATTTGAGGGACACAGTGGGTTCCTCGTTATTAAATATCTCCATAGAAGTGCCCCCTATTAGCTTTGTTCTCTTAGGTTTCTAAAGTGGTTATTAGCACAGTGCCTGACACATAGTAAGGACCCAAGAAATGATAAGGTGGTTATTATCTACAGAAACCCCCTGTTGAAATGCAAATGTGCAACTTCCTTTTATTTGCTTAGGATGCATTTCTCAGTTCCTTAATAGAAAGCTGCATTCCTAGGCTGGAACCCAGGAGAGGAAAAGGAGCAAGTGGCTCGGTTGGGGAGGGCAGGCTTGGGCTCAGGGTAAATAAGGCAAAGGAAATAATAAGAATAAAAAATGATAATAATAATGATGGCAAAGAGATACAGCACCCACTACGTACTAGACTCTGTTTTAAGTTTATCTGTGTTTACATATTTTAATCCTCTAATTTTCATAACAAGCCTATAAGTACTAGTATTAATCTCACTTTTGGATCAGGAAACTGAGGCAGATGTAGGGTAAGTAAAGCTGGGACTCACACAGAAGTCTAGTTCCCAAATCAATTTCTCTTAACCCCTGCATGAGACTTCCTGGAGCGCTATGAAACCGTGAAAAGCTTTGGTTTAGAGATAGGAAAGTTGGCCCAAGACTCAATTTCATTCATTATTAGTGATACAAGCTTGGACAAATTATCCAACTTCTCTGAATCTCAGTCATTGCATCTGTCAAATGAACAGATCACAGAATGTTAAAATTGGAAAGGATTTTAATGATCCAATACCTTATTTTACTGATGAGGAAACCGAGGCCCAGAGACGTGAATGAATTGCCCAATGTCACAGAGCTTGTGACAACCTGTAAGTACAAGGGCAAACTTCTAAGTACTTGGGACTTAGCTCAGATCTCCTGTCTCCTGGGTCAGTGCTTTGTGATGACTTATCACAATGCTATCTGAGTGATCTGCTTCATAAGGTTGTCGTTGGGGTTTAATTAGATCCTGTGTGCTAGAGAACTTTTTAAATGTGAAGTGTTATTACTGTTATGAAGAACACTGGGGTAGTGGGTGCACAGAGAGAGAAAGTGGGAGGAAGCCAACAAATTCACTTATTTAACGGTTTTACATTAGGATTCAGCTGATAATCAACCCAAGGAATAGGTCATTGCAGGCTACATGGAAATGGACATTGCTATCAAATATTCCTAGGTTCTAATCCTCGTTCTGACACTATGGGAAATCACTAAACTTTCTGTGACTCAGTTTTGTTCTCCTGAAGAATGGGTATAATAGAAACGTTCCCTTCATAAGGCTGTTGGAAGACTAATGTAAATTTCTACCTTAATTCTCATTTCTTAGGAAAGTCTTCAAAATTACATAAATATAAATCATAATGCAATGATAAACATAAATCTTAATGTAATGTAATAAATCTTAATATCATAGCTCAACACCACAATGTCTGCAACAGTTTGGTCAGGAAAATGGCTGCAAATATAATTTAGCTGGTGTGTGACCACATTATGTTGAGGGAAGTTAAACCACTCTAATTAGTTGCTCCCTTACACCTGGTTCAGTATAGTATTTATATCTGTAGTATCTTTTTTAAACAAAAGGCACATACACAGTATACCTGAATAACTCATTACTGTAGAACCGAATATCCTAAGTGCTAAAAATATCGTTCTTTTATTGGCAGAGAAAAAACAAAATTTCTAGTGCCCTGTATTTTTCTAGATGAATATTAATATGCATCTCTTTAAAATAATCATATTTTTGAGCAATTTTGATGCATTCTCAATAGCACTAGCCAATTTGGATACTGTAAGAATAGAGCTGAGTGCCTGACACACAAAAGTGGTTCAATAAATATTTGTTGAATATACAGCAGAAATAACAAATAAGCAAATAGTATAACTCTAGGCTAGGATTTTATAATTTGGTATGAGAAACAAGATGTACACAGATAAAATAAATCTAGAAAATGTCACACACAAATAAGCTCTGTGTTTTGTGTCGTACGCTATGAAACACAGTAGAAATTCAGAGAGGGGAAGAGCCAGCATGGCCAGATCAGTTTTCCTGGAAGCCCTTGACACTTGTGTTGGATCTCTACTGGCAGACAAGGAAATCTTTTGGTTAGTGAAACATTTTTAGCCTCATGGGAAGAACTGAATACTCAACTTTGTTCTCGTTCTCAAGTGATCTCGTGTCAAAGATCTCCCATATTTGAAAGACATGTAAGGCAATTGTGAATATTCTTTCTGTATGTCTAATGGATCTTTCAGGCCTTTTACCCGTGGTGACATTTTTGGTTTCTTAAGCAAAAATGTTATTTGGGGTGTTTTCAACATTGTTAAGCTGCTAAATAAACTGATCTCCTCCCTCTGTCCCCCTCCTCTTTCTCCTGCCCACTTTTTTGAGGATTATTTGATGAAAGGTGGTATTTTGCCTCTGGAGAAGATGATAAAGTGCATGCTGGTCATCCTTTTCGGAGAACAATTTTTATCCATTGCCTTCTGTTTTTTCTTTCTGCTGATTAGAGGCACCTTTAACTCCTGATAAGCTAGGTAACTGATTTTTGGCCTCTAAACTTCTGGTAAACATAGTCCGATTAGCCAAAAACATTATGGACATGGACTATTTGTGCAGATTTTAGAGGCTAGCTATTGCTTTGCTATTAACCCTTTTGGACTCAGTAGTAGCCACCCTAAGACTTGATATTGGGGCTTTTAGGATGCTCTAGCTTTGTCTTCTTGCATCAACTTTATGGTGACCACCTAGATCTTATGACACTTGAATCTTTGTCTTTCTTTTGAGCTCTGTAAGCTTAATACTCTAAAGAGAGTTTTCACACGGTCTAACAATGTCAATTTTCATTATGGCCTGAAACGAAAGCCATATTTGCCAAACTGTGTGTCCATGTCCTTTGAGATATTGTAACGGCTAGTTAAGAAGGACAGGTTAATAAATCTTCAATTATCTCAATAATAAAAAAATCCTTAAGTTAAATCTCTGGGTAGGTTTGCTATTATTAAACATACATATATTTCCTCTGCTGTCAAAATCTCATGGATTCAGGTCTTTTCTGACCTTGAAGAATTCTCAGGGTCTCTAAGGTTTGATGAATAATTGATGCCTGAGCATCATTAATCTCACCAGATTCATTGTTCTAGCTCCCCTGTAAAGTGCAAAATAATCTCTTTGGTACTTACTGATATAAAAACTGAGTGATTTTGCCGACTGACTTTTTCGAGTTTCACAAGATCCTGAGGAACTAAAGGTTGTCACAGATAACTTATATTTCCCAGGCTCCTTCAGTTCTGCAACAAATTCATGTGCGTCTTCATCCACTGTCAAATATTCAGTAAAGTTTTCTAAATCATATATAAAAAACAGAATATATATGAATTGATACCTGGAAGAGCTGTGACTTTAGAAAAGTCAATTAATACAAAAAATTAAGTATTTTTAAATGTTGTCTCCTTCCTTTTTCCAAGTTCAATTATACTTCTAAACTAAGGGTACTATAAGAGAAAGATGACTAAGACTTCAAATTGTTTTTCACAATACTTTCAAATAACCAAACAAAAATATGGTGTTCAAATCAATAAAACTAGGAATGAGCAAAACTGCATATTCTTATCTCCTTTTACCCCAAAAATCATATACACAAAATAGAAGTAGAATATTAGGAGAAAACAGCAATAGTTGACTTTCTCATCTGGACATAAGGGATAAAAAATAACCAGCAAAATAAATAAATAACCAGCAACAAATATCTTATAAGTTCTTTGTGGTAGCATTAAATTTCCAGAAATGCCTTAAAATATGTTAAATTAGTTCTCATTAGAAAGAATTCTTCTGGATATATTTTCCGACACACGTAATATTTTTGCTTCATCTGTTTGCTTTCAGAACTTTTAAAAGTAAAAGTGATTTTTACATTGCTTCAAAGTCCATCTCCTGCTGCTTGTTACTTTATTTGAACTTGTTGTCATCAGTTGGTGACTACAAAAGCCTTCAACAGAACACACTGCAGTCAGATAAAAGCGTGATTGAAACTTCATGGAAATAGGCATTAAAAAAATCCTGAGTTACATGATCCTCTTTTCCATAGAATATATTGAGGAACAGAAAAATAAAAGCCAGATTGAGGGAACTTTTTTTTTAATACAAGTAATTCCAGGCAAATGTTAAGGCTTTTGACTCAAAGAATTGGAAAGGACAAAGGATTTCAATTTTATATAATATTTGGGAATGGTTTATTGCTGTATCACCCAATAAAGAAGAATCCATGGATTTTGTATTTCATTCCACTAAATAAAGTAGAGGCAAATAAGTTGTCCTATATGAGACTACATGATCCTAAGGCCCTACCCTGAAAATAAGACTGTCATTTTTACTTCAAATGTTGACAATTTGACAACCTTTGCAAACTGCTAGACTGGAAAGTATAAAATGAAGTATGTTACTGTAAAAACAAAACAAACAGCAAATACAGAAATCTACCAAACAATTCAGACATGATTCATCATCCAAATTTACTGAATGCCATGACCCTGCTTTCCTAAATTGGTGAGCTAAACTATAAAGACCCTCAGATGCTGGATAAATGAATACAATATTTAATAGAGTAGCTGTCGTGGAAACACCAGTTTCTGTGTGTTTTCTATTTTGCTATCACCTCTTTAAGGAAATATGGGTGGTGCTGGCCCCAGAGGAGCACATTCTAGGGGCAATAAGATTCTCTGGGGAAAGCAGTCATTTTGTCAGAAAGACTCTTTCACCACATGCTTCACAAATTTGTATATGAGAAAACAGAAAATAATTTCTCCAGGATATTTTGTAATTTGTGATGGTTAGACATTTACTTCAAAATCTTTCCAAATATAAGGTTTTCCTCAGTGGCCTGGGGTATGGGACATATTGGGCAGTGAAATGTCTACAGTTGGCAGTACTTGCAACTTATGATCCACCCAATCCTGCAGTTTATGATCCAATCTGTTCATTTTTGTTTTCTAGTCTTGGACAGCATTGGATACTCAATTAAATTCTTCCCTTTCTTTATCATTTTTCTTTAGATATTAACTGTCTACCATTAGTCTTTCTGTCCAAATTTAACTGTAAAATGTTTCAGTGTCCTTTCCTTTGATTGCATCATTTCTTGTTTCCTCCGATTTCCTATTGCTTTACCTTCTCTTTCTATGTGGATATGGAACCCATCAAAGGCAGTGGGTGGTTTTGGCGGTAACCAACTCAATATCATTTGCACAGGGAAAAAAGAGAAAGAGCCTGATGTCGATTTCTCAGTCTCGCTGAGTGTATTGTTATTTTCGTATTCCATGGGAAGCACACTGACAAATTCATCTTCACTTTCAGGAGTTGCAGATGCACTGTCCCACCAATATGGCTGGGATGTAGTTTCATAGTCACTGCTGTTAAAGTCAGGCCAACCAGAGGAAATGTTGCCAGAGGGGATTTCAGGAGTTTCATCTGTAAAGTGGAAGAGTTTGTCTTTTCCCACTGTATCTTGTGACCTCATGAATGATTCCTCTGGGAAATTGCCACTCTGTTCTTCCCAGTTGTTTTTGTTCAAGTTTATAATACGAACTGAGATATTTCGAGGTGGATAAGGGGCTGTAAGAGAAAGAATTTTCATTTTCAAGTAACTTTTTAACTCTGTTATAGTGAATACTTAATCTATTCATGAGTCAAATGCACCAGCGGATTTAAAAAATAGAATTTAGTTTTACTTTTATACAGGAAATATACATCAAGAACAATTGTGGTTTAAAGTAGTGCACAGATGTTTAGATTTTGTGCATGATGTGTACACATTAGCATATCACCAGTCACACTTTAAACACATATTAACTTCGACTCAATCCCTATCAAAGTTCCAACAACATATTTCACAGTGATAGAACAAAGAATCTTAAGATTTATACAGAACAACACAAGACTCTGAATAACCAAAGGATTCCTGAGAAAAAAGAACAAAGCCGGAGGTATCACACTCCCTGATTTCAAAATATAAAACTAAAAAAGTATAGTAACCAAAACAGCATGGTAGTGGCACCAAAACAGACACACAGATCAATGGAACAGAATCAAGACCCCAGAAATAAACCCACACATTTATGGACAGCTAATATTCGACAAGGGAACCAAGAGCATATGATGGAGAAAGGAGAGTCTCTTCAATAAATGGTGTTGGGAAAACTGGACAGCCACATGCAAAAGAATGAAAGTAGACCATTCCCTTACACCATGCACAAAAATCAACTCAAAATGGATTAAAGACTTGAATGTAAGACCCAAAACTATGAAACTTCTAGAAGAAAACCTAGGCAGTACGCTCTTTGACATCGGTCTTAGCAGCATATTTTCAAGTACCATGTCTGTCTGGGAAAGGGAAACAAAAGAAAAAATGAACAAATGGGACTACATAAAACTAAAAAGCTTCTGCACAGCAAAGGAAACCATCAACAAAACGAAAAGACAACCTAACAGTTGGGAGAAGATATTTGCAAACCATATATCAGAGAAGGGGTTAATATCCAAAATATACAAAGAACTCATACAGCTCAACAACAAAAAACCCAACAATCCAATTAAAAAATGGGCAAAGGATCTGAACAGAGATTTCTCCAAAGAAGATATTTGGATGGCCAACAGGCATATGAAAAAATCCTCAACATCATTAGCTATCAGGGAAATGCAAATCAAAACTACAATGAGGGATCACCTCACTCCAGTCAGAATGGCTATAATTAACAAGACAGGAAACAACAAGTGTTGGAGAGGATGTGGAGAGGAGGGAACCCTTGTTCACTGCTGGTGGGAGTGCAAACTGGTGCAGCCACTATGGAAAGCAGTATGGAGTATCCTCAGAAACTTAAGACTAGATCTACAGAGGGGCTGGCCTGGTGGCGCAGCAGTTAAGTTCTCACGTTCCGCTTCTCAGCAGCCCGGGGTTCGCTGGTTCGGATCCCAGGAGTGGACATGGCACCACTTGGCAAAAGCCATGCCGTGGTAGGTGTCCCACATATAAAGAAGAGGAAGGTGGGCACGGACGGATGTTAGCTCAGGGCTAGTCTTCCTCAATGAAAAGAGGAGGATTGGCAGTAGTTAGCTCAGGGCTAATCTTCCTCAAAAAAAAAAAAAAAAAAGAAAAGAAAGAATAGATCTACCATATGATCCAGCTATCCCACTGCTGGGTATTTATCCAAAGAACTTGAAAACACAAAGGCATAAAGACACATGCACCCCTATGTTCATTGCAGCATTATACATAATAGCTAAGACTTGGAAGCAAGCTAGGTGCCCATCAAGGAACGAATGGATAAAGATGTGGTATTTATACATAATGGAATACTATTCAGTCACTAGAAATGATGAAATCTGGCCATTTGTGACAACATGGATGGACCTTGAGGGTATTATGCGAAGTGAAATAAGTCAGAGGGAGAAAGTCAAATACTGTATGATCTCACTCATAAGTAGAAGATAAAAACACGACAAACAAACACATAGCAATGGAGACTAGATTGGTGGTTACCATAGGAGAAGGGGAGAGGGAGGAGGGCAAAAGGGGTGATTAGGTTCACATGTGAGGTGATGGACTATAATTAGTCTTTGGGTGGTGAACATGATGTAATCTACACAGAATTTGAAATATATTACGATGTACATCTGAAAGCTGTATAATGTTGTAATCCAATGTTACTGCAATAAAAAAATTTAAAAAAAAACAAAAAAATGAGAGAAGCAGTTTGGAAACTATACTAGATGAATTATAGGATTGAGCAAGTAAGTGTCTCGGTTGACCTTGCTGAATGCCAGGGATCTCATTGTGAAAGAAGAAATGCAGAAAGATGGAATAGGGTCAGGCAAGAAAGAACTCTGGGAATAGACTAGAATTGGAAGTACTGGTGTGTACTCACAATTACAAAAAATATGTATAGGTAGAAATATATACACGCACATGTGCGTTTGTATACACATACACACACGTACTTGCATTCTCTAGCTCTGACCACCTAGCAAAGGCACCCCAGGAGCAATGCACACACCTAGCACCCATATCTTGGTCTTTAAAACTATTCAATTAAAAGGAACCAGGGCTCCTGAGAGAAATGGCCGATTCCAGGGTTGGAACAGGACAGGTACAAGATGAGTTTGGAACATCTTGAATGCCAGAAAGTAAGGAAGTACCTAAAAAAAGATGGGGCATGTCACAAGTATACAGCAGCCAGCTAAAAGAAGCTTCCAACTGGCTGAATCTTGGATTATTTGAGATGTGCCATAAGTATAAAATACACACCAGATTTCAAGCATTTAGAATTCTTCTACCAAAAAAAGAATGCAAAGTATCTCTATAATTTTTAAACTAGTTAAATGTTGAAATGATATTTTGGATACATTTAGTAAATAAAATATATTATTAACTTAAATAAATACATATTCATTTGTGATACTATGATAGTCCAAGTGGTAATTTAACCACTTCCAAAGCAGTTACATAAAAATTCTTCAACTTATCACAGTATCTGTTTTTAAAAACTGAGTCTCTGTACAGTATCTTTCTTACAAAAGCAACTATAGTGTACTTATAGCTATCAAGATAAAATACTCCCTGTGACATAGTTTAGGAGAGTTGCATATATGAGTTGCCTTTAGAAACACTAACACACATGTTGGAAATATGGCTTCACTTCTCACTTCTCTAAAATGAAACATATGAGCTCAAAATGAGTTTATGAATTATGGAAGCATACTTTTCTAGAGGTAGAAAATTATGAAGGCACACTGCATTGTCTCTACCTGCAACAGTTTCCACCAATCCTTCAAACAGCAGCTCACATATCACCTTTTCCATGAAGTTCTAATAAAAATTAATTTCTCCCTCTTTTGTGCTGTTATAGAACTTTGTATTTCTTTTATAACACTTATTGCACTTTACCTTATATTATTGCCATTTTATAGTACAGACATGTGCCACATAAGGACGTTTTGGTCAGTGATGGACCACATATGTGATGGTGGTCCCATAAGATTAGTAGCATATAGCCCAGGGGTGTAGCTAGCTATACCATCTAGGTTTGTATAAGCACACTGTACACTGTTCATTCACACTATGACAAAATCGCCTAATGGCACATTTCTCGGAATGTATCCCTGTCATTAAGTGGCGCATGACTGCACCTCTACCATTTTTGAGGACAGGGAACCTGTCTCACCAGTCTTTGTCTTCATCTCTCTCAGTACTTAGAACAACTCCCAGGTAAAAGATGCTCTATTAATGTTTCTTTATTTGAATTTAATAATGAAAAATACAAATAGAATCTTCGATGTTGACATGAGGTGAATTACATAGTTTCCTTGCCTTGGCCTAAGTAATGAGAATCATGACATCTTAGAATTTCAGATTGGAAGGATCTCAGGGGTTACCTATTATAACCCATTCGCAATGTTCCTGTGAATGGGCTCTCCAGCATTCCTATTGAGTACCTAGACACATTAGGAACAGACAATTATACTGGTGTCTAATTACAATATATACATATCATTATTGGTGGTGGATATTTAGCAGGTGTATATTTATTTTACCCATCCATTGTTCCATCCATCTATCCATCCATCCTAAATAATGCTTCATATTAGTAATGCTACTAAAATTAAGCAGTGCAAGTTTTAGATACATCTGAATCCCAATATTTTCCTTTAATAATCTGATAATCTGTACTAGAACATCACCCATCTGTTTTTCTGCTATATGGGCATATGGAATAACTGGTGTCTACTTGATCCAGTTATGTTATTTAATTATAACTTTTAGTAATATCATGCTTTTTCATTCAACTATTATAGGTCTTTGATTACACTGAAAGATTTTAGATTTTTATTATTGAATATTTTGCTCAGTTCCTTTTACATTGATAGAAAATTTATTTTAGATTATTAAAAATATATACTTTTTATCTATCTCAGCTCTGGAACAGAATGTTTGTTAGAATGATAAAGAGTATATATACGACAACATACAAATTTATTCTTTTTTCACTAAATTTGATTCTTCAGAACACTTACCAGTTCTATGCTGTTTGGGTTCATGACTCACACCGCTGTACTCCACGAGAGTACTTTTATTAAAAGTTGCCTCAGAGACCAGCTGAAAGGTGATATTACTGTAACATATTCCTGGAAGCCAGTGATTAAATACTGTTTTTCCCTTAAAGAAGTCTGAGAAGAGAAAAATCAATTATATTAAAATTTTGATCTTTTAAATGCCACACACTTCTAGGAAGTTCTAAATAATTATGATTAAATATCCATAAAATAGTATTTTCTTCAACTTCTGGCATGGTCAGTACTAAAAAAATTGGCGTGAGGCTAGACGTGAAAATTTGGATCTTAAGACTAAATCCTGAAAGGCTTTTTTTGGCAAGAATTGGATGCAATTAGGGTTAAATTTTTATTACAGGAACATTTGGTGTATTAAGTAGAGAAGATCATTTTTGAAACTGTAGAGATTAAGTTTCAGTAGCCATTTACTTGAAGATAAAAACTCAAGGTATTTTGTCACTTTCTGATGTAGGAGAAAGCAATTCTACAAGAAATGTTTTCACTAGACTCGCTTGTAAAAATTAGCCTATTTTTAAAATAGAATTGTTTATCTGCCAGTTGGCAGCCAGGTCCTGTTCGAAAAAAGAAGAAAATAAAAATTTGGATTTCGTTTAGAAAACATTAGAGAAAATAATAAATTTAGCAATCCAATCCCAGTTAGAAAGAAATGACAAATACCACTCATTGAATTAAAAGCCCAAAATAGGGGCCAGCCCCATGGCCAAGGGGTTAAAGTGCTGGGTGTTCCACTACGGCAGCCCGGGCTCGAGGGTTCAGATCTTGGGTGTGGACCCACTCCACTTATCAGCCATACTGTGGAGGCATCCCGCATACCAAATAGAGGAAGATTGGTGCGGATGTTAGCTCAGGGCTAATTTTCCTCAAGCAAAAAAAAGAGAAAGATTGGCAACGGATGTTAGCTCAGGGTGAATCATCCACACCAAAAAAAAAAAAAAAGCCAAAAATAATTTTAAAAATTGACTTAAAAAAGAGAGCATATTAATTTATTTAGTTTTAAACTTACGGCTTTTAACTCAGCAACGATTCCAGTGATTGCTTTTCAATCACTCATGAACTTGTATTTGCATGTGATCAATTAGCAAATAAGGTCCCACTTATTAATTTGCAGGTAATGTTTTCATTAAAAATAAAGAATGCAATAATTAGTGGAGTCTATGTTTACGTTTATTATCTTTAAAGTAAAAAATAAAATTCACTGCCTATGTTTTAAACAATGTCTCATAAAAATAAAATCCATGGAAGAAAGGAGTTTGTAAAAGCAGCAAGTCGAGTGACATTTTTCTGGATACCATGCCGTGTGTGCTTCAAGTATCCATTCTCCACCTCTCCAAAATACGTTTCCAGTTACAACCAGTCAACTTTGACACCATCCTCTACACCCCCTGCAGAGAAATGTCCTGGCATGTTGGCTTGAGAATAAGTTCCTCCCCTGTGATTCACTCCCAGTGAAGATGAATGCCCTCTCGTTCTCGTCCTCTCCCTCTCCACCCCTCTTCTGCTTCCATTCCCCAAAGAATCTACTCAAAGAAGTTGACTCGGCTCTTTTGAAATTATTAATTCCCCTGGACTCTCTCCCCTCCCCACAGTGTCCCCATCAAGCCAGTAAAAACAGTGAAAACAAATTTTGCATATTAATGCCCTCATTTAGCTGATCATACAGATAAATATATACAAAGGAACTAAAAAGCATTGTCTTTGCCTTTGAGAATAATCTTGGACCATCTCCAAAGCAAAACTTGGCAAAAGGCATCTCTCTAGCTTCCCAGTTCTAGAAATGCCCACTAACACACCCAAAAGGAAAAGCTTAGGTGAGGTGCTTCTAAACTTAAGTTTGAATTTATTTCCTGCACCAGACATACTACTTCTGGCAAGAATAACATGTAAGGCATAATAATCTGAGTATTTCTTATGCTTATGTATGACACATAACACTAAACTAATAAGTTCCATGTTCTAAGACTCCTCATAACAAGGTTTTCATGAATCAATAACTATTTTTAACGGTTCACTTATGGTCTAATAGTGAATCGTAAGACCTCTTTAAAGCAAGAGAGAAGACTAATTGGCAAAAATCATGTAAAAAGGAATAGCCATCATTTATGCATCCTTCCTTTTGCCTCTTACCTTTATATAGCATTGTCCGGAAGTCTTTACCTTCCCAATAGCTTATGTTTACTCTTGTGAAAACATTATATTTTTCTGGATAATGAATTTCAAACAGGACTCCTGTTTCAGGAGAAGGTTTATAGTCATATATTGAAACACTGGTTACAGGTAGAGGTTCTGCAGAAGGGAGGTAAATGGAGAAATGGGAATTGGGGGAAAAGGGAGAAAGGTGAGTATCAGTATTTGGAAGCACCAAGGGTCACACCTCTCAGAACTTCGCACATATTTTTATTATCTGTTATGCACTAAAGTCTTCCGTATTCATGAGTCGAATGTCTTCTTAGCAGGAATTAATAAAGTACATTTTATATGGTGATTTCTGCTTTTCAAAGAACTTTCATGTTCACTTTTCCAGCTGCCTTTGGCAACAACACTGAGATTGAGCAAGAGCAAATATTGCTATTGCCATTCAACAGATGAAAATAATGATAACTCAGAGATTTTAAATGACTTGTTAAGTATGTGGCAGAGTCTATATCTCTAGATTCCTAATTCACTTTTCTTTTTCTTAAGCCAAGAAAATTTGATATTAATAACAGGCCAGTAACAGAAAATACATTTTGGCTCTGACTGTGATCATGTGGCTCTGACTATGTGATCATTTATTTCCTTTTTGTGAATTTAGCACTTATCTTTCTACACTAAGTATAAGGTTGTAAACCATCCCGTGTTGTAAGAATTCTAGCCTATGGTGTTTATCAAACTACTCTTTCTATAGAAGTTTAAAAAAATGTTTATTTCTATTTTGCTTGAGTTGTTAATTCATCACAAAATGCTTTAAATACTCATTTTTAGAAACTGCGATAGATATATATCTGCATTTCCTGTATATTCCACCCTCCAGCAAAAGTCTTGTGAAATGACAGAGCTCTCCTATCCTTCTGAGGGGACTATTGGACAAGTTTTACTTGCATTAATTTTGTTCAAAAAGATCTTTTAAATATTTGGTTTGGAGTCAATTATTGTATTATAGGAAAAAAATTATTTTGATTCAAAGTTTTAGAATTGAGAGGATTCTAGGACCTCATCTATGGTCTAAATGAAAGCAATATCCTCAGTTTAAATTTCACACTTTTAAAATTTCAGTTTTAATAATGTAAGAAATCTGGGGCCAGCTGGGTGACGCAGTGGTTAGGTTCGCACGTTCCGCTTCTCGGCAGCCCGGGGTTCCCCGGTTCGGATCCTGGGTGCGGACATGGCACCACTTGGGCAAAAGCCATGCTGTGGTAGGTGTCCCACATATAAAGTAGAGGAAGATGGGCACGGATGTTAGCTCAGGGCCAGTCTTCCTCAGCAAAAGGAGGAGGATTGGCAGCAGTTAGCTCAGAGCTAATCTTCCTCAAAATAAAAGAAAAAAAAATAATGTAAGAAATCAAAATTTGACTTAGTTCATTCAACAAATAATTAGTGAATACTTATTTTGTCTCAATCTATAACTAAATATCTTTCATTTTGCTCCTCAGGATCTTAACCTAGTTTTGCTTTTGATTGAAGAGATGCCGGAGGGATTGAAGCTACATGTTAAAGCTTTGATTTTTTTCCTGGAATTTTCTCAAAAACCAAGCCAACCTCTAGCACAAGTTAGGAAGGCCTTCAGGTTGCTGCATAATTGTGATCACGTCCCTGTAGACTGTGTGCTGTATTCTCTGTTAGAATGTTTCTGTTTTACCTTTGTCTCCATCCTCGGTCTTCCTACTTAAAGGTAATGTTTAGAGAGTGAACTCACTTAACTGTCGTGTAAACAAACTCCTGAAGACTGAGTATTTCTCCTTGATTAATCCTAAAGAAGTTTTGAACCATTTTAAGGTCTTCCTTTCAACCCAGTCTAATTACTAACCCAGAGAGTCTACCAGATCCAGCTATTGACTCTGGATCTATACGAACCGAAATGAAAGGTAATAGCAAAAAGCAGCTACAGAGCGTAATTCTTCCACTGCCCCAGTCCAGTTTCCCATGCTCACCAGGGTTCTGTCTACTGAAAAGAGAAGTTAGCGGTCCACTCAGTCTTTCACGCAGAGACCTGAAGTCTGCACATCAAAGACACAGTCAGATTTGAAATTCAAGAGATATGCGAGGATTACAGCACAGATATTTTGTTTCGTGATTTCTTTTGACTGCTGCAAGCTGCTTAAATTTTAAACTAAAAGAATTTTTTAAATGCCAGCTTACATGTTTGCTTCCTATATTTCCTTCAGCTTCAACATAAGCGACCCAGGTTAGCTGTAAATTCTAAAGTCCAAGCCCAGACATTACTGAGGCATATTTAATCCAAGAATTATTGTTTGCAATAGAACTCAAATGCACTCTCTAGAAATATTTTACTATCCCTCCAGCTACTTCTCTCATTATTTTTATTTTTAGAAATTAACTGATAGGCCATAAACCAGAGCTGTTACTACTCATGTGTTTTTCAATGATGACAAGGTGAAATCTTGATCCAATTCATTACTCCTTTCTCTGTCAGTATGCCCATTACTCTCCCTTTTCTTGTCTTAGGAAGCAGGCTGGACTGGACAGAGAAAAGGAGTTGTTAGAAAATGTGAATCATTTATTATCTTTGTGTATTACTTTTTTGTCCTAAGGTCTTTTTTACTTACTTTCTTTTTTTTTTGTTTTTTTTGAGGAAGGTTGGACCTGAGCTAACATCCATGCTCATCTTTCTCTACTTTTTACATGGGACACCTGCCACAGCATGGCTTAATAAGCGGTGCATAGGTCCACGCTCTGGATCTGAACCTGAAAACCCCGGGCCGACAAAGCAGAGTGAGCAAACTTAATCGCTACACCACCGGGCCAGCCCCAAGTCCTCAGATCTTTTTATTTTTCAAAATATTAAGTGTTACAAGATATAGTTGAAACTCCCCTATAACTTACCCAGGTTTTGTTTGCCTTCTGCCTTGGCCAGAGGTAAATTATTACTCTGAAATTGGCGTTTATCTTCCCATGTATACTTTTTCCTTTTATCTTTGTATGTGTCCAACAGCCATATGGAATGTTATTTCACATGTTTCAAAATATTATGCTAATGGTTTCATATTATATGTATCATTCTGTGCTTAATTTTATCACCTAACATTACTTTGGAGATTAATCCATCTTGACGCAATTATCTCTAGAAATTTCCTTTTAGTGTCCATTTTATAACTCTACCAACTGTACAATTTATCTGTTTTCCTTTTTTGCTGTTGGCGAGTTGTTTTCAATCATTCACTTTTGCAAATAATTCTGCAATAAAAGTTCTGGGACATGTTCCCTTAGGTTGGAAATCCTGGATAATAGAGTATGCACATCCTCAACTGTATGAGATGTTGTCAAAATGTGTTCTAACTTTATGTCAATTTACATATTTAGCAACAGCATATGATAGTTCCTCTTTCTCCATGTTCTTTTCCAACACTTGATTGTATCAGCCTTTTTAACCTTTGCTACTGTGAGATGTGTGCAATTTTGTCTCTTTTAATTGGCTGTTCCTGACGGAGGTTGATTATCTTTTCATATGTTTATGGGTCACTCAGCTCTCCTTTTCTTAGAATTATTTGGTTCTTTTGCCTGTTTCATGGATTCTTTTCCGTTTTCCTGTGCTAATTTGTATTGTAAACTTTGTCATATACAACATTTCCATTGTCACTTTTTAAAATTGTGTCCCTTGCCTTCCCTCTAGATCCACCTTTCTTCGTGCTGAAACACAACATTTAATAATTATTTAAGTTAGAGTATGGATGTCAAGTTCATCTAGGCTTTTTACACTAGAAAATTTCTTTACTCTTGATGTAGCTTATCAAGGTATAAAATTCTAGGTAGACAGATTTCCCCTCAGTACTTGGAAGATATTGCTCTATTATCTTCTTGCACCAATTATTGTGGAAGAGTAAACACTTCTGTCAATGTAATAGCTATTCCATTGTAGATACCACGATTTTTTTCTTTGGCACCTTCTACACTTATTTATCCTTGATAATCTGCAGTTTCACCCTCACATATCTAGTTGTGCTCTTATTTTTGAATTACCCTACTATGTCCTTGGAGTACTTTGTCACTCTGCGGATTCATGTCATTCTTCAAGTCTTGGAAATTCTCATAGTCATCTCTACATATATTGTGACCATGATTCCCTCCATTCTCTTTTTCTCAAACTCTTAACCTCCTTAATTAGAGCCTCTCCCACCTCCACACCTGTGAATTCTCTCACTGTGTTAAATTATGGGGCAATTGCACAGTATTATCTTTCAATTTACTAACTCTGTTTAGCAGTTATGAGTATAGAATTTACCCTGTCTACTGAAGTTTTTCAATTAGTTAACTTTATTTCTTTTATGTTCAGAAGATTTTATTTATTTTGAATATTTTTATTAAGATCAGTTAAATAATTAAGTTAATTTTGCCTAGCTTAACCAAAGTATTAAATTAATTTAAATGATTGTATTTTTCATTTAAAATTTTTTTTATCTATTTATATTTATTCTATATGTTTTTGTTTTATTTCTGTCAATTTTTGTTTCATTATTTCTTGATCTTCTTTAATGGATGTAATTTTTACATTTATCACTTTGAACATCATAATATGCTGTAAATTTTTGTTAGATTGTTATATAAAATATAATCTGAAATATTATAGTTGTTATTTTGATATCTATCTTTTTTAGCATGGATTTCTTTGTGTGTTTTAAAATATAGGCCTTAAGCCAATTTTATGTTTTCTCATTGCCCCAATTCTTGCTTACTCCTTGCTATTGAGGAGTTTGGCCATTGTTTCCTTTCAGTTCACCACAACCCTAGTCTAGAACCAGGGCATATAACATTATTTTGGGGTTCTTGATATTGCAGATGATGTATTGGCTATCACAAATTCATTCCCTGAGTCACAGGGTAATGAAGCCTGGTCCTTGATACTAAAGCTGAATGTGTGTTCCCTGTATCCCCAAGCCTCCTTATATACCTTTTTTACAAACAGGAAGAATCTTTGTTCCCAGCAGAGAGCATGGCTCTGTGCCCTATCTAGTGTGGAGCATTTCAATACTTCTTACTCTCCTGGGGTCCAGATTTGCTACCATCTTTTTCCAGATCCGGAGCACAGAGGCCCTGTGACTCCAGCCCACTTCCCTACTTCAGTTTTTCTTTCCTTACTGACTAATAGAGACAACTGTCATATTTTTCAGCTTAGCAATGCATTTCTAGTCTTCTTTTTGTTTTGTGGTAACAGCAAAGAGTATATGACAAAGCAGGAATTTACTGCATTATTTTTACCAGAAACCTTAATGTTAAATTCCAATTTTTTCTTTTAATAAAAAATCTAAAAATGATATTTAATATAATCATTTTTTACCTCATTAGGTGTCCCACATAATGAAAACTCATGTTGAACTTGAAGATATTTTATGTTCCTTAATTACTTTTGAACCATTTTTGACAGATCATAAATAGGAAGTTTTTTAAAGTTCCGGATGTGACTATCTCAGATAGAAGATGATGAAACAAAAGCGAATGTGAAGCAAATACTGTTGAAAGAAAGTAGAAGTAGCCCTGTACTTGTTAGTAACTGTTGAGTGTTGAGAGGTGCTACTTTCTGAGATTGCTCTGTTTTGAGCAAGCTGTTGAGTCAGTGACCAGTATCCTTTTCTTTTGATGTGATCAACCTAAGAATGTGTCTTTTCTGACATAGTCCTCTTGAGGGAGAGGAGCCTGGGATTAGGCCCTCTCATCTGATGGCAGGAGTATAGAAAAGGGACTTATGCTGGATCTCAGGCCAGCGCTCCTGTCCCGTGTTTGGATGTCGCCTTGAGACCCCACCTGGTGGCTCAGCTATATCCAAGCAGACCACTGAGGTGAGCTGGCAGCAGCAGCCATCGATGGTCCAGGATGGGTAGCTATCATCACACCCACTACCTTAGTTCGTCTTCATCAGTTCTTTCCTGCAATGTTTCAACCGCTTTCTAAATTATTATCGCTGCCTCCAATCTCATCTTAATTTTTCTCATTTATTTCTGCTCAAAACTTCTAATCTGCAGGCTTCCTGATGCTCTCACTTTTATCAGAGTCTCTGACTTAAACCATTCCCCTCCACTTCACTGGCTTTTCCCTACCCAATCTGTTTTGATTCTCCTTTGTTCCTGACCCCTTGAGTAATTTTCTATTTAACACCATTGGCACTGCATATATTTACTGATCTTATATGAGGCATTACACACTTTGGTAAGGAGTTTATTTACACATTTTTCATTGCAAAAAATTTACATTATTTTATAGTACCCTCTACCAACTCAGTAGACTATGGCCTATAAACCAAATCTGGCCTGCCACATGTTTTTGTATGATTTATGAGCTAAGAATGGCTTTTACATTTTTAAATGGTTGACAAAAATCAACAGAAGAATAATATTTTATGACACATGAAAATTACATGAAATCCAAATTTTGGTGTCTTTAAATAAAGCTTTATTAGAACACAGCCATGCTTGTTTGCTTATATAGTGTTTTGGCTGCTTTTGTGCTGAAACAGCACAGTTGAATAATTGCAACATGGACTGTATGGCTCACAAAGCATAAAATATTTATTACCTAGGCCTTTACAAAAATATGTTTGCCAACACCTGGGATAGATTACATATTAGAAAACCAAGATTTAGAGAAAGTAATAATCTGCCAAAGGCTACATTATAGTTTCCAGATTTCTTTGGCTCTAACGTTAATGCTTTGAAGCCCCCACTCAAAATACCTGTTTGATAATTTGTCCATTCCAATGCAGGATTTAGGATCCTGTGCTTTTTCACTCTATTACAAGAAGGAGATTTCCCCAATCAAATCATATTATGTCATTTCTTTGTACAAGATTGGTCATCATTCTTCATCACTTACAGATTAAGGTCTAAACTATTTTGTAAAGTATTCAAGGTTCTTCCTGACTTTTCTAGCCATCTTTCCTGTTATTTTGTGGAACCACAGATCAATGACAACTTAACTTCTTGCAGTTCAGAATTGTGCCATTATATTTGTAGAGTGCCTCTGTATGTGTTCTGAAATGTTTATGGCCACTATCTCTAGACCTTTACTAACTTAGGAGACAGCTGTGTATAAATAACATTTCCCCAATTTCTAAGCAATTGTTTTCATGTATTATTTTATCTATTGAGAAACTATTCCTTCTCTCTATATTGTATGCGATATACTAAGGATTCTCAATCAATTAAATATTAACAAGATGTCAGAACCTAAGGGTTGTGAAACTCTTTGAACTGGCCAAATGACTCATTTGTGCTGAATTTATTCTTTGCCAACTTCCTCAGCTTTCTCTGAGAGCACCAGACTCAGAACAGCTATAGAGAAATATCAAAGGACTGCCCTAGGGCCAATTTCTCTGTCACTGCTTATTTCATCAGGACAAGGATCTAACACACAATAAGTGATTGCAACCAATGTACCCTTTTATTCTCAAGAGCTAAGTGTCAACTCTATGAGCAGATCCTACAAATGTTTTCTAAACTTTTTAAAAAAGCTTCCCATTAGAAAAATAAGAGGACAAAAATACGTCAACTGACAAATAATGGTAATTTTAGAGCTCAAAAGTAATCTTAGTCATTGTGTACTTTAATTCCTTCTTTTTTAAAGGAGGAAGCTGAAACCCAAATGCCACCTAATGTCACCTCATGCCTAATGTCCCAGAAATTTTTGTGCATGAATCCCCAGTTTTTATATTCCAAACCTATTATCACTTTCAGAATCTGATATGATGTAACTGAGTCTTTAAAAACGGGATAGAAAGTGAGAGACAGTCAACCACCATTTATTCATTTTTACTCTTTAGAAATCAGTGCAAATTTTCCCTTTCACTTAAGATGTAGAAAGCTGAAAGTCAATGTCACTCCCTAATCCCCAGCAACAAGAAGAAAAAACCAAGTAATCCATGAGATCATAACTTTTCTTGAGTCCATCAGAGAGGTGAGATTGCAAGGCAACAAAATCAACTAAATTCCCTGTGAGGAGAGAAAGGATACTAACTGTTTCACCTTTAGCAGAGCATAGCAGGAAGAGGGGAGCACCATTAAAGCAAGAAAGAAGAAAGCAACTAGGATTTTACTGATTCCTAAGGGCTAAGTGTGTTCTAAATGACAGTTTAGAGCTGCTTTGTCTAATAAGGTAGCTTATTAGCCATCTGTGGCTATTTAAATTAAACTTAGAATGAATCAAAATTAATTAAAATTAAAAATTGTTGGCTACTGTATTGAATAGTGTAGATATAGAACATTTCCATTATCCAAAATTCTAGGATAGTGGTGGTTTAGAACGATTGGGAATCCCAGACACAAGTAGAGTCTACACTCTCTCTCTAGCTCCTTTCCTGGGCCTCCATCAGGTGCTCATGAGAATCATTGAGGGAAGCCAACCTTAGGGGTACAGGTACGCAGGTGATAATTGGTGCCACTAGGACATCAGGAAGAAATCTTACTCAATTCCCAGGACCTTTCTTGAATACGAAGCATAAGACTTAAGGCGTTGGAGAAGGGTAGAAAATTCTTTCCCTCCCAGTTCTCAGAGGCAAAGATGGATTCCCCAACCCTGCCCGCTGCTAGCTTCTGAAGGACAGGTAGAAGCGAAGGATTTCTGTTCCAGTGAGAGGGGCACAAACTCTGTTGGACTCATGATTGTGCGCTAATACAACGTAGAGTTCTGCTACTACTGGAGAAGAGGCAGGAAACTTTCCAGCCCAAGACCTTCCACGGATTTAAGGGAAATTTTGGCCATCAGCGTATAGTGAGGGGTAGGAATGCTGAGAATACCCCACTTAGGATCCCAGGGTCTGCCTAAGCCTGAGGCTGGACCAGCGGAACCAAGAACTTTCCGTGTCCCCACCAAAAACTTAGCACTGAGTAAAAAGCAATAGCAGTCTTTTGCTAGGGGAGGGACAAAATCA
Organism: Equus przewalskii; assembly: GCF_037783145.1. Classification (NCBI taxonomy): domain Eukaryota; kingdom Metazoa; phylum Chordata; class Mammalia; order Perissodactyla; family Equidae; genus Equus; species Equus przewalskii. The sequence continues at coordinate 44,037,188 of NC_091835.1, read as the reverse complement.
TGGAACCTTTCTGTGGTGCAGGTGTTCAGGGCCTGCTAAAACCTGAGGGTAGAACTCGAATGCAGAAATACCCTCTACTACTGCTGATGGCCTACCGCTGACTGGAAGAATTTGAAATCTGTGATGAACTAAAGGTGACTAGTACCTTAAACACAGCTCAACCCCCCCACAGGAACAGTCTAGTAATGTGGTACATTTAAATTAAATTCAACATGTAAATTATTATATTAAATAAAAATGATCTAAACTTGCACTGTCTAAATTTGTATCCACTAGCCACATATGGCTATTGAGCACTTATGGGCTAGTGTAACTGAGAAACTGAATTTTTAATTTTACTTAATTTTAATGAATTATGTTTGAGTGAAAAATGTATAAACTTTATATTGACTATATATGGAAATAATAATATTTTGAGTGAATATTTTAAATAATATTTTGAAGATAATTGAATAGTATTTTGAATGGGTGAGGTAAACTGTATTATTAAAATTATTTTGGGGGCTGCCCAGTGTCGTAGCAGTTAAGTTTGCACACTCCACTTTAGCGGCCCGGGGTTCACTGGTTTGAATCCTGGGCATGGACCTATACACTGCCGTTCAAGCCATGCGGTGGCAGGTGTCCCACATATAAAGTAGAGGAAGATGGGCAGGGATGTTAGTTCAGGGCTAATCTTCCTCAAAAAAAAAGAAAAGAAAAGAAAAAAAGGGAAAAAATTAATTTCAACTTTTCGGAAAGTTTTTTAATGTGTCTAGCAGAAAATTTGCTATTACGTATGTGGTTACCCTTCTCCTTTTATTGGCTAGTGCTAGGTCAAACACTCCAATTAAAAAATAGAGACTTTTAGGTTGGACAAAAGGCAAGATCCAACTCTAAGCTGTCTACAAGAAATCTGTTTACATATAAAGATATAAGGAGGTTGAAATTAAAAGGAAGAAATAAGTAGACTATGAAAATACCTAACAAAAGAAAACTAAGATGTCTATATTGATATCAGGCAAAATAGTCTTCAACACAAGGCATATTACTTACGATAAAGAGGGTCATTGCATACAGATAAAATGGATAGCTCATCAAGAAGACATAGTAATCCTAAAAGTGTTTGCACCTAACAACAAACCAATAGAGCTTCAAAATACGTAATGCATAAACTAAAAGAAGGGAAAGGAGAAATAGACAAATCCACAGAGAGAGGTGGAGACTATCACACTCTTCTCTGTCACTGTTAGAACAATGGACAGAAAATCAGAAGGGTAGAGAAGAACTGAACAACCAACTTGACCTACTGACATTTATTGAAAATTCACCCAACCAGTGCTCACAGAATACACATCAAGATGGAGCATATTTGGGGCCATGACACAGAACACCACAATTTTCAAGCCATTGAAATCATACAAAGTATGTTCCCTGATCACAACTGCATTTACCTAGAAATCAATGAAAAGATCTCTGCAAAGTCACCAAATTTTTGGACATTCAACAGCACACTTCTAAGCCCATGTGTCGAAGAAGAAATCACAAAGGAAAATAGAAAATATTTTGAATAGAACTCATTGCACATGCTAAAATAATATCAAGGAGATATTCCAGAAATCTTTTAGCATTTACTTACTTAACAAATTTCTTTATGAACCATTAGCTCAAGGGCTGACTTCTCCCACTTGGTCATCTGAAATGGCTGAGTGCATGCTAATGAATGTTGGGTCAGCAATAGGCACTGCTGTTTTATTTTGCTTTGTGTCTTATTCTTTTTTTCATGGCTCTTTCTTCTGTTACTTCCTCAGCTAAATTGATTTAATATTTATTGACCATCTATTAAGTGTAAGGCTCATGCTAGGTGCTTATGAAATTATGAAGGCGAGTAAGACAGAGCTTCTGTTTTCAAGGAGTTGTATTATAAGCAGTATCTACCTAGATCTGTTGCCTGGATCTATTAACTCCCAATTCTCATTTTTCTGCAATTTGTTTAAGACAGTGTTTTACCAGGCAAGTTCTTCCTTTAATTCAGCTAGGTCCTAGATTTGTTCATTATATCTATGAACCTTGAAGGTCTTGAGTTGGTGCCATTCCTAATTTTTAGGACTCAGTACTGATCCCGGGACTTAGCCAAGGGAAACTTTTAATTAATTTTTGACAGACATGTCAAAAATATGTCCTCTAGCTTGATTCTGAGTTCTTGCTTTTTGGTGTTTCTGTTTCCTTTTATCCCAACAGAAAATATCTTTATGTCCCTTTCTTTAATTGTGGCCAAAATGACAACATATAACCAGCATTTTAAAAATTGCAGCCCCTGGAAAATTTGCACTGAAGAACAATGAACAAAAAGAACTTCGCTGAGCCACTAAATTGCTCTAGTGATAAACTCTGCCATCTTATAGGTAATGGTTTCTCTTCCATATCTCAACATATATAGTAGAGCCATATTTTACTTTGAGATTACATATTAAACTCAGAGAGTGAAGTGAAGATCTCATGGAGTTAAAACCACTCCAAAAAATTCCTAATACCAGCATTAACTCTTTAAGATATAGACTACTGAAGATTAAAATGCCAATGACTTTTTTTCTTGGCATTTTTCTTGGGCAGTGGAAGCCAAGGCTATTTTGAGGGTGAGGTGGGGAATAGCAACTGATAATGATATCTTTTTTTCTCTCTCAGCTAAAAATGTATAATTAAATTTGAGCAGGCTGAATATGACTATAAATTCATCATCTCAAAAACCAAATTGCTTATATGAGAATGCATGTCCTGGAAAAAAATAACTTAGTTATAATCGTACTATTGAGTTACAGAGCAGAAAATTACATGGTCCAATCATGAATCTAAAATTCTCAGTCAGTCTTACAATATTCTACCTTATTAAGGTTTACTTTTTGGGGTTCAAAACAGATTTTTGCTTGACAAAAGGTAATAAAGTAAAACATTATCAAACTTTGGCAAGAAACTGTATTCTTAATATAAGGCAGAACTTTGAATCTATGTCACTTAACTTCAAGGAAATTGATCTTGTCATTCTGGACTAACTCTCTTTCAATGAGAGCCCCTTGGGAATACACTCAAAGAAGAACCACAGAGGACAATATTACACATGATGCTTACTTGTTAACACAGTGATCGATCTGGATGGCTTGGTAACCACATTTCCATTTACCACTACCAGAGTGATTATGTAATAAAGGCCATGATAATTGGCCTTAAAGGTAATAGGAGGGGGCAAAGTGCTGTTGAATTCCTCAAATTCGAAGAAGTAATTTTTTGATTCACCGGTTATCTTCACAACGTACACAGATGATGGACTCATGACATCTGAAGCTTCTAAAGAGATAACAATGCTGTTATCATCTTGGACAGTTACATGGAATGTTGTAGCATTCTGTTTAAGAAAAGAAAAGAAAAGGAAATGGAGGTCAAATTCAGATTATTAGCAATAAAATTATACTGAGACAATTCTTCCAAAACTAATGTTTGTGGTAAGTATTACTTTGTAAAATAGAGTTACACAGGTACTTTAGCATACAAGGAAAAGCAGAATGAGAGAATATTATGACTAATGATCTTCTCAGGCTTTTACTTTGAGAATTTTTCTCTGTTGAAAAGCTGCTTCAAGTTCATGGATTGTGTCATTAAATAAACACAAAATAAACATCATGGAAATGAGCAAATTATCAATGAATGAAAATCATCTCGGCTCTCAACTTTCCTGGAAGTCCTTGGTTTCAGTTACGTTAGAGAAGTTGTATGGTTTGAAGAAGCATACTATTTTACTTTAGAGGGAGTGATGTTGTGGTGGTCCTAGGAAAATTCTAGAAGAATGTTTCAAGGCCGTTATTTCCTCTCTCACTTCTCACCTGTCAGTGCTGCAAATAAAAAAAGTCACGACTGAGAAACCTGTGACAATCCTCCTCATTAAACATTAGCCTGCCGTTAAAAAGAGAAGCTAAGATGCTCTTTGAAGAAGAGACCATACTGAGGTTCTGCAGGCATGTATGGGAAAGTCAGCAAACTGAAAAGAGTCTAAAAGTTAGCAGACTGAAAACTTTGTTCAAAGTTTCCAGATCAAGGTTTATGGACAGTATTTGAGAAATCATTTGTGTAGTTGGTTCAAATATTCCTCTCTGATTTTTTTCCCACACCCCACAGGCAGAATCAGTCCTTCTGGACTCAGACTAGACTTATGTACTTTGTACCACTTGCTGTTTTGTTTTTAATTTATCTTCTGGGTATGCAGTGTCCTGGGAAAGTTATTTCACTGCTCTGAGCCTCAGATTTCTCTTCTATGAAATTGGGACAGAAAAATTGCTGAAACTTGTCAAGACTTACAAGGACCCAGGTATTGAACTAGGCAGTCTATGTACATAATCATTTCATTTAATATTCAAAATGACCTCATGAGATAAGTATTATTATCTTCAATCTCAGTTTTTAGCTGAGGAAACTGAGGCTCAGAAAGATTAAGTCACTTGCCCAAGGTTGGACATATACTTTGGACTCTTAACTCCTGAGCTGCACAAGTACCCAAACTGAGCTCCACTATTATTCCACATGTCTCTTTGTCTTTCCTTCTTGATTTATTTTCCTAATACTGAGTCTGACATACACTATACAACTGACAAGTGTTTGTTAAATGAATGAAAGGATTGCTGATTGCATTAATTATATGTGGGCATCCAACTGCTTCTTAGAATTAATCTACTTATTAATTTTGGTACCTCACATATTGTCAGCAGCCAAATCAAGCATTCAGCATATACCTATCAGTATTATAAAAGAGGCTATATAGACTTAAAAATGTATTAATATTTTTTCTTATTTAATTTTTTTAGAAATCTAGTTTTTACAGGTCCTAGTACTTATAAAGAATATTTAGTCAATAACAGAAATTTAATTCTATCTTAAAATTTGGTAGACTTAAGTGTGTCCATGATATTCTAACCATACCAGACCCTAAGTCCTTGAAGGGAAGGGACTCTATCTTATTTCTAGCTGCATCTCCAGCTCTAGGACTAATGATTGGCATATGCTAGGTGCTTTGTGATTTAAGTGGTTTTAGGCAGATTTCTGTCATAAGGGACAGTCAGCAGGGATTGACTTTTAAAATGTCCCTCTATCCACATTGTCTCTCATCCTCACACACCTGGGCAGGTTTCTAATATTGAGTTCTGTACTTCTGGAACCATACATAAAATGTGACCTATTCTTTATTGCCAGTGGTCTGAGTGGCACTGTGAGACTAAACCAAGCATTGGATATCCAAAAGAATTGAAATCTGGCTTTTATTCATTATTGATTATAGAAACAGATTCACTAACTCAAAAAACAATAGGTTTACAAACATCAAATTCATAACTATTAAGAATTTTTTCTGTTTTAACAGCCAATAACTGAAAGTGTTCATGATAATGAAAGGAGGAATAAATATAAATAGACTCAATTTTGTCAAGTGTTTAAGAAATAGATGACGCATGTGTCATGATGCTTCATAGACAGTGAAATCTTCCAGGGAAAAGGACTAATCTTCCAAATGCTAGCGACAGCTTTGGGGATGATTGTATCATCCATGAAAATAAGCATTGGCCCATGTGATCCCAGGTTGCCAAAAATAAATCAGGGTGGGCTAATCAGATTCAGTCAGTGGGACTAACGAGAAGAAGGCAGCAGGCCAAGTAAGATCTAGGCAGTGAGCCTAAAAGAAATGTCATCTATGCTATTTCTTTCTTCTGTGTCCTCTTTGCTCCAGCTTTTCCTGGAATCTATATTCAGGAAAAAATTCTGAATGTATGCTGCAGGCATGTGATGCCTGCTGAGGAGTGGAGCAAGAAGGAAAAGTTCAAAGTAGCAGAAATGGGTCTGATAAACTTAGGCAAGGCCAAGGCTGATTTATTTGGTGGATTGAAAAATATTTAAAACTTTTTTTCTGAGACTGGTAATGGTATTGCTTGACTCTGCATTGAAAACATTTTCACTGAAATTTCCTTTGCATAATAAAGTTTAATATAAAAATTTCTCTGGTCCAACACTCTCATTTCACACTTGAGAGAACAGTTGCACAAATGTCTCATGGTTAATTGATGTCAGAACAAGGTCTAGGATCCACATGTCCTTATGCCTCTTAGTATTTCTCTTTTCTGAACTGGAGGTAAGCTACCTGAGGCAGGAAAAGCGGCCTGTGGCTTGGCTTTAGCAAGGAAGGGGGAGCCCAGGAGCCTGTGACTTGTTCTAGAGCCAGTCCTGTGGAGGAGAAGCTACTGGAGATAGAGTGAATAGGACTAAAGAGGAGAAAAATGCAGGATGAGTCTCTGAAGGATGAGAACTGACCACAGATATATGTGCCAGTTAGAAGTCCCAGGAAGTCTTCTACCATCCTTGACGGATAACGAAACTGCTATCTATTGATGCCTTAATCTGGACCAGCCTTTGCATTGGGCATGTGATATTTGTGTTTTCTTTTATTCCTTACAACAATCTTCAGAAATGTGTTATTTTACTCAAAGAGGTTGAATAATTTAAGAACACAGCAACAGACTTGGAATCAGAGGGCCTGAGTTTCTATACCTTCTCTGCAGCCTATTATTTGTGAGAGCTTGGGAAAGCCCAAGGATCTCTTAACGTCATCTTCTTAATTTATAAAACAGGGGTAATTCCTAAAACTCATGGATCTTTGTAAGGATTAAATGGCTTTTATAAAAAATAGTGTGAACGCAATAAATATTAGTTGTACTTCAAAAGTTACTGTGTTTTAGTTTTGAATCACTGAATGACCTTTAAACTATAGGGTTCTATATACACCCATTTAACTAACTTCAAAACACTACGGAATTCTGCAATCATGTTCACTGGATGTTTTGTTCACAGAACATTGGAGAACTATCCATTTATTAATTCAGCAACAAACAAACATTAGCGAAGTGCCAACTTGGCGTCAGGCATCGTGCTAGGTATTGGCAACAGGCAAGTGAGTAAGACAGGGTTCTTGAACTCCAGAAGCTCAGGCTCTAGTGAGAGAGGCACACTCAAGTTCAATTATAACACAACCTGAGTGTCATTAGATACAAACTTTGAAAAACTGTCCAGTTGATACATGTGTCTGGAATCTCTTCTTCGAGTGTACCCTCTTCTTTTGAAGCACTGTTTTTTCCTACTTATGCTAATTATGGTGCCCCACTTCTAGGTCAGAGCAAGAGTTACCTTGGCTCAGTCTGGGTGAATCATACTACCCAGTCTCCTGTCCATGAAACTAGTTAAAAGGATGCATATGTGGACCAAGCCAGCCAACCAGAGAGCTTGCTCTGAAATTTTATGACTGGAATTAGCGGGAAGGAGCTCTTTCTGCTCTGGTTTCAAGTATATATGGATGCAAAGCTGGAGAAGTAGTGTCTGTAATTTCCACCCCATGAAGTTGCTTGAAGGAGAATCCCTGGTTTGGGCTGAGGATCTGGTCTCAGTCATCCTACGACCCAGCCAATGTACAGTTTGGTGACATAAGTGTGAATAAATCCCAGTTTATGCCTTAAGCTGTTTAAGCCGGATTTCCAAAATTTGCAGCCAAAGGTCCTGGTCAATACAAGAGAATTATTCTGTGCTATAGGCATGTAGAGAAGAAAACAATTCTGCTTCTATGGATGAGTATGAGGGAAGGTTTCAGGGTGGAAGTGATGCTTGAAAGATGCTCAGAAGTTTATCAGGGGAACAAAGGTCAGAAAACTCATCTGGAGAAGTGGGAGGAGACCCCATGGTCCTTTGGGGTGGTTAGATAGTGGTAGGATGCTCAGAGTAGAGGGTCGATACCCCACTCCAAGTTGTGCCTTGTTAAAGAATTTGGATATTTTTTAGGCAGAAAGAAATCATAAGCTGTTTTAATGCAGAAAAGTGACATGATTAGACAGACCACAGTTTAGAAAGATCAATATAGTTAGGAGTATGGACCAGTATAGTTAGGAATTGGCCGACGGGGACCGTCTAAGGCCAGTAGACAGTAAGGAGACTGTTGTAACAGTTCAACTAAGACCTGATGAGAGTTTGAGCAAGTGCTGGCTGCACCAAATCTCCCTGTATGACATGCCTCTAGAGCATTATCAGTGCTCCAGCTGGCAACCCAATCAATGGTTAACCTTATTAGAGGGTATTTTAGAGGGAACACTTAGAAAATTCTGCTGTGCTAAGGTTACTACATAAGACGTAATGGGATGCTCAGGTCTTTTGAGTAGTAATATTAATGATGTCCGGTGCTTATATAGCACTTATGGCCACAATTCTCTGCAGACGTTAGTAATTCATCCGCTTAGCCTCCCGTCTAGCCCTCAGGAAACCTTTTCCAGCAAGAGAGTCTTTTCCTTCAGGTCCTTCAGGAAGATCAAAGTCCCAAAGTCCCAGGGCTGCTTCTGACACTTTCTTAGAATTATTCACAAGGCTGTTTCAGAAATTGTCAGAGCAGAATTTGTTGTTGATGTCAAAGGCTAGGGGTGGCCTTCCCGAATCTTCCTTTATTTATTCAATCATTCTTACGTTTTGAGCAACCAGCATGTACCAGGAACTGTGCAGGGCACTGGGGATACACTCTACTTGGGAGTAAAGAGAAAGGCAGATCTTATGCGACTTTGTCCTTCCTAGAATTGCATCTGACCAATAATAATAGCAATGATGATGATAAGGATGATGATGATTTCATAATAAAGAACATTAACATACATAGTGCTTATTACGCAATACCAGAAACTGCTATGAAACTCATCCAGCAGATTCTTGACAAATACTTGCCGAATGAATATTTACAATCTGCTGTGTAATACTAGAGTTCTTTATATAGATCCTAAATATACCTTTTCAGGTAGAGTATGTCAGCTCTCTCTCTGTGCCTGAGTCCACATTCATGTCAGCTCTGCCTTTCATATTTTACATGCTCAGAAACACCCATTTCTATCTTTATGATTTCATAATACAGAGTCCTCACTTCTTTTGCCTCTTATTTGGTAAAGGGCTCCAAACTCAGATGTCAGGCAGGTAATATAAATGTGAGAAGCAATCAAGTATAAGAGGATTGGATAATGACATAGTTAGTAAACAGGAGGGTATGTGCCTTGTCTAAATGCATCATTAAAAAACACAATTACAACAAAATAAAGCTATGTTAGTCAAAGAAAACACATTTGCAGCCACTCCTAGCCCATAGGCTGCCAGATTATAACCTTGAATTTGTTTGTTGTACTGCCATCGCCTTGATCAAATAGCTCCTCTTTGGACTTTCAGCTTCCAATTTGACTCTATTTGCTCTGCGCAACCAGAGTGCAGAGCAACTACATTCTTACACATTAAGCACTATAAGATACATGCAAATGATATTTCCTTACTAAGTTCCTCTGTGTGTGTCCGCAAAATAGCATATTATTATATATACTAATGCAGTAATTATTTCCTGACTTTCAATATGGACGTGAGGTGGAAGTTGTGCAGCTCTTAGTTTTAGAGATTAAACAAAACATTCTTGAGGAAAGAATTCAACCTGGCATTTTTAAGTGGAAAGAAACGTATGCTGAAGTGATATTCCAAGATTTTATGTGCTATGTAGGATAATGATAATAGCCATATGTCACATTTTATATTTTATATAGCATCTTTAAATGCACTTTCTCATTTGATCTTCAAAACATCCGTTAGGTATTATCTCACTTCACAGATGAAAACACTGAGGCACAAAGAAATTAAATGGGTTTCTCAAGACTACTCTGTGGAGCAGAGGCTGGAGGAGATGGCACTCAAGGCTATTCTTTAACTATAAATTTTATGACTCTATTATGCTACGCTCCCCAGACTGCAAGATCTTGGAACCAAAATGATTTCCCAAATGCTACCTTTCACATCTATACTTAATTGGTGGTGAACTCCCTCAGCATAAACCATGACTTGTTCTTCTAGATGATGCCTGATAGATGCTCAAAAAGTGAGATATCATGATAAAAGCAGAAATTTTGGAGATAGGTAGACCTGGTTCAAATCCCACTTAAGTGATAGTCTCTTATTTTAGTTCTTTGAGCATCACTTGCTTCAGGTAAATTATGGAAATACTAAAACGTATTATGACTAGATATTTGTGGGGGAACAAATGAGATAGCATAAATTACCTAGCCCAATACCCAATATTTAGTAGATCCTCCAAAAACAATAGCTAATTGTCACTAGAAAATTTATGGTCTATTTTTTCCCATTGATTTTCTTTGGTACATGTAAATTTTAGAAGTTGTACCTTTTTAGGTCACTAATTTCATGTTTCATATATGGTTCAATAACCATTCTGACTTTCAGTCTATTCGATAATCAGTACTATCTCTTTTTGAAGCATCATGAACAAGAGCACAACATTTCTCTTTCTATTATGCCTGAGTCTGACAGCCTAAGCTAACCTGTTTGACTGAGAGTTACCATGGGAACAGTTTCTAGGACCTACTGGGCTGAGAAGTTTAAAGATCTGTGAAGCTGCGCCTGGCTGATTATTGACGTGGGAGGGGGTGGGTCCACAATCCAGGAAGCCACAAAATACATTTGTTCTCAACAATTCAATGATCAGGCAAATTCTAAAAATATGCAATATTTTTCTGGCTTAATGTGTTATGAAAAATAGGGGTTCCTGATAGCTTAATTCTGTCTGTGAAACAAGTGTTATTTTCATAAAATGAAGCACTGACAAACATAATTTTGTCTGGAGTTTTTATTCCTCATCTTTCTTTTCTAACTTTACCAGTATTTATAGTTTTAAAATGGTTTTATCTCAGAAAGATGCTTGCAAAAACATAGCTGTCCCATTTATTGAAAGATAATGTGAAAAATGATGGCACTAATCATTTATTTTAGAACAGATGAGTTCAGTCAAATTTCCCCACAGGCATGAAGTGTCTCTCCAACTGTGACACCAGTTAATTAAATTCTGATGATATTAACAAAGAGTGCAGTCTACTCACCAAACATGTAGTTCACAGCATATTTAGGTGTGATCCCTGTGACCTTTCATAAGCACTGCCCTTAACTCCCTTCCTCGTTGAGTTGTTAACATCATCAACAACAATACTGTCAGAACATTGAAGCAAATAGTTTCTTGTTTCTCCTCCATCACTGGGATTTTATGGCTTTCCTAGAAGACTGATCCCTTCATCCCAGGTAAATTAAGGCCCATAAGTTAAGAGAGATGAAGTACAACACTTTACATACATGCTTTGATCAATGTTTACCTCCATGTAGTTTTTAAAAATTGAGTGCCTACTGCCTGCTTGATGTTAAGGATATGATGATTAAGAGAAGAAATTTAGTTCCTGTCCCGGTGGTGTTTGGAGTCTACAGCAAAAGAGAGGAAATACACCATTTTAAGTAGTTAATTATTACAAATGGAAAAGGCATTATGAAGAAGTGCATGATGATAAAGAGGACCTAGCAGGGGGATCTGAACTAGAAGAAGTAAGAGTGTATACATGTCAGTACAGGCCCGATGACAAGTTGGAGAAAGAAGATCTGTGAAGAAGAGTGTGTATGAAGACCTGGGGGCTGGAGAAAGCACAATGTATTTGAGAAACCAGAATAACATCAGAACGGTCAGTAGTGGAGACTAGATCATGGGACACTTTGCATGTCCGTCTAAAAAAGCTGAGGCTTCTTGCTAAAGGCAATGGGGAGTCACTTACAGGTTATTAAGCAGGGGAGTGAAATGATCAGATTTACATTCTGTAATAGAAACAAAAAATTCATATGTTAACTGCTGGCTCCCAAATTCCTATTGAGGGAACTTTTAATGAAAAATTACCTGATAACAAGCCACTTGGGATAGAAAGGAACACTCTAACGGTGTGAGCAGAGGAATCTGGGCAAACGAACAAAAAAGAAAAAAACAGACAGCAGAACTGGTATTCAAGTTACAAAGAAAAGAATGGCTTTATTCCAGAAAGTAGAGAAGCGAGATAAGAGGGAAAATGCTAGAAAAAACACGGAGGGAAGAGCTAGCAAGATGGCATGATGCTGAGATATAAAGGGGCAACAGGCCAATGGAAATATCCAGATGGTGAGGAGGTCAAAAAGCATTTTAAAACTGGAAATGCCTAATGTTCCATTTGAAGTTAGCATTTTGAACAGTAAACACTTCTCCATCTCCCCAAATCCTAATCTTTACTAACGTTTGCTACACTCACAAATGCTTTGTGTGAGTGGATCATTTGTGGAATTTGCTGAAGGGGCTGAGTTTCACATCCATGTGTTAGGGCACATAAATGGTATCTGTGGATGCTGGTGCCTGAGGGAAGAGGAAATTATGAGAGTGAAAACCTCCTCTAAATTGACAAAAATCCCAAGGGGAGTTGAACTTCCATTAGAGATGGGAAGGGATTTAAAGCCAATTTCATTTAAGTCTCAAAGGAGACAGGAAGATCCTTCTGGTTGCAGTACAGAGAGCTGGCTGGTGAGGATAGCAGAAGCAGGTGTGACTGAATTATTCTAGGAAAGAAATCTAGGACCGGGGTGGTGTCAGGGGAAATTTAGAAGATATATTCCTCAGAACTTAGTGACTTGAGATCTGATTCATTGTGGTGTTGATTTTATACATGTACACAAACACACACACATCATCATCATCATCATCATCATGATCATCATCATGTATAGGAAAGACTGTAGGTGAGCAGTTGTTAACAGGGTAAGAAGAAAGGTGATGTGTATCATTAGTTCAGTTCAGCTTGATCCATAACAAGTATGAGATGCCTGTGGGATATCCAAGAGCAAATGCCAATTAGGTGATGAGCTATATGGATCCAGAATTCAGAAGAGAGGGCTGGATCTAATATTTAGAAGAGATTGACTCAAAGATGGTAGCTGGAGCTCTGGAAATTGAGGAGATACCATAGCGTGATACCATAGCATGGTAACACAACTACTAGTATTAGTAGAACTTACTTGTATTCAGAATCTACTTTGTGTTTAGAACTTTTTAGGCATTACTTTGCTTAATCCTCTTAACAACCCTCTACAATAGAAATCACTATTTGCATTTTCCAGATTAGTAATTCATCCTCAGAAAGATTAAGTAACACATCTAAGGTCATGTAGCTTTTAAGTAGTGGACGTGAGAGTTAGACCTGTTGCTCTGATTCCGAAGTCTATGCATTAACATTGATGAAACACTCTTCTACAAGCACCGTGAGCTGCGCTTCAGGTTTGTGTCACAGACTATCATGTACTTCATTCCTTTGCAGCCATGAGGCATGAATGTTACTTTAAGATTACTCATCTTTATTATGTGGAGAGTTACAGGACATTCAGGTGTGGTGGAAAGAGTATTGACTTAAAGACCAAAAGAACTTAATATGAATACCAGTTCCATCACAGACAGACTATTGCATACAGACCTCTCTGAACCTTAGTTTCCTCATCTATAAAATGAGAAAAGAATGCCTACCATACAAGGTTGTTATGAGATTAAAATGAAAAAAAATGTAGTTAAAATACTTGCCATATTTTATGCTTTTCACATACTAAGTGTTTAATTTTGATGGTTGAAATTATAAACAAATCTATTTAAGGAAGCTCTTGTTAGCTGCATTGCAAAGCTTTCTGAATATCATAAAAAAGCTTTAATAGACAAAGAAATTTAAGTTTTCACTTGCATAAGAACCCTCAATATCATAATAAAACTCTAAAATAATAATCACACAATTTTTCAATGTGCGTTTTTCAGGAACAGTGGTAGCTCAGATTCGCTGTTACTTGAAATATTCACAAATATAATTCAACTAGAAATATTCTTTTTATTGTCCTATTAAAATAACTTCTAAACTAGTCTAACTCTCTCCTATTTATCCCTTCTTCAAGATACTGAATTATTCTTCAAGATACTGAATTATGAAGAGTAACAGAATTATGAAGTTACAGGATCTTGGTAAAACAGTAGGAGTATGAAAGTAGGATTATAAAGAGGAAGGAGCATAAAATTTTTCTTATTTTATTGTTGAACACAGGCAAGTTATACAGCCTCTCTGAGACAGTTTTCTCATCTGTAAAATGGGGTTAATACTTATTCCAACTGTGATGGCTATATTGGATAATGTTTGTAAATGACCCAGTACAGCTGGGTGCATTCTAAGTGCCCAATAAACAGCCCAGCCCTGATCATGTGAATGTTCTGGGTTTAAAAACTTGGGGAAAAAATCACTGGGCCTATTATTCACTACCAATTAAAAACCAGATTCTTCAGCTTGACACTCAAAACCCTCCACAATCTGTCCCCAATTAACCATCCCCTCTTATCTGCCACAACTTCTTTGTCATGAATCCCAAGAAACTCACAAACCAAACTCTTCTCTCCATGTGCGCCTGGTGCTTTCCTGCCTCTGTGGTTCTATTTATGTATTCCCTCTGCCTGAAATATTCCTTCTGCACTTCAAATATCCAATACTATCTGACACTACATATCTATCAAGTCCACCTTCTTTGAGAAACCTCTGTGACCACTCCAGACAGAATCACTCTCTTCCTTCCTGTAATCCCTCTGTACAAATCTCTCCCAGGACACATCACTCTGTACGCGGGATCATAGAAATCTAGTATCAGGCAGATTGCTCTTACAGTAAGAGGTGGAAATAACTTTAAATAGCTCTTCTCTTTGACCAAGACCTTGCTGTCCTCATGTTAAGTATTTATAACCTGTATTTAAACCACTTGAAATTAACATTTTGCATATTCATCTTCATTTCACAATGTTAACTCTAGATTGTCGTCACTTCTTACTTTCCATTGCATGAGTAACATCTTCAGCCAGCACTGATGCTATTTTGAATTATAAGAAGGCTGGAACAACAATCTGATATTTATGTTTTATAAATGAAGCTCAAAAATATCTTTGTCTTTGGGAACAGCTGGAGACAGACAGTATGCAATTTACTTCACCAAGTGAAAGGATCCCATTCTTTGGGAAAGGATAGCATTTATATAAATCATGCTCTGGTATTTGGTAAGGAAATATCATTACTTTTACTTGACATAATGTACCTGTTAAGTGGCACGTTATCATTAAATATTTTCTTATTGCCCTGTACAACACATATTTTAAAAGGCGAAAAATAGAAATGTTCGCATCATCGAAATAATTTTAAAAAGTGTTTTTTACCATTAGAAAATTTTGAGAGTACAGAATCTAAGGGTAATGGTGAAAGTTTTTCATAGAATTCTTTACAGAAATGTTTAAATTTCTTTTCACATCTTTGTCTATTATTTTAAAGGTTCTTAAAGGCAGCAGCTGTTGGTGGTGGCCTGACACAATTACCTTATGCTAATTCGCAATGATCTATACTATTTATGTTAAAAAATATCTTTATTTACAAAGCTTTTATTCAATTCATAATAACATCACGGCATGCAATAGCTTTACCAATGACTGAGTGTGGGATCCATATGATTTTTGAAACTGATGTCAATGTGCTTTAAGTTCTGAAATATGCCTTTCCTATCTTGAATACCCTGAAATAGAATACTTATAATCAGTATTAACTTTCCATTTGTGAACTATTCTATTTCTATTCCCTAAATAATATTTCCTAATTCCCTTATCCTGGACATCTTTTCCCCCCATTTTTTCCTTCTCTTTGTGTTGCTTCTTATAGTCTGTTGTGTGCTATGTTTGCTTAGTTCTATATATAAACTTCTTGGTAGAGTTTTAACCTCCTAAAGACAGGGAACCAGATCTTACTTATTATCTATCACAGACTCTAACACAGTGCTTTGGTATTTTGAACTTAATAAATATCTGTAAACTTAAATCCATCTATCTGTCCGTCCATCCATCCATCTACCCTACATTTATTGAGCCTTTAACCACATAGTCCTACTGTGTCTGCCCAGCCTATTTTTATGCGTCAGAATATTTATTATTATAGCTCAGTTTCTGGATTATTAAGGCAAAATCGTATCACTGTATTACAGAAATAAAAGAATACTTGGTCAAACAAAGAGGATATTAAGGACAGAGGCAAGGAGGTAAGTGGAGAGAAAGAAGGAATCAGAGGAAGAGGAAAGACTAAAGGAATGTAAAGAATTAATGGGAGATGAAGAAAATTTGTAAATTGGGAGTAAGAGTAATAGTGAACAATAAAACAGTGACAGAATAAGACTGAAATTTTGTATCTTTGATGGTCATGACTCTACCTATGTTATTGTTTAATATCTGACAGAGAAAAAAATCAAGCTGAAGTCCAATTAATATCTCAGTTGTTTCCTTATCCACTGTCCACCTTCCTTTTTCTTCTATGACTATGTTATTGTTTGTTTCTGACTTGCAGAGAATATATTTGTAAAGGCTCATGGATAAACCGTTAATAAATCATTTGTTGCTATGGGAACTAATAGAGATTTAATCATCTAACTGCCCATGCAGAGGCCATCCATCCACTTTGCTAAAATGGTGGTGTGGAGACTCAAATATTGGATAGGAGATTGGACTTGAGGACCCCTTTCAATTCATAACTTCGAAGAGTTATGAATTAATAAAAGCTGAACCTATGTGTAACTTCTAAGAATATTAAGAGATGCATGCCAGATTTCCTTTTAGGTCATAAGTATCCAGGATCTGTTTTCTTCAAAATGACAGTTTCTCCCAAGCCTTTTCCATTAGCCTAAGCTTCGAGGAAATACATCAAGGAACATTGACTGGAAGAATTTAATAATACTTTATGATACTTCAATATAATATTTTTCAAATATATTGCTGCATAATTTATAATAAATATGATTAATTATATATATTTAGCACATAACAATATGATCCTCTGTTTCAGTGGAGTAAGAAAAGCTACTAACCTAATGCATTTGTTTAGTTGATTAATGTGTGTACTTCTTTGTGTATTCCCTTTAGCATTCAAAGTGAGAAAGAGATTTTTAGTTATCAGGTAATTATAATTAAGCGCATACTAACTGCTATAATTAAAGAGAGAAAGGAATAATAACAATTGTAATAGCTAGCATATATTAACTGCCTAATACATGCCTGGGTGTGTTCTAGGTGTTTTAGATTAATTACGCCTAATTCTTAAAACAATATTTAGAGTTCATTATTATTATTTTATCAATAAATAGGAAATAGAAGACTAGGAATTCAAATAGGAGTAATTCAAACAGCAACTTGTAGTGCTTACTTGATGTTCGCTACAAGAGCATGATTGTGAACAAGACACTGGTTTCAGACCTCAGGAAGATTAATTCTAAATGAGCAACAACAGTGAGAAGCATCAACTATTATGACAAGAAGCAAAAAGTACTCTGGTAGCAAGAACACCTTACCTAGTGATGGTGAAGTTGATGCTTGAAAGATTAACAGAACTCAGCTGGTTAAGAGGCTGGAGTGTGGGCATATTTCAGGCAAGAGGGGCTGGGAGCACCAGTGTGTTCTGGGACAGAGGACAGCACAGCACCTTCGAGGAACAGGGAGGGCCTTGAAGGTCATGTCCAGGTGTTTGGGCTTTACCTTGGGGCCACTGAAGTGTTTTCAGTGTGAGATGGCCTTGATTAGATTTTTCTTTTTTTTGAGAACAAAAGAACTAGTGGTAATATGGAGCCTGGATTGATAGAGGGCAAAATGAAGCAGGAGATTAGGTCATAGCAATAATTGAAGCAAGACTGATCTGGACTTCGCAGCGGTGAAGGAGATGAGGGAGACAATGAGAGGTCTTTTAAGGAAGTATTACTAGAGTCCTAGCAAGTGTTCAGAGTGGGAAGGAGCCTTGGAGATTATGTTGTTCAAATTCCTTAATAGAGAAGACGAAACCCAAGGTCCAGAGGTGGGAAGACGCCCACCTAAGGGTACCTGGCTGGTCAGAGGAAGACTCTTATGGAATGTAAGTCTTCTTGAACCCACACCAGTGATATTTCCATTACAATGTTTTGCCCTCCAAAGCCTACCAAATCACTTAACTTTTTCCCTTTCTGCCTTAAGAAATAAAGCTTCCTTGGGTGGATTTTCTGTGCATGCTGTAGAGGTACAAGGCAAATTTGGCCCTTGGACGAATGATCAGTGTTGTGAGGCTACTATAAACACGTGATTGCTTTCCGAGAGGCAATGAAGACTTTTATGAAGCCTTCAGGGTTTAGCATTTTTTGATAACAGATGAATAATTTAACAAAAACCCAGAAATTGAGAGTCTTTTTCACTGTATTTAGTCACAAACATACTGAAATCATATTATATCATAAGTATTCTTAAATGCATATATGCTTTAGAGTAGGGCTTTTCAAACTTAAAAGGCATATGAATTCAGGTGGTGTGGGATGGGGCCCACGATTCTGCATTTCTACCAAGCTCCCAGGTGGTGCTAATGCTGCTGGTCCACACAACACACATCGAGTGGCAAGACCTTGCTTTTCAAAGTTTTTCCTCACAGGTTGCAGGCATGAATGGTTAATTGGCAAGGCTCTGAGCCATCTAGGCTAAGCCAAGCCTGAGCAAGTCAGCCCCTCTAACCGGAGGCATTTGCAGTGTGAAAGCAAGTGACTGAGTGAACCAGGTACTCTGCTGACAATCCATTGTAAAGACATTTTTGGAAAAGGGTGCCTCCCGACACAGAAGCAACACACAGATGAGGCTCTGAGGCTCTAAATGAACCAAGGGAAGCACTAGCCATGTGCCACTACAGATGACAAATGCCCTTGACTCCCTGCGTGTCACCCTGGGAGCGCTAGACTCTGCTGTAGGTACCTCAGTTCAAATCCTGGGACTAGCTTTATGACCTAGGTTAACCCATGACAGATTTTGAGCCTTAGTTTTACTCAATTTTATATTTTAAGCTTCACCTTTTGTCAACTTTACATTTAAAATTATTCAAAGAAAGTAATAAGATAATATGCATGGAAATTGTTACATAGTAGGTGTTCAAAAGAATTAAGAGGAATGTGTGTTTGAAAATTTCGTGGGTGACTCTTTCAAGCCTTGGATCTAAATACTCTTTTTTCTCACCCCAGGTCTGGAAAATCCATGAAGCCACTTTCATATCAGGTAGTTAAATGTGATTCTTCTCACACGGAAATGATCTATTAAAGAGTCAGAAAAGAGTGTTGCACCTGTACGTTTCTGGGGTTCATGGAGTGCAAACCAGATTTAGATCTAGAAAAGGCAGCAGGTAGTGTTGATGAACTCCATGGATCAGAGACAGAGAGCTTGGGCTTTAAGAACTAAATTGAACGATTATGGACAGAAAGACTTAAAGTTGGTGTACTTGGTATAACAACAAGGTTTCCGTAAGGCAGTCACATCATTATAGTCAACAGAGGCAGAAGGGCGGAGGTAGCAAAGGAAGGGGTGAACCTGAATTAGGACCGGGACTGGGAGAGACCTGTTTCCCTGAGCTACTTCTGGTGGAGAGTTTCCAATACCCAGGAGAGGAAATACTGGTAAGTAAGCCACAGTATAAAACTCCTGTATTGGCAGGAACGATGCTTAGTAATTCACTGCAAATCAATAATTAGAGGGAATTTCCTGAATGCAGGGTACTGTCATGGGGCTATAGGAGACACAAGATGAAGAAAGGCAGTGTTGCTCAGAGAACTTGCGATGCAGCAGGAGACATAAGACATGCATGCAGATATATAACATATAGAACACGACATCAACAATAAGAGAGGGGAACTAAACAAGAAAGATTATATTCAGCTGGGGGAATCAGAGAATGTTTCACATAGGAAGCAGGACTTCCATGAATCATAAACCACTAAATTTAAAATTAGGAGGGATTTGGAAGTAATTTAGTCTGATCCTTTGGGCTGGTGACAATGGTAAGGAGAGTTTGTTAGAGGCAGACAGTATTGAGTAGAGGACCCATTCAGATAAGTTCAAGAAGTTTTTTTTTTCGTTTTGAGGAAGATTAGCCCTGAGCTAACATCTGCGGCCAATGCTCCTCTTTTTCTTGGAGGAAGACTGGCTCTGAGCTAACATCCATGCCCATCTTCCTTTACTTTATATGTGGGACGCCTGCCACAGCATGGATTGCCAAGCAGTGCGTAGGTCTGCACCTGGGATCCGAACCAGCAAACCCCAGCCTGCCCTAGCGGAACGTGTGAACTTAACCACTGCACCACCGAGCTGGCCCCAGTTCAAGAAGTTTTATTCAGTGACAGCACATGGTACATGAGAAGAAGCAATGAGACAAGGCAAAAGGCTAGAATAGAGCAAATGAAGAAGAATCTTGAATGCCAGCCTATGAATTTGAACCTTGTTAACAGGAAACCATTCAACAAATGTTTGACGAGAACCTGCAGTGCAAGGCCTTCCTGTAAGCACAGGCGGGTAATGTGAATTCTCTATTCCTTACCCCTCCTTCACCATCAGTACTTTTTGCTAGACAGAGGAAGACAGGATAGGCAAAATTATAACCCTGGATGGATTCTTTTAAATAAGATTGCGTACAGAAAATTCCCAGTATTAGGAAAAAATATCCTTTTTAATATATACTGTGACCAAGTTACATTGGGATGTGCTAAGCAGAGGAAGAAGATATGTGTGTAACATTTGGCATTTCAATATCTTGTAGGCTAAACAAATGAGATATACATCATATGTTTCAGATTAGTTTTATATGGCTTTCATACAGCTACAGATTTGTGACTCTATTGTTATAGTCACCATAAGTAAACACAATTTGGAATTTTTCAAAACTGAAATCACTTTTTATCTCAATGACAACAGAAGGAATTTTCACTTGATTCTGTGATGCAGCTCAACTGGAATCATACCTCAAAATAAAATAAATATTTCCTGAGAAGACTGACATGAAATCCACAGCGTCTCTCTTATAATTGACAATCCTTTTGAAGTGAACCTGGCATAAGATATCGAACTGTTAGATTCAAAAGAATCAGCAATCCAATGTATCTATAATTGTCCTTTTTGCTGGAAGACAATCAGATGCAACCCATCAACGTAGCTGGCAAAACTTAGCTCTCAGAAACTTTCCTTCCTAGAGCATTTTTTTTTTTTTGGTGGAAAATAATAATTATAAGACATAGGTTTGTGGCAAATTCAAGAATCAACTTTTGGATGCATCCATCAGGAATTCCACTAGAATTAAGTAGTAGCCTTTAAGTTCAGTAATTCCTTCATCATAGAGTGTGTTATCTTCTTCCTACAGTTAATTTTGCATCAGTGATGCCTTGCTCATCAAAACCTTCTCCATCTTTCTTGAAGGAGATCAAGTAAGATCAGTGAAGGCTGGTGGTAAACAGTTAAACTCGCAAATGCAGTAGCATTTAAAGCTAAGGTGGTAACTTCCTGCTAAGCTTATCTTGCTTTTCACTCACATTGCTTTGCCTTTTTATTTTCTGCAAATGGGCTGGGATTCAGCAACAAGAACCTGCTGTGATTTTCTTTTCCAGATTTACATAAGCACAGTTTTGGAGCTGAATAATCATTGTTTTATGACATTTATACTTTCTACTGCCTTTCTCCCCTGAAATCCATTACCAAGGAGGAAAGCATGATTATTCGTTGTTATCCTGTTGCACTTGCCATAAGAGTCGTGTGGTAAGAACCAACCATGAATCTGTAGGGCTGGTTCTCTAACTAAAATCTTGTTTTTTCCAGGCAGCCCTCTACTGGGGGCTTGATGATTCAGATGCTGAATTTGTAGGCTGCAGGAAGCAAATAGCAAAGGAGTCACTGGAGGTGGGGCTGCTCACTGTGTGCCAACATGCAGGGAAGGGGGGTTGCCAATGATGCATGGTACTTATCCCAGGCATGAGTAATGTAGGATCCTTGCAGGTGTTATTTTCCGGTCTTTTTTTGTTATCTTCTGGCGATAAGAAGAAAAGAGGGAAGCGCAACTTGGCCTTTTCTTTGCAAGCTCGCTACACAGGAGAGTCCTTTCCTTAAATGCTCCCCAGTGATGCAATGAAGTGGGTCTTGGTGGCACCTGAAGGGACCTTTTTCTACTTTGCCTTTGGGATCCAGGTAAATAAGAGAAGACTGTCTGAATATCCTATTATTTTAGCTGTTGCAGCAGCTTCTGCTCTGAGGACCTTGTGGGGCCTCTTTGTTCCCCATCTCTTCGTTGGGCAGGAGAGAGGACTAGAAGGTTTTGAAAGGTATATGTTTCTGATTCTGCTTCTTCTAATAATTCCCTTTATCCTGACCAAAAGACTTTAGTTACAGAGGTGTGGGTACATTAGTAAAATTTAAACCTCGAGTAACATAAAACATATAGTTTTAAATACAAAACAAAAAGTTCAAGGGAAAGGTCTGGGGTTATTTATTCCTTTTCAAATTGGAGAACCCTGGAATAATCTACTGAGGAAATACACTGTTATTAGACATTGTTCTAAATAGATTGATATATTAATGAGGCATTAGGGTGTTAAATGATTCACTATTTTAAAAACCTATATATTTGGTACTTTTTTATTAATATGCTACAAATTCTACTTTACAAGTACCAATGTCACGAGTGCTCTTTGTCCCAGAAGAAGTGAATTCATTCATGTTGGATTTGGCTGATATGTTCCAGCTGAGCTGTTTCTGTCCCTCCTATTTTGACATTTGGTAGAGTTTTCTTCCAGACATGTCAAAGGTCTGCCCTCAGGAGATAAGGATTAATTTATTGAAAACAACTGGCAATGAAGAAACCAAGCAGAAGTTTGCAGAACTTGTTCATGTCAGTTCAAGTTGGTTCATTTTAGTGAAATATTTTTTTTTTCTAAATGGAGACACCAAAGTATATTTTGTAAAACAGACAAAAGTAGTAGTTATCCATTTGTTATGGGCACACGATTAATTGTTAGCTAGAAAAGGAGAAGGGGAAATCTTACGTAGATATAACTCCATTTAGTATTAGGTTAAGCCATACAAAATTGCTGATAATCAACTAAATACATCTTTGAAATTAGATGCTTTGAAAATAAAAAGCAAATAACTTCAGCCCTTCCATTTTCATACAATAAATTCTGCTTTTTTTTTTTTTTTTTTTGAGGAAGATTAGCCCTGAGCTAACAGCTGCTGCCAATCCTCCTCTTTTTGCTGAGGAAGAATGGCCCTGAGCTAACATCCGTGCCCATCTTCCTTTACTTTATATGTGAGACACCTACCACAGCATGGCTTGCCAGGCGTTGCCACGTCCGCACCGGGGATGCGAACTGGCAAACCCCGGGCCACCGACGCGGAACGTGCGAACTTAACCGCTGTGCCACTGGGCCGGCCCCCAATAAAAGCTTCTTGAGTACCTACATTATGTTAGATTCTAAGGCTGTGTACTGTATTTATGGGGGCTCCAATCCAGCTGCTTATCAAAGCATATAGAGACAGAGTAATAGACTCTGCATTGAAATACAAAAATATTAAATGAATAATCAATTAAAAAAATTATCCATTTATATGAGTCATAATATTTTAATAAAAGAAATACATTATCATGGTACAAATATTAAGATATATAGATAAGAAAATATTAACAACAAAGGAAAAATATCCCTCATAAGTCCATCACCCAGAGGTAACCACTGTTATACTACCTAACTCTTTTACCATGTTATTGTTCTTTAAAATGGGATCATATGATCATACTGCTTTATAACGTGTTTTTTGAATTAATGTATGAGGACAATCTCTGCACATCAATAGAATATACTCCACTTGTATTCATCTTATATGACTATTATATTCCACTTCTAGGTGCTTGAAACTTTATAGTGTTTGCCAATTATAGAGCCCAGAGTGAGACAAGCTCTCCTATCCTTCTGAGTCATTACCACTTACAAGGTGGTCTGTGGAACAATGGCAGTCTGAAAGCTGTTTATTAATCATCTGTAACAAAACGAACACATCAACTGAGGATAAGCATTGAAGTCATTTATAGCAATTGGTCACAGTACGTTACGTCTGCTGTCATGTAACAATAAAAAACAAATTTGGCCTTGTATTTTATATGTATGCTTTAATTTGGTTTAATTTTTCATAAATTTGTTTTCGATGAAGGTATTTGTCCATTTAGGTGGAGGTGGGCAGGACCTTAGTTACTTACTTACCACAGATAGTTAAAAGAGTGAAACCAATCTAGCTACTCTGACTAGAACTTCTTGGCCTGGATATCACAGTCCGAGCCAATGGCTGGCTGGTAGGAATGTTTTCAATGACAAAGCAACTAAAATTTGGGATTGTATGGGTTAATTTTTGGGGAAACACGTATTCTGCTATCCATGGTACTGAACGATCATTTCTCACTAGGACTTCGTTATTTATAAACTTGGATTGTTGGTTAGTCCAGACAAACCATTCTGAGAAATTCTGAATTAGGAGAAAGAAGAAACAGTGGTGATATAGAAGTAGGGAATATGAGGAAAAGAGAAAAATTGATGAGGGCAAAGAGGCATTATATGCAGAGATTGCCAAAAAGAAAGAGAGATGCTCTGCTAATTCATTTCCTAAGAATGCCAAAAGAACAACAGATTTATCTCCCACGCAGTGCAAAGTTGCATCACTGTTTACATTAATAAATATGTTATTTTTGAAAGAATGACAAAATGCTAACCAAGCAGATACTGCATGACTGATGTATCATGTCAGTTCAGTTATGCAAAAATTTTTACAGTTTTTCTTCACTTTAGTTTTCAAGATTGATGAAAATTGTGTCTTTTGTAAAACTATCCCAAGTCATATGAAACCATGACTTATGACTCATTATTTGAATGGCTAACTTCACATACTTTTGAAAGGTCTGTCCTAATTTTTGATAGTTACAATTGTTCTTATCCTCTGATAGTTGGGAAGGTCTATTACCCCATCTCAGCTTCCTGTTCACATGTTATGCTTAGGAGAGATGCTCCACATATGATAGTGATTGAATAAGCTGACCAGAACTTCTCTGCTTATGACAATTGAGTTAGAGAGAAACTGGGGACACTGGTATCTCAACACAGACATGTTGAGAAGAGAAAGGTGAGAGCTAGAACTCTCTCCTACAGCACAGCTGCTGAGGCTTGTTTGAAACAACTCCCATTATTTTAAAATTGGTGGCGCCAGCCCAGTAGCACAGCGGTTAAATGTGCATGTTCCACTTCGGTGGCCTGGGGTTCGCCGTTTTGGATCCCGGATGCGGACATGGCACTGTTTGGCAGGCCATGCTGTTTAGGTGTCCCACATATAAAGTAGAGGAAGATGGGCATAGATGTTAGCTCAGGGCCAGTCTTCCTCAGAAAAAAGAGGAGGATTGGCAGCAATTAGCTCAGAGCTAACCTTCCTCAAAATAAGTAAGTAAGTAAGTAAGTAAGTAAATAAATAAATAAATAAATAAATAAATAAAATTGGCTGTGTCCATGGTTCTTCCAACCTAAAAGGACAAAATTGTAGATATACTATAATTTATTTAATCAAACTCCTATTTTTGTTAATTTAGGTTCTTTCACATTTTTATTGCTGTAATTAGTGATACATTGAACATTCTTATAGCTAATTCTTTGCATGCATTCAATATTGCTCTTTTAAGTTTCAAAGTATTTCACAGACATTCACCTGATTGAAATTTTAGCAGCTGTTGAGACAAATCAACCAAATTTTGTCAGCTTGTCAAAAAGACTACTAAGAATTAAATGTATTTTACTAATCATAAGAGCACCTACAAAAACTGGAAAAAAATTTCCATGCACATTTATGTGAGTAATAGTTGTGCTTTCTGTGAACAATGCTCGATGCTCAAATGAATTTGCAGACCCCTGGCAGAAGCATTAGGTTTTCTCCTTTTCCAGGAAATATTGATCTTTGCTACTTTATCCTTCACACCCAGAGAAAATAAAGCACTTACCTGACCTCAGTTTCTCTACCTTTCCTTATGTGAGAGACAAGCCATCAAAGTGAATTTACCTTTAGTGTTACCTTGCTGCTTGTGAATCAAAACCAAAATGCTGAATAGACACCTACATGTATTTTGAAATTTGGTGTGAAATGGGAAACTAATGCGTTTGAACACAAGATATTTCATCTGGGTTTACATATGTTTTCACCTGATAAGGCAATAATTTTTTAATTGTTCAAAGTGTCTTGTAGTTATGCTAATGTTTGATAGGATTTGTAAAAGAAATAAAGTAATTCTGCAAAGGACATTTTACTAAACTACTCATTTTCAAATAAGCAACCTTTGTGCATGCTGGGTAAAAGAAGGACCTGTGGTCCAGGGACACACAGGGAATTCAGTGGCTGTGCTGTGACCGGCCAAGTATATATTCAGCAAATGGACAGAGAGTTTTGGAAGATTTTGAAACATAAGATATAGAACAACATTTAGTCTTGAAAAATAAATAAGCTGCTGAGCTCAAGATCACAATGAATATTAATTTAAACAAACTAAAGGTGCTTGAGTGGTCACAGAATATCAGCGAAGATTGCCATGTGGTAATATGCAGCATGAATGTGGAGTGAGACTAGTCACGCTCCTCTAGGTTGAGAAAGCAGGTTTAAAAGAAATGATTAAACGAGAGTAATAATGTAAACACTTAGTGAAACAATATATGATCCTTTTGGTTAAGATTCCAAATCTTTGCACAAAGTTTTTCTAATATTAATATTTTTTCTAAAGTAAAAAGCCAAATATAAGAGAAATAATCCCTCTGAAAATTATCTGAATTTATAGCAGTATAAGAGAACCACGAGTTTCTTGTTGTGTTTTCACTTGCTTTGATAGCGGCATCCACATAAAACCTATGTCATTGAACTATAACAACGATTAGAGCCATTAAAATTATAATTGCCTCCTAAAATAACTATAGATCTCTCTTAGCTTGGCAACTAGACTGCTCATCACTAAAATATCATAGTTACAAAAAGAATGATTTAACATGGCTCTTTATTGTGAAAGCTTTGAAAAATTGAAGTGAGAGGAAAATGAAATAATATTTTTCATGATATTTTGAGTGGGGAGAAATGATGAAGTGGTATGGCCTTCCAAAAGGTACAATTATTTCAAGCAAATTCTTCCACTAAGAGTAAAATAACTAATTAATGAGATGATGGGGACAACAGCCATTCTACTCCTCTCTCAAACCCAGGTCCATTCTTTTGGAGAACTAAAGGCAAAGTCTTCATGGGCCACAGTTTTGGTTTTTAGAGTCTAACATTGTGATATGCAGGCAGTGGCCCTGAGGGAAATACTGGCTTTTTCAGTCAGGGACCAGCTGGGGGTTTCTGGGCCAACTGCCTAGGACATCTTGCCTTAGGACTGGAAACAGTAACAATCCTGTCCCCTGCATGACTGGAAGTTTATAAAACGATTAAACATTTTTTTTATTGAGGTCAATATCAACGTATTGAGTACAGTTTTAAGAAACTAATGACTTTACTATTTCCATATATTCTACGGAAATGCTGTCCTCAACAAAGCTAAATCTTGATGAGGATCATTTCAGAATTCAGCATGGTCCAAAAATTAATGACCACACACACACACATCACTGACTTGAAGAGGTGTCTGTCACACCTTTGCCTTGCAGTAACATTCAGAACCCTTTTGTAGTCTGAAATTTTGCTTTCTGTCCTTGTCTTCCTTGACTTCTCTGTAGAATCTGACTCTGTTTAGTGCTCTCAAGTGCTCCTCCCTCGGCTTCTATCCTGCTACAAACTCCTAGACAGTCTTGACCTGCCCAGCCACTCCTCTCAGTCTCCCTTGCCTCTCCCTGCCATCCTCCTGCCTGTCTTTTATATTCTAGTCCTAGATTCTCATGTTTTCTCCTTTCTACTCTCTCTGTGATCTCCTCTCTACTGTGTCCGATGGTGATCTCATCAGGGACTGTGGTTTAGTGACCAACTATCTGTGTGCCAAACACTCTTGAATCTGTTTCTCTAACCCTGATATTTCTTCTGAGCTCTAGACCTGTATATTTAACTGCCTCCCTGTGATACCTACTTGAATGTCTAGAAGACACTTCAAACTCAAGGCTCTTAAAACAAACTGAAAATCAATACCTTGACCTTAAACCTAATCTTTATTTGGTAGTCCCCTGTTTTGGAAAATGATCCACCATCCATCCATGTGTACAATCTCGAAGTGTGGGAGTCACCTTCAACTCCTCTTTCACCCTCACTCTGTCTTACCACGTTTACTGAACATCTCTTAATTCTCGCACATTTCTCTCTCTCTTACTTTGCGTGGACTCCTAGAGTATCCTCTCCTTATACTCTCCCAGCTGTTCTCTACACTGTATTCAGAAAATCTTTTCAATATATAAAACTTGTCATGTTGCTCTCTGCCTCAAATCCTTCAATAGGCTCCTATTGCACTTAGGATAAAGGCAGAAATAAGTTGATGTGACTTGCCTTAGGTCCCCTTTCATTTTAGCTTTGATGGCCTTTCCAGCCTCATCTCCTTCCACTTACTGCCTTGCTTTCTGTACTCCAGCCATATAAATCTTCTTTCAGTATCTTAAATGGAATATTCTCCTTCCCACCTTGAGATTTGTGCCTATTCTCTTTAAGTGATTTTCCCACTCCAGCCCCTCCTTTGAATAGTTTATTCCCACTCATCCTTTAGATTGGAGAATATATATCACGTCTTCAGGAAACTCTTCCTGAATCATCACCATCACCCTGTCCTGACTTGGCAAAGTCCTTCTGTGAAACATTTTCTTGATATTTGGTCATTTCTCTCAGAATGCTCTCTCAGATTATATGGGTATACTAATATGTTTGATTATTTCATTAATGCCTGTCTTACCCATTAGTCTAACACTCCAAAAGGGCATGGACCATGTGTGTTCTTCTCATCATGTTTACCTCAAGTCCAAGCACAGTGCCTTGTACGTGGTAAGCACTTAAGAGGTAACTTTGGAATGAATAAATAAATGAATGAACAAATGGGACATTTATAAGATTCACAAAACACTGACCTATTCGGATGGTGTGTCAGATATTCCTCACTATCCTCAATATTCAATTTCTACAATAAGTCCTGAGTTTTAGAGGGAACATGAATGCTGAGAAGTAAGGTTGTATTTACTAATTTTCCTTGCAGCTCACTATAGTTATATGACCAATTCTTAATCACTGGGATGTGGAAAGAAAGAGCAACTTTTAGAAACTGTTCTTACAGGAAAGGAATGTGCCTTTTTTCAGTCATCTCCTTCCCACTGGCTGGAATGTCAACAGAAATTCCAGCACTTGCCTTAGACCATGAGGTGACCATGAAAATGGAGGCCATTCATGGAGAAGCAACAAGAGAGAAGAAGGTGAGTTCCTGGCACCAGGGAGCACCATTAAAGTCTTGGATGAGCACATTATATTATGTGAGCAAGATTGCCACCTCTGTCTTATTTGAAGCACTAGTATTTTGTACTTTCTGCCACATTAAGTCAAACCTAACTCTGAATAAGTTTTTACATCTTAGAACCTTTGATTTAAAAGAACTTTTTTTATTATAAAATAATTTTAACTTACAGAAAATTTACAAGCATAAAGGAATCCCAGAGACTCTTTACTCAGATTTACCAATTGTTAACATTTTGCATTTTGCTTCATTTGTTCTCTCTCTATATATATATGCATATATACACACATCTATATTATTTTCTTATAATATACATTTTTAAAATTTTAACCATTTGAGAGTAAGTTGCATAAATCATGTGCCTTTTCTTCTTAATATGTGCATATTTATTAAGAAGAAGGACATTCTTTTACATAATCACAACATAGTTATCAAGTTAAGGAAATTTAATATTGTCACAACACTATTACCTGAAACTCAACCCATATTTCAGTTACATCAATTGTCCCAATGTTTTATACACCAAATTATTTTTCATGTCTAGGATTTAATTCAGGATTATACATTGCATTTACTTTTCATGTCTATCTAATCTCCTTTAATCTGGAACACAAATCATTGATTTTTAACTGAACACATGGACACTTGGAATAAAGACTACATTTCCCAGATTTCCTTGCAGCAAGATGTGCCATGTGACTAAATTCTGATCAGCGGTGCATAAGCAGATGTGTTGTTGTAGATATTGAGAAATTTCCTTAAAGGCAAGCAGCATGTGCCCTTTATCTATTCCTAGCCCCTGTCTCCACTTTGCTGCTTAGAGTGAAGCTTCATTTTGAAGCATAAATAGGTGGGCCATACCCTAAGGACAGCAAGTAGAAAGATGCAAAGCTTCTCATCTTTGACACTACAAAGCACCATCTCAGCTTGAGAGCAATACTCAGAATATATTTTGAATTTGAAAATTGTGCTTTATAAAAAACAGACAAAAATGTAGAAGGAAAGAAGTTGCAAGAAATATAGGAATAAAATTTAAATTTAAAATATTCTGTGTGTGTGGTTTTTGTTTGTTTGTTTTTTGAGGAAGATTAGGCCTGAGCTAACATCTGCTGCCAAACCTTCTCTTTTTGCTGAGGAAGCCTGGCCCTGGGCTAACATCCGTGCCCATCTTCCTCTACTTTATATGTGGGACGCCTACCACAGCATGGCTTGCCAAGTGGTGCCATGTCTGCATCCAGGATCTGAACCGGCAAACCCCGGGCTGCCGAAGAGGAACATGCGAACTTAACCACTGCGCCACCGGGTCAGCCCCTGGGTGTGTGTATTTTAATATTCATAGCAAGTAAACTGCACCATAGTTTAAAATTGTGGGGCGCCATCCCTGACGGCCTGGTTGTGTCAACTTGCTCTGCTTTGGCAGCCCGAGTTTGGTTCCTGGGCACGGAACCACACCACTCGTCTGTCAGCCATGCAGTGGCAGCAGCTCATATAGAACAACCAGAAGAACTTACAACTACACACAACTATGTACTTGGGCTTTGGGGGTGGGGAGAGGAAGAAAAAAGAGGAAGATTGGCAAAAGATGTTAGCTTAGGGCAAATTTTCCCCTGCAAAAAAAAAAAAGTTAAATGTTTTTTTAAAAGACGTGTGGAGTAATCCAACACCTTGATGGCAGAATATTTGAAAGTCCATTTATACTCTTATCAATACTTTGGGTCTACTTTCATATATAAGCCTTTTATAAGAAACTGAATTATACCACAGTGAGACTCTATATTTTCAATTTGACCACTAATTCTTTTCTTAGTTGAATATCAAAATAAGAGAAAAGATTTCTACTCCCACAGATGGAAAAGAACACCATACATGATCCATCCATCTTTCTCTGCCTTTTGCAGACAATGTTGAACACAGGGTGAGAGTGCTAAGGATCATTATGTTATTTTAAGTATCAAACACACTTGTAATAGAACCATTTGTGGTAATGGCTTTGAATCAACTTGTTCTAAAAACAGTGATGTTGTTGTCTTCAAATTTCACATTGTCCTTTGTTAAAGCACTTGATCTTAAAAGTGCTACCCAGAGGAACACTTGCTTTGACAGTTATGAAGATGCCCAGCTTTTCTGCCTCCTTCTCCTTGCATAACAAAAGAAGGCCAGCATGCTCAGATCTCATTCCAAGAGACCCCAAGTTTTCCCTTCCTATTCAGTGGAGAAGCTGATTGCAAACACAGATTGTCACAACTATTGTGAAGACCACTGTAGTTATCTAT
This sequence comes from Equus przewalskii, assembly GCF_037783145.1. Taxonomy (NCBI): domain Eukaryota; kingdom Metazoa; phylum Chordata; class Mammalia; order Perissodactyla; family Equidae; genus Equus; species Equus przewalskii. The sequence goes on along the minus strand of NC_091835.1, from coordinate 44,005,675 downwards.
ATCGATAAACTCAATCCTTCCTTTATAAACATAAATGTGTATTCATAAGTGGATAACTCAGGGTCACCAGAATTTAAGGAAAATGAACACACATTCATGTAAAAGGAGAAAGCAGATCAAACAGAACTAATCCTAGAAAAACCCAAATAATGCAACAACAGAAAAGAATTTAAAAAGTCATAAAGCAAGAACAAATTGCTACGAAAAAGGAATAACCCAAGATCAAGAAAGAATTCTTAGAAATTAAACTATGATAGGTAAAATTTAAAATTTTAATAAAAGGTCTAACTAATAAAATTAGACTGAAGACATCTCCCAAAACATAAGACATAAAATACAAAAAATATAAATTTAATAGAAAAGTTATGAGAAATAGAAAATAGATTCAACATTTCCAATATCTGTCTTTCCAGAAAACAAGAACAGAGAGAATAAAGGAAACAAAAACTCATCATTTTTTTCGTATTCAATCACATGAGCACCTACCAAAATTAAGACTCAAGAATTAAGACACACTCACCAAATTAAGAATAGCTTGTCTGAGAGATAAAAGTAATACTATATTCAATACACACAATGATTCTAAGAACCAATTTTCTTACCTAGTACAAAGCGTCAAAGAAATAATCAAAAATATTTTTCTGAGCTACAAAAGGACTTTAGTTCAAAAAAAAGCCCACTAAGTGCCTAACAGTAATAATAAAATAACAACAACAACAATAAACACTCCACAAGGATTGTCAGATTTAGAAAATAAAATTCATACATTGACACACAGATTTTGTTCACTGTTTATCTGAAATTAAATTTAATTGCCTATGTGGTATTTTGTCTAGCAATCTGAATTCCAAATCTATACACATTTAGATGAGATTGACATGAAATCTTTGAACTTCAAGACCCAGAAAATTCTAGAAACTAACAGGGAAAGCAGTGAAGAACCCTAACAAGTTGCCACAATAGAATGACTCTCAGATTGGCGTCAGAGTTCTCTTTTGAAACACAAGACACTATGTCTGGAAGATGCTACAAAGTTGAGACAAAGGAATGGGAACCTAAACTCCTGTACTGGCCAAAGTGTCATTTAAATGTGAAGGCGAAGTAAACTACTCTAGGAATAAAAATCAAACTTCTGTGTAAGACCATTCTAAATGATGAAACATGAGGAGAATTTCAATTATAACCAGGAACTAGAAAATTGAGAATATTGTCATCAACACTTTTCATTATAGTACATATATATATGAAATGAGACAATATAATTAAAAAGTATAAATATTGCAAAAGAAGAGGTAATGCTGACAATTTTCATGAGTATAACAGTCTAGGAAAAATTCCAAGATTACTAATTTAAAAACTACATAAGTAATATGAGAATTTAATATGATAATTAAACACAAGAAAGACATGCAAACATATTAACACTTTTTCTATCTATCAGTAGGATCCAATTAGAAATTTTAATGGAATTTGAGATCTCATTAAAAGTGGAAAACAATGAAAAAATGCTTAGGAATAAACTTAGCAAATATTGTATAAGACTTTTAAGAAGAAAACTGTAAGAAATGGATTGAAGTGTAAGGAAGACTTTAATACATGAAAGACTATATTTTAGCATGGAAAAGATAATCATTTTGAGGACAGCAGTTTTCGTCAATTAATTTATAAGTACATTGCATCCCAAGTCGAAATCCACACTCATTCAAAAAAAAACTTTACAGAACTTAAGAAGCTAATTCCATACATTTCTTTGGAGGAGTAAATGCACAAGAAGAGTGACAAATATTTTGAAAAAAGGGGACAATCACTCCAACATTTATCAGCAACAATGCCATAAAGTTACAGTAATTAGAACAATGTAGTGCGATTGAAGGAATGAACAAATTAAGCAATGAGAAAGAGTCAAAGAGCTATAAAGAAAGCCACGTATATTTCAAAATCTGTTTTAGAATAAATGCATTATTTCAAATTAATGAGGGAAATAGTAGCTAGTACAATAAATGATGTTCTAACATTGGAGACGAAAAGAAGATTTCTAACTCAAATTGTGCAAAAGAATGAATTGCAAATTGATTAAAGTTTTACACCTAAAAGTCACAGAACTATAAAATTATTATACGAAAGTCTAGGAAGTAATTTTTATAATCTCTGAGTTGGGCAAGGTCTGGTTTAATGAGATATAAAGTACAAATACTATAAAGGAACAGAGGATCAAATTTGAAAGAAAGCAGCTTAGCACAGACTCAAAGCACAGGCTCTGGAGCATTTCAAGGGTGTACATCTACCAAAAGTTACATAACCTCTTGTGCTGTGGCTCCATTTTCTTACTTATAACTGGGGGATATTAATACCTTCCACACAGGGTTGTTATGAGGATTAAATGTGTTAACATTTTTAAAGCACAATAGACTAAACTGGCTCATAGTAAGTACTTGTTAACTACCCTTAAAAAACAAAGCTTACATATGGGGTAAAATCATAGACAAGCAAAATACTGTAGAAGCATAAGCACAATATAAAAATGACAAAGAAGGACTATCAATGTTCGTAAAGAGCTTCTGCAAGTCAGATAGCAAACAACCACAAATCATGGGAAAAATGGGTGAAAGATATACGCCAAAGACAAACAAAATCAAAGTGGCTTAATCTTCCTATATTCTCGAATAATTGGGAAAATACAAATTTAAACAGCAGTGATAGCTGTGGTTTTAGGAAGGAAGCACTTGAAGCCCAAGGGGGGAAAGAGACACCCATCCAGCCTCCCAGATGAGACCTGAGACGAGGTGACCTGTGGGATGACAAACATCCACATCGAATGGCCTGCACAATGGGGCCCCAGCTCACCTCCACCGTTAACTTGAGCTGTCTTGGCCTGGCAATCATTCCCTAAATGCTCCACACACCTCCTTAACCTCTGTCGATATTTCCTCTGGCTGCAATGTCTTGCTCATCCTATGGGAATATTCTCTGCAGCCTTCAAGACTCAGCTCAGATGTTTTCTCTTATGGGATATTTTCCTTAGCTCCTCAGAAAAGATAAAGTCTCCTCTTTCATGCACCCATTATTGTTTTGTTTATCAACTACGGCTTGATTACCATGTCCTGACTTGTCTTATCATTCTGTTTGCATATCTCCCAAAAGACTGCCAGCTCCTTAAGGACCAAGGTCACCACAAGTTTATTTCTCTAGGATGGATACATAGTAGAGACGTAATAAGACTTTGTGAATGATGAATGAATATTTATTTTAAAATTGCTTCCTTTCTATTTTTATGGATAATTACAAGTTGATTCCACAGTCTTTAATGGATTCATCCCCACTTAAAATATAATCATATAACATTCTAAACGTTAAAGGAAAATGAGATATTTTCACCATCAATCAATGTCATTTTTAAAATTTCCATCTTCATACTCTAGTGGAAAAGCCTCTTCAGAAAAAACCACCTTGTCAAATGTGTGAATTTTAATGTTCTATAAATACAGGATTTAAAATAGAATGTGCTGTATGTAAATAAATGAGAATATATTTCTTTGAAAAGATAATACATATGCTACATTTCATATTCTTGCAACATTTATCTTAGAATATTCAGTTACAACTTAAAGTGCCAGAAAAATGCTGATAATTGGAAATGTTGTCCAGCAAGTCAGATGCTTCTCCTTATATGTAGCCTGTCCTATTAGCCTGTCATATTTTAAAAGGCTAGTGAATTCTCTTTTGATGACCAGACTCTTCTCTAACTTATGCTCTTAAATTCCCAGCTGGAGGAAGGGTAAAAGCAGAAAGACAGGATGGAACTAGAATAAGTTATCTCCCTGGCATCATCTCTTATAATCAGTATTCATGGCATCGACTGAGTCATCTAAATGGGTTAGAGAAGTAATTAGGATATTGTTAGGCAGAAGCAATGGATGTGAGTGAACCTATGATTATCCTATTGCTTGTCTTTTTCAGCATGATGTGGAAAGCAAAGAAGCAACTCTAAAACCAAATAAACCTGAGATGTCATTGCATAAATGACAAAAAAACAAAAAAGACTTCTAGATCCCCCAAATTATGTTATAGATCTGAATGAATCAAAATATTTGCATTCATATTAAGGCTTAAGCAATTACTAAAATTGAGTTTAGAGACAGAATGGTGAATAATATCTGATTTTCCAAGAATATTTAAGTGCTTAGTAATTTCTAGCTATTTTTTTTCACACATTGGTCTAATATGGTTTAACCATAACCTCCTTCAGTTTACACTTCTGCAAGAAATAAACTATGATTAAATACAGAAAATATTTTCAATCACAAATTGTCATGTTTTACTAGTTTATTTATTCCATCTTAACACTTTGCAAAGCATACATTTAAAAGATAACTGATGGTCTAATTTTACAAGATCAATAAATTATAAAAACTCTAAGAAACTTCGGGGAGCCTCTGGTCCAGCCATCTTATTTTATACAAGAAGAATCGGAGGCTCAGGGAATGTGAGGGATTTATTCAAGCTTCACAGCAGTCAGAGAGAAATAGGTCAGGAGCTCTGTTCTCTTCTCTCCCAGCCAGGGGCACTTTCCACCCAGTGACCCTGCCTGCCACCCAGTCTTTGCTTCAGTTTCTCTAAAATGATTCTCTCTCTGAATGTGTAATATTTCTCAACTCCCCTTAAAAAGTTAAGCAAACAAGTAAAAAATTCCCTTTGCATAGCAATATGACCCTAACTTTTTAGAATTTAGGGAGAGAGATTGTACAAAGGGATACACAGAAACTGATAGAAAGTAATTACCTCATTATCTGGAGGAGAAATGTTTTTTGGTTTTATGTGACGTGGGACTTATATCTTTAATCCATATCTTCTACTAAAATAGTGGCATACTTTGTGTGGCCTTCGATTAATCACTAAATATTTACCCTCTTCTAAATATTTAATATCTTATTGCCCAGTCTCTCTTTACTCTAGCAAACATTTCTTAAATCTTGTATTATTTACATGACCAGGAAATATGCAAAGAGTGTTGGAATTAGGCACTGATGAGATGAGCCCCCAAACCTGGGGTCACATCCACTTGCTGTCACTTTGTATAGCTGTATGGTTTAGGCAAGTCACCTGATCTGTCTTAGCCCTGATTTCCCCCTGAAAAACTGAGAGGGCCACTAAATGGAGGAATGGAAAAGATGTATTTAGGCTAAACCTTATTCCATCGCCATTTTCCCAGGTTAAAAACATCAAATATTGGTAGTATTTCATTCAACCTAATATATAAAACATTTGGCACATAGTAAGCACTCAATTATCGATAACGTAATTATTTTCAAACTATTTTTTTTATTTCGTTCATTATAAAGCCATCTTTGCACCAAGCCATCACCTTAATATTTACGTAGTGGGCACGATATTTAAGTTTTTAAGATTGCCTCAAATGCCCTAATAAACAATTATTTAACAAAAAAATATATATCCATTTCATGTGGTGATAATGTCTTTTTTTCCCCTTTGCAATCACATTTGACAGAGGTGAGAATGAATTAAAGCCAAAAAGTATCTTAATTCCTCCATTTGGCAATATCCAAATTCTACTCCCTGGGGTAAGTTCTTTTAGAATTGCTGCAAAGCTTTCTTCAGCAACTCTGTGGCAGAGAAACTATCTGAAATAGAATCGTCCTTTTTTTTTTTTCTTGAATAGAAAGCTTCACATGTATTTCATTGTTCTCTTATAACAAGATAGTAACAATAATAGGCAAAACTTAAAAAATTTCTTATCAAGAATCATGTGTGGTCCTAAGCATGTCAAGTTCTTTCAACAATCTCATGTGGTGGGTGCTGGTACTGTCACACTTTAAACATGAAGAACGGAAGCACAGAGGGACTTGGTGGAGGCAGGAAAGGCCAAGCCAGAATCTGACCCTAGGCAACCTGATGTTTGGACTTTGGATACTCTTGCTTCTCCTTAGATGTCACAAGGCTTTAAACATAGGAGTCCTTCAGTAATGATAAATACTATCATAAATTATTGGGAGTGGGAAACAGATAACAGACTCCAAAATAAACACTCCGATCCCCTGGTGATACAGAATAACACACTTTTATTTTTGCTTTATTTGTCCCTACCCGGCCCAGGCAATGAAACAACAATCTGCCCATAAATTAGACCTTGCTATGCCTAGGTTTTGGAGTCATCTCTTTAGGACCACAGTGTTTGGTCCTCAGTGCCATTCAGGCATTAGTTGTACTATAGCGTATCTTTTAATGTAAGTGTAAGTGAGCCACTTTTCTCCCTTCCTTCTTTCCTACTTCCTTCCTTCCTTCTTACCTTCTTTCCTTCCTTCCTTCTCTCTCTCTCTCTCTTATTTTTTTCGCTGAGGAAGATTATCCCTGAGCTAACATCTATTACCAATCTTTCTCTATTTTGTATGTGGGTCACCACCAAAGCGTGGCTGCCTGTGAGTGGTGTAGGTCCATGCCCAGGAACAGAACCCAGGCCACTGAAGTGGAGCACACCAAACTTAACCACTAGGCCACAGGGCCAACCTCTTTCTTTTTCTTGTTTGAAAAATACATTTATTGAGCTATTACTATGTTCTAGCTAGCAAGCTAGACACTAAAATGAACCAAACAAAACCACTGTTTTCAACGATTCAGTGCCTAGAAGGAAAGACAGGAAAATAACTCCAATGAAAGATCACAGGTACCACAAAGATGTACATGCAAGATAGGAGTGTAAAGGGTATTGTGGTTCTATTTAAGAAGTCATCATTTTATAAAGAAGCATTTAAAGGTAAACTGATAAGGTGTCTATAATTTGCTTTAAAATACTCTAGTAACAATATCTAGACAAAGAAGGGACAGATAAATGAAACAATGTGGCAAAATTTTGATAATTGCTAAAACTAGGTGTTAAATACATGGTTATTTATTATATTATTGTCTAATTTTGTATGTATTTGAAATTTACCATAAAAATATTTAAAAAGTACATCATCTGGATAGTTGATATTTATTGAAGGCTTACAATATGGCAGGTACTAAGCACTCTTCCTGTGTAAACTCATTCAACTCTCACAACTACTCTGCGAGGTAGGAACTATTATTGTACCCATTTTACAGGTGAGGAAACTGACACAGAGTGCTTCAATAAGTTGCTATGTTCACAGAACTAGTGGGTGGTGGAGCTGGGCTCTCTGACTCTAGAATTTTCTCATTTAACCACCATGTTACATTGTCTCAGTGTAGAGTAATTATTATAACAAACTATATAAGGCTAGTCATTTACTATTTTGGGGCACTGTGCTAAATACTTTACATATAGTGTTTCATTTAATCCCTGCAAAAATATGAGGACTTAAGTTTTAGGATCCTTTCAATGGTGGTGTGGGTTGGTCAGGAAATGTGGCAAGATGGGAAGGAAGTGATGTCTGAGCTGAATTTCTATAACTGAAAGGCTCTCTCCCAGGATGAAAAGGATGTGTTCCCATTCCAGGCAAGGATAGAATCCTGACCAGATGCACAAACTGACGAATCAGACTGGTGGTTGCAGTGTAGGAGGATTAGCATGAGGTGGCTGGTATAAGAGTTGGGCAAGGTTGGATAACCAGGCAGAACTAGGATCTGGAGGTTCTCATGACATCCTAAGGAAATGGGGCACTGTCCCAAAAGTTATGAAAGAGCCACTACCAGGTTATAAACAGGCAAGTGACAATATCAGACTTAAATTTTAAAAAGTCAACCAGGGAGCCTGGAAAAGTGTGAACCAGAAGGGGTAAGGTCCAATATGTAACTGACTCAATCAGTTTGTTGAATGAATGCTTTGATGTGTCTATTAATCTTCATAAATTCGACTCAAGGTTGGCTCATTTCTCTTTTCTCTGAAAACAAAAGCAAATCAAAGCACAACAGCTTTCACCTTTTCCTGTCTTTTCTCTGTCATGCAGACAGTGCCTACTTAAAAGATATACCCTCAAAGGGTATTACATAAATGTGATGCACCAAGTAGTTTTTTTTACTATAGTTTGTTTATTAATTAAAAGAAAAAATTTCCCAAATTCAAGCTGCGAGATGACCTTTCCTTTATCTTTGGCTTAGACGGCTTGGAGTTCACTTGAATTGTTAGAAAAAATTTTTGCTTTAGCTTTAATTAAGTATTTGGCTACATTCCTCACGTGTAACAGAGATATTTATTTCCAGGGTTCTTGAAAAGGAGGGAAGCAATCTGAATTCCTTCATCCTCTGGCATGGACTCTTTTCTTTATAGATGCTATTTTTAATGAGCAGATTTACAGCTACACTGACCTTTCGCCAAAACTCCTGAGTCTGAAAAATTAGATCGCATCAATTAACTCCCCCACAATCATAGCTGGGGCATCTTAAAATGATAAATGAACTAGTTGGTATTAAGAAAAGAGAAGGGGGGCTTTCTCAATGAACACATGAATATCTGCTAAAATCTTAGCTGATCTGTGCCTATTAGGCCTATGCTTCTAATTCACCTTTCTTCTTTAAAAATTGCATCTATTTTGATCTTCTAGCTTGAAAGTCTAACTAATTTAGCAATGCTCAAAAGTTTACATTGTAGAAAATGTCATCTGCCATGAAAGATCTTACTACCGAAGCTTTCAAAAGCATCACAATTTTTCTACTTTTATTGCAACATTTTGTGTGTGAGTGTGTATAGGGTGATTGGTCCCTATAATCACTCTACTGAAGGTCTTTTAAGCATGGCCGACCACATCTATGCCTCAGGAAGCTTACAATCTAAGCTAGAACAAAGAACAACAACGACAGGAGTTGAGCTAAGCAGTTCATTCATTCCTCAGATGCTTATCGAAGCCCATCTCTGTGCTGGGTCCTGGGAATCTAGCAATGAATATAATGGATCTTATGGAGTTTACAGAGAAGTTCATCTATATTAGTAATTAATTCGTGCTCTAATATGAAGGACTTGGAGTGATTAAGCATGTTCACGTTATAGAAAGTAGAGAGACCTTCTGCATTTAATCACTTTCTCTGTGCTGCTCAAAATTCTTATCCAAGAGGAGATCCATGAGCTTGTGCTTGATTGGAAATCAACACACTGCTGCCTTCCTTGAAATAGTCTCACTAAGGAAAAAATAGTAGCTGAAATAAAGTGTGCCTAGTGATGGAGGTAATTTATATTCTGGCACAAGCTCCTTATCTCATCATGCACATTCTACCAAGGTCCTTATGTTGTTGCAGACTAGTAAGAAACAATTTGCAGATGGGCAGCCAGTCTTCTGACCTCAATTTGGATTGCATTGTTCTAGATCATAATCCCGCATTGTTGAGAGTTATCAACTGTAGGCTCAGTTCACAAAGGATGTAATTTGAGTGCATGCTTAAAGAAAGACTAAATCTTAGTGTTAAAGGCCCTGAAAAGTCCCCGTTCAGAGTAGACTTTGGGGACAGTGCAGACACAAAAGAGAATTTAGGACAGATGGACATTCCTGTCCTTCAATTACATTCCTTTAATCACACTGGTTAAGACTCTACCATCAGTTCCTTTGTGAAAAGAAATTGGAGTGTGATCAATGCTTACTATGCACTCGTTAGAGTAGCTTCTCAAACATAACGTGCACACAAATCCCCTGGGGACCTTGTTAAGAATGCAAGTGTGATTTAGTAAGTCTGGGGTAGGCCCTAGTCTACACATTTTTAACAGACTTACAGGTTTGCTGGACAGTGGGTCACATTGAGTAGCGAGGCTTGGCGTTTGTGGTATTTCCAGTTCACTATATGCATCATCACGCAAATTGGGTTCAGTCATTCTTACTATATTCTTTTTCTGTTTTCATGAAGACATGAATTAAAGATCCTCTATCTAACTGCTATATTCAAGGCTATTAAAAACTCATAAGTAATATGCATAGAATTCACTCATTTCTTTCTTGATATGTTTGCACTGATATTATTAAGTTTTTTTACCTTGTGTTGAGTACCTTTGTAATATATTTGGACTGTGTCAGAATAAAGGAGCTGACCATTTCCAGAAAGTTGTTCAGATATTTCTACAAAACATGGGACTCTAGAGTCCCCGGCTCTCAGGAAGGCACAAACAGGGCTTGGGTGAATAAGGATAAGGGAATCTTTCAATTACATCCAATCTGTACAAGTGTGTATAGAGAGAAACAATGTAAAATTTATATTCCAGCCACTTTCCCACTTCTCCTCATATGGTATACTAATTTTCTATTACTATTTGTCTTTGTCCAACCACTGACACAAGGGCAAATTCACAAAGGTAATGAAGAGAAAGCTGGAGAACTCATGTTGTTCTTTACAACTTAGAGAAAAATCTGCACAACTCCACTTAGTCAAAGAGAAGAGCATGTCAGTTGCCAAGAAAGGAGGAAGTGGTAAAACCACTGCCAGGATATAAAGAAACTGTTTCCTAACAAAGGGCTGTCAATAAAGATTCTGGAAAACTGGATTAACAGAGAGGAGCTAAGATTTAGCTCGACCATGAATCACGGCATGTGGGAAACGTTCAGTAAGCTTGAGACTCATGATTCATTCATTCATTCAACGTGACAAGGACATGGCATTGGGAAAGGTTCCAAAGTCTTAAGTCTATGCCTTTGAGTACTGCTCAAAAAGGAATAAGAAGTGGTCCACTGCTTATGGGACTGACATACAAATAAATTAGACATTAAAATATATAGACATGCTATTTGTCTCCTGTCTGAGTTATATAATCCCTGAACCTAAATAGGAGACTTTATTGGGATTCTGATTCTAATAAATCTCTTTATTGTGTGATTGTTACCAGTGATATAATTTTGGTTTTCTAGAGCGCAAAGGAAACTTTTGCTGTCTTCTTCATGACAACCTTCTAGTATTTGAGACTGGGTGTCATATTATATTTAGATATTTCTTCAAAGTAAACACATTTATTTTTTCAAAGAATAATAGACATATAGTTAATTCTGGGCACATTATTTTATTTATATAATCAATAGAATGTATCATAAATTGGTTTCATCTAACAAAAATTCTGACTTATATAAAAGAAAGTGGAGAGAAAGAAGAAAAACTGGAGACAATTTGAAACAGCCACTACTGCTTACCTTTTCTTGAGCAAACTGCTGATTAGCTGGGCCATTACAAAGAGGCCATTTAGGGCACTTTGCCCCTAGGCAGGTGGATGGGTCAGCAAGGAAGACAATTTAGGTTATTTATGGATTTTCCAAAATCTGAGTGTTTTCCTTTGAAGTGTGCACAGCAGCTGCCTTTTATTTGTCTCTCAGCATTCTTTCTTATCCTCTCCATCCTAGCTACGACAGCTCTTCACCATTTTTCTTATTAGAACTTCTCAAGCATGAAATGCTTTCTAGATTCCACACCATCTGGGTGGAGTTAACTTTTGAGCTTATTCTTGAAGAAATTAATGGGCAGTATTTGCCTTGCACTCTCCATGGTACATTAGAGGCTTAAAAAATAATTGGGCAGATTTAGACCAATTTAGCATCAAGTACAGAGTTGGGAATGGTACTTTTCTAAATGGCTATATTAGATGACTAAATTTCCTTTTTCCAGAAAAAATAATCACCTCTGTTCCCTCCTGTTTTTGTGCTTTTAAAAATAAAATATTAGTTCACACTTACTTGCTTCTCTTACAGGTGTTCAGATAATTGACTTTCTGGCCAAGGTAATTGCGAGGAAGAGAAGCCACTCTAAAAGGTAATTTAGGATTGGTATTGAAGCAGCTAAATAAATCAAAATTTATATGAATATTGTCAAAAGTATGAGTTAGATCATTATGACTCTTAGAAGGAGACTCAACAGAAAGGGCACGCCTCCAACAGAACAAGCAGAAGTGCTCAATTTACTGGGATAAAATAAAATAGTGTCTATGCAGAAGATGGACTTAAAGCAAGGGAGAATAATGGTGAAAAGAAAAGACATTTTATGCCAATGTACCTAGCTAGATTCTGATTGAGCAATAAATATTTATTCGAGGACCTGCTAGATGAGGAACCCTCTGCTAGGGGGTTTCATGCTTCTAGAATGCTTTGCTACTCAACATGTGGCCTGCAGAACAGGAGGATTAGTATCATTTGGTAACTTGTGATAAATGAATCTAAATCTGCATTTTAACAAGATTCCTAAATCATAGTTTAAAGTTTGAGGCAGACATCTCTAACAGAAACAGGAAATCAACATTTCATAAACATATGTCACAATGTGTTAAATTACTTCTGGGAAGCAGTATTTTAACAAGGAACCAGGAGATTCTTTTGATTAGAACAAGTCTGGTAAACAGTGAACTAGATAAATATCTGTACAAAGGCAGATGAGGTAAAGATCAATTGTTTCCCTTCTAATTACTTTGCAATTTCTGTTTTGTATTTCTTAGATACGTGGAAATATTTATTTAGCATATTGACACTTACACTTTAATTTTCAACGTGTTCCTTGATCCCAAGTTAGCAGTTTAAATCTTGTTGTTTTAGCTGTAACCCTTTACTTAAATGAAATGTTTTTCCCACTTAAGAAAATCCTTTAATCATTTAAAATCCTTTTTTATCTCAAAGAGTGTGATTTTAAAATTTGTTAGCGTATTTTTATTCAAAGCATATAGTCATCCATTACAAAAATCACGTCCAATCTTGGGCCGGCCCGGTAGCATAGTGGTTGGGTTTGCGTGTTCTGCTTTTGTGGCCTGGGGTTCATGGGTTCAGATCCCAGGCGCGGACCTACATACTGCTCATCAAGACATGCTGTGGCAACATCCCACATGAAAAATAGAGGAAGACTGGCAATCTTCCTCAAGCAAAAAGAGGAAGACTGGCAACAGATGTTAGCTCAGGGCCAATCTTCCTCACTAAAAACAAACAAAAAATCATATCCAATCATTAATTGTATCAAGGACATTTACTCATTGGCCTGTATTTTTCTGTACGTACAAAATGGTGTTTTGTTTCTTTTTTTGGTTTTGGCTTAAAATAACACACATTATTGTCTTATGGCTCTGGAGATCAGTTTGAAATCAGCTTCACTGGGCCAACATCAAAGTGTCCGCAGGGCCGTGCTCCTTCTGGAGGCTCCAGGAAGCAATCTGTTTCTTTGCCTCTTCCAGCCTCTAGAGCTTCATTCCATGCATTTCTCCTTTTGAGGCCCCTTCCTGGTCTCAAGGCGCCTTCCTCCATCTTCAAAGCCAGCAGCATAGCATCTTGCCTCAGTTATTACGTTGTCTTCTGCCTTTGTTCTGTAGTCAAATCTCTTTCTGTCTCCTTCTCGTAAGGACATTAGATTACCAGTTTATTATAAAAAGATATAACTCAGAAACAACCAGATGGAAGAAATGCATAGTTCAAGGCCTGGGGAAGGGGCACTGAGCTTGCAGGCTCTCTCCCAGTACAGTACTCTCCCTAAAGCTCCACTTGTTCACCAACCCAGATGCTCCACTTCAAGAGATTTATAAAATGTAATACCATTTCCAGAAATGAATGGCCAGCACTGGAAATTGTAAATCTTTCAGGAGAATTTAAAGATTATCAAATATTCCTTATAAGAAGATATAAAATGAAACATTATCCAAAACAGTTACTTAGGTTTGTTTATTAAGTGGCTTTCTTATAACGACTCAACTAGTTATAAATAGGATGACAAAAAAATAGAAGTTACAAAAATTTTAATTAAGGGTTTTCTTCATTCCAAAAGCAGCAGCAGCTAAACTCATGTCTTAACAAACAGAAAAAACTTTTTTGGTAACTTACCCAATGACCCTATAATAGTCTTTCTCACAGTGAAACATTTTATTTTACAGCATTTTAACAGCCAATTTATAGAATTATTAATAAAAAGTCTTACTTCTCTTGAAACATACATTAAATATTTCAGTTGACGTTGTACATTGGTTTAAGGATGTACAAAATATTGAAAAAAATATAATTTCTAAAAATTGGTTTTTCAAAAGGAACAGTATCCCTTAGGGCAGGAAATAATAACACTGTGTGTTTTAAAATATTGTAAGGCATTTTTCAAATGCTATTCTTACCAGAAAATCTGGCATTTCCAGATTGAAGATTCATGGTTTCAACCATGTTGAGTGACCCCCAAAGACACTTTGCAATTTTGCTGACCCACAGGTCTGAGCCCAATGGGTAAAAACAGTAAACATGGTGGTAAATGATCTTGGAGAATTTCCCACATGCCCGTCTCAAGGAGGCTTGATGGCTCCCTTTTTCCTTGTTTAGTGATAATTATTTAGATTGTTTTTAGACTGCTTGAAGCATACTGCTTGGCCAATATAACTTATTTTCCCACAAATTGTGATAGGTCTAGGTTAAATAAAGGAAAATGACCCCAAATAATGCTCCGAGTCTTTGTGGTAAATCCTTAGGTGAGGATTAAGTGGTTTTAAAAGAATAGAATAACATGAACTCACTTTCTGAATAGACTGTATTCTGATTGCCTAATATAAGTACCATGGTAGAACTGAGTATTGTCCTTTGGACTCTCCATCTTAAATATTGAATTTGTCCACCAAGCTCTTAAGTCAGGGTTGAACGTGCTTAAGTGTCATGTTCAGACTTTAGAATGGTACTGAGTTGTATTAGAAGGGTTGCATCAATACATGGTCACTGCTGATTACTTTGAGATCCTAAGGTCCCACTACTTTGCTTTCAGCTTCTCCATAGACATTCTTTTCTATAAGACTGCTTTGTCTGAAGCAAATGTGCTTCGGTCACGGGGAAACAGACCTGCTGGTAACTTTCTATTTCATTTTCACATGAAACAATAGCTTATATTTTGTACGTAGACAATGGAAGCAAATATCTAGAAAAATTTAGGCAAATAATTAACTTAGACCCTATATAGTTGTCTGAATATAGCAATTAAGAGGTGATGGGATCAAATCTGAATAATTACTTCGACTCTCGAAGTAAAAATACATTCTAAATTGCCAAATATCCTTCTTACTTTTTTAATTAAGTAATTTTTTAAATTACTAAATGACCTAAAGGACATTCATTACCTTTAAGATACAGTTTGATTATCACTTTTTATAATAATCAGCTTTGCATTTCTCATAGCAATGTACTTCCTCAGACTTTAATTTAGTGAGCTAACATTTCAGCATTACCAAAAATATGGCATAATTGTCCGTGTAATTCCTTTAGGAAGCTAATTGCATAGCATCTTGATCTCAACGTGGAAAATTAGCTGTCAGGGACACATAATTTCTATGTGTCAAGATTTAAACTACTATCCTTCCAATTTTATTGTCAAATATGGGGAGCTATATTAGATGTGGAAGTCAAGAATAAATCACTCCTTCAATAAAGAGCCTGCGGTTGCCTCATCATGAATGATCCTAAATTTCAATCCCTTGACTATAGTATTCTCTATTACATTGCTTACATTTCTATTAGGATGCAATAATACTTTTACTGTTGGCAAGACTTTCTATTAACTGTTATTGATGATAAGAAGTAGTTATGAATCTAATCTATAGACTGAAACTATTTACATAGAACAACTTAAATTTGTCTTTACAATTATACCTGGAAATTGTTAATGAAATCCATTTCACCAGACTATATGCAAACTAACTTATATAGAACATATAGGATTATATTTCACTTCTGCTTGGTTTTCTAGCATTTTTTTGCTTCTTTCATCCTCAGTTTTTTTCTATTGGTAAAAAGGATCTGAAAATATCTGTTTTTACAAGCTACAAAGAAACAAGTGATTTACACTGAATCACTTTTGTATGTTTGGGTCATGAAAATTCATCGAATAATTACAGAAAATCCATAAACTCATATGATGTAAATGGTACCTAATAAATAACACAAATTACAATTTTGATAATATTACCTCAGTTTAATTAATGGATAGATACTGATACCTAATGTTTACTTTGGAAATGAAACTAGGTAATCATGATTACCTTAAAGAGCTCTAATAATGTAATATTATTTATGAAATTTCTCTGTTAATTATTTCAAAAACATTAGCATCATTCCTGCTCCAGAAGACTTAACTTAGTTGCTTTTCAAAGAAAGTCTTCAGGTACTATACTTTGTTTCTAATGTAGACCATTGCTATTTTTTCCTAAATTTAGATGTGTGATTTAAATTGTTTTCCCAACCCACTCCTCTCAGGATCCACATGCCTTTGTTCTTTGGGGACACCATGCATGCCCCAAGCTGGAGGGCACAGAGAGACAGGCTGGACCTGGGGTTCAGTAGCACCCACTCCCCAAAGCTTCATGCTCAAAGAACATGGTCCTTACTTTTTCGAGGCTATCAGATTCCTGGGAAAGGAAATTATAAATACGCAGCCTTTCAGCGCCATCCTTGCTTGGTATAAAATGTCTTCCAAAAGAGCATGATTCTCTGGTGGCTGAGAAACCCAGCTCAGTCACACTGGCCCTCAGTCCACACTGGCCTGCAGTCCTGCCTTTTGGCCCCAAAGCACTGCCCTAACCACTCCCAACCACACCATCCCCTCGGGCCCAGCCCAATTTAGATGCCAGCAACCTCTTCACGTGCTCCAGGGAGATCCCATCAGTAAGGTCTTCCCACTGCTGTACCCAGTATTTAGCCTTCCTTCCTTCCCTTTTCCAGATTCATCCTTCCCACATCCTCCAGTAGTAGACCCCCTTTATAGCTCTCCCAGCTCCCTAGTTTTCCCTCAAAGCAGAAAGCCAGCTCACAATCCCAAAAGATGCTACTATTTGCTGCCCCTCAAATAATAATGAAATGCTAACTAGTCAAAATGCTAAATTTGATTATCATTTTTTAAGTCCAAAACTTCTCTACAAATACAACACAACAGGAGTCACCTGTTGAATGTCAAACACTGCACATTTATTTAAAACTACTCTCAACCATTAGGAAGAAAAAATACCCCACTCCATTATTAGATCAGGACACTGAGACCCAGAGTAATTTGCTCATGGCTACACGTTAAGAAAATGAATGAGAAAAATTCAATTCAAATTCAGGACCATCTATCTTTGCATACCTGTTCTTTCCCTCTGCCACACTGATTTTCAATGGTAATGTATTCAACAAAAATCCTATTGATATAATTATGCATCCATGAGGAAAAAATGGTCATGGAGTTTAACTATTCTGTGCTAATTCTGATTAACATTTGCTCTCACATCAAACAAAGATCAAAGATCTCGTTGCACTAAAGAAATTGTTTTTTTTTTTTCTTTTAAAGATTGGCACCTGAGCTAACATCTGTTTCCAATCTTCTTCTCCCCAAAGACCCCCAGTTCATAGTTGTATATTCTAGTTGTAGGTCATTGTAGTTGTGCTGTGTGGGATGACGCCTCAGCACAGCCTGATGAGCGATGCCATGTCCATGCCCAGAATCCCAAGCTGTGAAACCCTGGGCCGTCGAAGAGGAGCATGAGAACTCAACCACTGGGTCACAGGGCCGGCCCCTGAAGAAATTATTTTATGTATGTTTCATTTGTTGTTTTTATTGATGTGTTATTTCTGGTGTCATTTTCATGGAAACTTTTATTTCTTTCTCTTATACCTGTTAATCCTCTTTCCTCTTCTTTCTTTCTTTCTGTCTGTCTCTCTACTTTTCCTGTTATACCATAACTAGTAATTCTGCGGTATACCTGAATCAGGCAGGCATCATTATCATAAGGCTCTCTCTTCTACTATATTTCCCTAAGCTTCTTGAATCTAGTGATCTCTACTCAGAGAGTAAGAGGGAGAAGAACAGCTTCTTGGAAGCTGATAGAAGGATACTTTCCATGGGTTGTAACTGCAATAAACATCACTTATACACTCTTGTCTACAGCTTATAAGTATTGATGTTGCCTTGACAAGTGAAAACAAATACTCTCCTGGCTTGTGCTGTTTGCTAACTCTAAGTGCCAGGGAAAAACTCCTGCATAAACCCACGTTTCTCAGCAGAGGCAACCAGCACATCACGGGTCTATATAAACTGGCAATACCTCTGAATCCTTTGTTATCAGGCCTCTCAAAATTGGAAAATCTTGGGAAACATAAATTGGCACAGTGAGAGACAAGGCTGGGCTTTGAGATCAGCTACAGTGTTTGACACAGTTGTGATATCTATTGGCCGACTTCCCAACATCCTTCTCTTCTTCAATAGATTCTGATGAGAGTTTGACTGAGGTCATCCAAGTTAGTTATTACTACAGAATATTATTTTTAAAATAATCACTCTAGGAGGTTAATATTGAAGTCTCATCTATTCAAGATAAGAAAGTGAAAATATAATATAATTGAACTATCTTCAACTTTTATTGAGAGTCTGTCCCAGGACACTCTGTTAGGCAGGACCTAGAGATACAAAGTGGCATTATTTATCATCCGTTATCTCTTAAGGTTTATAATCTAGCTGTAGAGATTGGACAAAGACATAAAAAAGACAAACATATGTACAAAGTAGCATCCGTCAAAAGACTTATGACAAATACAGAGAAGTGTTTAGAGAAGGGAATAATCACGGAGCTTGAATTTTCAGGGAAGATTCTCTAAAGGGAACTAGCACCTGAATTCAGCTTTGAAGCAAAAGGAGACTTAAGATATTAATAATAATAAGTACCGTTTATTGGATTGGATGTGCCAAACTTAGTGCTTTATAAGTATTTAACACTCTTAACAGCCAAAGGGGGTTGACATTTAGTGTCGCCATTTTACAGGTTAAGAAATTGGGGCTAAGAGAAATTACAGCGTGCTATATCACTTTTAAAGTGGAAAATAAGGTGTGTTTTCTTTTGTTTTCACACCTCAGAGAGGATGTTTATGAAAAAATCTACATGGAAAATTTGACCTCTATCAAGGTTAAAAAAACTCTTTCAAATGACGTAAAAAAAGAATAGAACCTCACATGACTGATCTGTTCTCCAGCACTATGGGCATTTTATCAAACGTAGGATGTCACTGGTCTAATTTGGTGAGAGATACTTGATAATACAGACTTTCATAGAGTATTAAAAGTAAAAATGACCAAATTTATCTCTCTTTTTAAATGTGGGATAATGAAAAAAAGAACAGTGATGATTCTAGCAGAGACCAATAATTACTAACATTATTAAAAATCTTCCCACATACAGAGGCATCCAGGCACATCCAAAGGAGGGGAATATTCAAATGGTTACTATAAAATATGTATTCTTTCTTGGAACAATAGTATCTCAATCCTAGAAACTGAAATCAAGTAATAATAAAAAAGGATACTTAAGACAATAATCTTGAGCTAAAGTCTGGGATTTTAAAGAGATCAGATCAGTCTTTTCCATCCAGTCCCCCATCCTACCCCATCAGTGTCTGCCCTCTCTCATCATTTAATTTCCTTATCTTGTAGGAGCAGTCAACTTTGAAATTGCTAGGAAGGCAAAGTGAATGAGCCTGATAAATAAATAGATTGTTTCACGTCTCTTACATAAAGATTAAAGACAAATTTGAAGGAATGGTCATTTATATGCCTTTCCTTTTTAGTTTTCATTTTCCCCTCATTCTTTCGAAATCTTGTAAGGTCTAATTTTCATATTCAATGAACATAATAAAAGAGAAAATAAAGTAAAAATGTTTTGGGTAATTTCAAGAGAAAGGTTAGAAATCTCAGCTGTAATTTCTGGTTGGAAGTTGGTCATGGGTTATAGCACATAAGCTGATTATATATTATACATATAGTTGGTTTTGTTCGTCATCGTAGTTGTTGCTTTAGTTTTTCTGCTTTGCCCCTCTAGTAAATGGTAAACAACCTGAAGGGAAGAAATGCATTTTCTGCTTTTTCTGTTTCTCTCACAGGACCCAGAATTGCCCAAAGACTGATATCTTGGAGTGCTTTTGGATTAGACACTGTACTAAGTTCTGGGGATTTAATCAATACTTTAGATACGGTGATCAATTGAATTGGGAAAAAAAACTGGTAATTTTGTGTTTATGTACAAAATGAGTTTTCATGAAGTTTTAAATAAATTGGATTATGAGTGGAGGCTGCATTAGGTTCTAGATTGACATTTGTCCTTAAATTTTTCTAAATAATGCCGAGTCAGAAAAAAGCACTAGATTGGAGGTCAGAATATAATTTTACCATTAACTGAGACATGAAGCTCATCTTGGGGGAAACGCTGAATGGATCAGAGCCCTGCATAGATGGAGGAACAGTCGCATTCTCATTCCCACAATCCAAAGCTCAGGAAAGTCACTGACTGATTGAATTAAATAGTGCAAATAAGAAATGGCTGTAAAGTACTTTATGTACCCTAATTTTTGTTTTAGCTTCTATATTAATAAGGATAATATTATTTAATCTCTAAGTCCATACCACTTTAATAACTAGAAAAAAAACAGGAAAAGCAAAATATTGTGCTACTTTGCTTTATGTTGATGCAAAATTGCTCTTAGCATGATTTTTTAGTCCTTCTCCTGTTATGTCAAATATAAACTGTCAGAAAGTTATCAAAATATTACAATGATTCTTTCTGAGACTAATATTTATGTGGCATTTTGTATACTCTCTATAAGCACCATTATATCAGGATACTTTGAATTTATAGCATGTAATTTTTACTGTGACCTGACTTCAAACCCTTTGAGGAGACAGTCTTCACTAAACTTCATCTAAGACCATGTTATTATTACCTTTGTTAAACCAGGAGGTTCAGGAGAGGAAAAATGCATATAAAACAGCCTAATCAGCAAGTGAGCAAACCAAGGTGCTATAATACCAAAAGAAGAAGATTAAAAATCAGCGCCCAAAGTATGTTTTAAAATGACAGTGTTTCAAGGTAGACGTGAGTGTAAGACTACAAGAAAAATTGATGCTGATCAAAGCACGCTCTTGAACTGAAGTTGCTGCATTCATGATTGATTTGGCTGCTCCGGAAACAAGAATTTCATTTGAAGTTTCATGGCTTTTTTTGTCTTTTCTAGGCTTACAGAAACCATTTCCTTGCATGTATCTCCACATGAGTTGTGCATTTTTTTTTTAACAGTATCCTGTGCAATGACTGCATACACAGTGGCCAGCAGAAGACGGATTGTGAACGTAATTGTGATAATTAGAAATCAAACCATCCTCTGGGTTAGAAATAGTGAGTTTCGGTTACAAAAATACTATAATGGATCCAGATGACTCCTGAATTCTAGTCCCAATACTGTCACTAACTTCTTTTAGTATCTAGGGAAAAGACAAGTTGATGGAACCACAGATTAAAGTAAAATAATTAAATTAGACAACAAAAAATTAAATTTAATGACTTAGATAACTTAATCTGAAATGAAGTTTCCTTTAGCAACTGTACAAAAATATTTGGAATTTGCACTTGATCCCATAATTGTAGGTCTCATATTCACATCTCTCCCACTTTTTTTTCACTGTCCCTCGTGTCCTGCTCCCTTGGTTCTGCTACACTGGGTAAGACTGTATAGTTCCCTCAATCTTGATGAAATGGAGCAGTTTATTATTAACTCATCTAGTATGAAAAAACCTTGTGGTTCAGGATATATTATTTAAAATAGTCATAATTAATTGGCTTCCAATAAATTAAAATGAGAAACAGTCACTTTAGATCCTTCCTTCTCTTAAAGTGTAGTGTTCTGCATAATCATACGAAAATGAAAATAATCTTGGAGAATGGTTTACCGATTTTTTCACCAAGACGAATATCATTTCTTATCCCCACATGGATTCTATATTATAAAGTATTTTTATCTATCTAATAGGTAATTGGTAAATAATGCATTTTCCCATTGTATTAACCAAAGACATATAGCACTATCAATTAGAATTTCTGATTAGTATGAGATACCACTGTTACCACGTTAAGGTGATAAAAAAAGTTAGCCCAAAGCTCAAAGACACAAAGTTAGCCCACATAGTCTTAAGGCAGACAAATGAGCAATTTCCGTTAGAAATGCCAGGACAGCCTTTCTAAAATTTAGTCTCTGGATACCTAGATCATTTACCAGAAGATACTCATGATATATTCATGTGAATGTGACAATAAAGCAATCAGACTTATTTTTCCCTTAAGCATATGCACATAGATTTAGCTAACTATCAGCTACCAAACATTGAGACATATTGCGTCGCTAAATGTGCAGAAGTCAGTTGACATGCAGAATGAAAAGAATATGGATTTTGAGTTAGGTAGTTCATATTAAACATGAGTTATCTGGAATTTTTCTTTGTTTCAGATTATTCACCTGTGAAATATGATTAATAGCATCCACCTGAAAAACATTGACAACTTTCATGTCATAAAGAGAAAGTATTGAGTACAAAAAAAATCATAAGAAACTAAAAGCCATATGTTTGTAACACATAAAACGATTGGGATCAATGTCCTGATTATGCAAATAACACTTACAAATAAATGAAAAGATTCCCCAATAAAAAAGTGGACAAAGTATATGAAATTCACTAACAAAAACATATATGGCCTGTAAGTATATAAAAATGTCCAATGCCACAAGTAATCAGAGATAAATTAAAACAATAACATGCCACTCTTCACTGATGAAATTAGCAAAGACAAGTGGAAAGATACTACTGGAGACCAGTGAAGGATGCATTTTGTTACTCAGTTAAATACTATTTATTGTATAAACCAGGCACTCTTTTAAGAAATGGAGATAAAATAAAGAATAAAATGATGAGATCACTATACTTGTGGACCTTACATTCTGGAGTGTGTGAATGTATGAGTGTGCATGTGTGTGTCTGTATTTGGTGTTTAGAGGAGTCAAGAAATAGTCAGGGAAATAAAATAAAGAGTTATACACTGAGCTAAGTACCATGAAGGAAATGAACAGGGGATTCTGAGAGAAAATAAAGGTAGAGCCGATAGAGAAGTCAGGGAAGGCCCCTCCAAAAGGGTATATTAAGCTAAAATTGGAGAGATGAGAAGTAACTGGCTTTGTTAAGAACCTCAAAAAGTGTCCAGGCAAAGGAAACACCAAGAGAAAGGAGGTGAGTTGAGAGAGGGCTGAATGTGCTAAGAACTGTTAGAAATGCCAATGGCGCTGGAGCATAGTGGTCCGAGTGTAGTGTGGCAAGATGAGAAGAGGCCAGGCGGGAAAAGGCCAGGTTTCCAGGGCCTTGAAGATCATGGTAAGAGGTTTGTATTTTATTCTTAGTGTAAAATCAAACAGATATAAACTCTTAAATAAATAATAAGTTAAATGTTTCTATGCACATAGAACATAAAAATTTACCAATCAAATAGAAATAAAACTACAAAACTGGTAAGATTTAAGTTGTCAACATTGATTTAATGTGACAGATGATCTTTGCTGACACTACATTGCATTTGATCTGTGTATTTAGTACTGAGTTTGAAGTGTAGGTTCTTTGGAGTTACACATACTTATATTAACATCAATCTTCTCATTTTAGTTATTGTGCAACTACCCTTTTCTTAGCTTATCATTTATGCTTCACTTGGCTTGAATCCTCTATTTTTTTTACTGCATCCTATATATTCAATAATTAGAATAACTAAAGTAGTACTGCTTGGTGTCAGTGAAATAACAAACATAGGGATCTTTTGAGACATTAGCACTCCCACATCCACTGCAACACTATTCACAATAGCTATGAAGTGGAAATAACCTAAATATCCATCGACAGATGAATGGCTAAAGAAAATGCGTCATACACATACAATGGAATACTATTCAGCTTTAAAAAAGAAGGAAATTGGGAAATATGTGAAAACATGGATGAAGCTTGAGCACATTATGCTAAGTGAAGTAAGCTGGACACAGAAAGACAAGTACTGCGTGAGTCCACTTACACGAGACATCTAAAATAGTCAAATTCATAAAATCAAAGACTGAAATGGTGGTTACCGGAAGCAGTGGGGATGGTGAAATGGGCATTATTAATCAACAGGCACAATGTTTCAGTTAAGTAAAATGAATAAGCTCTAGAGATCTACAGTGCACAACACTGTACCTATGGTCAACAATAACGTATTCTAAGAAGATTAAAAGAACACATCGTGTTCCTACTACAATAAAAGTTAAAAACTAAAATAAAAGTCAGACGTACAAAAATAAGCATTTATCATCCTAATTATCTAGAATATTTTTATATGTATATATATTTATTTTTATGCATTTGAATTGTTATCAAATAGAAAAGTAAGATTTAACAATTTACATAGAAAAATCTCAGGTCCCCAAGAGTAGGACCAAAGATCCCAGGTGGGAAGCACTGCCCTAAGGCATAGTATTGTGGATTGTTCCTTCAGTGAGAAGCTCATACTTCTCACAGCTTTGTAGTTGAAAATCCCATTAAGCAGAGGCAAACAATTTTCACAAAAATCTTGTATTTCAAGGAGGAATTCTTATTGAGTTTTCTTATTGCTCGGGCTAAACCCTCTAATTTAAGTCCCCAAAGCTCCTTTTATTCCCTAAATTAAAGACAGAATTTAGTCAAACAAATACCAAATTCCCATCTGGCCACCAAAATTATCCTGACAATTCTTCTACTTCATATTGAAATAAAATGCTCAACCATTTCTGTGTTTAAGAAGCATGACCCATAGTTAGGAGTCAATGAAATGATGAAATACAATTTATACTCTAATGAATTTTAATTAATTTTTAATTAAATACAGAAAATTGAATGTTTAGGCAAAATACAAAATTATAGTTGGCAAGGAGAACAAAATGTGCTTTTCAATCAACTCTGCAGTCTAATTTGCAAAGCGGTGCAAAGAAAACAGCTGTGTGAACCAGTCTAATAAAGTCGGACCTATGAAATATTTCATAGTTCATTTGAAGAATCAATTTTTAATATATAGTGAATTCTCACTCATTTGCCTGTAGGATATCTACTTCATATTTTGTACTTAACAATGTTATCATTCCTGATTGAATTTAATCAAGCTATGACTAGATGATGTGAGCTGAAGCAATGCAAACTTATTTTATCATTAGCCTAATCTATACATACTACACACATCATATGAACGCGTATATTTCACAAAGAAATTCACACAGAGAAAGAGACAAGGCTTTCGCTGTGATTCAGTAATCATTTCCTCAAATATTTATTAAGTTCTCTCTATCAGTCAGTAGTGACATCTGATAAATACTTATGGTTCTTTCCTTTGGCTTCTTGTTGTATATGGTCAGGTGACTTATTTTGGCCAGTGAGTTGTAAGTGAAAGTGTCCGGTGCACTTCTGAGCTGGAGTATTTAACTTCTGGTTAAAACCTTGGGGAGCCTTTTAACTCCTGGTTAAAACTCTGGAGAGTTTTCTCTCTTCCTGGCATACTGACCAGTAATATTTGGGATGATGGCTATTCTACTGAGCTATGTCCCTGAGTGACTGTGATGGTAAGATGGGAAGAGATCCCAGTCATATAGAATGATCAAAAAATAAACCTGTATTGCTTTGAGCCACTACAATTGTAAGGTTGTTTGTTTCCATGTCATTATCCAGGCTATTCTAACCGATACAAACTACAAAACTTTCTCAGCTTATAATGGGGTTACATCCCAATAAACCCATAGTAAATTGAAAATATCGTAATTCAAAAATGCATTTAATACACCTAACCTACTGAACATCACAGCTTAGCCTAGCCTCCGTTAAATGTGCTCAGAACACTTCCATTAGCCTACAGTTGGGCAAACCATCTAACACAAAGCCTATTTCATAACAAAGTGTTGAATATCTAATGTAATTTATTGAATACTGTACTGAAAGTCAAAAACAAAATGGTTGTTTTGGTACAGAATGGTTTTAGTGTTTCGGTTATTTATTCTTGTGAACTCACAGCTGACTGGGAGCTGTGGCTCATTGCTGCCACCCAGCCTCATGAGAGAGTATCTTACTACACATTACTAGCCAAGGAAAAGTATGATTTTTACTGAAGATGAATCACTTTTGCACCATTGCAAAGTGAAAAATCATTAAGTCAAACTACCATAAGTTGGAGACCACCTGTATGTGCAACACACTGTGCCAGGTACCAAGGATATGTCAGTGAACAAGACAGAAATAGTCACTGACCACATAGTGCTTGTATTTTAGTGAAAACATTTAGCTCTGCATGCTAGAATGGAAACTACCTGAGGGTAGGGATTTTTGTATATTTTGTGCATGGCTGTACTTCAGGGTTAGAAAAGTACCCAGTGCAAAGTAGATGCTTATCTATAAATATCTGTTGAACAAATGAAGAAGAAATTGAATGAGCTCATTAAAATATTGATACTTTTCACAATGGAAATGGCAGTGTGATGACAGCCTGTGATGATACAAGGTGCCCAGTCCACCTAAGGGGAGTAGAGGAGACATAGTCATCAGAGAATGACGTTTAAGAAGCGGAAATTAACTAGGTAAGGAATGGCAGAGTGGGAAAGGAGAGCACGTTCCAGACAATCAGAATGGCATGTGCAGAGCAACTGACATGAGAATGACACTGGTATGAAGGAGAAATGATGGTGATTTAGCTGGAGGGGAGCTCACATGGCACCTTGCAGGTCTTGCTGAGAATTGTAAGCCTTAGCCTAGGAAAATGGGGAGAGAGTGTTCGAAGGGATTCAAAGTTACACTCAGGTTTCTATGAGGAAAATGGACTGAGAAAATTAAAAAAAAATAGTTGGTAGTTTATGCAGGTATTGTTTCCATTTATTGCTACCTCTAACTTAGAATTAAACAATGATTTGGAGCTCAGCAATTGCCCTTAACCTTCTAACTAAAACTAAGCAGTGATTGGTTACAGAGGGAGAACCTGCTGTCTGTACAGCTCCCTGCCCACTAACAAGACTTGGTACGATGTCTTAGTCTCTCATTAAGAGGCAGTATAGAGAGAATGCACACGGAAAGTTGTGGAAGACATTGTTCATTTCCTTAGCAGGGTCTCTTTTGAAGATTTTCTCTGGAAGATATTTCTTCCTAGTTTGATACTAAGAATAGATCTGCTCCTTCTAAGAAATATTCTTTCTATGTTTTAAGGACAGGTAAAATTTGAAACTGATCAATTTCCCTTTCCCTGTGACTACGGAAAAGCTTAGGACAAATGTGTGACCCACTTGGAGTAACTGTATAGAATAGCATGTGTATTTATATTAACCTGTCACTACGGTATGTTTCTGCCCTTGGTTTTGCTTTTTGTTCTTAACCTACTAATTTAGGTCATCCTTCCACGTTTTATACATTCATGTTGTATCATCTTAAAGGTCTTTTGGTACTAAGCACAGTATAAACAGGCAGTTCTGAACCACTGCTTACCTCTAATCAGGTAAATAATAATCTTGGTATGAAAACTAAGCAATACACTTTTCTATGACATACGTTTTAAAAGACATGAAAAATAGGAGCCAGATTAACCTTTGCACACTAAAAAAATTCATTCATTGGTTACCTGTTATGTGTCAGGTAGCGCCGGTTCAGTGATGAGTATAAACAGATATGTTCTGTGCCTTCACGGAGCGTCTGTTTAGTGGGATAAACTCTGGAACAATGAGAAACAGGCTTGTATTGTGGGAGGCCCTCACACTACAGACTAATAGGATTTCGAGCTGGACCGCCTGAGTTTGAGTCCCAGCTCCACCATTTGTTTACTTGACCTTGGGGAAGTTATTTAACTTTTCTGTGCCTTAGTTTCCTCATGAGTAAAATGGTGACACTAATAGTACTTATCTCATAAAACTGTAGTAAGGATTAAATGAGTTAATGTGTGTAAAGAACTCAGAACTCAGCCTAGTAAGGTTATATTATTGTTAGATATTATTATTACTATCTTTAAGAGAATTGGGGCTGGAATAATGCTTAAAGCTTCCTTGTGAAATACGCAATGGGAAATCAAAGCTTCCTTTTTCTTCATGCTTCTAAATAAAGCAGTATATGCTGTTTAGACTTACGAGATCACTGAGAGAGAAGAGACCTTGGGAATCATCTTAGACAATTTTTAACAATTTAGAAATCTCTGCCACTTTCCTGATGGATGCCCACTCAGCCTCTTTGTTAGCATTTGCAGAAATTTGGATTTTACCCCTGAAAAATCCAACCCATTCCACTGTGGGGCAGCTCTAATGGTTGGAAAGCTTCTCGAAGGTTGCGTCAAACTCTAAAGAAAAAAATAAGACACTGAGAAGACTGGGTATCCATCCTGAATTAATACACTAGTGGTGCAATAATTTGATATGCCTAAAACATGATAGCTACTAAGTTGTACGTACTTTCATTAAGTGTATTATATTGAAAATACTTGAAATATAAAATGTAAACATTCAATCCACAGGTATTTGTTGAGGACCCACTTTGAGGCAGGCACACAGTTGAAAAATAAAATTTTGTAAAGGAGTACATTCATATGGTGTTGAAACAGAGCAGACATTTCAGGGATCTAACTAAATTTACTAAATGCCTATTTATGTGACAGGCAATTTAAATCTCATTTAATTCTCACAACCTTCTATGTAGGTATTATTGTTCTTATAGTAAAGATGAAATAACTAAGAAATCGAGATTCAGAGAGTTATTTTTCTGAAGAAACATAGAAATAACTAGTGTATAAATAGCAGACTTGGAATTGGAACACATCTCTGTCAGTTTTTTCCAATGTAGCCAGGGATCAGAGGCCAAAAGCAATAGGAGAATAAAAATGCACACTGAAAGAAGACTTGACTTCAGGGTGCCAAAGAACCATTATTTAAAATCAGTAGGACAGAAAAAGTAGGGATTATTAAGAGACCGTTTCTGAACATTTGAACAATGCTGTGCTTCTATGCACAACTGATTTCACCAATACAACAAGCAGTCTATTTATGTGCTACTAATGATGTTGTTAGTATTTAAAGTGGCTCACCATTTACTTACATCAGTCAAACTGTGACCACTTTAGGTTTCTTCTCTTTCATACTTGTCTTCACATTAAAGATGGGTGCAGCACTGCTTTGGGAGTATCAGTTGATTCTTGCTTTGCCCCCATACTGCTGGTTTTATGGATATTAGTTTTTATTTTGGGCTTATTCCTTTTACTCTTAATTCTTCAGGGTAAGTAAAAACAGGATTAGGGGTCAAGGGGGTAGTTTATTGTTGTAATAATACATATCCCCAACTTCCAGCAGGCCTATCTTAGGAGGATTTAAGTTCTTAAATAGGCATATTTTTTGTTATATTGGTCAATTAGTATTCAGAGCTTTCTGTATATTATCTCCATCTCTCCTACTTCCCCTCATAGAACCCAATAGAACGTAAGATCCTTAAGGGCTGAAACTTTTTCTGTTTTGTTCCCAGCTCCTAAAATAGTAGATTGCACGTGGATGCTCAATGAAGGTTGGTTGATGGATAAATAAACTAAAATCAAAGCCACAAACCTCATCCCCTGTGGGCCGTTTGGCCTTCTCAAGGGACTACATTGAAGGTTGTACATATCCTTGTTCTCACTTAGTGGTAACATGAGCTTGTGAAATCCAAGCTCACTGAAGTGTGGCTGTTTTGGACAACACTGGATAACTGAGGGCAGTGCAAACCAATTTAACTGAAGTAAGTCCTCTTTCTGTCTGTCAGCCCAAACAGAGCTTTTCAATCAGAAAGATCTGGCCTGGATCCTAACTTCCTCATTGTACTGTCTTTAAAATGGGGATAATAATAATAATCTCTTAGTGTTATCGCAAAGGAGTAAACAACACATGCGAAAGCATATTTCACAGAGATTGGCACATAGTTGTTGCTTAATGAGAGCTTGTTTATGTTCTGCCTTTGTATAAATAAAACCCAGTTGTTAGAGATATAAATATTATCAGTTGCTTAGATCTTGGTGACTAAGGAAAGCAAATCTAATTAGAAAGAAATATAATCTGAGTTACAAATTTTGATGGCAAGCCAGTGACTAAAATATACTATTTCAGTTTATCACAGTACCTTTCTATTGAGAAACAAATATTGTATGATCTTAGAATTTAGTGATGCATTACAAGCAAAGGAAAAATATCCAATAACTCATGCAAATGCCAAGCTTCTGGATATCCAGAAATGGTGAAACTCCCAGAGACCACCTTAATTACATCAGTCATAGAACTCAGCCACTTCTTAGGACAGTAGTTTCTAAAAATACTTTGTCTATATTGTGTGGGGTCCTTCTACAACTCCATGTTCTTTGTTTCACTTCCCATAGGAAGGCTAAGGATTAAGTCTGTTTTATTGTAAATGTCCAAAGGGAAGAACTATGTTAAGAAAAGTAAATGCTTCCTCGACTTCCAGTTTATTTTCTTCCTCTACAGAATCATGAAAGTCCATACATGTTGAAGAGTGAGCCTGTGTCAGATGAAAAACTTAACAGAGAACGAGTCTATGGATACCTGAACTAGCCCTGTGAATTTCTCTTTCTGGATTTGATGAAGAATTTCCTTTTGATTTTTTCCTAAGCACACATTATTATCACATCACGTTCAGAATCTTGTTTTGGATCCAAACTTTTACAGTTAATTGTTAACTATATAAAGAGTGCTGACTCAAAGCAATTTCTTTCCAGTAGCTTCAATTAAAAAACGTAGTAATTCAGCAACATTTAAGGCTACAGTATTACTCAGGATATCTATGTTTTTCTCAAAATTAATCATACATGCCTAACTATTTTCCCACATTTTTAAGGAAATTTTAAAATCACAATTAAAGGACATAAATGTGATTCAAATGAATCCAGCACCTATGGTTAAACCTTAATTTGCTCAACCAAATAGACAAATATATATACCCAAATATATACGTTTATATATATGAACCTGTGTATTTCTCTGCAAATTCACACATACATTTGTACATCCCCATCACATGTATTCAGATACATTTCCATGAGAACACATCCAAAGAAGCATCCTACTTGGAAAAAGAAATAAAGGAAATAAACTTCTAGAGAATATAAGACCTTCTAGAAATGGTATATTACACACACACACACACACACACACACACACACCTGCATATTGGTGATCTTTGTTCTCAGTGGTAAAAAGACTTGTGAGGAATTAGACACCTGCTTCTGTTTAAAACCTTAAGTAGTCCCAACGGCCTGATTACTCTGAAACAACCATACACTTGTCTTGTTTCATTGCTTAATCAATCTTTTCAGGCACACCAGAATATCCTATATTCCAGTACAAGGGCTTTCATCATCAGTGTGTGTGATCTTTAATTCTACAGTGCTGTTGTATATTAAGAGACAATAAAATGAAATCGGTTGTTATCGTTTAAAAAGCACTAGTAATTCAAATTTGGACAGCTTCAATTTGGGCAATGTCATTGTAGAAATATGCCTTCCTTCTCTCATGCTGCACTCTAACATTTAATAGTTTCACAAATCTTACTGCACTAAGGTACAAGCAATAAGAAAATAAAATTAAAATGTTGGTCATAAAATTAGTCAATATAAGAGACTAAAGATCTTATTCCAAAAGGGGGCTATGGGAAGATTTTGCATTATTCATGTTGGAATTGGAAGAATGAAAGTTTTTAGGGGAAAGAAGAATTTTCTCTCCCTCTCTTATCCCTTTGATTTCTCTCTGTCACATAACTGAAACTCATTCATACTGTCCCCACCCTAAACAACAACAGCAACAATGGCCACCTCCTTGCTCTGCTTCTTCCTACCCTTCAAGCCATCATCCTTTCACTCTCTTTTCAAGGGCAAACTTATTAAAATACTTTAAACTCATTACTTAAATTTCCTGTTTCCCTTTTCCCTATACTTCTCAACCTCCTGTAATCTGCCATTTGCCCTGCTCTTCTGCTTTATTTGCTCTAGCAAAGGAAAATAATGTGTTCCTATTTTCTATATCTATTGATCTCATATCATTCTTAATTCCATTGTAATAATCAGCAATATTTCACATTGATGACCACTTTCCTCTCCTTAAAATATTTGCTTCCCTAGGTTTGTTGAATATTGTTCTCACTTTATTCTCTCTTCTGTTCCTTCTTTCCCTGGCATGTTTTTCCTTTACCTCCCTCTTAAATATTAGTGTTACTAAAGTTCTCATCTGTTCTATTATGTGTGATTTCTTCCACTCCTTTGGTGTCTTCTCCAGGTGATAGAGTTTGAGTTCAAGTCCATCGCAAATGACGTACATGGACAAACCCTGTAGCTATTTCCTCAGGCTCCTGAATGTATAATTTGGATAGCTCTATTCTGTAGTTGGAAGAACCCTCATTGGCTACTTGACTAGGGAGCACCAGCCATTGTGGTAGGAAAGCCCAAGTAAAAACTCTTGAAACTGCATACTCCCACACCACCTCCACCAAAGATGGCAATCAGAAATCATAGTTCAGGCCAAAAAGAATTTTAGACATTAACACCACCATTAAAAACATAAGAGTTGCAAAGGTGGAGATTGCTTTTATAATGACATTTAATTAATTTGTCTGGCCTTTGAATAAACCAGAAGGATTAGGGCTTCTGGCAGTAAACTATCAAAACATAACCAAGTGATAATCCTATTTGCCACATGTTGAAGATGGTATCTTTTCAAGAACAGATTAACTCAGGCTCTTGTACTTGGTATGAAGCTACTACTAATCTGGTGAACGTGTTCTCAACTCCCTTTGGTAAGAGAAATCAAAGCCAGATCTCTTTTACATGAAAAGGACAAGATACATTCGTTGCCTTGCCTCAAAGCTATGTAAAATCTCTTGTCCTCTGTCACTATATCATCTGCAAGGACCTTGATCATTTTTATATTCTACAACACCTAATGTTGGTTCACAATACTGGTGACAAAAATAGCAACTTGATATAATTATCAGGAATTGGATGGCATTCTAGGCATTCTAAGAAGATGTGTATGTTCCAGAGGGCAAACCTCAATAGAAAAAGACCTCACAGCAAAAAACCCTAGGGTACTAGAGCAAGGCCCTTCCTTCTGTAGTACAGAATTATGCAACATTTGAAAAACAATTCCTGGCATGATACTGGATCCTAGTTGAGGCTGAATGCCCAATTTTGGAACACCAATTGACTATGGGACTAGAGTTGCACATTATCTAATCCACTGAGTCATAAGTTTGGGCAGGAAGAGCAGCGATTTATTATGAATGTGCCATTCAGGATTCAGCCTGAGAGGTTCTATAAGGTGAAAATAAATTACATAAACAGGTGGCCAAATGTCCAAGTCATCTGTGTGGTATCAATCCCTCTCCCACAACTCATAGGTATGCTATCATGGGTTCCCTATGACTAACTGACAAGGGAGACAATAGATCAGTTGAGGCCTGATTCACAGATAAGTTGTGTGATTTGTTCATGTTAGCTTTATTGGATAATTGTTACACTCTCAGATCACTTAGGGATGGAAAGGACACGGGGAGGGGGAGAAATCTTCAAAGACAAAATTTGGAAGTTCACTTTGCATGGAAGGAAAAATGGCCTGAGTTTTGGCCTCCTGGGCAGAGTGAATTGTTTGTCTATTTGGTCAGGTCTCAGAAGAAAGACAATTAGAAGATGGAAGTGGACATAATGTCTACATTTGTTTATATCTCATATTAATGCCCACCAGGGAGCATCTACTTCAAGAGGCATCATTAACCAAGTTGATAGGAAGACTGGTCCTGTGTATGCCAGCTATCCTCTTTCATTGAAAACCCAGTGCTAGCAGAATAGGATCATGAACAGAGTGATCACAGTGTCAGGGATATAGCTATGCAGTCTCAACCATAGGGCTCTTTTTCTTTAAAGTTTATCTAGCTACTTCTGACTAGTCAGGAGCAGAGAACAAAACTGAGCCCTCATTGTGATACCATCCTTAAAGGAAACCAGTCAGCTGCTGGCTGGTAGATTGATTTTATCAGACTCAGTCTCCCTAGAGAGAGCAAAAATTCATCGTTTAATGAATTGACACCTTCTCTGCATATGGTTTGCCTTCTATACCTCTAGGGCCACCACTAACATTGTCATCATCCTAGGGCTTACACAGCATCTGATATATATACTTTCATGGTTTCTCACACTAACTTATCTCAGATTCATGATACAGGAAATTGAAGAATGGGCCAATAAATGCGCATCTCATCTGTCTTACCATATGTCTCATTACTTAGGAGCAGAATCATGGAATGGTCAGTTAGAGACCAAGTGAAGACACAATCTTAGGAATAAACACTTTCGGTTGGGGTGCTGTCTTCTAGGATATGGTGTATGTGCTAAATCAATTGCTGTTATGTGGTGCTGTTTCTACTAACTAGAATACATGGGTCCCAGAAGCAAGGGGTAAAAGTACGATTGGTTCATTTCACCATCCTTTTTAGGGACCCACTTGTGGAATTTGTGTTCCCCATCTCCACAAACATAGGTTCTGCAGGATTAGTGGCCTTGGTTTCTGGAAAGGGATTGTTTTCATCAGAGGACAGAGTACAACCATCTTACTATGTTCCACTTTAACTTGAAACTACAGCTACCAAATGGTCACTTGGGCTGCCAATGTCTTTGCAGTAGCCAAGATGGGGAATTACTACACTGGCGGAGGTAACTGACATAATTTCTATGAGGTGCTAGGATTGGTAATACATAATGGGAACAGAGAGGAGTAAGTGTGGACCTGTAGAATTCAGGAGGGGTTAATATTTGGAATCTGTGCCAAGGGATAATGTGAATGGGCATTTATAGCAAATGTAGCCCCCCAAAAAAGGAAAGGCAACTAAGAGCTCAGATTTCTCAGGTATGAAAATAAGGGTCATCTAAGCAGGCAAGAAAACTAAGCCAGCTAAAGTGTTGGTCAAGGGTAAGGGAAATGAATAGAATGAAAAGAAGGGAGATGATAAATATCAGTTATGACCTTGGTACTGGCTGAAACAGTGGGGACTAGAGTTTGTTCCAATAACTCCTGAAATTAAGCCTTTTCATAGATTAATGTTGAACACTACTTTGAAGGGAACACTGTGACAGGTTACACTTAATGGAGGAAGTGGTGAATCTGAGTCGTGCAAGGGAGTGGCTGTATTGGCCATTTTATACCCTCTAAGCCCATCTCTTACCCCAACCAGTGTTGTGCTGAGTAGTTCCGTTAAATGCTTCAACAAGCTTCACCTTGGTTCAGCCATACAGTATCTCATTTTGGGCCTAGATCATGTAACTCTTACTTTTTGCCACGGGACTTCTTGGCAAGATGGTGTATGATACCTATGAGACCATACTTGGCCCTAATGTATGCACAATAAGAAGTGCATTAATTAGTTCCAACCTGAAGTAATGAGGATGAGGACCAATGGAAGAATGCTTTCCCCTATTGCTCCCAAGCCATCAATTCTCAAACATATTTCATAAGGCCTCCTAGAAGATCCTGTGAGACTGAACAATGGTTGCTCTTGTGGCAGCTTAGCAATAACACAGTTTTGAATTGGTTTTTTTCTCTTTCCCTGTTCAAAACCACTGCCTCTCATCTTCGTTCTCTAAGATTATACACCCAAATAAAATAAACTGCCTTTATACAAGTCTTGATTAACCGTTTATTCTAAGGTTGTGGAATTGAATATGGAATTCACCCAGAAAGTGCTTAGCATTGCAAGACTGGATTTAAGGTAAAAGGATGGAACTGGATGATACACAAAGCTGTGAGAAAGGATGAGCTTATCATATTAAATAGATAACAACAATTTACTAAATGTGACAGCAATATTTGGGGAAAATGGTTAGACAAAAATCCCTTCATTAAAAAGCTGAGCCCCCTGAATGTGAAACTAGAGAAAAAGTTGTCCTGAATGTCATTCTTCACTTTCACACTCATTGTACCATTCACTCTGAGAATTCTTGTTACCTGGCTATTTAAAGATTCCCTGGAGGAAAAAAATACTGTCAAAATAGATATTTCTTTAAAAAGACAGAAAAAATAGGCCTTTTATCTTTGATCAGTCAGTGAGAGCAAAGAAAGAGGTCAAACAAGAGTAGATGCTTTTCTAGGATGGAGAAAAGAACGAACACCTCTTTTAGATTTTATTTTTTAAAAACTTACTAAACTTGAACTTAAACGTGCTTATTAAACATGAAAATCTTCCAGCCAGTTATGGCAACAATTTCAAAGCATAAAATTATTAAAGAACTTTACTGTGAACTCCTTATGGATATACTCACTGATAAAGACTTTTTTTTTTACTCCTCTGAAACTAATCAGATAGAGCATTTTAGAGTAACACACTAAAGCTTCCATTAAATTTGCATAAAAATTGGACACGTTGTTATCTACTGTACTAAAAAAACCATATGCTGTATCTCTTAGTCACTGCTTAATGTTGAATACTAATATTCAATGAACTTTTTTACATGAACTTTTTCCAATTAAAGGGCTATTTGGCTCAGACGCCAGTACCTTATCATTTTAGGGGTTTTATTATTCTTTTGGCATTTGTTAATGGCAGGACTCTCTGGCTATTACCAAAAGTCTTTCAAATCATAATTTTTGAGCAGTTTAAAGTATGGGAAGAAAAATAGCCTCAATTTTTTTTAATTAAAAAACAGAATTTTACAATAATACTGGGGGAGGAGGTGGATATCTCTTCTGTATTATCTAAAAGAGGTGTGGAAAGTTTTTATGTAATACTTATTCTTGAATTTTCATAATTTGCCCTTGAATTTGTTTTAAAAATTAAAACTTTCTTGGGTAATCCACATGTTATTTTCTCATATGATGGAAATTAATCATACTGCTGCTAAGAAGACAAGCCTTCACATTGCTTTCTACAGTTAAAAAAGAATTTGTGCTTGCAAAGAAAAAAATCCACTCTCTCTTTTAGTATTCCCTGAGGCCTTCTGCATTGGCCTGGCTGGAGGTTTTTCTGTAATGAGCACTGTTTACAGCTAAGTGGAACCCTTTTCGCTTTCTTTATAGAGTGTCATGATTCTCATAAATCAAAGTGTGAGATCAGGGGAATAATCAGCCCTGTGGATGTATCATCTCTGGAAGAACCAGAAAAGCTCTTTGAATTCTGGCTTAGCAACAGTAACACAGAAAATGTTCTTCTAAGACTAGCGTCCTCTGGGAGCTATGCTTTTCAGTTTGAAAACCAATGTTTAAGATTCGTCCGGTTTATTATGCAAGTAAAATATTAGTGTTCCAGCATTCTTTCCCTATTTAGTAACTTGTTTCACCTTTTATTCATTTGTTTATTAGTTCATTCTTTCATTCGGCAGAGATTACAGAACTAGGGTATGTTCTAGACACTGACATACTCAGATGGCATGACCCCTGCAGCAGTGACTTTATGGTCAAATTGGAGAGGCAGGAGGAGATAGGAATGAAGTACTAGAATAGTGTAGAGGAAAAAACATCAAACTCTGTTGAGGAGGTCAGGGAGGGCTTCACTGAGGAGGCAACATTTGAAAAAAAGGAGTGAGTGGCACTAGGTGAGTGGGAACAGCTTACAGGCACAGGAACAGCATGAAGAAAGGCCTGGGGTTCAGGAGCAAGCACACATGTATGGGAAACTAGGAGTTCTGTGGGGTAAGGGCAGTCCCCTCCCCCACTTTTTTAAATGACATATTAAGGAGGTTGGCTTTTTTTTCTTGGGGGCAGTAGCATTTTTTACCAGAGGAGGCTAAGGAGCAAATATATTTTGGAGGTGATAATTGCTGGCCATGTGCTAGATGCTTAAGTTACTGGGGTGTAAGTTTGGAATGAGGGCTGAAAGCAGGTTTCAGAAGACACTGAACACTGAACAAAGGAATCGAATTGTGCCATGTAAGCAATGACGATTTTTAAAAGTGAACAGTAGGGTGGCAGGATGAAAGCAGTGTTTTTCTTAATGTATGTGTATACATGGAAGAATTTTTCTTTAGGTTGTTCATGTTATTTTAATTCTAAGGCAGATTTGGCTTCCAAGAGTTTTCATGGGCTATGTAATTTGAAAATAGAAAAGGTTTCTAAATGCTATTTCAAGCAATCCCCAATGATCATCTTAGATGAATCTAATATCAAGTGTTACTAATACTTGGCAGCCCAAAATAAATGGCAAAGAAAGACACAGCTTTTTATACAAGCGGTTTCTGGAGAAC
Source organism: Equus przewalskii (assembly GCF_037783145.1). Lineage (NCBI taxonomy): Eukaryota > Metazoa > Chordata > Mammalia > Perissodactyla > Equidae > Equus > Equus przewalskii. The sequence goes on along the minus strand of NC_091835.1, from coordinate 43,967,715 downwards.
TAAGAGCCTGGGGTCTAGATATTTGTCTGGTAAGGAGCAAGATAGAAGATATAGGCAAGTGTCCCATAAAGCCAGTTAAGTACCAAGCATCATTATCACAAGAGGAGGTAAGCTATATAACCTTGTGTGTGGGCTCTACAATCCGGAAAAAAAAAAAGTTACTATTATATAACCTACTGGCTATGAGACAGAACTCTGAGAATATTTACAGGAAAAGGATTTTTTTTTTGCCCTTATATGGAAAACCCATAATATATAGTGCATCTTCAATCCAATATGTGTATATTTATATGCTTAACTATACGAAATTGCCTACATGTGAATGTTTTTGGCGTGCAAATTGACAATTTCATGATGTGAAAATATACATGCACACACATACACATATAAGGTTATATATATCAAGTTATGCATACATACCAGGTTATGTGATCAGACTATCTGTCTGTCTATCTATCTATCTATCTACGTCTTTATATATAGATAGAGAGAGAGAGAGACAAAGAGACAGAGACAGAGAGAGAAAAAGAGAGAGAGAACAAGCACTAAAAAATTGGCTTGAATGTTGTGACAATATTTATTTTTTAATTAAAAAAATCAAATGTTTTATAATAAATTCAGATATAATCATTACTAGGTATTTCTAACTTCTAACAAAATGACTATGTATTATATTTTAAGAACAGTGGAACAAAGGTATGTTTATGTGATGAAAAGTACTGTATTTCAAAATCGACTCCTTATGTAAATTTAGTTAGATATATATAGGACCTTCTCACTCTATCTTTTCTTTTATGTTTCCCATATCTGTATTCCTTGTGCTACCTTCTTCATAATTTATTCAGGTCTATTTTATAATCTTTTCGTCAGCTGAATGTATTCTGCTGGTTAACTCTTCCATTTAATTGTTAATATTATTCATTAAATTTTCTCATATGTGGAAGTTATTTTTGGTTCTTTTTCAAATATGAGGGACCAATTTCAATAATCTCTTGCTCTTTATTTTTATTCCTGCTTTAATTTATTTCAACATACCACCTATTGTTATTGTAAATTCTGAATCTTATTAGGTGAGTATATAAAATCTCACGCACGTGGTTACGCTGTTTGTTGTTTCTGTAGTGTCCAGCTCATATTGGCTGATTTCCTTATGTTGCTTGGTGACTCTGAGTGTGCACTTATATTTCTGAGTTCTGGGAAGCTTGAGTGAGGTATATATTTCTCCAGGCACTTGAGAGAACCGTAGAACTAGATTCACCATAAACAACATACTCCTTGCAATTTTGGGGCCCTACCATTAGTGTGATATATGGCTCCAAACTCTCAAGTATGACTTAGCTTATGTTTATAAAACCTCGAGGGAGAATTTTAAAAAATCTCTACCCAGAGCCAAGGCTGAGATGAAATATATACTTTTTGCTCTGTCACAGCTGGTCAAGTTTTCTTAGAGGCCACTCCCCCGTGATCCCCTTCATATCCACAACCCAGTATAGACCTTTCTGGACCTGGTTGTGTGTAACTTGGTCTCCAATCTGGTTTCCCGCTATGGGTTGGCATCACACTGTAAGACACCACACCTACCCTTGAAGTCAAGTTGTGAGGAAGCGTCAGTGTGACCCCTCTCCTTGACCCTCTGCTCTTTCCTGTTCCTCAGCTCCAGGGATCCCCTCTCTTTCCTTCAGCTCATCTATTCAATGTCACATTTAAAGTATGTTGTGTCTGGAAGGTTGTAGGAGCCTTAATCCGCCATATTGCCTGAAATAAAATGGATCTAAAGTTGCAATGAGTGTTTTTAGTCTTGTAAATTGTTAAATTGACTAAATGTCTGATTGCATGGTAATCAACCATGAAAGCTTCTAGTAAAAATAATTTAATCAAATGTATTCAGTTTAAGGTTATGATACTGTGTTTAAGGCTCAGATAAATCCACATGAATAAATTTTCTGGTTCATATATGTAACAATTTTAGAAAAGTCTCAGTATCTAAAATTTTCTTATCTGAAAACTTGACAAGGAGGCTGGCCCCATGACCAAGTGGTTAAATTTGCACACTCTGCTTTGGTGGCCCATGGTTCACTGGTTCGGGTCCTAGGTGCAGACCTACACACCACTCATCAAGCCGTACTATGGCGGCATCCCACATAGAAGAACTAGAACGAATTACAATTAGTATATACAACTACGTACTGGGGCTTTGGGGAGAAAAAAAAAAGAAGGAGGAATATTGACAACAGATGTTACTTCAGGGCCAATCTTAAAAAAAAAAACTTGACAAGGAAACAATGCTTTCAGAGTTATAGCAACATTTTCTGTTTTTTCACAGATCTTGTTTTTAAGAGCAGAAAATTTTATCATATACAGGAAAACTCAAAACTGTTGGCACTCAGAAATATTTTAATTGTTGCATTCACAAAAAATACAAATGTTTTGGGTGACTCAAATTCTATATTATTTTAACGTGTCAGTGGATTTATTCTTCCTGATACGTGAGTTGTATGGACTGAATTGCGTCCCCCACCCAAATTTATGTTGAAACCCTAACCCTAAATGTTACTGTATTTAGAGACACAACTTTTAGGTGACAATCAGATTAAACGGGGTCATAAAGGTGAAGTCTTAATATGATAGGATTGATGGCCTTATAAGAAGGAGAAGAGAGCGATCTCTCTCTCTCTCCAGCAGCCTACAAGCCAGTAAGAAAGTGTTCACCAGGAACCAAATTGGCCGGAACCTTAATCTTGGACTTTCCAGCTTCCAGAACTGTGAGAAAATAGATTTCTAATGTTTAAGCCACTCAGTCTATAGGATTTTGTTCTATCAGACCGAGGTGACTAATAGAGAGAGATGATAAACAAGAATTAGAATACATTTAAAGGTTTATAAGGAAAGTCAAAAGCTGTTCCTTGCTGCATTGTCCTAAAAAAATTCTGATTTTTATGGGCCTTTGGAAGTGGTTATAATCAAGTCTTTGTACACTGTCTTTTCCCCGAAAACAGAACAATGATATGTTCATTCAAAGGGCTTCCTATCTGTCATTTGAACCTGAAAATACTGCCTAGGTTCTATAAGGAGACTGGTTTGAAGGACGGTCAATCAAACTCTTCTGTGCTCCATCTCGTTCCCTCTCAGCATCACCTGTTTTTGAGGCCCCTGCTCCTGCTGCCACCAGCTCTGCATGGGCTCTAAAGGACCTCATGATGGCCCATTCTCTCTCTGCAGCCTGTGCTGTAGGATTCTTCCCTCCTGCCCCAGGGCTTCCCTGTTGGTGCTGAGGTGTGTGATACCAGAATCTGCTTACAGCACTCTCACCTGGAAGCATGGAGAAGTTAACGTCCCTCGAGATGAATCTTTGAGCTTTGGGAGATGACAGCTAGTAGATAAATTCTTCACTATTCCTCTCCCCAAATGGGCTGCCCTGAGATGCAATGATTCATCTCACCACTTGAAAGATTGTCAAAAATGTGTGTAGTTTGCTTGGTACCAAGCAGTGGCAGGCTTTGTAATCACACATACATTGTTCTCACTTCTGTGCTGTCTTGCTTTTTCCTTCCTCCCACTTTCCTGAGATTGCACTCTCTAGTAAAACAAAAGCACAGGAGCTTTCGTCATAGTCTCCGTTTGTTTGATAATCTGGGCTCAGGAAGATGGTTGCAAAAATAATAAGAAATATTTTTAGATGTTTCTAATTTATTTTGCTCAATCTTCCACAAAAGGCTATTATTAGCCACACCTTCATTTTAGAGATGAGGGAGTTTTAAACTCATAGTTTAAAAATCACCTAAAGTTAGAAAGCCACAAAACTTTCATTAAATGTGGACAAATATTTTTCCAACTAAGAGTTTGAGGCTTAAACATAAATACTGGTTGAGAGATCTTTTCCATTTAAGGGAAAGTAAAGGGAGAACGGAATTAAACATGTCAAGTATATCTTTGCTAATGACAAAGGTGAGTGTGTCTGTTCCCAGATTTTCCACGGGAATTGAGGGGAAGAGGAAATACATGCCAATAAATACAGGGAAAAAGATGTGCCAATAAACACGACCATTTTCTATCATGAAGTAGCAGCAGGTGCACGAGAGGTTGTTGTTGCTTTCTTGTCTTCTTGCTTATTTGTACAGCAACAATTGAGGTTTAGAACGGAATTAATGGTGATGACCACTGTTGGCTGAAAACATGCAACGTGATATACAGCGTGGTCGACATTATGGCTTTATCACTGTTGTGCAAGGGTTGTAGAAAACAGCTATTGAGACAAGTTTCTGGTAGGGATGTTACTTAAATTAATCTGAATAGGACATTGAGAGACAACCATCATCAAGTTTGAATATCAATGATTAAATAGCAAGAATTTTTCTTAAGTATCCTATGTATCACATATTTAAAGAATAATGCAAATAAAATCGCAAAAATTAAAGGACAAAGTGTGTGATGCAAGTATAACAAAAATCTTGAAAAACCATATTCTGATAATATTTAGTTTGTGTGACCTGGAAGGATGTTTCATTAATCAATTGTAGAAACTAGATGATCACCCTCAATTGAAAGCAAGTCTCATAAAAGCATAGAATTGTCTTATCTTTAGGTTATTATATTAGTAAGACTTTACTATGCTCTATCTTCAAAACTACAAACTGGTCTTTCAAATGATTATTCTCTCTTCTATAATACCATTCAACATAGTGTGTCTGCTTCTTTATAATCTATTTAGAGGAGTGAAATCGTATCAAATATTACTGAATGTTTTTTCCAAGATCAGTTGATCGAAACCCCGCTCAAATGAAAGTCTTATATATAGAGCACAACTATTTCAGTCTAAACTTCTCTAGAACATAATTGAAACATAACAAAAGAAGTTTAAAGCAAGAAGAAATTAAACAGTGTATTAAAGGCAACTTATTTGTTTACCTCTATTGGTGAAATTTATCTTTCTGTTCTTTCTCCACTCTATTACCTCGTTAGATTCCAGGCCCAACTGAAAGGTAGGACTGTCTGGCCCACTGGCCAAATTTTACCTTTAGACTAATTTCTCAGAACCAGCAAAATGCAATATGTTTTTAATTTTAATTGGCATATCCAAGGTCCCATTTAATTTTGCTAAATGTACCTTTAAAAATGTTGTATAAATTGGTGATTCTTTGGCTCTCATTGTGTTTGTTTCTCTGACTTTTCGGTCTCTCTGTGTAGGCATCCCTCTCTCTTTCATATCTCCTTGCCTTGTTTATTTAATTACTTTTCCCTTCCAAAACATAAAACATACATAAACTTTGACCTATTACATTTGTTGACTTCCAAATTTATAATTTAAAAAATTGCCCATGGCTTTATTATTTTTCTCCTGAGTCCATGGCCCCTGATGGAAGGAAGGAAGGGAACTAACATTCATGAAGGACCTAAAATGTTCACTATCTAATATATTCTCCCCAAATCCCCATGAGGTAGTATTTCTTCCACTTTCAAGTGGACAGACGAGGATCTCAGAAAATTCAAATAGCTTGTCCAAGGTCACATGCCTAATAGGTGGGAGGCTGAAGTTTGATACTCATCACATTATATAATGTTACTCTAAAAGAAATTTTCTCATGCACGCAATGAACTACATATAAACTGGCCCTCATTGACTTTTTTTAAAAGTTTCTTTGAGATATAATTCACAGACATAAAATTCTTCCACTTAAAGTGTCAAATTCAGCAGTTTTTAGTGTATTAATAGAGTTGTGCAACCATCACAACTTAATTTTAGAATATTATCATCATCCCCGAAAAGAAAACCTACATACGTTAGCAGTCATTCTCCATTCACCCCATCCTGTCAGACCTGGGCAACCAGTCATTGACTTTCAGTCTTTATAGATTCGACTATTTCATATAAACGGAATCATGTAATACGTGTTCATGATTAGCTTATTTAACTTAGTATTAAATTCATATTTTCAAGGTTAACCATATTGTAGCACTCATCATTCCTTTTTATTGCCAAATAATATTCCATTGTGTTTACTTGCGTAGCAAATTATGTTTCTTCATTCGTCTTGATGAAAACTTTGGTTGGGTCTATTTTTTGACTGTTTTGAACAATACACTATGAAAATTCTGTATAAGTTTTTGTGTGGACATATTTTTATTCTCTTAGGCATATACCTATGAGAGGAATTTAACATGTCGAGGTACCATCAGATTGTTTTCCAAAATGGCTATGCTATTTTACATTCCCACCACTAATGTATGAGGGTTCCAAATTCTCCACATTATTGTCAACACTTGCTATTGTCTATCTTTTGATCATAGTCATCTTAGTAGGTGTGAATTGATATCTCACTGTGGTTTTGATTTTCATTTCTCTAATGACAAATAAAATTGACCATCTTTTTATGTGCTTATTAATAAATTTTATATTTTATTCAGAGAAATGTCTATTCAAATCCTTTGTCCATTTTTAATTGGGTTATTTGTCTTTTTATTACTGAGTTGTTAAGTGTTCTTTACACATTTGGGATATAAGTCTATTCTCTGATATATGATTTGCAAATGTTTTCTGCCCTTCTGTAGACTTTTCTTGTGATGTCTTTGTCTGGTTTTGGTATCAGGGCAACACTGGCCTCATAGTAAGAGTTAGGAAGTGTTCACTTCTCTTCTATTTTTTGGACATGTGTGTTTAAAGAGTGTGTGTAGAATAGGTATTATTTCTTCTTTAAATGTTTGGTTGAATTTACCATGAAGCCACTTGGACCTGAGATTTTTTGATTACTGAAAGTTCTTAAATTACAAATTCAATCTCTTCACTTGTTATAGGTCAGTTCAGATTTTCTATTTCTTCTTAGTTACTTTTGATATTTTGTGTTTTTCTATAAATTTTTAAATTTCATCTAAGTTATCTGCTCTGTTGGCATGCAATTGTTCATAGTACTCCTTTCTAATCCTTCTTATCTTTACTACTGTAAGGTCAATAGTAAGGTCCCCTTTTTTACTCCCGATTTTAGTAGTTTGAGTATATTCTATTTATTTCTTGGTCAGTCTAGCTAACTTTTGGTTAATTTTGTTGATCTTCTCAAAAAACCAACTTTGATTTTATTGATTTTCTCTATTGTTTTTCTATTCTCTATTTCATTTATTTATGCTCTAACTTTTACAATTATTTTCTTCCTTTTTGCTTGCTTTAGGTTTAATTTGCTCTTTCCCCCCTAATTCTTTAAGGTAGAAGATTAGGTTATTGATTTAACATCTTTCTTCTTTTTTGATATAGGTGTTCACAGCTATAAATTTCCCTGTAAGCACTCTTTTGGTTGTATCTCATTAGTTCTAGTATGCTATCTTTTCCTTTTAATTCATTTCAAAGCATTCTTAAATTTTAATTTTTATTTATTCTTTGACCCATTGGTTATTTAGAAGTGTGGTGGTTAATTTTCATATTTTTGTGAATTTCTCAAATTTCCCTCTGTAACTGACTTCTGATTTGATTCTATTGTGGTTGGAGAACATACTTCATAGGATTTCAGTTCTTTTAAGTTTACAAAGTTTGTTAAATGATCTAGCATATTGCCAAAACTGTAGAATATTCTACATGCACTTGAGAAGAATGTGTATTTTTCTGTTGTTGGATGGAGTGTTCTATAGATATTTTTTAAGTCTAGATCTTTATTAGTGTTGCTCACATCTTCCATAACCTTGTTGATCTTATGCTTAGGTATTCTATCCATTTTTTGAAGGTGAGATATTAAATTCTCCAACTGTTATTTTGAATTATCTATTTTTCCTTTCAATTCTATCAATTTTTACTTTTGGTTACTGTTTGTATGGTATATTTTTCATCTTTTATTTATTGATTTAGATGAGGAAGATTGGCCCTGAGCTAACATCTGTGCCAATCTTCTTCTATTTTTTGTATGTGGGACACTGCCACAGCATGGCTTGATGAGCGGTGTGTAGTTTCATGCCCAAGATCTGAACCTGCGAAAACTGGACTGATGATGTGGACATGTGAACTTAACCAATACACCACCAGGCCGGCCTCAGTTCCTCATCTTTTAAACTTTCAACATATTTATGGCTTTGAATCTATGGTCTCTCTCTTGTAGACAGCATGTAGTTGGATTATTTTTTAAATCTATTCTGTCAATATCTGCCATTTTATTAGAGAATTTAAGGTAAGATTTACATCTGCCATTATGCCAATTCTTCTCTGCATATTTTATGTCTCTATTTTTGTATTTTGCCATTACTAACTTCTTTTGTGTTAAGTAGATATTTTCTAGTGTACCATTTTCATTACTTTGTTGTTTCTTTTACTATAATTTTTGAGTCCTTTTCTTAGTAGTTGCCCTGAGATTACACTTAATGTCTTAATTTAAAACAATCCAGTTCAGATTAATACAAACACTATATCAAAAATTTGCTCTGATATAGCTCTGTTCTATCACCTTTTGTGCTATTATTTTCAAGCAAATTACGTCTTTATGCATGACAACCCCACTGGCATAGTTTTATAATTGTTGCTTTATGTATTTTTCTTTTAAATTATATAGGTGAAGGAAAGATTTATAAAAAATTAAGTTTAAACTGCTTTTTATATTTACTTGTATAGTTATCTTTATAGATGCTCTTTTTTATGTGGATTTAAGTTACTGTCTAGTGTCTTTTCATTTCAGCTTGAATGACTTACTTTAGTAAGTCTTGTAGGGCAGGTCTGCTAGCAACAAATTCTCTCAACTTTTTTTACCTAGGAATAACTCAATTTCATTTCTGAAAGATGATTTGGTGGATATAGACATTTTGGTTGACTCTTTATTTCAGCATTTTGAATTTTCATCTCATTCTCTTTTGCCTTCCTGGTTTCTAATGAGAAATCATCTGTTAACCTTATTAAGGTTTCTTATTCTTAGTGAATCATTTTTCTCCTCCTGATTTCAAGATTCTTTTTTTGTCTTTTGACAGTTTGGTTAGGTGTGGATCTCCTTGACTTTGTCTTACTTAGAATTTGCTGAGATTCTTGCTTGTATAGGTTGATGTTTTTCATCAAATTTGGGAAGTTTATGGCTATGATTTCTTCAAATATGCTTTCTGCCCCTTTCTCTCTCTCCTCTGACTCTGGGACTCCCGTTATGTGTATTTTGGCATGCCTGATGATGCTCCCCAGTTCTTTGAGACCCTGTTCAATTATCTTCAAACATTTTTCTTTCTGTTCTTCAGACTGGATAATCTCAATTGACCTATCTTCAAGTTTACTAACTCTTTCTTCTACAAGCTCAAATTTGTTGTTGAGCCCCTCTAGTGAATTTTTCATTTCAGTTATTGTACTTTTCAACTTCAGAATTTCTATTTGGTTCTTTTTTAAAAAAATTGTCTCTGTTAATGTTCTTTATTTAGTGAAGCACGATTGTCATACTTTCCTTTAATTCTTTAGACATGATTTCCTTTAGTTCTGTTACACTTAGTCTTTGTCTAGTAAGTCTAAAATCTGCATCCCATTAGGGACAGTTTCTATTGATAACTTTTTTCCTGTGTTTGAGCCATAATGAAAAGTGCACATTTCAGATCACATAATATGGCAAATCTGGAATTCAGGTCCCCTCCCCTGGATTTGTTGTTGGTGGTTTTTGTTGTTATTGTTGCTAGGTTTCTTTGTTTAGTGATTTTCTGGGAGTAATTCTGTGAAGTCTGTATTCCCTGTAGTGGGCAGCCACTGAAATCTGTGTTTGATTAGCTAAGTGGTCAGCAAATGATTGGTCAGAGATTTTCTTAAATGTCTTGAACCTTTGGGAAATGTCTTCTACCCTTTGCCAAGGAATTTTATTTGTGTTGGGGAACTCCAGCAATGCTCAGGCAATGTATAACTCTGCCTTTGCCTTTACTTCCTGCTTGTACAGGGCCTCAAAAGCAACCAGAGATGAGAGACTGAGACATTCTTATGTCTTTCCTCAGAATGCATACAGCCATACTTATATATGTGGCCTTCTAAATTCCCAGAAATATGTCAGATCTTTTCAAAGACCCCTAATGAACATCTCATTGCCAGGGCTTCCTTTTAGATTTCTGTCCACACTCTTGTTTGCCCCAACTGGTACTGAAGGCACTTGTGATATTAAACAATTTCTGCTGATAGTTTTCAACAAATGCCCTGGAGATAGGCTTTCAAGCTCTGGATCAGGTCAAATAATGACAATGCCTTATGAATAGAGATTTTCCAGGAAGCTTTGAGACAGATCAAATAGTGATGATGCTCTGGGGATTGAACTATTTGAGAAGCTCCAAATTTGGTCTGCCACCCTGCTCCATGGCTCCAAGGCTGTTGATTTTCAAGGCAACTTCAGAACTAAGGAGAAAGGGATGGATATAGGTCAAGTTTTAAAACCACAAATCTTGATGTTCTTACTGAAGTTCAGCCGCTTTTACTGAATAAATATTCCGCAGATTGTTGAAAGCCTTTGGTTAATTTCTAGAGTTCTGAAAAAGTTGATCTGGATTTCTTTCCTGTATTTCCATTGATTTTATGGAGGAGTGGATTTATGGAAGTTCTCACTCTGACATCACAGAAGTTTCAAGGCTCTTCATTGACTCTTATTTTTACCTTACTCTATTCTCAATATTTCAATGATCCAGTTTCTATTTGGGAAAAGAAAGCCCTCTTTATGGATATTAGTCTTGCTTTGGAAATGTTCTGTGCCATTTCAAAAGCAGGCAATAAATATACAGTGTTTTTAAGTATTTTCAAAACACGATTATTAGCAAATGTTGGTACCAATCATTATTTTTCTAACTTATTTGGCATCTTATTTCCTTTTTTTCAATCAATTTTTTTTTTGCACTTTTGGAGTGGTAGAATCTTTGAAAAATGTGATGAATAGTATGGATTCTCCCTAAAACATACACATGTGAGTATAAAAATATACATTTTTTTCTAGCGTATTCATGGGTCCAGATCCCTAAGATCTCTCTGGAACACAGATTAAAATTTCCTCTCTTAGAATTTTATAGTGTATTTGTTTATAATTATTGTCCCTATGTTTTCTAGCATCTCTGTATCTGAGAAAATTTAACCTTGGTAGTATATAAGAAGGATGAAATCCACATTTATTGAGTGCTGATTAAGTGTCAGTTACTATATTATGTAAAATGATTTATGCATAATAGGTACTTAGAATTATATTTTGAATAAATACTACTTTACCTATATTATTTAAGCCTCCTTAACTATTTCCTCAATTTTTGACAGACAAATATTGCCCTCAATGAAAAACGAGAATAGTTGGATAACACGTTACACTCAAGAAACAACAGTGTGGGTGGGGAAAAAAAAGACGACGAAATATTGCTGAAATTGAGAATAGATTCAAAACTGACTTTGCAGAGCTTTAGAAATCTCTCAATTTCCATTATTCTTAAGATCTGCCTCTCCAAAAGTATGAAACAATATAAAACAAATAATGAAGGTTTGCTCTTGGGGGCCTCAATTTTGATCACAGTCTCAGCACCCAAATTACTTTTTTCTCCAGTCCTATTATGTGTCTCTCACAGTACAATTTGCCATCAGCATGCTAGCATTAACAGCCTAAAGCAGCAAAGCCTATGTTCAACTTTATGACTCCATAATTATGTTTGTTTCTACCAAGCCCTGGTGCCCACTTTACTTAGCATTTCAGATATGGATCTGAATATGGTAACAGCTTCTCATAGGTACTGTAATTACTGTGACTTTAATTTTTTCACGTATTTTAACTCGATTCCATGTAAAACATCTGGAGACACTAATTGCTGCCTGTCCTATAAACTTACATTCCAATTTGCCCTTGTGACAGTCATGTCATTAACTGACTCAGAACCAACTCTAATTAATCAACCGACAAATATAGATGGTCCACCTGCCTGCACCAATTTTAGTCTGAATCCAGCACAAAATAAAATCCTCTGCAGCACTGCCTGTGAAAATTCGGGGCATTGATAAGACAGTCTATTTATTTCTCAAGTTAAATGATAGAGAAAATGGAGTATTTTCATCAGATTTCAAAATCAATATCTAGCTTATCTTTAGTGGAAAATTCAATTCACAAACCAGTAGTGAGAGTCATGTGTCCTTCTCATGCCCATCCTTCTTACCCCCGACAGTTTATTAACGTAAACAAGTTTTTTCTGGTATTTCTCTTTCAAGTAGTTGGCTTTACTGTTTTGGCTGCATTCCAATCTGTGTAAGTACACTGTCCTCCTTCTTAAAGAAAAATAAAATCACACCAAATCATAATGGTTTTAATTAGAGAAGTTATTCTTTACTTCCCCTCAAGACAAACAAGAAACTATCAAATTGTATTTTCATTCCTACATAGCAGCTGTGATCAAACCATGGCGTCTGGGTTTTACAACAGGTAAGAATCTCCTAATTAGTTCCATAATGGACTTTAGAGTCTTTTTGATGAAAAGCATTATGGATCTAGAATGTGGTGTTATTGTCCACATAGCGGCTGCTATAGAGAGCAAAAAGCGAAGTTCTGTCCAGTTTATTCTCCTTAGGTCTGAAGATTCATGTTAATCAAGTATCTCAATTTTTAAATTGCATTCCAACACGCTAAGAAGGCAGAGAGCATTCTCAGCTTACATGAATGAGTGATTCATTAATGATATGTACCAATACTAATATATCACAAATATTTGGTACACAGAAGAGTTCTTAAGGAAGATTTAGTGAACAGAAAATATTTTAGGGGAGCTCATAATTTAAAGAATTTTGCAAAGTGAAAGTCCTTTAAAAGACAATTTTAATTTTCAGAAAAGAAAAAAGATTGCTCATATATGGAATACAAACACATCCATACATATAATATTATGGCAGATTTAGTGAATGCCTGAGGATTACCATTTTCCTGCAATCAGTGTTTAAAATAAAAATGTGAGCTTGAGGTTTTGCTATTTATTTTAAAATTGAGATTACTTACTGGTTGTAGAGTATTTCAAATTTTACAAGATATCATTTTTTTTAAATTACAAATATAACACTTATCCATTGCAGAAAATTTGGAAAATCATTATCTCACCAACTTGGCAAAGCTAATATGAATAGTTTGGTGAAGACCTATCCATATTATAATATGCAGTCCATTTATTTTTTCATTTAACAATACAACATCAACATTTTCCATGTTGATGGTATCTTATGCAGCGTTATTATTCTTGCTTGCAAAGTATGAGCATGCCATAATTTACAGTCTCTGGTTGTTAGAAATTTAGATTGCCTCAGTTTTTTAATACTGTAAGTAGTGTTTCAATGAACATTATTCATATGTTTCACTGCATTCTTCTTTGACAAAGGCTTTGTGTCATATTTGGTTAACCGTCTAGGATAGAGTCCTAAATGGAATTATGGAATTAAATGTATGCATATTTTCTAGGATTTGATTTTTAATGCTACTTGCTCTTGAGAAGCTTATAGAAGTTTTCCTTTATCACTGCCAACAAAGAGAATTATGATTCATTTTAAATTTTTTTGTGACTCAAAGGCAAAAGAATGAATTTATTTGTAAATTTCCATAATATTCACTAATAATTTTTTCATGTCTTTTGGCCATTCGTACTTTCTATTTTGGAATCACTCATTAATTCCTTTGCCTATTTTTCTATGAAAATATTCCTCCTTTGAATTAACTCATAAAAATGCTTTCTGCATTATGAATACCAGTAATATAAAAAATTAAGACACCTGTCATACATGTATAACTTGGCTTTCAAATTTATGTATATTAAAATTTGACACACAGAAAGTTACAATTTTTATGTCTGTAGAATTATGCTTTGAGAAATCTTCTACATGGTATAATTAAATTAACCTTCACATATTGTTTCTTCTAATTATTTTACAATTTGCATTTAAGGCTTCAATCCCTTTAAAATTTATTTTGGTGTTACAGATTTTTTTCCTTAAATTCATTATGACAGACTTGAAGTAGCTATTTGTAGAGATGTTTACTATCTTTTTTTTAAATCGCTGATTGATTCGAACATAAAAGAGGCTGTGATTTTAGGCATGCAGTACAACAGGGAGGAAAACGTTCAAATTTTTCTTTAAAATATTTCAAATGTTTATACTAGTCTTTGTGAAGATCTTAAATTTATAAAAAGGCTTTGTCCATGAGAAGTTTACCCAAAGAACTTCTGTTAAGCTATGTGTCACAAAATTGAAATAAAATATATACTTACACTAATCTTGGAGGAGTAAACAAATTTTTTTTACTGTTGATGGACATGCCTCAGTTTTTACTTGTCAGAATTTTCCATATTCTGTGTCATTATTATAGGTTATATTATCAATATATATTGAAGGAAACTCTAGAGGCTGGAAATCACTTTTCATTGCATAAGTAGCTCTGCTGTAACCAGTAAGCTGGTAAGAAAAGAGAGATGAGCTAATGCAAGGCAAAGCTTATAGTCTATGTTAGGTATCAAATTTATAATCTAGCAATTCCAATTGAATATATATATATATATATATATTTATTTTTTGCTGAGGAAGGTTAGCCCTGAACTAACATCTCTTGCCAATCTGCTTCTTCTTCTTTTTCACTTGAGGAAGATTAGCCTTGAGCTAACATCCATGCCAGTTCTCCTTTATTTTGTACATGGGTTGTGATTACAGCATGGCTGACAAGTGGTGTAGGTCCGTGCCTGGGATCCAAACCAGTGAACTCGGACTGCTGAAGCAGAATGTACAGAACTTAACCACTACGCCACAGGGACAGCCCCTCCAATTGAATATTTTAATTAACTAACCCACCATGTATTTCCAATTTAGGAAAGCATACATAAGAAGTAAAATTGGATGGATTGTTTAAATAACCCATGAGGATACTACTGAGAAGATTTCACATCTTATCTGGTAGGTTTACCCTATCTCTGTACCTTTGACTGTTGGTGTATCTATAAGAGCAGGTAAATGGGAAAGTTGAAGTTGAAGTTGAAGACTTCAAGGTCAAGGAGAAAAAATAACTACTTTCTTCACCTGTCATACCTTTTCAGTTGAGAGTTGCTTTTAATTATAAGTGCCCCCTTAATACACACTAACTTAAAGAAATCTTTCCTTCTCATTGCAGATTTGTGTGTCCACTGAACTCTTCCAATGAGGGATTTCTCCTTTTAATTTTGGTTTCAGGAAACTGTATTGACTGAAAGCCCAATTAAAACTCCTTTAAAAATGTACAGCAGGCTCCTTCACTGCTGAGGGTGGTTAGAGAACTAATGAAGCAGCACAGTGGCAAACTAAGCTCCAAGCATCTGACAGCCTTCCTTAGTGCCTCTTAGAACTTCAATGGTTCTCTGCCCAGGATTTCACAGCCCCCCAGAGAGATGTGCCTAAAGGAGAAACTGAGGTTGTTATCTCTGTCCTTTTCTTCCCCTCCCCGAGCCCTCCCAGCAGATATATTTTATTTTTGACCAAGGGAAAACCATCGTTTTAATCTCAGAAATATAAGACACCCATTTAACTACTTCCAAGAAGTAAAGGTACAGAAATAAGAAAGAATTATATGACGTGACAGTCTCAGTGCTAAGTCTTGAGAGACACATTTTAGGAGAAATGAATATGATAGGGAGAGAGTCAACGTTTTGGAGAAATTTGCCTAAAGGTTAAACCCAAGCTCATCAATAAACTTCATATTTATCTACATTTCTTGACATTTATTCATTCATTTCCAACAACATACTCACTGAAAAATATTTTTTGAGTGCTACTCTGAGTTATGTACTATTTTAGGTGTTGGGGATGCAGCAATTTTTAAAGCAGGCAAAACCGCTGCCTACATTGTAGAAATGAAGCCAATCAATAAATTAGACCAGTAAACAAGTTACATAGTGTTTCAGTGGCAAGGTGCTAAGGAGGAAAGTAAAGCAAGGAATGATGCTAGAAAGTGTTGCAATTGACGAGGAGATGGTTAAATTGAACCCTTACATGAAGTGGCCAGGAAAGGCTCACTAAGATGGTAATATCTGAATAAATAGCCAAATATGGTAAGGGATCAATGCTGCTGGGCAGAGAGGGGGAGTGCAAAGTGGGCATTCAAGACAGAGAGAAGCGCCAGGGCAAAGCTCAGAGTGGGACCATACCTGGCACACTAGAGGAAGAGCAAAAGGCTGTGGCTGGAAGAGAGTGAGCCAGGAATAGAGTAGTAGCATGCAGGATCGGAGGTAAGAGAGGTCAAGATCATGAAGGGCCTGGTAGCTCGTTGTAAGCATTTTGCCTCTGATTGAGAAGCTACTAAAGTGTTCTATTGAGAAATGTTCAGATGATAGGTCCATTGATTGATTGATTAGATGAGTAAAGCAAGCAGCTTTTGTTGCCTCTTCCATCACCCTCAGACCCGGAAGGAGAGCAAGTGCAGATACTATTGGCTGGGGCAGAGTACAGTTATGGCTTTCTCCACTGTGGGCTGGGCTCAGTGCAGGGCGGGGGTTAGAGCATGGGAGTTATACCCACAGCAGCCCATGAGGTCCAAGGAACATTTGTCCACTCATCTCATTTGAGGTGGGATTGGACAACATGGGGTGTGAGAGAATGGAAGGTATCAAGGATGATTCAAAATGTTTGACCTGACTGACTGGGAGAATGGAACTGCAACTCATTGAGATGGGGAAGACTGCAAGAGAACGGGCTTGGCAGGAGAATATGAGAAGCCCAGCCTTGGGTGTGTTAAATTTGAGATACCTATTAGACATCCATGTGGCGATACTAAATATACAGTTGTAAATGTGAATCTGGAGTTCTTGGAAGACCCAGACTGGAGTTATCACCTTAAGAGCCTTCAATTTATAGATGGCATTGAAAACTATAAGACATATTCACTATTAACTGATGCCTGCTCATTCTGGATTGTCGATGGAATTGATTGTACATCAACTACAAAGCAGTGGGTTGGTTTCCAGGAAAGCCAGTCAAAACAACTGTTTAAGTCCCTTCTCCCAAAGCCTGTACAATTCCCAAAGGGCTTCAAAAGAAAAAAGATATTACCCCCAAAGTGGTTCTACTAGTCAAATTTCTTCATTTAATGTTTACAAGGCTGTTTTGCTGCCTAAAATTTGGCTCACATTATTCTGGAATATTCTTCCTTTTTCTTTCCATCCATCAGACTCTACCAATTTTGTAACTCTCTTCTTCTATGTAAGGTTTTCCTCCATCATTGTAGACTGGTGGTTTGTACCATTTACTTAGTGCCCAGTTGTAGCGCTTGTTATTCTACACTGTAATTTTGTTCCTGCCTCTCAAACATTTCTTTATAAATCCTCCACTTGGAGGAATAACATCAAAGGTTGTGCATATCTGCATCCTTGAGGAGCCTAGAACATCGCTTGCCTAAAGCGGATGTTCAGAAAATATGTACTGACTTAATTTAGCTGTGATGACGTTGTGCTATTCTGAAGAAATGAGTCATCACAACTTTCTTCTCCTGCTTGCAGTAATACCGTTTATCTTGTTTGTAGTCTAGAGTTGAGTTATTTTATTATTTTCCTCCTTAAATTTTGCCACTAATGAGTAACCTTTCACTTTTTTTGATACTTTAATTCTTTAATTGCAAATATTTTGTTGATTTGAAACAAATGGTGAATTGGCTCAATAAAATATTCAAATGGCACTACCTGAAATAAGAATGTGATTTGATACCTGACCTAGCTTTGACATTTGTTAGTTTCTACCATCTCCTAATCAGCTTATTGGTCACTGAATAGGTATTTATAGAACCCCCCCCCCCACACACACACACACACAGAGGTAAAAAAGGAAACATTTCAGCCAATAAATTTAAGAACTTTTCTCTAAGCATTACTATGGATTAGTTGCTATCTCAATTATATCACCCACATATTTTTAACAAAAGGATCTTTAGGTACAGCTCTTGTCTAACTAAAATGTTCTTTGAAACCCCTATAGATATTTTATTAAATATTTTTACATATTAAGAAAAATGAGACTTCTGAGTTTCAGCCATGTGTTTCCAAAGGCATGCAAAATTCTTGGGGCAAAAATACCGGTATTAAAAATGTATCAGAGTTGAAACATTATGAATCAAAATTTTAATTTAGAGTCTAACAGTCATTTTAATTCTTTCCTTCTCACTCTGTTAAGGACACTAGGTATCATTGGTAACTTACCCGTGAAATGCTGTTCTGTAATCTCAGAAAAACATGAATGACAACATTCTTAGTAAAGATTAGCTAAGAACTAGCAACCCAAAGTATTTCTGCGCTCTAATCAGATGTAATCTATCTTCAGAGGATTCCACACAGAAATATCAGAAGAGAAACAAAACAAAATATTATAAAACAAAACAATATGCATAAGTTTCATGGGATATTTGTCACCTAATAACTGTGACTTTGCTTTAAGGATCACCTGATATCCTCATTGTTATCTTGCAGTATATTGCTCCTGGCTGGTTTTGGTATTGCTGAGTTACAAAAGTCATTTTGCAGATGTACCTAAGTGTAGTTTTACACACTCTGTCAACTAGCTATGTGTTACTTGAAGGTAGGAACTGTGTTTGTAAGCAACTCTTGACGCAATGTCTGATGGGTCAAGATCAAGGAATGATAGTACTTCTAACATATTTAGATATTGCCATTTATCCAATAACAACAGGCACTGTTCTTCATAGCCCTTTAGTGGCATGGATGGTTGCACATTGATTCATCCCCAAATTTTGATTCTGCCTTTCTTATGCCAAGGGTATGCATTTTTAAGCAAGCTAATTGGGTTGAAGAGGATGTTCTTTGTTGATGGAATGGAGAAAAAGGAACTGTCCCATTGTATTGATTTTTTAATAGGATATGTCAGATAAAAAAAGGATATTTTATACATCCAGAGAATACTCCACAATGAAGTTTCCACAGGCACAGAAAAATCCAGAAAGCAGAGGATGAATCTATATAAGATAGTATTTCAAAATCTTTCTTGTTGTAGGTTTAAATGACTCTAATGTTTATTGGCAGTCTTACATAGCCTGTAGTAAAGGGAGTCACAAAAAACTAACACACACAGAGCCTGCAATAAAGGGAGTCACAAAAAACTAACACACATTGATTTGCTTTGCTACTATGTGGACCCCAGTTCAGATTACTACCTTCAGATTTCTTTGGAGGCAGTATTAGCTTGGTGGTTATGTAGTCTGTTCCACCACTTACTAACTATGTAGCCTTGCCTCCTTGTGCCCCAACTTCTCCATCTGTAAAATGGCGATAACAGTAAAGGTCAAATTTGGGAGTTAAAAAGAAACTTTTTGTGTTAGAGCAATAAAATACAAGAAATAGTAAAGAGGATGTGAGAAGAGACAGAAAGTCAAATTATTGTGAGCAGCACAGGGATCCCACACAAGTAGATACAGGAAAGGCAGCAAAAGCCTAATTCCTCTCAAATCTTACTTTAAGAACCCTGTTTCTTTTCTTGATCTTCTCCCAATTTTGTTTCAAACTATGTGGAAATCTTTCTAATTCCTTCCCCAAAAGGAAAAAAATTAGCAGGCACAGCATGACATACCCAAGAGCCAACAGCAGGATCTGGCAGCAAGATTGGTGCTTGCCATTTTCCATATGGAGGATGGCTTTTCACTTTCTGTAACAGCCACGGGAGCGTGGAGAACAGGAAATATTAGTTAGCAAGTGGAGCTTGTGTGGTCACCTCCTATCTATTGGAACTTAGGCTTATAAGGATGAGCCTGAAGTAAATCTCCCCATAGAAAGATTGCTCTGCCACTTGAAGCTAGTTTGCACTGTATTTAGTTTAGCTTAATGAATTTTCCTCAAATGGTCTTTTCTTTTAGTGTAAATGAATTATTTAGATAAAACTCAACTTGCCTTTGCTTCCATTTACCTAAGGTAAAGTCTTGCTTTTTTAGAAGATATACATTAAAATAGCTTTCCAGTTATTTTAAAACTGTTTTCCTCCCCTTAAGCAGAGGGAAAACTAGGTGGGAATGAGCAAATTTTTGAATTCCAAAGGACCTGAATGCATTTTGAACAGTAATATTCAAATATCTGGTTGGCTTTTACTTTTTGAAAACAAAGTTTTCTATATTTTTCTTTGAAACTCACTTACATAGATTGAATGATCTTGTGGATTTGTCAGATTTTGAGGGAGGGGAGCATGGGTGGAAGAAGGGGAAGACACCAGGACATCAGCATCTAGGGCTCCTCAAGACCACCACTGAATGGTAAAAGGACGTGTCCAATGTAGAAAAAACAGTAGAGTCAACATTAGGTTCAGAATTCTTGGCAAATACGGAAGCAAATGGTCAAAGCTGGAGGAATGATACAGGGTAGGGACAAAACTTAACTGTGAAAAGGAAAATGAATCAAGTTCAAGAGAAAAGATAAAGAGTAGGTCAAAATGCAGAAGTCAAGAGATTTAGCAATCAGCCCCATTAAAATGGCATTGTTTCTAGATCCCATACCAGAAGTCTCTAACTGCAATGAATTGGTATTAGAATAGCAAAATTTTGTATATCGATTTCTTCAAACAGCATGTTCAGATTGTTCAATTAATTGGACCAGTGATTCTAGGGGTCAAGTGTATGGCTCAGCAGTATAAATATGCAATCACTTTGTTGCAGAACAAAATTATTCAATTTTCTTATTCAGTCAAATGTGTATAGACACTGCAAAATTTCAGAGGATGTTTTGGTGCAGGAATCCAGCATTGTTGCTATGACTTAATAAGTCCTGCAAATCATTCCACCTCCTTCTCTGTCAAACAAGGATAACTCCCCTGTAAGTTTAATTACAGTCAAGGACCTGGACTGCTGAGCTGGTATGGAATGTGCTTGTGTCCTTCTAACACAGTGGCTCCTGTCACAGCAGCGCTTTGATCTGTCACGACATAGTAATTGAAAACTCTGCAATTACAATGAAATAGACAGAAAGATGATAAATTAGGTTTTGGACCAAAGCATTTAGGAACCCACAGAAATCAATTATGGTAAATATTTCCAGAAAACCCACCTGGCATCCCTTTGAGAGTTTTTACTATAGTGATTTATTTGTAGAGAGAGAAGCCAAGAAAACACTTTTTCCAAGTGGGAAATCTACCACTTCTGTAATAATGAATATTCACAAAGGTACTGATGACCTCTCTCTTTTACATGTGCTTAGAGATTTATTTTATCTACTGGCAAATGTGTCATATTGCACTCTTTATCCTTTGGAGCGAAGCCTCAAAAATGTCCTATATGTCATATTCCCAGATCCTCTTGTGATTTTTATATAGATCTTATTTTTCCTTATGTTTGTATACTGGTCAGTTGTCAGAATTATGAAAATAATATAAATTTAACAAGTACGGCACAAGTTAAACAGATAGTTCAACATAATCTCATTTTGATTGAACCTTTTTTACTGATTTATATGTAGCAAATATGCTAATATTCTGATGCCAACAAGTATCTGAGTTTACAAATTCTGTCATAAGAGGAACTCTTGGAGTTTCAGAAAAACTAGTAAAATGAACATTGTGTCAGTCAGATCCTTCGATCGCTGAAGAAACTTCAAATTAACAGTGATGCCATTTGTTTGCAAAGAGCCTTAAGTCCTTTGCAATTGTTTTTGTTGTGTCAACCTAAGCGAGGTCTTGAACCATGAGTGCTTTTACTTATGTAGTATGAGTCATACTCATTTTTTTGTTAATCAGATCAAACCACTGACTCATATTTAGCTTCCTGTCAAATAAAGCTTCCAAATTTTGCGGTTTTTAATTCACTCTACTATTTTGTTACTATCAAGTCATGTCTTCTCCACATCGTGTTTGCTTGTGTGGTTTCTTGGACCCAAGTATAAGATCCTACATTTATCCTTGATAGCTTTCATCTCATTTTCAGCCTACAGTGCCAGCCTATTAAAATCTTTTTGAATTCAGATTCTGTCACCCAACATATTCATTATCTTTTAAATCTAGGCAAGTTGAAGGAGGTGTGTTTAATTTGTAGCCCAGCCAGTGTTGCACAGCTGTTCTTCGAAAAATAGAGCATGATTAAACACCATGTGGAGGAGAGGTAATTACTTTCTTTTGTCCCTGGAGAAGATAGTTTCAAAGTCTTGTAAAACTAAGATCTTGAGGAAGCTCAAGGAATTAATCTTCTAAATATTTACTTTCATTCCATATTCATTTCAAACTTCATTCCATACAGAAACTAAGCTCTGGTTTATTTTGTTAGGAGAGTGACAATTTTCCTCCCTAAACATACTCAAGGTCAGCTTAGAAATTAAATTTCCACCATCTTGAATTTATAGCTTATTCCTTCTTGTAAGTTTCATTGCAATCATGTTTTACAAGGTATTCCAAGATTAGTTTGAAGCATTAACTTTAAAAAGCTCAAGTAATAAAAAAAATTAATGTTTTAAAATGTTTCAATTGAAATCATTTCCCTAAATTGATGTAGGTTTTCAAGTTTGGAATTAGAAAGTTCTGTATGTATTAGTCTATAATAATGAGAACACTTAACTCAGATTCACATTTTAAAAAAAGTTTCATATAATTTATTAATACCTGTTGAACACACATCATAATTTTATTTTTATTTTTTGGAACCAGAGTCTATATTATAGTTAAGCCACTTCTAGTTTAGGAGATCTTTCCTACTGGTGTATTTCTTTCTATTTTACTAGATCTCGTTCTTAGCTCCCACTTCATTTTCTAGTGAACTCAAACACTTTATAAACTATATCACAGAAGAAAGGGCACGTGGTAATAAGACACATTAACCTGATAAAATGCTCTGTAAATATCAGGTATTTCCTATTTGCTGTTTGCTCCCTAAAGGGTTGACATATTCAGAGTAAATCTAACATAAGAAAATATTTAGATAAAATATATTTTGAAACATTTAAGAATAGAAGAACTTTTAATACTGGAATTATATTGCATTTTTAAACTGAATTAAAAGTAAATACGGCACTGTTGTAGAAAACCTGACATCTAGGTCTGATACATTTGGCCAAGAATGATCCATATGGAGTCAACTTCCAAATCCCTAGTCTCCAACTGTGCTGTCCAACCAGGGTAACACTTGATTTTGCATTGTTTTCCCAGTAGTTTCTGGTGGCTTCGTAGTTCTTAGAGAATCCAGAGTCCTCAGTGATTTTCAGGGATGCTTCAGAAGCTTGGAGAATGGGGACCTTGGGATAGTTTGTGCTTATAGGTTATGCTGTTCCAGAGGAGCTTGCTATGAGAATAGGGATAATGAAGGGGGAGTTATTCTCCTCCACACAGAAACTTGATCTAATGTTGAACATTAGGGGCTATATAGTATATTATAACAGCATAGCATCTACATGGTGACAAAACTCTGCAGACTTTTTTTACATTTACCAAACATCCACATAACTAACTTAATTTTTTAACTCATTTATTCATTCATTTCATCATTTGTGCTCTTCACTGAAAGCAGATGCATTTATTTGACAGATCAGAATAACTTTTTTTTCCTGTGGTAGATTCAAGGTTCATTAACAGAACACTTTGTTAATGAACCTTGACCAAATAAGCCCCATTTTTCTACTGTTTTAAGTTTTTGAATCAAGTGATTCCTGAACTATTTACTGAATATTTATCATATATTCTCTTGATATATTTTTAACCTATAGTTGTATGTTGTAGGTTCAAAATATATGTATATGACTAAATAGATTAAAAACTGTTTAAATTCTGGTGGCTAATAACATGTTGATTTTTTGTTATTGTTCCCACATACTACTTTGAGACAGTACTTAGAACAGAAAATTTTGCAATTTTCCCTTGTCATGGGTATTCATCATGATTATATATTATTTGTGTTCTTTGACAATAGATACAAAGTGTATTAATATATTTTTTGTAAATGTATCTTCTATGCTATAACCAGAGATCTGCAATCATTAGCCTCAGATCACTCTTCTGTACTCTTAGATTTTCTGAGCACCTACTATTCATCAGACAATATTGTAGGTACAGAGAAGACAATAGTGAGCCACACTAATAAGTTTCTTCCCTGATAAAACTCATGTTTTAATGTTAATATGTAAGTAAATAAAATGTTTCTACTTGTAATACATTTTATGAAGGATATAAACATGATGCTGGTGATTTAAGAAAAGTGAAATAGAAGGAGAGCCCACTTTTGATGGTGTGGTCAAGAACAACCTCTTGAATATGTTGATTTTTAAATGGAGTCTTGAAAGAGAAAGAAAAAAGAGCTAGCCACTTGAAGAATTGAAGAACACTTGAGGCACAGAAACAGGAAGAACAAACGATAGGAGTAAGGAAAATGCTTGGGAAATTCTAGGAACTATTTAAGGTCAGTGTGGTTAAAACAAAGCTAGTAGGGTGGTACAAGATGAGTTTAGGAAATGGAAAGACAAACTTTGAGCTAGTAAGAGTTCTGCAGTGATGCTGGACACAGGATTCACATAAAAAAATCAATTCTGTTCCAGTTAGCCAACAGAAACAAATTAGAAAAACATGATAGAAAAATAGATCCATTCAAAACAGCAACCAAAACTTTTAATGTCTGAGAATAAGTCTAATAAAGGCATTGAAAATGGATAAAACAATAATGAAGGGCCTGAAAGAATGCCTGAATAAATGGAAAGATGCATCTATATTTATATACTGATGAGAACCAATGTTATTATAAATATTAGTTATCCCCCACCACCCAAATCTATCCATTAAAATACAATTTGCATCTCATGGTCTCTGAGATAATTCACTCTTTCCTTCAGAAATAGCAGGTTGGATCTTCTGGAAAACACGTGATGTTCTTGCACCTCATTTATATCAAACTTGCTTTGGAGTATAGCCCAATTGCAAATTAGGTTTTATATTACAGAATTAGACCAAATCCTGGATGCACCTAAAATTCAACTTGGAGTGCACAAAAGTGTAAACTCTACATGATCATTTTGATCTCACTCCATAAAACATATCAGGAGGGAGTAAATGAAAGCGATGTAAAAATGCGAAGGGTCTTTTGGAAGATTCATGAAAACTGAGCCTAAATCCCTAGCAGATGTAATTAAAACTGAACAGAAGTTCTGGCAGTGGCAAACTTTCCATGTTGGCCTGGGATTTGTACCTGCCACTGACAACTTCTGTTCGCATTTTATCAGCAACATCTGTGACATGAACTAACAAGTAATAGCTACAGACAATGAAGTGAGGCAGAAAGCATATCTGATCAACAGTTGGAAACCTGGATTTTTATTCTGTCTTTGCTTTAACTACTTTGACAACTTGGACAACTCATTTAGTATTGAGTTCCTTTCATTTACGTGACTTGGAAACTGGATTAGAGATTCTCTAAGACCTCAAAGCTAACTGAGCAGAGTTGACTACAGCAGGCAGGAAGCCAGGTCATGGGTTAAGGCCTGTCTGAAATGCTTGGAGATTTGGGGGAACAGGTAGGAGTAGAGATGGAGTTAAATAGCTGTCTTTGCCAAGGTCAGGTAAGCTGAACTCAAGAATGGATAGGTCGTCTTAACTACACGACTTCTGCCACTGTTCCGTTTTCCTTTATAGAGTCAATCCATAATGAACATCTGCTGATTTGAAAATATTTTCTTAATGTTCATTTCTATTTTATTTAAACCATTTGGTGTATGGAAATGAATCAGTCAAGGTACTGCACACTCTATGCAGGGGGCAAAGGCAGGATCAGTAGAACTCCCTTGAGCACAATCTGAAAGAATCACCCCCAGCCCTCAGTTGTTGACAGCAGCAGTCAGAATACGTTGAAATGCAGTAATTAGAGATGGAGAGGCACAATTTCAACTAATGTGTTCTATTTTCAGTGTACTTTAGCAGCAGAGCTGCTAGAGAACAAAGGCAATAGCCTGTCTGCTTGTAGTGAATTACCTGACACAGCAGGATCTGTTTATACTCTGCACTAGGCCAGTGTTCACACCACATGCACTGCACAAAACTGCTGTCACCAAGGTGACAGCCACCCCCACAGTGACCGTGTAGAGGGATAAACAGTGTTATCAAGGTAACAACGAAGCTGAAAACACCACATATCCACAGCCTTGACCGTGACTCCAGAAACCTCTCTAACGAAACCCACCCCCCCACCTGTGTAACATTGTACAGAAAAAAGAAAAAATCATATAAGAGTAAAAGAAAAGGGATGATTTAAAAGAATAATCATAGAGAAAGAAATAAAAAAGAAACAAACATTTTTGAGCAACCACTGTATTTAAGATTTAAACGTAGATTATCCTAGTTCATCCTTATAGAAGAATGAACTGATTTTCAAAGAGGTTTTAAGTATCTTGCTCAGGTTACAAAGATGACAAAACATGTTGTTGTGAAGTCTAGTGAACATTCTGCGATACCACTCAGCTACTAAAGGTAGAAGAGAGAAGGTGAAGAAGAAGAGAAGAACAATGTCCAAGAGAATGAAGTGCTGCTCCATTTCTGGCTAATACTATCTTGTAGGCATAAGCATTTAGAGAGGGATGAACGCCAGAACCCAGGGCTACCCACATATCACTGAAAACAGAAAAATCAGCAAATGTGAAATATTTTTTTCTTCATTATTAATAGAGCCCCTAGGCTAAAAATTAAAACTAGGAGTGGCTTCTTTGATAGAATGGAGAATAAAATTGAAAAAAATAATTTATTTCTTAAAAATGTCTCTAGAAAATTCACATATGTGGAGCATAATTTTCTCCAAGACAAAGTCACATGCATGAACTATTATTTTGCATAACGTTTGTATACTAAATGTTTATTGTGTACCATGATTTCCCTATATATGTTATATTGATTTTATTTAAATTTCCTTTGGCTGATTAAAATTCTAAATTTTTATTTTATTTTAGTTGCTATTAACATCTATAAAATTTTCATGCTGAACAAACAAAAGGCCACTTATTAATTCAATGAGTCTCTGAGCAACATTTTCGCCCATAACAATATCAGGCAAGGCTCCAGTCACAACTTACGCCTGTCATTTTCTGTAATTAAAAGTACACAGTCATATTTACGCATTCTGCCTCCCAGCAGCTGCAGTTAGATTAACTGTGAACAAAGAAAACATTTTGACACAGTTAATTATACGGCAGTTCTCCTTTGCTAGCAAATACCAGCTACCTCCTCAAATGAATAAAAGCACTTTTTTGTTATTTTTCTTTTATATAGTAATATAAATAGCCACAAAAAACTTCAGTCTATACTTACAAGGAGTGTTAATCCTAATACTTCAGTCTAATGAACATTAAACTATCTGATAACTTTTACTGAAGACATACGATTATCACATTAAAAAGATCTGACTAAAGTGCTCTTTTGTGGGGTAAGATTTCAAGCATTTTTTGTTTTAACTTCAGATGAGGAGAAAGATGAGAATAGGACTTATTTCAGCATTGCAATAGGTTAGAGGTCACAAGTATATTCCTACGTCCCTTGTTTGGTTTCTGAGGGCAATGCTACTTCTTAGGAATAGTCTTACCAGGCAATATATTTACATTCTGGAAGGATTTTCTTAATGGTGGGAACTAAAATTGCCCAGTAAGAACTCGGGTGTCCCTGGGCAGAGAAGGGAGATTTGTAGCTGAGTCATCTGCCTATGACGGTAAAGGGAACATGGAGATCAGTGGGAGAGGGAGAGCATAGATAACAGTTTATTACATGAAACCCAAACTGACTTGTGACTAATGATGGGAAAGATCATTTCTGGTCACTATCTCCAGTCCTTTGTAGGAAAGAGGGTTGGGAGTGAGGCAGTAAGAACTGGGGAACAGATACTTAACCCAGCCTAAGAAAGGCCCATTCCAGATGCGAGCCCTGGACGGAGGTAGAGAGAAATGTCACCAACATGAGTTAGACTTACTTGCCTTAATTTCTAAATTTGTTTTAGTCTCTGTGCTTATCTCTTTCTTTCTCTCTCCCTCCATCCTCTTTTTCCCAAATTCCTTTACTATTCAGAATTTCAAAAATAGTAGAATTGAGAAGATTAGTATAGACTAAAGGAAAGTGTATTGGGGAAAATACGCAGAATGGTGGAAAGGCTGTGCTTGTCACTACATGCATAGACGATTTTGGTCTTTAGAGACTCTTTTATAAAGTTTGATTAAAATATACAACAACATACTGAAATTTACTTAGTTGTTATGAGAATGGGCTTGGAGTCAAACCCATGCTTGGTTACTTCATATCTCTGAGCCTTGTTTTTCTCGTTTGCAAAATGGGGCCACCTTATTTACCTCATAGGGTTGTTGTGAGTATTCAGTAAGAGAGTATGTAAGGTGCTTATCACAGAACATAGCAAGCCCTCTTTAAATGGTCTGTCATATTATTACTCAGTAATAAATAAATGCACACTTTAAAATAGAAGAAAAACAAGACTTCTGTTATCCTTACAGTCAAATAAATGCCTGCAATTCTCTTAGATGAGTGAAACTATTTAAATTTTAACAATTTTAGCTTATGATGTATGTGTGTGTGTGTGTGTGTGTGTATTTGTATGTGTGGTGAGAGGGACTTCTCTGTCTAAGATACTACAACCTGTGTATGAATAGGAGTATTATGGTGAATATCTGGAAAATGAGTTATTATGTTTGAGAAAACACACGTTTTAATTATGCCAGAAGTTAGACACACTGAAGGCAAACAAATTCTTCAACAGTCAAATTCCTCAGGAAGTAGATAACAGATACTTATTCTTAACACATGTATTTTCCGGATGACTGACGGGAATCTGCTGCACAGAGAAACTATTGACTTTCTGTGTGGATTCATGGCTATGCTAAATGAAGGTAACTAAACCTGTTTATGCAAGCTCTTCTTCCATTTCATGTGTATCAAGGCTGACTCACATTTCCTCTATCTTTAGGATGATCTGGGCCATACAACTGCACAATGGCAGAATGCACCCCAATTCCCACTGGGATTTCACACTTCAGAAAATCCCATCCCCTACTCCTCCATCCTTGGTGTTCACTTCTCTAAAAGCAGTGGCTTCTGTAGCTACCAATCATGAACAGTTCCTAACTTTCTCTAAAAATGGCACTCAAATAATTTGGGTAGAACTGACATAGTGATGGTGGCTGGTCAAGTGGAGTGAGCCTTGTAACACACTCTACTGGTTGCCAGATCTGTTACCAGGGCTACATGCTGGGTTCAGATCCCTGCAGGTTGCTGCATTGGGCAACAGTCAAGACCAAGAAAATGGGGTGCTTCCTGAAAGTGCATCCACAAAGAGGATCCTCCTCCGGCTTTCTCTTTCCCTACAGAGCAGAGATGCGGACACACAGTGTGCTTTTCAGTATTTTTTAGTGTGAAGAGCATCCACAGTAATTTGCAAGTGACATGTTTCCCCTGAGGTTATTTATTTAGGAAAGTTTCAGTTTGCATAGAGCTGGTGAAATATGCATGTTTGCATGGGATGGAAAAAACACATTTTGTGGGAGACAATCTCTAAAGTGAACAAAACTTTTTGTTAAATCTCTATAGGCTATGAGTTATAGAAACTCAGTGCAAACCAGCTTAAGAATAAAAGGGATTTGTTTTCTTTCATATTGGGAAAATCCAATATGGCATGACTGGATTCATGTACTTAAATGATATCATCTTAAAAAATGTTTTTTTTTCTTTAAAGTCTTCGCTTTCCTCTCTGTTGGCTTCATTATTTGTCAATTTTTCTATAAGTGGTAGAAAACTGTCCCCAAAGAGCTAACAGTTTTATATTTTTTCATCTCCTGATCTCAGGAGTCACAGTCTCCCTGTGCTCCTGTAATCCTCGAAATAGCATGCACTGATTATCCTCCCTTGGCTCATATGCCCATCTCTAGACCAATTTTTGTGTCCAAGAGGATTGGACACCCTGATTGCCCAGCCTGACAAGTAATCTTATAATGAAGGTAAGAATCTTTCTGACAGCCCCACCATAAGCACTTGAATTAGAGAAGGGACAATTCCTATAAGAAAGAACAAAAGGTACATATTCATGACAGGTTTCAAATATTTAATGGAATATACCATTCGTAAATTAAATGTTGGACTTGAGAATTTTATGAGTTCTAAAGTTGTTTCAAGGCATCTTGTGCTTTTTACTTCCAGGGTGACTGTGAAGCCGAACTGCTCGTCTGTACTCTGGGGACTACAGGAGTTACATGAAACTATTTTGTCAAGTTTTTGAATCCAGAAACTTGGAAGATCTCAGTTTCTCCAAGTCCCTCACACAGTTTATTCTAAGCAAGGAACCCATTGCTGCCAGTAGTTTCTCGAGTTTCCATTTTGTATTTCAAGGCCAGGATAAATAGGAAAAAAGAAAAAGGAAACCCCAAACTCTCCTCTAAAAGCTCATATGCTAAGGAATCCAGTTCTGAAGTTGTCATAGTGAGCAAAAGAATGCCAAGCCTTGCGGCTCAGTGGGCCAAGTTCTGTTCTCAGCCACATGTCTGTAGCTTTCACTGATATCAATGGGAGTTGTGTGTGTATGTGAACTGAGGACAGAAGCTGGCTGTGTATAAATAGCTCTGCAATGGTGAAAATCTCTTCTTGTGTGTCTGGTACAACAGAGGTAGTCTTTTGCAGTTAGTGGCTGTTTCTCCCTCTAATAAAGTAACCAGGCAGTTTCAAGAAATCCTGTATCAGAATATTTGATGGTAATTATTTCATTTAAAAGATTTTGGTCAGGGAAGAGGAAGCAGTATTTGCCCTAAATTTCTCTCATTTCCTACTTGCAAACTCAACCTGGATTTAACAATTTTTGCAAAATTGGCCGTCACTGTTCCCTTGGCTGAACTGTCAATCTGCTAATTGACACACAGCTAACAGTGGCAGGGTGGGGTGGGAAGTCAATATGTTCAATAAGAAGCAAAAAGTTATCTAAAGCAAAGTGTTTACATTCATGCTGGCTGTCAACGCAACAGAGCGCAGGGCTCTGACTCCATCAGGCGGCACACACGGGTAGGATCCTGGGTCCCTCGCTCATCTGCCATTTTGCCAGCAGCCCCAGTCTGCCATTCAGCATATTGATGTTAGGCTGAGCCATCTTCTAGTCTCAGATGAGAATATCTTTCAGAGTAGTTAAGGGTAGATTTATACACTATCCATTAGAAACAGATTTCTCCAATATTTTTATATGAAATATTCTAGTCTATGAAAGTTACTTATAGGTAGGTTATTTTCAAATCTTTATCTTCAGTCCATGTCCTAGTTCTAAACTCCAGACTTGCATCTAACTGGCTTCTGGACATCTCTACTTGGATGTCCCATTCACATCTTAAATTCATCCCAAACTTAACTTTCATCTCACCCCACCCCTGACTCATAGAATATCTACTATGACCTCTATCTTAGTGAACAGCACCATCTTTAAACTAATAATTCAAGTCAGAAAAGTACTAGTAGTAAGCCCTAATTTCTCCCTTTTCCTTGTTACCACATCTAATCAGGCTAAACTCAGTTGATTTCACCTATTAAATTTCTCCATCCTATCCTCTTATTTTGGTCCCCTGCTCCGGCCGTACAGAATAGATCAGAGTACAGGTTTTAAGCCCATTATCACCTGGATTTGAATCCCACTTTTGTTACTTCTTTGGTGGGCACATTTTTTTGGAGGGCACAGCTGTCTAAGCTTTCTTAATCTGTGAGACAGAGACAGCATCTACTTCACAGGTTGAATAACAGGGATTAAATTAGATCATATATGTAAAGTGTTGATATAATTGCGGACACACAGTAAAGTTCTGGTAAATGGTAACTATTATGAAATAGAGACTTCATCCTTTTTGCTAAGAATATTTTATCAGTCTCCCTGGATACATTCTTGCCTCTTCTCTGTTTTCTATTCTACATACTATGACTAGAGCAAACTTTCTACAATTCAAATCCTTCTATATTATTCACCCAAAAAAGTTTTGTATGATAAATAAGTCCTTGCGTCACTTACCCATTTATTTACCCCATCTCAAACTGTACTCCTTCTTAGCCCATTTTACCAATAGGTGCACTATCCACTTTATCCATCCACCTATTGGAAATTAGCATTTATCAATTAAAGACTCATCTTAAAACTGTCTCTTCTCTGACACTTCCCACTCCAAATAGAGTTGACTCCTTCCTTAATTCCATCACTGTTTTCTGAAGTATGAAACATATATGTTTCTATTATAGGTTTAATTATACTGTATTGGCATTATTTGTCCATAAATCTGTCTTCCTGGCCAGAATGTTCTGTGGTGTTCAAGGCTGCCTTGAAGAAGAGACTGTAATTAAGAGAATGTTTTAATTATTGTTTTCTCCCAAGAGTTTAGTCCAGTGATGTATTAGTTGTCTATTGCTGCCATCACAAATTTCTACAAATATAAAAACTTAAAGCAATGCAAATTTACTATCTTACAATTCTATAGGTCAGCAATCTGGTATGCGTCTCATTGAGCTAAAATCAAGGCATTGGCAGGGCTTCCTTTCCAGAGGCTCCAGGAAAGAATTATTTTATCTATTCAGGTTGTTGGCAGAATTCAGTTCCTTGCAGTTATATGACTTAGGTTCCCATTTCCTTGCTGACTGTCCACTGGGATTCTTCCAGAGTCTAGGGTCTGCCTGCACACCTCGGCTTGTGCCTCACTTCCTTAATCTTCAAAGCCAGTGATAGCACAGTCTTGCTGAGTGTGTCCTGACTATTCTTGTATCTTGTTTTCCAGTTTTAAGGACACATGTGATGAGATCGAGCCCACCTGGAATTTCCAGGATAATCTCACTATTGTAAGAATTCTAGTCTTTCATCTTAATCACATCTGCAAAGTCTCCTTTGTCATATAATGTAGTATATTTATAGGTTTCAAGGTTAAGGTGTAGACATATTTGGGGGACCATTATTCGCCCTATCAAAAGAGGCTAGCATATTTTAGATGCTCAATAAATAGCACTTTTTGAATGACAGAATAAATGTATGCAGAGGTATTTAGGTCTTTTGAGTTTATTAGATCATTTTATAGGGCCATAGATAAATTAGACAATTTGATATCCTTATCTGATTTATTTACTATAACTTTTTATAAGAATCCTAAATATCATGTTTGCTAGATCTTTGCCTTTCATGGGACCACGCAAATGAATTATAACCAAATAGACCAAATGAATCTCTCTATAATCTCTGATTTACCATAAATCATAAACATTATTAACAAAGGCTACATGAAGCCAGCAAGAGTCTCTTGCTCTGTCCTTTTTGTGACTACTTATAGAAAGATTTATCATTTGTACGAAGTTAACACGAACTCATACATTTATTCTAAATGCATTTGAGCGTCTATGTGTGCCAATCTTTGTGAAAGATGGTAGTAAAGAGTGGTTAATAACACATGGCCCCTTCCTTATAAGGCTTACAAAGTAACTGGGAGACAGATAACTAAAAAAGTAATTACATCTGTAGGATGAACAGACAAGTAAAAAACAAGTTTTGGGATACAAAGATAATAAACGTGTTGTACTCTCAGACAATCTCTTTCCTCAAGGAGATAATATTACAGCCTGGTCAGGAATACAAATATATGGACAAATATTGTCACTACAGTGTAATTAAACCAGTAATAGACGTATCTCCAAGTTACAGCGATGCATTAAGGAGGAAGAGTCTTGGAGTGAGTTTCAAAGGAGAAGATGGAGGAGGATGGTTTCAATGGTGGAAGAGGAGGAGGGTTTCAAAGAAGAGAAGATTTTAAGCTGTGTTTCAAGGAATAACGAGGACTTTTCAAGATAGACATACAGGGGACAGAGTGGGGAGGATTTCTAGAGAGAAGGGGAAAATTTAGGAACTTCTTTCAGTGTGAGAGGAGAGAGGGTCAGGAATAGATTTGTGGATAGAGGGTCAGCTTAGCTGAGACCCAGAGGATGAGTACATGCTTGTTTGGTTAAGGGGAGAGTGTAGGAGAAAGGAATTTTCCAGGCAGGGAGAATGGCACATATAAAGGCCTGGAGGATGGTGAGAATGGGTATCAAGTTTGAGGAGCTGAGAAAAGTTCAGAGTGACCACAGCATAAAAAGTGAGGAATGGGGAAGAAATGATACTAGAGAAGTAGTCATAAACTAGATCAAGAAGGAATGTTAAGTCCATGAAGGAGTCTGGATTTTATTGGAAGAACCATGGAAAGCCATTTGTGCATTTTAAACAGGGAAGTGAGATAACACATTTTCATCTTGCTTAACTCCATTATCCTTTGACTAACTGAATTAGCTGGTAGTTCTGCCACCCCCATGCTGGAACTAATCTATTCTTTCTATATCAAGAGATTCTTCTTCTATCCATCCTCTCAATTCTCTTTTTTCCTACAACAAACAGAACATGCAGGATTCTTGGGAAAGCTTCGCTGTTGCTCTTCTTGTCTACAAAAATCACACCTGAGGGAAGTATTAAACTTGTCTGGGATCAATATCAGATTGGGTTGAGCAGACTTTGTTCCCTCAAGCTCGTCCTGTCTCTGGCAAGCTGTGGACAATTTCCTATGGCTCTGCATCTGAGAGAATGAGAGGAAAACCTCCACATATAAAAATGATGCAGGGATACTGTTATCATATCCAAGTTGGGGATGCAATGGGAGAAATAAAATAGCATGTAAGTTAGCATTTTGAAAACTTAAGTAAGAAGGAGATTGGAAATAAAGTTCCTGGAGGCAAAATTCTGTGTGATATGGCTTGTTCTTATAGTGATTGCACGTTTGTGGCAGTCCATTACCGTTAAATGAGAAGAAAAACCTAGCAGGTACTTAGGCTCGGTGTTCAAAACATGAGTTTGAGGATGTGGGCAGTCTATATGTCTGTGAGAGAATAGAGAGGCACTAATGCCTAAAAGTCAAGAAAGAAAAGAGAAAGCAAAACCTTGGAAGCTAAAATCCAATATTTTAAAGGAAAGATGCTCCAGGCATCAGAGAAATGAGACCTATCTTACTTGTAAGGGTTTCTGATTCACCTTTTGTTCTTGAAACTAAATGACTGGAAGAATTTATAAAACTTATGATAGGGGTTCTGAGGAGAGAAGTAGGGGTGGGAATGGGGAAAGATATTGAGGTCATGTTTGATCTTTAAGCTGGAAAAAAAAAGAGTCCTTTCCATGTCCTTGTCCTTCATGACTTCTCTAGTGCCTCCCCTGATATTTATAAAGACAAAAAGAAGGCAGAAGGGCCATAAGAGCCTTTTCAGAGGCAGTAACTTTTAAATATGTAGTTATTCTATAAAATAATTGACACAGGCGATTAAATTTCTTATTACAAGATATAAACATGCTGCATGTTAGATTCAAGAACATATTATCCCCCTCACAGAGCTTAAAACTGTGTAGTTATTTTCTGATGCTTTAATGGATATATTCTAATTACTTATATATGAGAGAAAAGAGGGGAAGAAAGAAGAAAGGACTCTCTCTATACAAGGTGTAAATAATAAAAGTATAGACCAGGGAGTAGAGAAGGAAAGACGGAGTAAGAAGAGAAATTGTAGAAAGATAGGAGAGTGGTAGGTGTACACAGTTGGAATAACTTAATTCCTCTGTGCCCTAGAACAGTTCAGCACCTAGTTGAACTAGTTGGAATAATTGGAAATCATATCCAATTTCAACCTTGAGAAATGAAGTGGGCAATGATGAACTGGCCCTTAATGCCACGAGTTGTATGATGAACTGGCCCTTAATGCCATGAGCTGTGGAATTCTTCCTGAGCAAGAACACTGTACCAAAGCATTCCAGGGTTTATCATGGAGGTATGGCGCCATGGAAGTGAGAAGTTGGTATGCTAGGCCATCTGGTGAGATGCAACTTGTCAATTTCCCAGATGGTTTGTGAAAAGAGAGAGACTTGATATTGAACTGAGATCAGCATATGAAAAGAGCCATGAAATCACAAACTTAAAACCCATTTTTTCCATATAGTATTTTGAAAACTTCATTAAGGAAATTTGTTTTATATAACCTGAAAGATCGCATATAAAAGTTTTAATTTATAATATATAGAACCATTTCAGTAATATATACCATATTTGCTTTCACCTCTTTTAATAGGTGTCAATCTTAAGTTACTGAGTTAGGAGAAAGAAACTGATATTATTTTCACTGACTTATTTGCATATATCCAAGTTTTATAAGATTTCTGTAGAAGGAGGTCTGGTAGAATTTGACTATTCGGAATTGATTCTTTGGAAAAGCATGCTTTAAAAAGCCAGTGCCACGTTTGGAAATACGTCGTATTACTTTAAGATGATCTTTGCCTAATTTAAATTTCCAAATAAATGTAGTTTAGAACAATTTGCATGATGCTCACTAATGATTCTGAAAATGATGTAATCCTTAAGCATTACACACAGTATGACATATTCCTCATCTTCCTGTAACTCTGGGATTTTTAACACTAACATTTTAATATTAACAATATTCAAACACGTTGAAATCGTGCAAATTTCTTATTATTATTTCCCGTTTTTTTCAAGACACAATGCCTAATTTTTATATTTACCCTCTATTTTAGTTAGAACATGATAATGATTATATAGACTCACATAAAAATTCTCCTTCCATTTATAATGTGATCATATGAACAATAAAACCTTTTTTAATTTTAATTTTGAATTCATGTTTAAAATGGTTACTTATTTGGGAGATGTAATGTAAAATACAAATAATTTGGAGACAAATAGGACTTTTAATAATTTGTAATAGCTCAACTGCTGAGGAATTTAGACATAAATATCTGGGGCAGAGTATCAAATATAAATAAGCTTTTGACCTTGTATCTATTTTCACATTCAATTAAGATGTCAAAATTTTATAAAGGTCATAAAACAGAATGTATTTAAGACATGTTTGTTTGTGTGTGTTTTTTTTTTGAGGAAGATTAGCCCTGAGCTAACATCCGTGCCCATCTTCCTCTATTTTATATGTGGGATGTCTGCCACAGCATGGCTTGATAAGTGGTGCATAGGTCTGTGCCCAGGATCCAAACCAGTGAACCCTGGGCTGCCAAATTGGAGCAAGAGAACTTCATTGCTACGTCACCAGGCCGGCCCCTAAGACAGGTTTTTCTCTTTCTTGTCAGTTAGGTTGTCTGTGTTTGATTATCTTCCTGCATGCTACCAAGCATTTGATTATTTCACTTCCACCAGTTTATTCAACTTGACTGGAAAGGAGACAAGGTAAATGAGAGGAAGATCAAATTAGATAAGTGATTTTTGCTACTGTTAATGTAAGGAGTAGAGGGGAGATCCCAGCCTCTGTCTAAATAGAATTCAGACGTGCTTGAAAATTTAGTGGGACAGGAATTCCAGAAATCTATTGGCTCACAGCTGACAAGCTCCAAGGGGGAAAAACAAAACATAAAACTGAAGCTTGACCCTCTAAGAAAGCCTTAGTTCTCAAGTGGAGGGACAATTTTGAACGCATCAGGAAAGGTGTTGGGGTTGGCACTGGTAGTACCTGGTGGATTGGGGGGGTTGTCAATTAGGGGGATGTAGGACCTGGAAGGGCAGAGGGGGTACCCAGAAGAACTGGGGTGCCATAGCAAATGCCTTCCTAGACAGTGTGAGAAATACCTGAGTGGGTACTTTACAGGAAGAAGGCTGATGCTTCATGTGTTTGATGGGGCCAACTCCTTTATAATTGGAGTTAATATTGTAAATATACCCATTTACACCCACAGATGAGTGAAACCTGAGGAAACAGTGAATGATTAACACAGTATTTGGCATATGCTTGTTGTTCAATAAATGTTCATTGGAAGAATGAGTGAACTATGGTTGACAATATACGAAAGATGATTAGTGATCACAGATAAAAATACTGCGTGATAGAATGCTTGACAGTATTATATGTATGAAGTTAGGTGAAAAATCATTTTTATGGGAATTATCTGATCAGTAGATAAGAGATAGAGCCGATGAAAATATTTTGCCATTAGACATAAATATTTAATAAATTTTATATATTAAATCATTCTAGTCATATAATCAAGCCACGATTATAGGGGACTCGAAGTTAACTTGAGTATGGCAAACTTTACTTTTTAAAAAGAAAAAGAATCTACTACAGTATTAATTATGGCCCTTCATGACACACTGCACACATGAACCGATGGACTTAACGTGGCAAAAGAAAGCACCTCTATACCACAGCACATGAAACAAGAGATGCAATCATTTTAAATAAGATAATATCATACATTTAAATTGTGCTTTACAGGTTACCAAGTGCTTTCACAGATTATCTCATTTAGACTGCACTGTAATCCCAGGAGACAGAAGTGATTGTGATTCTCATTTCTACAGAGAGGTGAAGTGACTGAGTGATTGTGGGCAAGTAATCTCTTCTCTGCTGCCTTGTTTCACTGATAACTGTAACTTTTTTTTTAATCAGGTACTTGGTTTTCTCTAACCTGAGGCATATGCTACATTTTATTAAATATCTATGAAAAACTGAGAAAATATGCTCATTCAAAAATTCTTCCCAGCCATCATCGTGCTTCAAAGTGATAGAAATCTATAAAGACAGTACACTTTTAATAATAGTACAGCACATTTTGTCATGAGCAGCCTGTTCCTTCAAAAATTATCATGAAACAGATTGAGAGCTAAATAGGAAATGCTGAGCTCTCTGGTTAAAACAGAGCTCTCTTTTCATTCAGATCAAATCTAGATGGATGAGACAGAATAAATGGATGAACAATTATTCTATTTTTTTTTTCAGTCATGCTAGTACACTTCCCAGCTCAAGGTTCAGAAAATTTACAGAGGGGGTAGTATGGCATAGTGTGTTCAGCTAATATCTTTCTCAGCAGGACATATTCTAAAGAGGTAATAGTCATTTTCTGGGGCCTTCCTTCTATGATGCATCATCATTTTTATAACTTTCATATACAGAGTTTAGTGTCTCATGAACAAAGAGAAGAATTTAAAAAAGGAAAAATAACATACCCTTGGGCAAATGAAGTAAGCTCCTTAAAATTGTATTGACAGCTAATGCTGTTCTTCACATCTTTTTTCAGATACTCTAGTAAATTAAATAAAAAGAAGAGAAAAACAAACAAAACTCTTATCTTCAGGTATGCTTTTTCTTTGCAAAACTAATTTCACAGAACAGTCAGATATTAATAATGGGCCTCTTGGGGATGTAATTTTTTATGCGACTTGACATGCAAGTCATGAGTAATTAATTATGTCTTCTATTTACACTTTGTCAGATAAGAGTATTAAACAGAAGAGCTGAGAGAAACACAGAACACTACCATTAATCTGTTTAATTTGCAAATCTAATGCAATCAAAAGGAAGACATTAGTGTTAAAATTGTTTTTGTCCAGGTGGAATCTTTCACGGAGGGAAAGGCCTGTCTGAGGTGTAAATGTCGCACAAAAGCAGCCACAAAATCTCATGTAGGCTTCTAAACCCAGGGCAGAATTCTTCCTGGGTGTTTATATCAACTGTAAAAACTCTGGACATACAGAAATTGAAAGCCTGGGTTCTCTGGGTCAGCACGTTACATTACATTCAGCTCTATGCAATTATCTAGCAAAGTGCAGAAGCCCCAGATCCATTAAACTGAAGAAAGTGACAAGCAAAGGTATAAACTTGACACTTGTGAATTTATAGGAATCCTCTGACAGACAGCAGGCTTTGTTTGGTCTGGGAACTTGTTACTGGCACATTGATTGACAGAAAGGAGAAACTGCAAAACAGATTTTGGATGAGCAGGAACTAACTGTCTCCAGGACTGTCCAAATGACAGTCTCAGTCAAGGACTTAGAAACTGATAAAGTCACCTGCGTCTCAGGATATTTCTACAGCAAGAGGAAGAGGCAGAAGGTGTGAGTTAGTGAATGGGGAAATAAATGCTATGTCAGAGTTTTCACACAAAACGATATGGTTTACTGCTCACGGGGTCTATGGTCAAACAGACCAGAGTTTAATTCCTCACTCCTTCAGTACCTTTCTGAAACTCAGTTTCCCCAATACTGAAATAACGATAATGACATACAGGTGTATATAAGCATGGAATGAGATCATGGATGTAAAGTCCTCGATAAACAGCAGCCACTCAATAAATAGTGGTGATCACCGGTATCGTCACCATCATTTCAGTAAGGCAGTTTGGAAGAACTTATCTTCCAGTTTCTGCCTGAATTACTTGGATCTGCTATTTCCTTCGGGACATACCTTATATTCAAATGTGGCACTATTGGTAGGATCTTTTTTTTTTTTTCCTTCTCTGCTTTTTCTCCCCAAATCCCCCCAGCACATAGTTGTATATCTTAGTTGTGGGTCTTTCTAGTTGTGGCATGTGGGACGCCGCCTCAACATGGCCTGACAAGCAGTGCCATGTCAGCGTCCAGGATCTGAACCAGCGAAACCCTGGGACACCGAAGCAGAGCATGCTAACCTAACCACTTGGCCCCGGGGCTGGCCCCAATTGGTAGGATCTTGATTGCTGAGTTGGTAGCATGTTTATGGATATAACAGAAAGGTCTAGATCCTCGAATTAGTTTTGGGTGGCCAAATGCAATTTTAACTTGTTTTAAACAAAGTATAAAACTGTAGAAGAGATTCTACAAGGATGAGGGCATTGATATGTGAATTATAACTGCTATAATAAACATGGCAATGTTTTAGTCACATGCAGAGGATGCGAATTTGAAAGTATGCTGACAGTTACAACTTGTCTCCGAAAAAAATCCATTTCTTTTCCATTTATCTCTAAGAGTGCATACAGATTAATGCATGAACAACAGGATCCAGGGGAATTTAAGTCTGGGGACTAATTTACTGAACTACCCAAGCAACAAAGGATTATTTTATCTAATTAAGACAGAGCACACGTATTTAGAATTAAGCATTTGCATTTAACAGCAAATTCAGAATTATAAAAGCAATTAAAGCTAAAATGAGGTATGATAATTTTTTTCCTGCATACCACCACTGAGCTAAAGCTCATTTTAATGTTTGCCTTAGTAGCATTATTGAACATAAGGTGATGAATAGAAGCTCATGGCTGGGCAAAACTACCTTCTCAATCTCACTTCCAACCACTCATCTTCCGCACCCGAATCCATCTTTCCTGTTTACTAAAGCCTCCTAAACATAACTTGAATTTTCTCACATTCCTTCTTTTTTCCCCCTGTTCTCCAAACTGGAATGTCTCCCTTAACCTAGTTGATCTATCTGAACTCTATCAGACAAGATGCAGCTTAAAAATGTGTCTTCCTTCCTGAAACCAGTGCTCCTTCAGTCTAAATGCTCTCTCCCTCCATCTGAACGCAAGGGCACTTAGCTGAATAGAGTTCTGTCTCATTCATTTGCAAATTAATATATTACTACTTCAGGCTTCTCTTACAATAGTAAGTCATATACTATCTTTTAACTTGTTACATGTTTATTTTCCTTTATATGACACACTTATTGAGGGTATAACTTTGTTTCATACTCTTAAAAATGATGAATACAGTGCCTTGCTTATATGTCTAGTTTAACACGTTTGGTGATTGACTAGTTGACATATTTAAACATCTATTCACATTCATATATCTTCTATTCATCATCCCTGTTTTACTCAAGCTTTGTAAGCTCGTCTTACGCTTTCTATTTCATTCTAATTTATTGATATTATTTCCAAATATGCTACTTAATAATTGCTAAAAGAATGGAAGAATGACATTACTTCATCAGTCAATAAGGTATTTTGTCCTTACCTTCCACAATGGTAATGACCATGACTCCATTTTTAACTGATTCTCTGATGAGTAATTAAAATCTTGTCTTTAACACTGGTGGTAAGGGAATTACGAACGGGAATGCCTTAACATTTAATCCTTTCCAGAACTCAGTAGATAAATCTCATAAGAACATAGTTCAACATGCAATCTTCCTCATAATGCATTTGAGTTGGCAGCTAAATGGTTTTATTCAGGTCCTTGTGTGTTTTCCTGAATTTTTTCACATTTGTTTGGATATCCTTACTTTCCCTGCAAATGTAATTCATGTCTTTCAGAGACAGTCCTCCTGAGAAAGAGGCTATATCTGTCAACTAGTCAGTTAAAATACTTAGCAGAGTGTCATGCACAAAAATAAAACATAACTAAGCAAGGTAAAATAAACAATAGCTTTATCCTTTTTATTTGAGATAATTATAGATTTATAGGACGTTATAAAGAAATGTACAGAAAGGTCCCATGCAGCCTTCACCCTGCCTCCAGTCAATGTCGACATGTTGCATAGCAAAACAAGAAAATATCCAAAACCAGGAAATATCCAAACTACAAAATTGACATTGGTACAATCCATAGAATTTATTCAGATTTCACCAGTTATATATGTGCTTACTTGTGTATGTGTATGTATAGATCTTTAAACTTTTATCACACATATAACTTCATGTAACTACTACCACGATCAAGATACACGCTGTTCCATTATCACAAACCCCCTCAAGTTTCCCCTTTATAGCCATATACACCTCCTCCCTCCCCTACTCAATCTCTAATCCTTGGCAACCATGAATTTATTCTCCCTCTCCATAATTTTATTTCAAGGGTGTTATATAAATGCAATCATATAGTATGCAACCTTTTGAGATTGACTTTTTTCACTCAACCTAATTTTCTTGAGGTTCATTCAAGTTGCTGTGTGTATCAATAGTTCATTTCTTTTCATTCCTGAGTAGTATTACATGGTATGAGAGCACCACAGTTTATTTAACCATTCACTTAGTGAAGGACATCATGCTTATTTTCAGCATTTGGCTAGTTCCAAAAAAGCTGCTGTGCACAATTTCTGCACAGGTTTTAGTTTTTGATGAAAATAATCACAATTCCTCTTATATGGCTAATGCATCTTGTTTGGAGCAGAGGTTTTCAGAGATGGGTGAGGAGCTAGTGACTAAATACTGCATCAAACATGTTTGTTAGTATATTCAGGAAGGAGTAACCAGCTGTCCTCATTTTCCCAGAACAGGTCGATTTATGTCTGCTGTCCTGGCATAATGATCCCTTCACTCTGGAAAGTGCCCTGGTTGGTGTAATAAATTACATAATCACTCTGATTCAGATTACTTAAAGATTCCCAGCATCCCTAGTAGGTCTGCTCAGCTATGATGGAATTGAATTTTAGTAGATTGCTGATTTGTAACCTTTCTGAGTACCTGTGAAGTGACTCTCAGGAGTCTGAAAATGAGATAGTCTTCTTGCAGTGAAAGGCAGTCTTGCTGAAGACTCTATTTTTCCTACCTCCTCCTTTTCTGCTATAAAATGTTTCTTTTTGTGAGACAGTTTTATGGTTGGAGACAGCTCCCACGTTTTGGCTCCACAACTGGAGAGGAGAGTCCTCTTCCCCACCTTGCCAGTTTGAAAACTATTGCAGGTATAGATCCTGATAAGTCTGGCTTAGATCACATGCCAATCTCAAAGACAGTGGTCAGTGAGGTGCAGTCCCCAAATGGGCTCAGCTTGGGTCAGGTGCTCATCCCTGGACTGATCACTCTGTCCAGGGTAATGAGGTCAAGTAGAAGGATGGTATCCCCCTTTCAGAACATCCAGATCAAAAAGGAGGAGTTTTCCTTTAAGGATAGCAGGTCGGGGAGAAGATGGCAGACTTGGCCACTGGAAGAATGGTGACCTGGGCAACCACTGTAATTTGTGTCTTCTATGAA
Organism: Equus przewalskii; assembly: GCF_037783145.1. NCBI lineage: Eukaryota > Metazoa > Chordata > Mammalia > Perissodactyla > Equidae > Equus > Equus przewalskii. The sequence continues at coordinate 43,924,111 of NC_091835.1, read as the reverse complement.
GAGGTCAGTAAACTGCCAGATGCCATACGGTTAGCAAGGAGCACAGGCAGAGTTCAATCCTATATCTTTTTTGACTAGAAAGCCTATATTCTTAATTTTTGTATACACAATATCTAGCTGTGGAGAAATGGGAAATAAATTCCTCTCAATATAAAGCTCTGAAGTTTTTCTATGTGATTAATTCTCAAGTAGTCACACTAATGGGAGGCAGACGTATAGGTGATGGTCCCGAACACTTCATGGTCATAATCAGCATGTGTGATCATCCATGTCCTTAACTGATGCAAATACAACTTGGAATTGAATACAACTGACGCACAGACCTATGGATTAATGTCCTAAATTGCAAAGGACTAAAAATGCTCTAGTCTTGAAAAAATTATACTAACACATTTAAATGAAAGGAGTATGCTAAAATAGTAGGACAATTTGATACTGTTTTTTTTTTTTTACAGACCCACTCAGATACACAGACATGGAAAAAAATTTGGAAGGATATATTCCCAGATGGTAGTTATTTTTGAATGGAGTGTGTAGGAATGACTACTTTCTTCTTTTTCTGGCTGTTGTACTTTATACATTTTCCACAGTGAACATGTATTAGTTTTCAAATTCTTAATCCATTATTATAAAATTCTTGTGTATGGTGATGCACACCTCATTCACATTTACTCAAAGCTTTCACATTAAGAACTCCCCTACTTCAGAACCACAAGAAGCCACATAGTAGAAAGGCTAATTGAAGGCTCAGCACAGCAACAAGAATTTCAAAAGAAAGAGTCTCATTAGGGTCCCAATTAGCATTCAAAAAAGTAAATAAAAAGATGTTGCAGCAATCAGATGGAAAAAGACTTTAAGATACAGCTTTTTGTTAGTTGCAAATATACAAAAAATGAATTCAAGGAAGTAAACTGGCTCAAGAATAGAGTGGCTGATTTTTAGCAGATTTAACAGTTTTAGCTAATTAAAACGAAACAACTGATAAGTTGTTTCTAGTATTAAGTCCATAGTACTTAATTCTAAGTCCTGGCAAACATTTTAGCATGGTTTTTACAATACCAGAATCTCTATGTTACAAATCCCAAGTACCTAAGCATTTTGAGTGAGGCCTGTAGTTATTTCTGACAGACTAATTGCAGAGGAAATTCCCCATGATGATGCAAAATAAACTCGGCCACATCTGAACACTTTATTTATATGTAAATAACTATTGAACCAATACATTTCATAATAACCTGGTTTTTTCTATAATACTTTACGGGAAGACCACATGACTCACTGTTTAATAATACATTACAGACAACACACAATTCCCTTGGCTTTTTATTATTCACCTTATTAATCAACTTAACATTCAGAAACTTTAGAAGCCAATGTTTCTCCCCAGATAAAATCTAGGAATTTTAAGTACATCCAAGTAATAAAGTATTTCGTATGGTAATGATGTTGGCACTTGTTGCAAATACGATGCTTATACGTTGTGGTATTTGACAAGAACACTCCCATTTTTATGATTACACTTTAGCTTTCAGGACAATGTCAAAGTAAATAGAAATCCCATAGCAATATTAATAGAATGTCTATTTTTTGTACCACCAACTCAGCTTAAATAGGAAATTCCTGGTTTATCTGAGAGAACAATGATATATGACAACTCAGAGACGGCGACTTGTATAAATGAGTTCTTCGAGATTTCCAGAAATTTTGATTTGATATTAAAAAAATGAGATTATTAAACTTAAGAAAAATATTTTATTAAATCACAGAGTTATTAATGTTATTTTTATACTCTCCAGATGCACTTCTTATCATAAATTCATGGGGGGGAATTCCTTTTGACCATGTCTGTGAGTATGTAAATAATCTGATCACAATTTTTCCCCTATTTTTGGCTCTAAAAGATATATTGATTTATCAACAGATAAAAACAAAGTTAAAGTCACAGAAAAAAATTACAGCTAACCCAAACTTTCACATTTTACCAGTACAGTAGCAGACTATGGGTATAGATTAGTATATTACAAGATAATGCAATATCTTTTAATTCTCTAGTGAAATACTGAGCATCTCCATTCTGATTCTGCTCCCTCCCCAAACCCCACTCAGCACCGCCTGCCTGATAGACTCTCCTTCCTAGTTTATCTCACTGCATCGGCTCTATTCCGTGCACTTGCATGTTTGCATCCTGTTCTTTCTATGTCTTCAGCCTGCCCCATAACTTCTGTTTGATCTTTCTCTCCCCATTTATTCTTTCAGCACTCATCCATTTATTCAGCAAGTATTTACTGAGCATCTAACATGGGTCAGGCACTACTCCAGCAGCTGGGAATATAGCAGTGAACAAAATGGATAAAGTCCTTGATCCCATGGAACCTACAAGCATTCCAATGCAGGCGGTAAGTAATAATAAAGACCCAATATAATGTCATGTAGTGAGTGGTACATTCTCTCAAGAAAACAAAACTGTGTAAAAGTGGTAAACTTTTAGAGTGATGGGGTGATTTCAGATTGACGGCTCAGGAAAGATGTTGAGGAAACGCCATTTGAGTAGAGCTTGGAACAAAATAAAATCTGCATTTACAGAATACATATTATGTACAGTGCATTCAACCCCTGATCATGGTTCATCATGGGACCCCACTGGGAAGAATGAGAATTGTCGTCTACCCAACTGGCTATTGTGGCCATGAAGAGAAGAAATGGTAATGAGCAGAAAATTTGGGCCAGTGTAAACAGTTTAAAGTGATGTTATGGAGGGCTAAGAACAGGACAGAAAGATGACAAGGTTCTCACATTTTATCTTTGTAACCCATCAGGTCTGTTAGCAAAGCAGTTATTCATAACATAAAGGAAAGCAGGAACAGTCACAACATAGTGCTCTACTAAAATGAAACAGAGATAGAACTAATGTGTTAAAGCTACAATCAGAAACAGTTCATCTAAGACCAAACCAAACTAAGCAACAAAATGGTTGTTCGAGAATCGAACAGCCACTTCTCAACTGACAGTAATTTCACCATTTATGACCAATTAGCAGTAATGTTAGAGACAAAATCTAAGCACAAGCTTAAGTTTTGACCTAGATGATCTTTGAAGAGTATAGTTTTATGATTCGATGAAATATACTGAACGAAATACATAGTTCTCTTAAGTTACATATTAAGAGAATGATATTGGGAAATAGGGTTGAAATAAATTTTCTTTCTTTTTTTTTTGGTGAGGAAGATTGGCCCTGAGCTAACACCTGTTGCCAATCTTCCTCCTTTTGCTTGAGGAAGAGTGGCTTTGAGCTAACATCTGTGCCCATCTTCCTCTATTTTGTATGTGGGACACCACCACAGCATGGCTTGATGAGTGGTGTATGTCCATGCCTGGGATCTGAACCTGTGAGACCTGGGCCACTGAAGTGGAGCATGCAAGCTTAACCACTATTCCACTGGGCTAATCCCGAATTTTCCATCTTTTTAATAGTCAAAAGCCAAACAAACTTTTTGTATGTACAATTACCAAATCCAAAGTTAGCACAATTCATAAAATAAGGACAATATGTTCTTTTTTTCTTCCAAGAGAGTTTCCTGAAAATCACTCCTTCATAGGAAAGTGGCAATGTTTGCTCTCCTTCACACAAATTCTTCCCTTTCTGAGGTTTAAATTATAATTGATCTTGCTGCTATGTTTTCCTTATCACTAAGGTTACATTTTTTTGTTTAAAAAAAGAAGCCTCTAGTGTACAAGCATACATATTGCTTCTTAGAGTGTATTCACTATTCCCATGAACTATTTTTAGAAAAAAAGTATTCTATAATCAAACTTGGGAAATGCTGCACACTATATATTCTTTATGGAAGACACAGTGCATATTAACTTACTAAGGCTCTGAAAAATTCTCGTATACACACACAAAATAAATGAATTAATACTAGTTTAAACAGAGTTAAACGATTTGCCAAATTCATGTCACCACAGAAGTGCTTATTTTTAATAATATCTGTTAACATCGTAAGTCTCTAATGTTCCGTGGAGCACATTTTGGAAGATGCTGCTCTATACACATTTGATTGTTCAACCTCTTTGACTTTGCTTTGCCTATTTTTACTGTCCTAGTTCTTTCTTCCTTCCTCTTTTTATTTTTGTTTATAACACTTACTGTGTGCTGACTGTATTCTAGGCACTGTTTAAAGTCCTTTATGCTCATGATCTCACTTATTCCTGACAATAATACCCTAAAATAAATACAATAGATCACCAAAGGGGTCCCAGAGAGGTGAAATAACTTTCCCCACATCCTTCTGCTGGTTAGTGGCATAGTCGAGAGAGCCAAGATTGAAATCAGGTCTCTCTGACCTGACACCTATACTCTCAGCAATAAGTGGCCAGTTCTTTACTCTTCAACCCCCAGAAACAATACTTCTTCCAAGCTCCACAGTGACCAACAGACTACCTATTTCCTGATCTAAAGATATTTCCTGGATCTTAGTTTATAGGACCTCTCTGTTGCATTAGAAACTGTTGGCCAATCCCTCCCACTTGAAATTTCCTAGACCCTGGGTTTCCTTGATTCTGATTTCCTCTTATACTTCTCTTGTTGTTCCTTCTTCATCTCCTTAGGTTCCTTATCAAATGTTAGTTCTCCTCAAGGCCCCATCATGGCCCACTACGCTTCTCTCCTTTGACCTCTGCTAGGACATCCCCATTCACATCTCCAGGCCTGACCTCTCCCCTAGATGCCCAAGTACTTGTTTTTTAGGAACTTGAAATTCAAGAGGTCTAGCACTGAACTCATCATGTCCTGTATCAGTAGGGGTCCTTGCAGGACACTCAGTGGAAATCCTAGAGAGTTTAATCAAGGGACTATTCATGAAAGTGTGGAGCAGATATAATGGCACTGAGTAGGGACAATAAAGTACCCAAGGATGAGCAGCAGTGAGAAGTTATTACCCTAAAGGGACAAGGAGAGGAAGCTGTTTCTGGAACTTGACCAGAATTTTGCCTTGTAAGAGGGGCTGGATTATAGGACTGGAAGAGGGAATGAAGCACTGCCCAACAGGGGCCAGCCAGGGTGGAGATTGGGGGAATAAGTGCTCCCATGTCTCTCTCCTACAGTAATCTTCTGCTAGTGCCTCATAATGGTCAGACTCTCTGCAGGATAAAGGGCAAGGGAGCTGAAGAAGCAGTCTCCATGGGGAAGCTTCATGGCTCTGAGCAGAGTGGAGAAGGAGGGTAGGTTGATCTGGAGGGGAATAGACACTACCCAGTACACTTGCTATCTTAAAGCTGCAATATCCTAGGCAAAGTTGTCAGTTACCTGCAAATTACCCTCGAGTCTTTTTCCTCAATTTCCCACACCTAACCAGTCTTTCAATTTATCTATTTTTGGCATTGTTCCTCTTCTTTTCATTCCTTTTTGCATCACCCTAATGTCAACATTTGTCGTCTCTTAATTGGACCATTACAATAACCTCCTAGAAATTTAACTGCGTCCAGGTCTGCTCCACCTTTGGGATAGCCTTTCTCACAGCCAAAAACTCTATCTAAAATGCAAACCTTATCCCATTAAGCCTTGATTAAACTCTTCAACAATCCTTTTCACCTAGAGAATAAAGGCCCTACTTTCTGGCACAGCATACATATAGGAGTCTCCCTGATCCGACTTCTATCACTTAATTTCCTTTTCTATATACTTGTTTTTTCCTAAATACTATGTTTTTGCAACATTGGGTCTTTGCTCATGCAATTTTATCTGCCTTTATGTCCATATTTTTTAGCCTAATTCATATCTGTGCTTCAGGACTCAGCTCAGGTGTCATCTTATAAGAAATCATTTCCCAAACCATGAGATATAGTTAGGTTTCTCTTGTCTAGCATCCCATATTTTCCTCTACTAAAAGAATGACAACAACAAACATGGCCATATTTTTATTTTATTTTATTTTTCTATGTCTATTTTTCCACCATGCCATATGTGAGTTTCAAGTGACTGTAATCTATTCCTGTACCTCCAATAACTATTATAATTCCTGGCACACAATAGATGCTCAATAAATGTTTGATTTAAGTGAATAGAATTAGGCAGTAAATCATTATCATGGAATCCTGAAAACAGACTTAGTATTGAAAGAAAAAAGTAACTTCTCAATGTGGCCATTCTGGCTTTGAGGAAAGACTGGCCAGCCAAGAAAATTTATAGAATGCTCTTTCAAGGAAACTAAAAGACAAGGAGAGATTAACCAGAAGTTAAACCCAGGATCAAAAAGCAGGAATTCTAGAGTTAATCAGAGTAGAATCCTGATTCAGAAAGTAAGGTACAAGCAGTTAGGAACCAGACCTCAGATAGGACACCAATATACAAAGGGCACTGAAGAGTCTGTGGAATTCCCTAACATTTGGTTTGTACATGCCAATCACAAGCTCCTATGGGTGAAAGCTAGAGGAAATCATGATCTGGAGCAGTACACAGGCCCAGAGTTGGTTTCTGGTGTGGATTAAAGGCAAAGAGAGCAGGGACAGAAATTTCTCTGTACTTGATGGGTCAATAGGAGATCAGAATGAAGGAACAGGATTAGGGGCCTGGTAGACTCATGATGATATTTTCTCACACATAAATCATCCATTTAAGAAAGCAAGTGGGCAGAAAGAGAAAAAATAAAAGTCTCAATTATCTGAAAAAAGTTAAATGAGAGGATAACAACAACAACAAAAAACCCAAAGCATTCATCATCTAATTCACATATACATTAGTAGTAAAAAATACAATTCTAAGTTTGGACCCCTACATTGTACATTGTAGGTAAACTACATCCATACTCTTTTTATTTGCTAGTAAAGGTATAAAAATTACCAGGTTCATTTTGTTTTAATTTACATTATGATAGGGATAGTTCTATTAGAAAAATGAACTGCATAGCATTCCTATTTAGGAGGAGTAGAAAAGCAAATAAATGAAGAGTATTCAATAAGGAAACATTTATTTGCATATAAATAGAAGAATGGCAATATATTTGTTTTCATCAAACTTTTCTCATTTGACTCTCTAATTTTCCCTATATTCATTTTCTTACAGAAATTACCATGATATCTATAATTTCTAACACAACTCTCAAACTGAGAGTTCTATTTCTAATTCTGATTCTATTTCTGAAATATTTTACCAAGCATATGTCATTTTTCTTTCTTTCATCTCAATTTTCTGACAAAATGGAAAGTAAAACCTTTTTTATAAGAAACCTCTACAACCTTGTTTCAAATATCTTCTTTTTGTTCGGTGGTTTTAATACATTCAGAAGTAAGAGGAGTTGGCCTTTTAGTTAACTAGAATGCCCAGGGAAAGCAGACATCTTTAACTGGAGAATTAGATTCTGAATGAACGAGTTGAGGGTGATTTTCTGACGCAGGGATAAGATATGGTTCTACTTACGGAAATCAATTTGAAGGCACCATGTTCAGAGGGAAAAAACTAAGGATCAGTACTCTGGAGACGTAGGACAAGCTCGTGAAGAGACAAGCTTACTAATTAGGCATAATTAGTGATCACAGGTTACATGAGAGATGTTTAGGAAGGTAATTCACATATTCTTCTGGATGGCTGTAGAAACAATATGGAAGCTGCTGGAGCCAAAAGCACCATGAGAGGAGAGGACAAGAGCCTTTGTGTTCTGCTTCCAGCTGTATCCCACCACACTCACCTTCTTTCTCATACTACTTATGCCATATTAACCTTGTTTTGGCCCCTCAAATCAGTGACACAAGTGTACATATTTATTTAAGCAGAAAGAGCTGATACCAATGGGTCTCTAAGGCCACCATAGAAGAGTTCTGTAAGGCACTGGGTTATGCCCCCAGATTAAACACCACCATAGATATAATCAAGATCAGGGTGTAGAAAAGGCTTCATCTCTTATGGGCAAAGTTATGGCAAAATATTAGAGAATTTCTATTAGAGGAATGCAGAAATTTTTGTCAGCTCTGGCTGGTAGTAGTCATAGAAGAAGGATGACATGGAAGAGGAAGTAAGACTATTACCTGGATATTTGGGCATTTTTCTGAAGTTATAGGTCACATAAAGAGGTAAGAAAAGTTATTTCTTCTAGTATTTCAACTCTACTTCTTAACTGGTGATGGTAACTAGCAGTTGAGGTAACATTGATGAATAAATGATCAATCAACAGTATTACTTTTTTGGAAAAAATAACATATTGGTATTTTGATTTATGATTTCAGTAAGTTCCTAATATAAGGGACTGGTAACAGTTTATTATTTTTTAGTGGCAATGATTGAATTGTAATTATAATAATTTAATTCACAAAGTGATAATTTTCTCATATTTTCCTTAAAGATGTGTTTGCAAGTCAACATTATGATATTTAACACTTCTCAGTGAAAAACTATATAATGCCAAAAATTTGAATCCTGTGTAATGAAGTTTCTGTTATATGCTTAATACCACATACCAAGGACGGTGGAAGACAAAAACCTACAATATACATGTCTTTATTTCAAAAATATTTACAACATATTTGAGTAATAAAGTGACTACACTAACTGTTTTCCGGTAAAGCTCATCAGTGCAGTGGGGCTATGCTTCTGAAAATGCAACAGCACTGGAACTGTGTACTTGAAGGCATTAAATTAGGAAGAAAATGAGAAATAAACATCTGTGGTCATTGCTGTTAAGTCTTCTATCAGGCCATGCTGCTACCAATCGCAATGGTTTATATAGATGCACCAACTGCATCCAAGACAAAAGCTCCTTTGCAAACCCTCCATAATCAGGCTGGAATTATATTTATGAGACTCAGTAGCCACTGTGCATGTATGTCTAAGTAGTTTTAAGTTGGACATTTAGATGCTATAAATAGTGCTATTAAAAATAAAAAATGACTCATTGTTTTTAATATTCATACAGATGAGGATTTTCTTATGGGCCAAAATGAGGCAGAGATATAATGCCATTTTTTTATTTTTTCATATAACAACAATCTTTTTCACAACAAAGAACAAAAACAACCAGATGGGAAATTATCACCCAATCCTCTGTAGAAGCCCAGCCCAGTGAACCTTCTCCAGCTTACTGGGGATGTCACATATAAAAGGGTCTCTCTAAAAGGCTGGCAACAACATTTACCAAAGACGTCAGTTGACAGAAGAGTTAATGGCGGCACACTTCATTGCCAGGAGGACGGTCTAGGCTGCTCCAGAAAGATGAAAAGATTGTGGTTTATTTGTCAACATTGTATAGTGTAGAAGGTAGATGAAACCTCAACAAGGAAAGTGAAACTCCTTCTGTGGATGTGTGTGTGTGTGTGTGTGTGTGTGAGAGAGAGAGAGAGAGAGAGATAGAGGGACAGGGAGATTGGAAAGGCTCAGAGGGCAAAGGAGAAAAAGAAAATGAGAGAGGGGCCACAAGGAAGTGGAGAAAGACAGATAGTCCTTGGCATGTGGATATTTCTCCCGAATAAGACTAGTATGGCCAGCTTCTTAATAATCATACTCTATAGAATTAAACATAAACCTCTTTTAGAAAATGTAATTAAGGCCCCTTTCAAATTTAATATCCTTTGATTATATATCAGGTAAGAGGAAAAATGGAAGGGAACAGAGAAAGGAGGTTAAGAAAGAAAGAATGATTCATGCCAAGCTATGAGTTTAGAGAAGCATTCCAGTTGACTACTAATGAGCACCATTTCAGGCAAGGCAGAATTGAAATTCCTATGATGTCATATTCTACAATGTGTATCTTAATTGACAAAACGCTGATATCCAGTGAACGGATAGAGGAAGAAATTTTCAGGGAGAAGTTTAGTAAAGATAGGAAGGTAAAAGAAGTTCCATTATTTTCACTGGAATTATGAGAAGGTGTACAAGAGGGAGACTCTCCAGAAAAATATTCCATTTACATTTGCATGTGGGTAGGAGATTTTGAGATTGGCAGGCTCCTAGTATAGTTGATAATAGTTATATATACTATCAATATTGATATGAAATTAAACATTTTCATAACTGACATTGTGCTTATGCAACATCAATTATGCAGTTATTAGCCTCATAACTTACAGTAGCTGATTTAGACAATCTGAGATGCCTGATTAAATGTGACCATCACTAAGCCATGGATAAGGAACAAAGCACAAAGCCTTCATAGCCAGGCACATTTAGGCTACCTCAGTGGAACTGGTTACATCCAACCATGATTCAAATTTTCGGGCTTCCCCATCACTTATATCCAGCTGTTTGTTTCTGATTTGTGGAAAAGACAAAACATAAATCAATCCTCATATTTGAGTTTCTCTAATTTTATGGCTTTTAGAAACTTTCATTTTTATATGGAGGATACTTGATATGCAGTAGTGAAAGATTTATCAACATAATAAGAACCACAGAAATTTATAGGGGGCTGGAGGAATGGTTTGTTTCTGACTCAGCACACACAGATCTTTTTAGATCTTATCATTCATATTCAATTGACAATCTGGTATTTAATAATGGAATTTGTTTCATGTTCCTATCACCACCTCCATGTTAGGTCTATTTTATTAACACTTGTTCAGGACCTTGAATGCAAAAGTATCTCCAAATTATAAAGAGATTATCTTATGTACCCCATTTACCATGTAATATACTATTCCCAGAATGTAAATGCATTACTCCCTGTGCCCAGTTTATCACTTTGAACATCTCTTGTCAACTGTAACAAAACAGAATTAAGTGAAATAGCATATGTGAAATTCCTGGAAGGCTGACTGGCACATAGTGGGTATTCAGTATATTCGGGATATATATCCTTCCTTCAGTATACTTTATATTAAGGTGACATAAAACTGCATTTACATAAAATAAAGAGTAATGATTTTCTTTACAAAATTATTTGTCCCATTACAATATTCACTTAAATGAAAAGATTTATCAATGTATTTACTATGTGATGCAGTTTACCATAGTTGACATTAATCTGCAAACGTGCAGGAATACACCTATTATGTGACACAGGGGGAGCCTCTATTATTGTCACTGAGAATACCATTATGCTATCATGCGACTGCATTTTCTCATTTCGATATCAAGTTTTGATTAGAACTTTTCCCACCTTCTTTGCATTTTAATTGCAGCACTCTACCCCCACTCCCAAACTCATCATTTGGCCATTTCTGTAAATCTCACCACTTACAAAGAATTCAAATAAAAACGTGCAGTTGTGCCAAAGGTTGGCTTTGGATCAGACGTCATACATGTAAATATTAGCTGTTACTTAGTAAAATGTGTATTAAAATGGATTCATGGCAAGTGTTGCGTAGACATAACAGTCACGACAGATTTTGACAAATAGAAAAATTAATAGAAAACAATACTTTTAATACATTTGTGGTGTGTGCTAAAAGAGCAACCTCCTAGAATGAAATCATATGACCAAGCTTACTATTTACCAGGTTTTAAATAAAAGTATTATTGGTAACTTAAGAAAAATGTAAAAACATATTAAATGTGATTTAGAATCTTATTTATGCACTCTTGCTGTTTCTCCCTGAAACTATTTTTCCTATTTTCCATTAAGATAAATGAAATATTTAAAATTGATGCTGCTTTCAATCCATTGGTCCTGTTCCACTATTTCCTTGTCAAGCATTCATAATTAATGATGTATGTAAGCAAGAAGTGACTCTTTGATAAGAAATCATTTGCATCCATTAATGTTTCATCCATTTCTAAGGTAGGTATCACTGTGGTGCTGAAAGGATAGCTCCCGGTCACCTGTCGACACTCTTGAGTTTGCTTTGCCCAGAGGAGAAAGGAAGGACTAATGACAGAACTAAAGAACACCCACTGAAGACACGAGTGGTAGGAAATTACCTCATAATTTCACACCACTTTCTAAGAAACCATCTAGCTGAAATTTCTTTTGAAAATTTTATGTACAGTATAGTTGTCAAACTAGGATTTTTTTTTTTTTTTTTAAAGCAGTCTCTTTGCTTTTCATTTTCCTCAAAGTAAAACCCTGGAGCAGTATATTCCGAAGAAGACTCAAAAAAGTTAATTTACACAGATTTTTATGCCACTGAAATTTAGAGGTAGCATCCTCTGTAAATATAGTGAGGAAAAGTCAAGAGACTTTGTAAAGGGAATTATCGGGTTGAAGATGAGGACTTGGGGAGAGGAGTCCTCCCCACGATCAAGCTGACACTCCTTATTCAGAGAAAACCATGCTCACGACCCACTCCGGCAGTCCATTTTCGACCAGGGAGCTCAGCCCCGGGTGTATAATTCCAGCAGAAGGTAAATAAAGACAAAGCAGCCACACACTCCGTTGGGGGAGGGCGGAAAGGTTAAGCAGCATTGGAGTGCAGTAGCGACCAGAACGGAAAGTGACCTCATTTTGCCTGAGGAAGCACTATCCAACAAGCCCACCTTTGATGTGGATACCAGCGGCGGCAAAAGAGCACAAAGGGTGAAAGCTGGAGGGAGCAAACTTCCCTATTCCACCCCATCCCTTAAGACCGCCGGGAACATGCACACGCAAGGACAACAAAGCGTGCGCCGGGGCTGCGCGGCCAGCGCTTCCAGTGGCCGGACCAACCCGGGGCGCGCCGCTCACTCGCAGCGGAGCGAGGGCGCCGGAGCGCGGCCGCGGGCAGGCCCGCCGGGGCAAGGGGCGGGGGCTCCCCTACCTTCAGCAGCACAAAGAGCCAGAGCAGAGGCAGGAGGCGGCGTCCGCCGCGCGTCCTCGTGGGCAGTTGCCCCATCGCGGCGCGGACGGTGACCCGGGGGGAGGCGACGCGGACCGGCTCCCCTGCCAGCGGCTCACAATGGCGAACTGGGGCTGCAGCCTCAGACCGTGGGCGCCGAGGCTGATCCCGGCGGGCGCATGCTGCTTTTCCAAGTCCCCCTGCGTCTGCTCCCTTTCCTCTTCTGCGCCCGGGGTCCTTCAGGAACGTGCCAAGCGCTGCTGTTCTTTAACAGCTAAGGATGGAGAGGGTGGGGATTGGAGTGGGCGAGGCTCTGCCGCCGCTGCCACCGCGGCCGCCGGAGAAGGCGCGGGGTCCGCGTGGTGAGCGAGAGGCGGGGGCCCTGCGCCCAGCGCACCGCGGTCCTCTGGCAGCCGGGATACTCTCGCTCTGGGCTGCGGACTCATAAAGTGACAGCCTCCCAACCCTCCCACCAGGGTCCGCCTCTTATGGCTGGACAGCCCCCACTCCGGACTCCGCCCCAAACCTTTCCACAGTCTCTGGGACTCAGGAGTTCTGTGGGATTTCCCTGACTCTTCTTGAGCAACCCCGGGCCAGATCCCCGTCTCCTCTCAGTCTTCCTACATGTGTTCTCAGTTGTGCTTATAAAGAACCAGTAACACTTGGAGGGGAGTGGTGGTTGTGATTATAATGATGGAGTGTGGGAAGTGTGTGTGCGCGCGCGCGTGTGAGATGGGGAGGATAACTCTCCTCTCTTTCATTCTCTCTATCCCATTTGCACACTCTTTTTCCATCTCACAGTCACCCAGGAAGAAAGAACACTGTTATAGACTTTTTCCATTTGACATCAGGAATTCTTGTAAATTTCAAGGGCTGTCTTTTGATGCTAAAGTCTGTTATGTCACCTGAAGCAGCCTATAGGAGAAAGGAGTCATAACATATTACATATATTTGCAAACAGATATACACTTCTATGTTTAATTATAAAAGAAACTATCTTGAACTGTTTCAGAGTGGTATGCCATTTTACATTCCCTTCAGCAATGTATGTGTGTAGGGGGGAGAGGAAAGGAAGAGGACGTAATTAAAAAGTGATAGTGTCAGGGGTCTTTGTGGTGGTGAAACAGTTCTGTGTCTTGATTGTGGTCGTGGTTACACAAATCTACCCAGATAATAAAATCTACACACACACACACACACAAATGAATACATGTAAAACTGGTGAAATCTGAATGAGGTCTGTGAACTGTCCCAATGTGAGTTTCCTGATTTGGATACCTACTATATTTACGTAAGGTGCTACCTTTGGAGGAAACTCGTTGAAGGGTACATGGGACATTTCTTACCATTTTTTTAAAATTGAGATACAATAGAAATATATAACACTATATTAATTTCAGGTGTACAACACAATGATTCTATACATATATATATATAGCAAAATGATCGCCGTAATAAGTCTAGTTAACATTCATTATGATACACAGTTAACGCATTTTTTTCTTGTGATGGGAACTTTTAAGATCTACTCTCTTAGCAACTTTCAAATATAGAAAACACTATTCTTAACTATAATCACCATGCTGTACACTACCTCCCCATGACTTATTTATTTTATATCTGTTTGTACCATTTAACCCCCTTCACCCATATACTTTCTAACAAGGGTGAATTATTCATGCAAAACTAATCTGTGACTTTTTAGAAGCTCAGAAAACTATTTCCAAGTTGTGTATCTCCAAACTATTTACGTACCTTTGGTTGTTATGTGTAGTTTTTGAAAGATGTCTGTCAAAATAAACCTCGGGGTACACTATTCAGATATAAATCATTTTTTATTATCATGTAAATTACCCTGCTGTGCCTTGCCAGTAGTGGGACTTCCAATATGTCTTTGACATGCTTGGGCACCAGGAGACAGGAAAGGTGACCTTGGTCATGAATGTAGGAGTTCAGGCAGTGACTTTGTCTCAGTCACACAGTCAGGGGAGTAGTGGCATGGAAAAAGACCCAGGGCTACATTTACTCTGCCTTTTGCTAGATGGGCAGTGACAAACACTAACCATTTGGTTGGTATGTATACGTGTGTCTGAGAATGGTTTAGAGTGAATATATTTACATGAGTACTTATGTGTACCAAATGCTTATATGCATAAATGTAGAATAATGGTCTGAATTTATGTGAGACTGTTGTCTTTGGCATCTTCTTTTAGAAACTTCTTTTGTTGTCACCTTCTTCCCTCTTATATGCTCACTTTTAGTGCCCTTGTGCCCACTCTTGGTTGGCCTGGACCTTCTCTTTCTCTTGCAAAGATATTAGCTGCTTCTCCGTCCCTCTGGGTCAGACTCATGGGCTAGCTGAAAAGTTTATTTGTGTGACTGCACTTGCAGGGGCTTTGGTTTGATATATTTTCCTTTCATTTTGAAGCTCCTGAAAGCAACAGTCTATTCCAATCCACTCCCAAAAGTGGCATTAAAGTGATCTAATATCTAGAACTGAAGGTCTGTTTAGACCAGCAGCAAAATCATACTTACATGTTGCCAACAATTCCCATTTTGAATAGAGTTTGATTTTAAAGTGCGTATGTGTGTCCATGTTGTGGATTATAAATATATATGAAAATATTCATGTGTGTGTGTATATGCATATGTGTGTATGCAGATAGATGAATATAGGCTTACCTGATGTATATAGGGCATTAGAAAGCAATTCTACTGATTATACATCCTTGTAAATGCAAAAAGAACTTTCACAATGGTGCATATTTTTATACAATCATATTTTGCTATGTTATCTTTCTATTTTTTCTCCATCGTTTGTATCACAAAAATGCATGGCGCTTTATGCCCTCACACATATGGACCACTTTTGGGGAACAATAACAGTAAACAGTAAACAGTAAAGCAGTCCCCAGGAAAGTATTAGTAATTAGCTTTATTAATATTCCATTAAGTAACACTATGATTAGATGGCCTGAAGGTGTTATTTCACAATCACAGAAAATTTTCTCTCCAGAGAAAAGTGTTTTACTTAGCTGTTGCAGATAAAATAGTTTCATTTCTTTGCATTGCACTTAAAACAGTAACAATCTTGTGAATCTTCCTGGGAGAGACACTCAAGAAGAATGTGAATGCTATATCATCAGTAGTGTGGAGTTTTCAATCTACACGGTGTGCTGTTGTTTCTTTAAACTACTAACTTGTTTTCCAATGCAACACTTCCAAAGTATGGCAAATTTTATGCTATTTTCAAGACTCCAAATCAAGAAGAAAGTCCCTGGGCAATATATAGTGTATATAGTAATGTGTGCTTCACCAATTGCTTCAAAATGTTTGTTCTGGTTTCATTATCACAAACAATACTGTTAGGTAAAGAAGGCTGAGATCATTATCACTGTTTTCTCCCTAATGCTGCTTTTCCTCGAGAAAAGATAAATGCCGGAAAAAAACAGAATCTCTTACGTGCCCTAAGTCAGGCATTTAAAAATGAATTCTCAAAAATTGAAATAAAGATCTCTACTTCCTTTGAAAATAATAATGAGGTGGTTAATGAGCAAGACACTGGAAGATCTTTTTAAAAATCTGTAGGAGGCTTTGTTTTTGTTAAGAAAAGCAATTATTTTCTAAATATGTAAAAAGGTACTCATGCCTGTGTATTTCACATCTCTCTCTTCTATGGAAAGAGAAGCAACAGCAGCCACAGAGAAGGAGCTATAATCCCTGTGAGAGGTTTAATGAGGAGTCAAATGGAACTCTTACAGTGCCCCTGCCAATGAAGTTCAATTCTGTCCTCCAGGGAGCAACTCTAATGTAGTCCAGTGTGTTTAGTTCTGGCTTCCACTACTGAAATCGCCTACAAGGCTGTCAGCAGTTTCGGTATTAGAGTTGTATTTATGGGGGATGCTCAATGACAAATAGTTTACTTTATATGGAATGCAGAAGAAACTATTGATCTCCAGACTATACTCCATTTGAAAAGCACAGTAATAGCCATGCAGTTTGTAATCCCTATCTCACATATTACAATTGTTATAACATATGAACTGTAGGTTATGTGTAATATGTTCTTAAGATCTGAGGACCAGGCAGCATTTTGATTTCAATTTATTTGAGCATTTGTTTTAGGCTTTCTTTTGGTGAACACTGGTTTCTCACCTAAAACACGTGTTGACAATTCATAAATTCTGTCTTTCAAAATGCGAATGATTGACAGCCCTCAGGTGAATAGCACGTTTCAACTGCCAAGATGTATTATTCTTGCCAGACTTGAAAAACAGTGAAATTCAGTACAGAAAGTCATTTTTGCTTTTACATGGAGACTCTTTTCCCACTGCCTCTTTTTTCCTCCTAAATAATTCCTATTAAGGGATCTATTTTATTTTACTTGACTCTTACATGGTTTTAAGGAAAATCAAATAAGAATATTGTATTACAAGATATAGGTTTTATGGCAAAAAATCGTCTACTCAAAGGAAGAACGAAACACATATAGAAAACATGAGTGGATATTTGTAGTTGGATACAAACTGGAGGCTATAGAATGAGTGATTTTAAGTTAGGAAGTCAGATTTTCATTTTTAGACACTATTCCCTCTTTCACTTATAATCTAGGATTACTGTGTATTGTCAACATTTCCTTTAATTGCCCTAAAATTAAAAAAAAAAGACATTAATCAGGGTCCAGCATGGTAGCATAGTTAATTTTGTGTGCTCCTTCTCTTGCTAGTTCATGGGTTTGGATCACGGCCGTGGACCTATGCAACTCATCAAGCCATGCTGAGACAGCATCTCACATATAAAATAGAGGAAGATTGATGTAGATGTTAGCTCAGTGACAGTCTTCCTCAGTCAAAAAGGGGAAGATCGGCAAGAGATGTTAGCTCAGGGCTAATCTTTCTCACCAAAAGAAAAAATATATTAATCAGCCTTGAATTATGCAGTTTTATCTTGTTTTATGTATATATGATGCATTGGCTAATGAACTTTTATAACAATTTTTTCTGAGTATTCTAGACATTGTTATCATCTACTCTCCTAACTTTTCTTCATAACTAGGTTTCTTGACTAACTATTTAAAGCATTAGTATCCTGCATGGGAAGATTCACTTTACATTGGCAAAAAAGCATGACTAGAACTTAAATGTAATTTATAAATAAAGCAAGACATATTGTTTGCTAAGTGGAAATGGTGTCTACTTTTCCTTCCTCTTTGCTTCTCTTCAAATTAAAGATGTAAGGCAAGATTTACTGTCTACTATGTGTCACAGAGAGTGTCTATACCTGTCACTTAAAAAATGGTTGCAGATGGAAAATTTGGTCATAGTGATTTCAAGTGCTATGTAGAAACTATGAAAACATTAGTCACGTATTTTGAAAATGCTCTGTCTTAACTGTTAAGGATTTTACCAAGAGGCACAATAATATTGCATTGACAATTATACTTCAAATCAATCACACCAAATCCATTTTCATGCTAAAAATTACAAAGTTAATAATATTATCAAATCTAACTGTGAGAGAAGGAGTGAAGATGACTATAGTCTGAAGAGGGGTAGAGGATGCCTCTGATAGATTGGTGTCATTACCTGTCTTAGCAGAAGGATCTAGAAGAAACATTTTGAGGAAAGCATGAATGTTCTGGGGGAAATTTCAGTGGCCAAGGGAAGACCATTCTCCTCATAAAGTCACACGAAGAAAAGGAATAATCATGAAGCTGTACATTTCAAGATATGTGTGTATAGTGCAAGTATCTGTAAGAGAAGCAATTTGGGCAAGGGATTTGAATGCAGAGATTCCATCTGTTCTGTTTGGTAATATGATAATGCGAGAAATTATAAGAGTAAGCATTTGACATATGTGTGGAGGATGATGCGAATGAAATTCAATCAGGGATCAATATATGTGAAGCTTATGGCATTTCCTTGTCACCTCACTGTCTTATGCTGCAATGGTCATTTCCAACCTTTTCTACTCAGCTCAAACCTCCAACCCTCTGCCCTGCAGACCTCTCCAGTGCTTTGGCTCCATCTTCTATCTTAAAGAGCAAATAGAGGCCATCAAGTGACAACTTTTTCATCTTCCCTGACAGTAAAGATAATCCTACCCATATCTGTTCCCATCTTTCTTGTTAAAAAACAAGAATCTCTCTCTCAGTGATTATCTAAGGCTAATTCCACCAACTATTTTCTAGAATCTATTCCCTCTAGCCTTCCATGCCCTCTTATTTATTTATTTTTTGAGGAAGATTGGCCCTGAGCTAACATCCTGCCCATCTTCCCCTATTTTATATGTGGGATGCCTGCCACAGCATGGCTTGATAAGTGGTGCATAGGTCTGCACCAGGACTCTGAACCAGCGAACCCAGGGCCCCCGAAGTGGAATGGTCAAACTTATCAGCTACACCACCAGGCTGGCCCCCATGTCCTCTTATTTTTACCCTCTCCCTTTTAAGGTATTCTATCCCTTGGCTTTTTAACCATGTTCATACATTTACAGTTGAAGGAAAAAAAACCTTCACTGAATCGTTCATGCTCTCAGCTGCTACCTTTTCTTTCTTCCTGTCTTTCATGCCCCACCACTGCCCCTTTACACCAGTAGTTTCCAAAGTGTTGTGCATACTCTCTACCTCCATTTTTTTTCACCGCCTACTTACTCTTCAAAGCACTCTCGTCTGGCTTCCATTTCCATCATCTTACCAGCACTGCTCTCACCAAGCTCACTAGAAATTTCTTGAGAGTACATGCTATGTTGGCTTTTTCCCTCCTTCCTGAAACACTCTCATCTCTGATTTTCCATCACCCCGCACATGCCTGATTTTTCTTTGATATCTCTGGATGTTCTTTTGAAACATTCCTTGCTGGATCATTCTCCCCTTCCTGTCCATTTAATGTTGCAATTTTCAATGCTTAATCCAAAACTCCCTTATTTTCCTCTGTGTTCTTTCCCTAGCCAGTCTAATCTATGGCCATGTCTTCAATCCCCACTTATGCAGATGATCCACAGGGTGATATCAGCAGCCTTCAGAAGACACTATTTTGATCCACACAGGCCCATACAGCTAACTGCATGCTTAAAACTCCTTTTCAATGTTTAAAACACCTCAAAGTTAGAAAATCTGAAAATGAACTCATAATAATTCCCCCAGAAGGTGCTATCTCCAGAAATGTTACTAACATCAAACCATCTGCATAAGCCAGAAACCAAGGAGTCATCCTTGATGCCTGTCTTTCCTCTCTAGCAGCACCATATTCAATTTGATTCAACATCCTGTCGCTTTACCTCTGAAATATTTCTTACATCAATTCACTTTTATCTATTCCAACCACCTTCATCCTAGTTCAAATAACCAATTTCTCTTGCCTGAACAATTACAATACCTTCCTGATTGCAAGTCTACCAGTAGCCTCAATGGCTCTCTACTTCACCCTGAAGCACAACAGAAAAGCATCTCCATTTGCAGCAGGTTGGAAACAGTTTTTGAAACTCAAATCTGATCACTCCAATTCTCTTACATAAATCCCACCAATGGCAGCCAAGTACTTCTAGGATAGTGATAAAATTCCTCAGCATGGCCCATAAGGACATCTGTCTCATCTCTTGTCATATTTCCATCTCCTTCTCTTTCTGAACTTATAAAACTCATGCATACCAAGTTCCCTCCTGACACTGAGACATGAGCCTGTTCTCTCTGCCTGGAATGCTCCTCTCCTCTCTTTAATCTGACCTCTACTCAAACTTCACTTCCTCAGCCTAATCCCATAGTTTAAGGTTTTAGAACCCATCTAGCATTTTTATTATTGGTATTTTATTTTTATCAACATTTACTTAATGAATGTCTCCTTCGTTAGAGGGTAAACTCTGCTAGCACAGGAATTATGTCAAGTATTTGCTTGCCTTTTTCTTCAGAGCACTTAAGTCTGTTCCAGGAATAAAGTAGGTACCCAGAAACTATTGGTTGAATGAATAAAGTACCATAATTGCCAATGATAATTGTACTATCAAATATTGAAATATTTATGTTAATGTTTTGATTTAATTGTTCAAGATGGGAAACTCTACTCCAGGTTCACTTCCACGTTTTTAGGAAACAACAAATAAGGGACAGCAAGTTAACAAAATTTGCACACGAATTATCCTGGGGAACCTTGTGCAGCACCTAAGATTGGTAAGTAATCAAGGAGGGGAACACAAAAGAGCAAATAATTTTTATTAGGATGACAATTTTACTCAAAATTCAGACAATCCTCTTAACTTTTGAATGGATTAAGAAACCATGGTCTATACACCCAATAGAATATTACCCAGGCATAAAAATAAATGGACCACTGATACATGCTACAATATGAATGAATCTCAAAAGCGTTACACTAAGTGAAGAGAAGTCAGACTCAAAATGCCACCCACTGTACAATGTCATTTATGTGTCATTTTGGAAATAACACAACTGTAATAAAAAAAAAAACAGATCAATGGTTGCCAAGGGATGTAGGGGTTGTAAGGGGTTGGTTAAAAAGGAACACAGGGAACTTTTGGGGTGATGAAAATGTTCTAAATTTTGATTTTCTTGGCAGTTATATGACTTATGTATTTGTTGAAAGTCATCAAACTTTATCCTAAAAAGGACAAATTTTACTGTATTTTTAAATTTTAACAAAGCAAAAAAATTTAGGCAAGAATTAAGTATGGTCAAAAAATTCTGTCCCATGAAACAGTAGCTTTATTAAAAGACAATGTTACTTTGTGTTTATATTTGTGAGTATCAGCACTTTTAAGAGCATTTCAAAGTGTTTAATGATAACAGTAATTTAGGACAAATTCTGTCTGATGATTATGTGATTGGTTCTCCCAAATTACCTCATGATAAAAACTCAGAATTAAGCTTATGAAATTGCTTAATTCCCTTCTCTTCCTTTTGGCTGAGATATTTATGTAGATTATTCATTAAGTCACTAAGCAAGCATGTATTTTATAATTCTTGCCATGTTGGGCACAGGTAAAACACAGCTGTTGACTTCTGGGAGCGTGCAGTTTAATGGGAAAGATGATGTACTAAAAGAACTACGAACAAGATGACACGTAGTAAGTAGCAGAAAAGTTAGAGACAAGTGCTAAAAGCATTCAAGGAAAGAAGAGATAATTTACACATGTAAACATCCTGGAAGCTGCAAAGCCCAGAGTATGCCTTGAAATATAAGTACAGTTAGAGGAGTTGGGATGATACGACTGGTGTGCAGAAAGTTCTTTGCTCACCAATACCCATGGCTGTCTCTTCTTTCTGGGAGCACACAGCTATACTCAGTTTCTCTTGCAGTTAAGTATTGAAACAAGTCTGAGCTATGGCTCATGGAATGTGGCAGAAGTGATGTGAACTTCCAGGCCTGGTCCATAAAAACCTCCATGCATAATCCTCACTCTTTTTCTCATCCTGAATAGAGAGGACTCTGAGTACCTAGAAAAGTGAAGAACCGTAAGATGAAAGGAGCCTTGATCCCTGGGTATCTGCAAGAAAAAGAGAACACCAGCCAACCCACTCTGGACCATGATCTGAAATTTGGAAAGTATGCTTAGACCAGGAGATCGTCAAAGTCCAGGTTAAGGGAACAGGGGCTACTGACGGGATTTAAACAGAGGAGTGACATGATCAGAACTTGATACTTTATGAAAACTGGTCCGAGTATGTTTTTTAGTAAGGTGTAGTGGAAAAAAGAGAAGATCAAGGAACTATAACTTCTAGCGGAAGTGTAATTGAAATGATAGTCTACAAAATCCAGACTGGGAAAGGAAGCAAGTGAATACAGAAGAAAGAGATCTGTGAAGATAAGGACATTCTCAAAACTTCTCTGAGCCCTTAACTTGCTGCTCACCTAAGATGCATGCCATAGACAACGCTCTGGCCACACTTTGGCACCAAGAGAAACTCTCCACCTTCCACCTCACATCTGTGGAATCTACTTGCTCTGTTAAGGTTTCAGGCTGTGTCATACCTGCTCATTATCTTCACACTGTTACTCATTTTGTTTGACTGTGTGGTTTTCCCTCCTTTGGTGCTTCACTTCTACACACCTATTTCATGTCTCCCTAAACTCCGTGACCTGCAGCCTCAGTCCAATCCCATCCCCCAGTTCCCACAACCCAGAGTAGCACTTGTCTAAGAATCAGTTCAGATAGGAGGGACATTGTGATGCAGATAAAGTGTACTTTTTTCTTTCATAGTTAGTAGGTAACTTGCAAGCTGATACTTTGAATCTGTCTTCACATCCCATTTCTCATCAGTCTTTACCCAATTATTTTAGCATTCCTTGATACAATGAGGGAAAATGATGATTTTAAAAATTCCAACATTTCTTTCTCCCTTTTTTATATTAGCTAGTATTCTTCTCTAAGGAAGTCTTTTCTTATCACCTCCTTCTTTCTCTATTTTTTTTACTATCTCTAAACTCTCCTGGATTGTTTTTTTAATGTGAGACTATTGGGACATTTATCATTTATTTAAGAAGAAGTCTGGAGATGGGAGGTTTCAAGGTTGATCATCACAGACCCAGGCTCTTTCCAACCTCAACATTAGTGTAGTGGCTTTTGTCCTCAAACTTGTTCTCTCATGGTTGAAAGGTGGCTGCCAAAGCTCCAGCATCATATCTGCTCACAGTGTGTAAAGGCAGGATGCCTCTAAAGGGGCAAGGTAAGGCTCTTTTTTACATGAGCATGAGGCTCTGTTTATCAGGAAGAAAATCCTTCCTAGAAGCCCCCTAGCAGGCTTTCCTTACATCTCATAGGCCAGAACTTGTCACGCGGGCCCCTAGCTTTAAGGGACCCTGGGGAAGTGAGCATCTAGCAAAAGGGAATGAAAATGTCATGACTGACTTGAACCAATAATGGTTTGCCACCTGCTAGCAGAGGAACCCACCTTCCATGAGACTGAGGGACCTCAACACTCACCAGCTGAACAAATTTAGGATTCTCTTAGCAGGAGTGAAGAAGGAAGAGCAGGGATGGGGAATCGGCTCTGCCTGGTTGGATAGGCAGAAAACGTGTGCCTGACAGAATAACATTGGAATGGTTACCAGGACACCCAGCGGTAAAACCAAAATATCAAGATTCTAGGCACAGGTTTCTCACTAACCAGCCTTGAGTTCTTGGTCAACACCTGATGGTCTCTTGAGGTTTCATTAGTAATATCATACAGGTTAATGACTATTTTCAATCAATAGACATTTTTTAGAATAGTTTTATATGTATATGTTCAGAAAAATTGAACAGGTACTACAGATTTCCCATATACCCTACTCCTCGCTTCTCCTCACAGTTTCCCCATTGTTAACATCTAGCATTAGTGTGGTACATTTGTTACAATTAATAAGCCAACATTGATACATTACTATTAACTAAAATCCATAGTTTACATAAGATTCACTCTTTATGTCGTGAGTTGCTATGGATTTTGACAAATATATATCTTGAATCCACTATTACAGTATAACACACAATAGTTTCACTGCCCTAAAATTCCCCTGTGCTCCACCTATCCATTCCTCCTACTTTATCCAAATCCCTGGCAACCACTGATCTGTTAACTATTTCTACAGTTTTGCCTTTTCCTGAATGCAATATAGTTGGAATCACGTGGCAAACGCCCTTTCAGACTGGCTTCTTTCACTTAACAGTATGCATCTAAGGTTCCTCCATGTCTTTTTGTAGCTTGATAACTAATTTATTTTTTATCACTGAATAATATTTCATCCTATGGATGCACCACAGTTTATTTACCCATTCACCTACTGAAGGACATCTTGATTTCTTCCAGATTTTGTCAATTATGAATAAAGCTGATCTAAATATTCATGTGAAGTTCTTTGTGTGGACATAAGTTTTCAACTCAATTGAATAAATACCTATAAGCATATGAGAATGATTGCTGAATTGAATGGTGAGAGTACATTTACCTTTGTGAGAAACTGCCAAACTAACTTAAGGCTGCATCATTTTGCATTCCTACCAGCAATGAAAGAGAGTTCCAGTTGATCTACATCATCGCCAGCATTTGGAGTTGTTAGTGTTTTAGATTTTGGCCATTCCAATAGACGCATAGTGATATATCATTGTCATTTTAATTTGAAATTCTCTAGTGACATGTGATGTTGGTCATCTTTTAATACGCTTATTTGCCATCTGTATATTTTCTCTGGTGAGCTATCTGTTAAACTCTTTGGCCCAATTTTTAAATTGGGTTGTTTACATTCTTAATGTTATGTTTTAAGAATTCTTTGTATATTTTGGAAACAAGTTCTTTATAAAATATGTGTTTTGCAATTATTTTCTCCTGGTCTGTAGCTTGTCTCTTCATTCTCTTAACAGTGTGTTTCACAAAGCAGAAGTTTTTAATTTTAATAAAATTTTAAATTAAAATGTAAATTTTTTCTTTCATGCATTGTGTTTTTGGTGTTATATCTTAAAACTCACCAACGAAAGGTCTTCTAGAATTTTTCCCATTCAGTATGTTATTACCAATTACTACAATTATTCTTTTTGATGTTCTAGTTGTTGCAATTTAGACTATGTGAGCCCCTTTAATATTGTTTGGGTCATTTTTATAGGACCCCATTGATCTTTAAGCATGTTCTTACTTTGTGGTATTATATGAACACTTTAAAAATCTGTCCTTTAGATAAAACAAATATTATAATTCATTAAATTATTTGATAAATATTTATTTTGCACTTACTATGTGTCAGACTCTGTTTTAGTGCTCAGAATAGGAGCAAAATCTAGAGGAGTGATATCTCTAACATGTTCAAGCAACAGCAAGGAGGCCAGTGTGGGGCCCCAGTGTGGGACCAGTGGAGAACATGTAGGGAGGCAGTAGAGGTACATGTGGGTGGGAGATGTTGGAGGAAGATTGCATAGGGCTGTGAAGACCATTGTAAGGATTTTTAGCTTTTGACCTGAGAGAAAGGAAATTGATTCAGTCTTAACCAGAAGAGTGTGATGCTATCTAATTTAGATGTACACGTTGCGTCTGTGTTGAGAATACAATCTTGGAAGCAAGGCTAGAAGACCAATTAGAAGGTTATTGGGTAATGCAGGTAAAAAAGAATGTATAGTGAAGATGCACAGAAATCCTGAGAGTTTGGATAGGCTTTTGTAGGCAGGGACAACAAGGCTTGCTCAGGAATTAGATATGAATTACATAGAATGAGAAAAAGAGAGGAATCTAGGATGATGCCCAGGTTTTGGGCCTGGACAAAAAGGATGGACTTGCCATTGTTTGGAAAAAGGAAGATTGAGATGGTGCAGGTTTCAAGGGATGATTAAGAGTTCAGTTTTAGATATGTTAATTTTGTTTACTAGATATCTAGTTGGAGATGTTGAATAGGAATTGGACAAATCATTCTGGAAATGAGAGATTAGGTCTGGACTGGAGTAATACATTTAAACATCTTCAATGTATGAAATGGTATTTGAAACTTTGAAATTCTCTGTGATTATCAAGGGAGAGTAGATACAGAAGAGAGGAAATCCAAAGACTGAGAATTAGTTTTATTTTCATCTTATGGCTTTGCAGAATGCAACAATACACTCTTTAGAAACAAATGGAAAGAAAATCCTCCTTCTACTTTCCATCAGGATGAAGACAAATTGTCCACCTATTCATAAGTCTGTGGACAGCTCCTCTTCAATAGCTATGTGATAGTATAAGCAGTTGTGAAGTAAATATCATAATCTAACTTAATGGAGCAGTCTGAATATGTACATACAGGTAAATAGCTAAATAAGAATTTCTATTTGTATATATGCTTTACATATATATATGTTTGGCTTAGTATTTATTTTATCATTAGCTAATCTTTAGACAAAATCATTTATTCTTTTATTTAATAGATATTTATTAAATGTGTATGTATCAAGATTTTTGACTAGGTCCTGTGGCAGTAAACATTGTTACTTTTATTATTTTTCTGTTCTTTATGTTTTGAGAAACTCTTATTTGGATTTTTTAGCAGAAAACAAGTGTGAATATTGTTATTTTTAGAGAGTTGAAAATAAATATGCAAAAATCAAATATACATGCATCTACTCTATGTTACAACCATAGCAATATCAGCAAAATTTCAAGTTCAGCAACTTTGTCATAAAAAATGATCTTAAAAAATTCCACTACTGGTACATCCAAAGATATTATAAAGTGAAATGAGTTAAATTACTTTGACTTTAAGAAGCCAATTAAATCTTGGCATCGTGGAGTCCTTTGGCAATGACATTGAAGAGCTGAAAAATGTCCTGGGAATCTCACTGCTTTACATTTGAAGCTACTAATTCTTACAGGTCTCCATTGACCCATATCAACTACTATTGGGCTCTTGATCCTAAACTAAGTACTTTGGCCTATCCTTGATATTGAGAGTCCTTATTGTTTTCATTTGCTTAAATATAAAACCTCAGTGTTGCATATAGTCATTTTTTCAGATGAGAACTGCAAGAAGAAGTAAACATTTTAAAAATAAAAAAGCCCAAAAAAAATTTATTTCCAGGTAATTTCTGTACTACCAGGGGCTCACAGATTAAGTGACCATATTGAAAATGATTCAGTAGAGAGTGATTCACTTACACTGGTAACATATATCCCTTCTTAATCTTCCTTATAACCTTTGAACTTTAAAATGGTAGAAAGATTAAGTTGATGCTGAGTTACCATGTCACATAATATCAGTAACAGCAGCAACTAAACAGTGTGCATTTCTATTTCGCAAAAGCAAAATATCCATGGGACCTGCCCTGTGGCCAAGTGGTTAAGGTCGTGCACTCAGCTTCGGTGGCCCAGGGTTTTGCTGGTTCGGATCCTGGGTACGGACATGGCAACACTCATCAGGCCACACTCAGGCAGCATCCCACATACCACAACTAGAAGGACCCACAACTAAAATATACAACTATGTACTGGGGGAGGGCAGGGTTTGGGGAGAAAAAGCAGAAAGAAAAAGAAAAGATTGGCAACAGTTGTTAGCTCAGGTGTCAATCTTTAAGAAAAAAAAATATCCAAAACCATTCAAAGTTCTTCATGAAGTGTGAAATTGCCTCCTGTTAGTGAGTTACAAAATGGAACTGGAGCATAAAATGAAAGTAAAGATTCATATCAACGTGAAGAACATTTGTTTACTTACAGATATGCAAAGAAAAGCTGAAACATATGCCAGGCCCTAAAAAGCCCCAAAGCTGCTAAGACATAGTTAGAAGCCTCATGCTTCTGGGTAACGGAGTTTAGCAATTATTAATATAGGAAATTTCTGCTACAGAGAATGCCAATCAACCCAGAAACAAAATTCTAAATGTCATTACTTGCAGTCAATGAGAAAGACATATTTAGGAATGCCAAGAGATCAATAATTAAATGTCAAACTTTGCATGAAGTGTCCATGAAATTGCATCTATCCTCTGAACTGTGGAAAATGATGAGTGCTCTGAAATTTGCTGGTCTTAATTTTGGTGTCACAGGAACTTAAAAAATAAATGAGTAACACATGTAACTTTAAAGTTTAGCAAACACAAAATAAAACAAGACGAAGGACAGTTGAGAGAAGACAGTAACAAATAGACAAACAAACGAGAAAATATAAACTAAAAAGCCCCTAAAATAATATATAAAAATCATACAATAATAGCATGGCTTCACAAGATGCAAGTTGATTTTTTTGAAAGAACTAATAAAAGAGCAAACTTTTTATAAGACGGACTATGATAAAATGAATAAAGACAAAAATACTAAAAATAAAAAATGAGGCAGAGTTCTTAATGCCCCAATTTTTTTAAAAGAGGATATTATAAAGCAATAACTTGTTTGAAAACTTAGAAGCAGTATTCAATTTTCTTGTATATTTTTCTATATTATGAATTTTCCTCTAATTTAGATGTGTCTCAGAAGTAGTGATATTATCAAGTTCAAAGTAATTTGTAATTTTTATTATGATTTTTGGACCTGTTAACTTATATAGGAGTGGATTGCATTTTCCATCAATGAGTAATTTACAAACAAGAAAATGTTCAGATCTTAAGGATACAATTTTATAAGTTTTGATACTCATGTAACCACCGTTCTAATTATTATATAAAATATGTCCAACACCCTACTAATTTCTTCTATGCTCCTTTGCAGTTAAATATCTCACTTTCTTCTTAGTGGCAACCACTTTTTTGATTTCTGTCATCATATGAATGGATTATAAGGTATATGGTTTTTGATATCTGACCATTTTTGTTCCAAATTATGTTTTTGAGTTTCATCTATTTTGTTGTTTGTATCAGTAGCTCATTTTTTTGTGGTGCTTAGTAGTAAATTCCATTTTATGAATATATCTTGATGTGTCTATTCATTCTGTTGTTGATGGACATTTGAGTTATTTCCAATGTCTGACTATTTCTGAATAAAGATGCTCAGAATATTCTTGTACGTCTTTTTGTGGATACAAGTATTCATTTCTCTTGGGTCATCTTTCTTCTTGTTTTCATTTTGGTTGTTTCTGTTGTGAAACTTGAAAAATTTATTTTAAATTTTTATGGAGAATCTCATGACCAAGAATAGGCAAAATCCTTCAGAAGAAGAAAAGAGAAGGAAGAGGAAGAAAAAGAAGAAAAAAAAAGGAGAAGAGAGAGGAGAAAAAGAAGGGAAAGGAGAGGAAGAAGAAAAGAAGAGGAAAATTCCTTACGAAATATATAAAATATTTATGAGGCTGTAAGAATTAAGAAAGTATGTTATTAAAACAGGTATAGATGGGGGGCTGACCCCATGGTATAGTGGTAAAGTCCAATACAGTCTGCTTTGGAGGCCTGGTTTCAAATCCCAGGCACAGACATACACGACTTGTCAAGCCATGTTGTAGCAGCAACCCACACATGGAATAGAGGAAGACTGGCACAGATGTTAGCTCAGAGCTAATCTTCCACAAGCAAAAAAAAGATGATTGGTAACAGATGATAGCTCAGAGTGAATCTTCCTCACCAAAAAAAAACCCACACACACACAAAAACGGTTATACACAAATAGACTAGTGGAACAGAACAGACAGCCAAAAATTAGGCTCTCATAAAAATAGTTAGTCAGAAGACACAAATCACCAATATTAAGAATGACACAGGGGATATCACTATGGATCCTACAGCCATTAAAATTATAAGTGAATATAAAGATATATTCAATGTTTGGAAGATCTACGTAACTCAATGAACAAATATGTTCTAAATTACCAATGGACAATATTACAAAATTATGCATGGATAAAGATTAATAAAAAATAGACAGTGAGGGGCTGGCCCCGTGGCCGAGTGGTTAAGTTCGCGCGCTCCGCTGCAGGCGGCCCAGTGTTTCGCTGGTTCGAATCCTGGGCGCGGACATGGCACTGCTCATCAAACCACGCTGAAGCAGCGTCCCACATGCCACAACTAGAAGGACCCACAATGAAGAATATACAACTATGTACTGGGGGGCTTTGGGGAAAAAAATAAAAATTAAAAAAAAATCTTTAAAATAATGAATAGTAAGGGTCTATGGCAATAGGGAGCCATCTTTAAAAAAAAAAAATAGACAGTGAACCAATATATTTTCAGGTAATAGAGTATGCAAGTGCAGTTACACAGCTTCAGGTTCCACATTATAACTAACTTTTAAAAAATTTGGCTCATCAGGGCCAGCCCAGTGGAGCAGTGGTTAAGTTTGCGAGCTCCACTTCAGTGGCCTGGGGTTCAACAGTTTGGATCTGGGCGCCAACATAAGTACCGCTTATCAAGCCACATATAAAATATGTGCCCCACATGTAAAATAGAGGAAGTTGGGCACAAATATTAGCTCAGGGCCAATCTTCCTCAACGAAAAAGAGGATTGTTGGTAGATGTTAGCTCAGGGCTAATCTTCCTCAAAAAAAAAAAAACTTTGGCTTGTCAAGTATTGGTGTAGTATCAAAGAAAGATTTTACAATTATCTTAAAAAGATATTAAATATTCCTCTTTTTCCTAAGCATATATCTGTAAGGGGTTGCATTTTTTTTCATATATTTTGACCGAAACAATTTATTTCAACAGATCAAAGGCAGAAACAATAGTGATAATTCAGAGAATTTCTAATAAGCCAAACATTAAAAGGATATGCAAAAATATAAAACAATGCTATACTTTCCATTAATTTTTTTCATTTTGAAAAATAAAGCTATTTTTCTCTAAATGTGTTATCTTATATTTTTTATTGTTTCAATTATTTCATTGAAGTTGTAACAGTTTATAACATTGTGTAATTTCAGGTATACATTATTATTTATCAATTTCTGTGTAGACTGCATTGTGCTCACCACTAATAGTCTAATTGTTATCCCTCACCATACATACGTATCCCTTTATCCCTTTCACCCAACCCCTAGTCTCCTTTCCCTCTGGTAACCATTAATCTGTTCTCTTTATGCATGTGTTTGTTTATCTTCCACATATGAGTGAAATCAGGCTGCATTTGTCTTTCTCTATTAGGCTTATTTTGCTTAACATCATACCCTGAGGTCCATCCACGTTGTTGCAAATGAGATGATTTTATCTATTTTTATGGCTGACTAGTATTCCATTGCGTGTGTCCTCTCTATCCATCCAGCCATCGTAGAAGAGCACTTGTGTTGCTTCTATGTGTTGGCTATTGTGAATAATGCTGCAATAAACATAGGGGCGTATAAATCTCTTTGAATTATTGATTTAAAGATCTGTGGATAAATACTCAGTAGTGCGATAACTGGATCATACCGTATTTCCATTTTCAGTTTTTTGAGAAATCTCAGTACTGTTTTCCATAGTGGCTGCACCAGTTTGCCTTCCCACCAGGAGTGTATGAGGGTTCTCTTTTCTCTACATTTTCTCCAAAGTTTTTGTTTTGTTTTGTTTTGATTTGTTTTGCTGGCAAAGATTCACCCTAAGCTAACATCTGTTTCCAATCTTCCTTTTTTTTTCCCTTCCCCAAAGCCCCAGTATGTAGTTGTATATTCTAGCTGAAAGTCTTTCTAGTTCTTCTATGGGAGCTGCCACCACAGAAGGGCTACTGACACACCAGCGGTGTATTCCAAACATGGGAACCAAACCTGGGCAGAGTGCACCAAACATTAACCACTATATCATCGGGGCTAGCTCCAACATTTGTTATTTTTTGTCCTGGTAATTATAGCCATTCTGATAGATGTAAGATGATATCGCATTGTAGTTTTCATTTGCATTTCCCTAATAGTTAGTGATGTTCAACATACTTTCATGTGTCTGTTGGCCATCTGTATATCTTTTTGAAAAAATGTCTGCTCATATCCTCTGCCTCTTTGGTTACTATGGCTTTGTATCATATTTTGAAGTCAGGGCTTGTGATGCCTCCAGCTGTGTTTTTTTTCCTATAGATTGCTTTGGCTATTCGAGGTGTTTTGTTGTTCCATATAAATTTTAGGATTCTTTGTTCTATTTCTGTGAAAAATGTCATTGGAATTCTGATTGGGATTGTGTTGAATCTGTAGATGGTTTTAGGTAATATAGACATCTTGACTATGTTTATTCTTCCAATTCATGAGCATGGAATATCTTTCCATTTCTTTATATCTTCTTTAATTTCTTTCAATAGTGTTTTATAGTTTTCAGTGCATAAGTCTTCACCTCCTTGGTTAAACTTATTCCTAGATATTTTATTCTTTTTGTTGCTGTTGTAAATGGGACTGTGTTCTTGACTTCTCTTTCTTCTAGTTTGTTATTAGCGTATAGAAATGCAACTGATTTTTGTAAGTTGATTTTGTACCTTGCAAATTTGCCGTACTTGTTGATTATTTCTAATAGTTTTCTGATGGAATTTTTAGTGTTTTCTCTATATAAAATCATGTCATCTGCAGACAGTGAGAGTTTAATTTCTTCCTTTCCAATTTTGATTCCTTTTATTTCTTTTTCTTGCCTAATTGCTCTGATAAAAACCTCCAGTACTGTGTTGAATAGGAATGGTGGATGTGGGCACCCTTGTCTTGTTCCTGTTCTCAGAGGGATGGCTTTTAGGTTTCCACCATTAGGTAGGATGTTGGCTGTGGGTTTGTCATATATGACCTTTATTATGTAGAGGTAATTTTCCTTCTATATCAATTTTATTGAGAGTTTTTTTTTGTCATAAATGGATGTTGGATCTTATCAAATGCTTTCTCCACATCTATTGAGATGATCATGTGATTTTTATGCCTCATTTTGTTAATGTAGTGTATCACATTGATTGATTTGCAGATGTTGAACCATCCTTGCATCCCTGGTATAAATCTCATTTGATAATGTGTATGATCCTTGTAATGTATTGCTTTATTCTGTTTGCCAATATTTCATTGAGGATTTTTGCATCTATGTTCATTAGTGATATTTGCTTGTAATTTTCCTTCTTTGTGCTGTCCTTCCTTGGTTTCAGAATTAGGGTGATGTTGGCCTCATAGAATGAGTTAGGAAGTGTTCTCTTTTCCTCAATTTTTTGAAATAGTTTGAGAAGGATGAATATTAAATCTTTGAATGTTTGGTAGAATTCCCCAGAGAAGCCGTCTGGTCCTGAATTTTGTTTTGGGGGAGGTTTCTGATTACTGTTTTAATCTCCTTATTTGTGATTGGTCTATTCAGATTTTCTGTTTCTCCTTGATTCAGTTCTGGGAATGAATCTAAGAATTTATCCATTTTATCTATGTTATCCAACTTGTGGGCATATAAGTTTTCATAGTATTCTCTTATAATCCTTTATATTTCTGCAATATCTGTTGTAATTTTTCCTCTCTCATTTCTAATTTTATTTATTTGAGCCTTCTCTCTTTTGTTTTTAGTGAGTCTGGTTAAGGGTTTTTCAGTTTTGTTTATCTTCTCAAAGAATCAGCTCTTAGTTTCATTGTTCCTTTCTCCTGTTGTTTTACTCTCTATTTCATTTATTTCTGCCCTAATTTTTATTGTTTCCCTCATTCTGCTGACTTGGGGCTTTGTTTGTTCTTCTTTATCTAGTTTTGTTAGATGTAGTTTGACATTACTTATTTGAGGTTTTTCTTGTCTGTTGAGGTGGGTCTGTATTGCAATGAATTTCCCTCTTAGGACTGCTTTTGCTGCATCCCATAAAAGTTGGTATGTTGTCTTTTCATTTTCGTTCGTCTCCAGGTATTTTTAATTTCTCCTTTGATTTCTTCATTGGTCCCATGGTTCTTCAGTAGCATGTTATTCAGTCTCCACACATTTGTGACATGCCAAGCTTTTTTCTTGTAGTTGATTTCTAGTTTCATAGCATTGTGGTTGGAAAAGATGCTTGATATGATTTCAATCTTCTTAAATTTATTGAGGCTTACCTTGTTTCCCAACATATGGTCTATCTTTGAGAATGTTCCATGTGCACTTGAGAAGAATGTGTATTCTGCTCTTTTTGGATGGAATCGTTTATACATATCTTTTAAGTCCATCTGATCAAGTGTTTCATTTAAATCCACTATTTCCTTCTTCACTTTCTGTCTGGATGATCTATTTATTGTTGTAAGTATGGTGTTGAGGTCCCCTACTATTGTTGTGTTGCTGTTAATTTCTCCCTTTAGCTCTGTTAATAGTTGCTTTATATACTTGGTGCTCTTGTGTTAGGTGCATATACATTCATAAGTGTTATATCTTCTTGGTAGAAAGTCCCTTTTATCATTATATACTGTCCCTCTTTGTCTTTCATTGTCTTTTTAATCTTTGTCTTCTTTTTCTAATATAGACATGGCAACCGCTGCTTTCTTTTGTTTGCCATTTGCTTGGAGTATCAAATTCCATCCCTTCACTGTGAGGCTATGTTTGCCATTATAGCTGAGATGTGTTTCCTGAAGGCAACATATTGTTGGGTCTTGTTTTCTAGTGCATCCAGCTACTCTATGCCTTTTGATCAGGGAATTCAATCCATTTACATTTAGAGTGATTATTGATATATGAAGATTTAATATTGCCATTTTATCTCTTGTTCTCCCCTTGTTCTATATTTACATTTTTTCTCTCCCTTTGTACTTCTGACTGCCATTTTAGTTTGGTGGTTTTCTCAGTTTTCTCTTTATTTATGAATTGTGGCTCTGCTCTGATTTTTTGTTTACTTGTTACTGTGAAGTTTGTATCAAAGATCTCATAGAGGAGGTAGTCCATTTTCTGATAGCCTCTTACCTCTAGTAGCCTATGTTGGTTATATCCTGTTCCACTTCCCCTTCTGAGCTATTGTTGTCACAAATTATTCTGTTTTGTGTTGTGACTTTGTGACTAAGTTGAAGTGTTTATAGTTAATTTCCAAGTTTTCCTTCCCTTTATCTTTTAAGTTATAATTATTTGTTAGCCTGTTCTGAAAGAGAGCTGCAGTTTTCTGATTTTTCTCTTTATTTATCTCTTTAATCAATGCTTTGTAAGCCTTTGTCTTTTTGTTTCAAGTATGAGGGCATACTTGATCATTTCTTGCAGGAGAGGTCTAGTGGTGATGAACTCCCTCAACTTTTGTTTATATGGGAAAGCTTATATTTCTGCATCATATCTGAAGGATAGTTTCACTGGATAGAGTATTCTTGGCTGAAAGTTTTTGCCTTTCAGTATTTTTAATATATCATTCCATTCTCTCCTAGCCTGTATATTTACTTCCAAGAAATCTTCTGAAAACATGATGGGGGTTCCTTTGTAGATTACTTTGTTCTGTCTTGCTGCCCTTAATATTTTTCTTTGTCATTTACTTTTGCCCATTTTGCTGTTATATACCTTAGAGAAGGTCTTTTAGCATTGATGTAACTAGGAGTTCTATTGGCTTCATGTGTTTGTAAGTCTGGTTTCTCCCCAGGTTTGAGAAGTTATCAACTATTATTTCTTTGAACAAGCTTTCTGCTCCTTTCTCCTTCTCTTCTCCCTCTGGAATACCTATAATCCTTATGTTGCTTTTCCTAATTGAGTCAGATATTTCTTGAAGAGTTCCTTCATTATTTAAAAAATCTTAATTCTCCCTCCTCTCCACCTGAAGTATTTCTGTATTTCTATGCTTTAAGTGACTAATTCTTTCCTCCATAACATCAGTGCCATTTTTTAAGGATTCTAGATTATTTTTTATTTCACTAATTGTGTTCTTCATGTCCAGAATTTCTGCTGGTTTTTTATTTTATAGTTGCAATCTCTTTGGTGAAGTATTCCTTCTTCTCATTAATTTTATACCTCACCTCATTGAACTGTCTGAGTTTTCTTGTAACTTGTTGAGTCTCTTTACGACAGCTATTTTTAATTCTCTGTCATTTAGATTGTAAATTTCTGTGACTTCAGGGTTCATTTCTGATTTGTCGTTTTCCTTCTGCCCTGAATTATTGCTGTAGTTTCTCATGGTGTTTAATGAACTAATCCTTTGCTGGCATATTTGTGGTAGTATCAGGCCACAGATTCCACCTGCTACTGCTGAGGGGAAGCAAGAGCTATATTTCTGATCCCAACCATCTGCTGGAAGTTGTGCGGGTTAAGTGGGTAGTTCTGCCAGCCAGAAAAGCATTTGCATGTGGGTTCAGGGCTGTCATTGCCTCTTCTTAAAGTCGGGCCAAGGTGCATTCCCACTTGTGGGTTGCAGTGGCACTATGGGCATTCCTGCTGGCCAGGAAAGCATTCATGCATGTGCACAGATCTGCCACCACCTCTTCTTACAGTTGCTTCAGCCTCTGTGCTTGGTGGAGGCGGCTTCTTCACCAAGTCTGAGCCAGGGCCACTCATCGGGATGGCAAAGACACAGTGGGCACTGCCACCAGCTGGGAAAGCATTCATGCAGGCTCAGGGCTGCTGCCACCTCTTCTTACAGTCATGCTGAGGTGTGTTCCGACTTGCGGGACCACAGAGGCACGATGGGCACTCCCACCAACCAGGAAAGCATTCATGCATGTGCACAGGGCTGCTAGGGAAGGGTAGGGGAGTGGTCATCTTTCTCCACTACTTCTTGGGGGCCCAGTCCATTCACCTTCAGATGTATAGCTGTGTGTGCCTCTCAGGTGTCCTGTTGTGCTGTGTGGGTATCCTCTGTTGGTCAATGAACGTCCATTTAGTTGTAGTTCAAAGGGGGATAGATAAAGGGAACCGTTCACTCTGACATGTTGCTGACCTCACTTCTAAACATATTATTTATATTAAAATGTAATGTATTTACTATTTTCAGATGAATTAACAAAAGAATATTTTAAAATTTCCTCTGTGTAAATTTCTAATTTGTTAAATGTTGATGGATATAACCCACATAAACCAAAGTTCTTTGAGATCCTCAATTATTTTCAGCGTATTAAGGAGTCTTGAGATAAAAATTTTGAGAACCAATACCCTACAAAAATACTCATACATAAATGTCATTGGACAAAAATATTCATCGCAATGCTGTTGGTCACAGCTGAAAACTGGTAACAAATGAAATGCCCACCAACAGCATCTTAGATCTATAAATTATGGTTTAAAAATGTACTTTCATGCCAAAATTAATTCTGTTGTACTACAGTGAAAATGAATGAATTATAGCAACATTACTGAATCTCAGCAATAAAATTTGGAACCAAAAATGCATGTGGTTGAAAAGTTCATTATTATGATCTCATATGTAGCTTAAAATAAGAAAATCAAACAAAATATTAAGAATATGAATATATTTGGTAAAACTACAAGCATAATTAAGGGAATGATAAACACAAATACACCTGGGAATGAAGCAGGTGATTGACACCGAAGGGCACACAGGAGATTTCAAAGGTATTAATATTCTGTTTTTAAAACTGTTGTATCATATCTGCATTTTTGCTGCGTTATTGTCATGTATACCTCACCCACATTTAAAAACATTTTACCAAAATATTTAAGGGAAAATTGTTATCTGAAAGAATATATTTGCAATACTTAAAACATTAAATTATGAAAATATATAGTTTTCTAAGTAAAATAAAAAAGAGAACAGGCAATCAAATATGAAAAAATGAGAATGGATATAAATAGGCAATTCACAAAAAAATAAAAAATGATAAGACATTTGCCCTTTCTAGTAATTGGGAAAAAATCTAATTATAACATATGTATTGGGTATCTATTATATATCTTATTAATTTAAATGATACTATCTAGGGTTTCTAAGGGTATAAAGAACTCATAAAATATTGCTTGTAGTGTTAATTTGGTGGGCCATTTGGAAAAATTAATCAAAATATGAAGCATCCATACTCTTTGCCTCAGCTAATCTAGTCTATGAATGTATCCTAAAGATTGTCTACATATACACAAGATGGATGGAAAGGAGTGTTGCTTGTAACAGAAAATTATAGAAAGCAACCCAACTTCCATCCTAGAGAAATGATCAAATTCTTAGTGGAATATCCCATATTATACAAAATACTACAGTAATCTGTTGAAAAGGAGATGCTCTTAAATATACTGAAATATAAAGATCTCCAAGATATTGTAAGTAAAAGAAGCAATTTGTAGAAAAGTATATATGATGTGATCCCACTCATGTACAAAAATAAGCATATGTATAAATGGGTAAGAAAAACTGCCAGGGGTATTGATTTCTGAAGAGGGCAGAATAATGTAAAGTGGGTACACAGAGAAAGTTTTTACATTTTGCTCTACTTACTTTTATAAAGCTGAAAAATTTTACACTCAGAGTATGTTTGATGAGTCCATTGGCTTCATACTATATACAAATTTACAGAAAATAGTAATAAACACACAAAAAATACACAGAAAGGCCACCAATTAAAAGAAATATTTGAAACATACAGATTAATTTTAACATGCGTGAAGGAATTACTTACCAAAGACTTGGAAGTATTGGGGGTATAAGTGGAAAGACAATGAATGAGTTTGAAATAGATATAAAAAGAGTAGTCATATCTATTTTATCAGAATAAACATCTGTAGGAAAAGGCCCCTTAAACTAGATCTATGATACTAAGAACAACCTCATGATCTTGGCTGGCCAATTCCACTTCAGCAGCTATGACAAAATATGAGTATAACAATGACTATGAATTTTCAAGCTGCAAATAAACTATTTTCAGTCCACGCTTTGAAAAAAAATCACTATTATTGCAGCATGTTACATTGGACTGCTGATAGGTTAGAAAATATATGTTATTCTGTTTAATACCTAATGCATTTAATTCTTTGCCAGTCCTTTAGAATAAATTTCTTTCTATGCAATATTACTAATTATGTTAGTATCAGACATTTGTGCTGCTTAGTATTCTGCATTGATCCAGGAAGATCCTTCAATAAGTTTAACTTTACCTCAGGATTATGAATTTCATTAGAAAGTAACAGAAATTAAAATATGCCTGAGAAAGTTAGTGACATCTGTATTGAAATAATGGAACCAGTAAGGTATCTCCATTAACCTATCATGGTTTTCAGAGATATAGATGACAGGAAAACAAGAAATGTACCTTGGTTGTTTCCTTTCACACACACACACACATAAACACACAAACAAATCTATCCATAATTTAATTTCAAAACATACAGGAATAAAACATCTTCTATATTCCTGATTCAACCAAGCACAAATTTTTACTGTAGGGCATTTTTTTGTCACTTGGCCTTTCTGATATTCTAAATCTCAGAACACGATAATTTATGCCATCACAAAGGGAAAGAGTTATTCATTTCTATCTAGCCTCAAATCATATCAGAGAGAATTTAAAGTACCTTGGCATCTCCATATTTCATGCAAAATGTTTCTAAATAATTAATAGAAGATTCCAGAAAATTGATGCTAAAGACTGAAAGCATGTGTGGAAACAAGTGAAATGTAGATAAGTTTATCTTTAAAAATAAATAAATATTTAAAAACTTTTTTGCATTGTTCTAGTCAAGATATTAAAATGGACTCAGTTTTGTTTGTGGGTGATGTATCATACCAGTGCTTAGTACTATTGTGGGATTAGAAGCTGGGATCTGCACAGTTCTATCTCTGGTCCTCTAGAAGTAATTAAAATCAAATCCCCAAGTCATCTTAACAATAGAACTAGGTAGAGTGACTATAGCAGGCCCTTTATATGGTGACAGTCTGGCAGTGTGTGTTGGTGACGAAGAAATGATCATGTCAACTGACATTAAGCCACTTCAGAGCCCAAAGGTAGATCTAAGATAGCAAAGTTTCTACAATTTGGGGAGCTGTTTTAAAGACGAAAAAAATCCTGAAACTACAAAATTATGTGTGAAAGTAAAATATTTATTTAGAATGAGAAAAAGAAATCACAACGAATTACAAAATTTCTAGTTAATAGTTGCCACAAACATCACAAAAATCCAGAAAATTAACCTAAATTTTTATCTGCCATATCTTTATAATTTTTTCCTATAGTTTTGGTGCGTACTCTGGTTGCCTCTTTGTTTGAAAATGAAATTTCAATATACTTTTCAATTGAAGAATAGAAATGTAATTCAGTTTTTCCTACAGCATGGTTGATCAAAATTTATATTTTATTATAATATTTGGCATACATAAAACATTTACTTCCCACACATACTCACTTTATGTGTGTGGTTTTGTTTGGACTCCAAAAACACAGAAATTCTGATTCCATTTTGCTTAATTCCCATCAAAAAAGATAAAAGTCTGTTTATAATTGTATATGCTACATTTTAAGAATATTTCTGACAGAAGAGAGCATCCATATTAACAAGGTACTGAGAGATAAATTCCTCTCCTTACAGTTTTAATGTCTGATGATTAGAAGAACTTTTCAGATTTCATATGTGCTCATACTTCTGGTGTTGAGCACTGTGCGTAATATTTCTTTCTAATACTGCATCTTTGTGACATGATGCTGGATTGTCAGGACAGTGGGCACTAGGGGTATTCCTGGAAGTCATTCCTATACCAACAATAACTTTATATTTTATGGAAGTGACTGTGACCTCCATAAGCATGTTTCTAAAGCCAAACTAAATGCCTCTCCAGCTTAGCTTTTTCTTTTAGCACGATCTCAAAAATGCCAGTGGCTCCAAGGCATCCAAGAGGGAGTGAAGACTGTGTGATGCAGGAGAAATCATAGAGTAAAGATACGGGTGTTGCAACTAATTAAATTTAAAAATCATACTTTTCCAAATTTATAGAAACATGTGACCATGATAACATGTTGATAGGCCCATCCCAGAGTTTTGGATGGGGCCTTGGAGCTTCAGTTTCATTAGCTTCGCAGCCTCTGTCAGAGACTCTGTGTATGTAGTCAGCACAGTACTACCCCCTCATGGATGGGAACAGGGCTGACACCCTACAACAAAACCTTCCTCTAGCTCCCTATGTACTCTCTGTCTGTAGTCCCTCCCTGCTTCTGTTTTCCAAAAAATGTTGGTAGGGTTACTAGTCGTGGCAAGCTGGTGGCACAATGAGGTGGAGGATCACAGGTGATTTTTTCTTCATGACTGAAGCCAACTTTAAAAAACCCAGAAGGCCTTCACTGGGACTATACAGGGTATATCACCTTCAATACTGCTGTGAAGTATCTCCTACTATGTGTGCTTGTACGTGGCATATATTTACTGTAATCCATTTTGTGAATACATGGCAAATGGTTGTTTATTACAAGAAACGGCCAAGTGGCACTGAGCTGTAGTGAGGGCATTTCATAATTAAATTGAGTAATAGCAATCACTACAACTTTAATTAATGCTAGGAATGGTCTTAATTTTAGATCTTTATTGCCTATTTTTTTCTTAAAATATTTCAGCCTGCTGCTCTTTTAAATTTACTTTTATGGCTACTTTATAATGAACATGAAATAAAATAATTCCTGAACTACTGCTAGTAGGAAGCGAGATAAGGAGAAGACACAGGACACGAGATGGAGCTACACATGTGAAGTGGATCAATTTTCAGCTTGATCTCCAATGAGGAAGAAACCCTTTCCACCAAAGGGAGTCAAATGTATTCCTTCTTGCTTTACCACAGCATTACAGGAAACTCTTATCCTGCAGAGAATAGAGACTATGCTGAAAAGGATATAAAGAGAAAAAGAAAACCAGGATGGAAAACATTTGGATTAGAGGAAAAGAAACTAATCCTGGAGGACAATGTACTGACCCTGACCCCCATGATTGGAGAATTCAATTGTAATCAACCTGCCACCAGTAGCAAGCTTAAAGTGTAGATAACGGTGCGTGTGAGAGACTCAGCACTGACCCCACGTGGTTGTCAGTTCGACCACTCAGCAGTGAGACAATAGCCAGGTCAATCTTGGTAAAGGAACAGCTGGGTTTTTGAGGCCATGCATAACCTCCATCCCTGATAGATATTGTGGAAATTGTTCCATATATTGTTTATAGGTTGGTTGAATACATATACCATATCCCAATAGCACAGCCTCCCAGTGTCTAAGGAGCTGTATGCCAGCTGGTGCCATAATTTTTTGTGAGAGCAATGCTATTGAATAGGCTTCATTAATTAAAAACCTTAGTTTTAACATTTTGTGATATAGTGATTCCATGTTGGTCCTAAGTTTAATTTTTAAACTATTTCTAATATCTTTGTTGAAGTGTGA
The DNA here is from genome assembly GCF_037783145.1 of Equus przewalskii. Classification (NCBI taxonomy): domain Eukaryota; kingdom Metazoa; phylum Chordata; class Mammalia; order Perissodactyla; family Equidae; genus Equus; species Equus przewalskii. Next base: position 43,881,908 of record NC_091835.1, on the reverse strand, counting down.
TTAATATACATCAGACACACATATATATTCAAAATGTACAATTTAACAAATTTTTATATAATGAGTATATGTATATACCCATTAAACCATCACTCCCATCAAGATAATAAAGATATCCATTGCCTCCAAAAGTTTTCATGTGCTCCTTTGTAAACCCTCTCTCCTGGCCCTTCTCATTCCAAGGCAACCACCGATCTGCTTTCTGTCACTACTTGTCTGTTTGCATTTTCTAGAATTTTATATACATGGAATCACGCAGTATGTACTCTTTTTTTTTTTTGTCTAGCTTCTTTTACACCGTATACTGATTTTCAGCTTCATCCATATGGTTGCATGTGTCAATAGTTCATTGTTGAATAGAATTCCATTCTATTGATATGCCACAGTTCCTTTATCCGTTCACCTGTTGATGGACATTTGGATTGATTCCACTTTGTGGCTATTACATAGAAAGCTGATATGAACACTCATGTACAAATCTTTGAATGGACATATGCTTTCATTTCTCCTGGGTGAATACTTACGAGTGAAATGACTGGGTCATGTGGTAGGTGTGTGTTTAATTTTTAAGAATCTGCAAACTGGTTTTAAAAATGATTGTATCATTTTAGATTCTTACCAGCAGTGTATGAGAGTTCTGGTTCCTCCATATCCTTGTCACACTTAGTATGGTCATTATCTGTAATATTAGTCATGTTATCTCTTTAATTAGCCTTATTCTCATGACTAATGATGTAAATATCTCTTCACGTATTTATTTGCCATCTGTTTATTTTATTTGGTGGTGTGTTCAAACCTTTTCCCTATTTGTTGTTTGATTGTTAGTTTTCTTACTATTTGTTCCAGGAGTTCTTTATATATTTCAGATAGAAGTTCTTTATCAGACATAATTTGCAAATATTTTCACCCAGTCTATACCTTGTTTTTCATTTTCTGAATAGTCTTTCAAGTAGCAGAAAGCTTTTATTTTAATGTAGCTCAATTTATCAGGATTTTTCTCTTTTGGATGATGTTTCTGGCATTTTATCTAAGAAATCTTTGCCTTATCCTACATCAAAAAGATTTTCTTCTAGAGGTTTTATCATTTCAGTTTTTACATTTAGATCTGTGATTCATTTTGAATTAATTGTTGTATATGGGATGAGGTGTGGATTAAAGATTTTTAAAGATGAATACTCATTTTTATAGCACCATTTTTTAAAAAAAACTATCTTTTCCCAATGAATCACCTTGCAATTTGGTGGAAAATAAGCTATCTTTGTAAGCACGGGTCTATTTCTGAACTTTCTGCTGGTCCCATAGATCTATTTGTCTGTCTTGATACCGATACCACATTGTCTTGATTACTGAGCTTTATAATGAGTTTTGTAGTATTAGTGTTAAGTAGTATTAGTCCTCCAATTTTGTTCTTTTTCAAAATTGCTTTGCTGTTTTAGGTCCCTTCCATTTCCATATGAATTTGACTATCATCTTACAAATTGCTACAAAAAGCCTGCTGAGGTTTGATAGGAACTGTTTTGAATCTGTATATCAACTTGGGAGCGGATGGGCATCTTAACAATGTTGAATCTTTCAATACATAAACAGCCTTAAAATTTTTTAAAATATTTTTGCATTTATCTTAATGAAGGATATTGTAATGTAAGTTCTTTTCTTTTCTTGTCTTTGGTTATAGTGTCAGAGTATAGTTCATCTCATAGAATAATTTGAGATGTAATATCACTTTTTAACATTCTGGAAGAGTTTGTGTAGAATTGGTACTCTGGCTTTCTTAAATGTTTAAAAGAATCCACCAATGAAGCCACCTGCGCTTAGAGTTTTCTTAGTTGGAAGTCTTTTAATTAAAAGCTTAATCTCTTTTTTTCTTTTCTAATATAGGTGTTTAGTACTATTAAATTTCCCCTAATTATTGTTTGAAATAAGAATTTCTTGATAGAATGATTATTGACATGTTTTGGTCAGATGATTCTTTGTTATGTGGAGTTGTCATGTGCATTGTATTTAGCAGAATCTCTTGTTTCCACTCTCTAGATGCCAGTAGTATCTCCATTCATCCCCTACCATTGTGACAAGTAAAATTGTCTCCAAATATTACTAAATGTCCCCTGAAGGAGAGGGGGCAAAATTACCCCCAGTTGAGAACCATTGATTTAGGTGCATCCCAGACAGTTTGGTATATTGTATTTTTATTCATGTTTAGTTCAAAATACCTTATAATTTCTCCTTTAATTTCTTCTTTGATTCATGGGCTCTTTCGTTTACAAATAATTTGGTCTTTTCCAGAGTTCTTTCTGTTATTAATTTCTAATTTAATTCCATTGTAGTCAGAGAACATAATTTATATGATCTAAATCCTTTTAACTTTGTTAAGGCTTGTTTTATGGCCCCAAACAAGGTGTATCACAGTCAATGTTCTTTGTGTACTTGTAAATAATGAATATTCTGTTGTTATTAAGTGGGGTGTTCTATAGATGCTACACAGGTCAAGCTGGTTGATGGTGGTGTTAAAGTCTTCTATATAATTACTCATTTCCATCAATTATTGAAAGAGGGGTGTTGAAGTCTGCAACAATAATTATGGCTTTTTCTATTTATCCTTACAGTTTTATCAATTTTTGCTTCATGTATATAAAAGCTCTGTTATTAGGGGCATAAAAGTTTAGGATTATTATGTTCTCTTGATAAATTGAGCTCTTTATAGTTATGAAATAATTCCCTTTATCTCTGACAATATTCTTTGCTCTAAAATCTTCTTTGTTTGATACTAACATAGCCACTCTAATTTCTTTAGATTTGTGTTTGTAGACTTTTTCACATCCTTTTCCTTTTAACCTATTTGTGTCTTTATTTATTTACTTAATTTTGAGGAAGATTAGCCCTGAGCTAACACCTGCTGCCAATCCTCCTCTTTTTGCTGAGGAAGATTGGCCCTAAGCCAACATCTGTGTCCATCCTCCTCCACTTTATATGTGGGATGCCTGACACAGCATGGCTTGATAAATGGCACATAGGTCCTTGCCTGGGATCCAAGCCTGTGAACCCCAGGCCGCTGAAGCGGAGCACACAAACTCAACCACTGTGCCACCAAGCCAGCTTTTGTGTCTTTATTTTTAAAGAGTTTTCCTCATCGAAAACGTATGGGTGGGTTTTACTTTTTTATCAAACCTGCCAATCTCTGCACTTTAATTGGGTATTTTGAAAATTTCCATTTAATATGATTATTATGTTGATTCAAATGTACAATCTTGTGTTCTCTTTTTCCTATCTGTTCTCTGTTTCTTTTTTCTTCTTTTCTTATCTCCCTTTGGATAAATTGTGTAATTGTTATAATTCTAAGTTTTTTATTATTCTACCTTTTGACTTATTAGCTACAATTCTTTTTGGTTTACTTTAGTGGTTGTTTTAGGGTTTATAATATATATCTTTATACTATCAAGTCTTCTTTCACATATTACACCACTTCATATATAAGAAACTTACAGTATTAGTATACTTTCATTTTTCTTCTCCCATCCTTTGTGCTTTTATTATCATACATTTTATTTGTACATGTATCATACACCCAATACTACATCATTATTATTTGTTTAAACAGTCTATTATCCTTTAAGAAAATTTAAATAATAAGAAAACAATCTTAAATATTTACCTGCATAGGCACCATTTCCAGTGATTTTCATGTCTATGTGTAGATTTGCCTTTCCATCTGGTATAATTTTCTTCTGCCTAAAGAGCTCCCTTTAACATTTATTAAAGTTTAGATAGAGATAAATTATTTCAATTTTTAATTCCTAAAAGTATTTATTTTGCCTTCATTTTTAAAATATATTTTAGCTGGGTATAGAATTCCAGACTGACAGTATTCTTCATTTTCAGTAGTTTAAAGATTTAGCTCCTCTCTTTTCCTTTTAATTTTTTTTTAAGAAGAAATCTGCTGTCATTCCTGTTCTTCTGTATCTAACAAGTCTTGTTTCTCTGGCTGCTTTTAGGGTCTTCTTTTTAACACTGGTTTTGAGCAATTCCATTATGATGTGCTTTGGTGTGATTTTATTTTTCATATGCTTAGCATTTGTTGAGATTATTGGATCTGTGGATTTATATTTTCCTTCAAATTGGGAAAAATTTTGCCCAAATGGCATCCAATATTTACTTCTGCTCCCCACTCCCATCTCCTTTTGGGACTCTAATTACATGTATATTAGGCTGCCCGAAGTTGTCTCACAGCTCAGTGATGGTCTTTTTCTCTTTATGTTTTGTTTTGGGTAGTTTCTATTGTTATGTCTTTAAATTCACTATTTTTCTTTCTGCAATGTCTAAACTGTGGTTTATCTCATCTAGTTTATTTTTCATTATGGTTTCCATCTCCAAAGTTTTGATTTTTGTCTTTTTTATATCTTCCGTGTCTCTATTTAACTTTTTCAACCTACGGAACACAGTTATAATATGTGTTTTGATGTTTTTGTAACTCTAACATCTCTGACAGTTCTGGGTCAGTTTCAATGAACTGATTTTTCTCCTTACCATGAGTTTTATCCAGCTTCTTTGTGCACCTGGTAATTTTTGATTAGATATCAAAAATCGTTAATTTTACATTTTTGGGTGTTGTAAATTTTATATTTCTATACAAATATTTTTGAATTTAGTCCTGGGATGCAATTAAGTTACTTTGAAACAGGTTGTCCTGTTGAGACTTTGGTTTTGATTTATTGAGTTGGGATCTGAGTGAGCTAATTATTTTGCATCACTGAGGCAAGACTTGATGAGTACTTTACCCAGTGCACTGTTAATTATGAGGTTTCCCAGTCTGGCTTGTGGGAAGTAGCACTATCTTCCACCCTGTGTGAGCACTGACTATTTTTACATTTAATCCCTTCGAGTGGTTTTCTCTAGAAGTGGGTAGTTTCTTCACATGCATGCACTGAGTAGTTCTCTGCTGATCGCTTGAGGATATATCCTCTGCAGATCTCTGGGGTTCTTTCACTTTGCAGCTCTCTCCTCTCTGGCACTCTGTCCTGCAAACTCTAACCATTTTGGTCTTCCCAGACTCTCAGCCTGTTACCTCAACTCAGCAAGTTCACTTGCCTCCACCTAGGTTTCTGCTTTTAGAGCCGCCATCAGGAAACTCTCTTAAGGCTGTAAGCTGGGATAGTCATAGGCTTATCTTATTTTCACTTGTCAATAATCGCTGTTTTTTATGCCTGAATTCCAGTGTTATGAAAGCCATTATATTATTGTGTCTAGGTATTTTTTTTTATATTTTCAGGCTAGAGGGTAAATTTGGTTATGATTTCTCCATCTTTGGCAGAAGTAGAAGTTCCTAAATTCAGTTTATTTTGAAAATTGGTTTGACTGGCTGCCACATCTGAAAAAGATACCTGCAAATATATAGAGATCCAAATGAATGAAGTCCATGCTTATTATATCAGATATTGATTTTTCTATTCCATCCATCAATTACACAAAGTTTTTTGTTGAAATGTAGCTATCATATTTCTATCTTCCAAGATACCAACATAGCTCTTGAAAATAAATATAAATGTTACATTTTTATATTTCAAAAAATGATTCAAGTCCATCAAAACTATTTATTTTGAAATATTTTGGAAGAACTTAAATGAACCTCTTGTCATATTTTTAAGTGTGCAAATATGAAAGTTTTCATAGATGACACATATCATTTTCAGCAACAAAATCACAGTTATGCAAATATTAGCAGATAGCGGTTCTCGAGGAGTACTCTGCATGAGTTCTTTTTAAAAGCAAGTAGGTTCTCATTCTTCATTAAAATCTCACCTTTGCCTTGAAGGAACAGGTTAAATCTGTTTATTTAGGGAAACATAACTTATGGGTAGCATATTCCTGAGACTCACTTGTTTTCACTGAAAAGGTCAGCTAAATGGGTTTCTTGTGGCTTGAAACATCAGTGGAAAAGATTGTAAAGATTTGTCTGCATTTTCTGGATTCTTAGATTCTCAATGTCTTACTAATTGTGATGGCTCCACATTATCGTTAGCTAACATTTCAAGGCAGAAAACACACATTCTGTGAGATTTGAAGAGCCTGGATAATTTTGAATTATTTTGGCTTCCCTCTTGTCATATCTGATTACAACTTCATTGTTTCTACCTCTTGATGTGCTTGATAAGGAGCTCAAAGTAGGAATGAAAGTATCTGCCAATTTTTATTGTTTGCCTATGAGTTATTGGTATTACGTTTAGATTGAGGTGTTTTTTTTTATTTTACAGGATGGCATGAGGTCTCTGTCATGAAGCCATCCCTTTCACCTCCTATGCCCTTAGAACTTCTGCCCTCCCCCAAGGATGCCTCAGTTTCTACATGTGGCACATGCCTGTCTTACATACAGAGTAAATTAGAGCACCTGCATCTATCGATATATATGTTAGCAAAAGCTTAATTTCCTATTTTTAAGTTTAAAATATATAATTAAAAATTTAATCCACCTCTCACAACCCAGAGAGGACTAGATTGGCTTTAGGACGTGGTGCTTATTCGGCTCTATTAGAGAGCTACAAGAAAGAAGAGAATTAGATTCCCAAGGCCATAGCGATGGAAGCAAAAACAGACCACTCAAGCAACTACCGCAACAATTAAGAGCCTGTAAAAAAAAACCTACCCAGGACTGAAGCAGTAATACTAAGGACATTTCTGGAAATGAACAGATGTACAGGGATCATACTGAAAAATGTAAGCTATGTAACTACTGGAAAATAAAAACAAATCCCTTGCCACTTCAAGAGGAAAAATCAGGTTGAGACCAAGATTATGTACTGTCTCACACCAGGAAACCCATAGACAAAGATATTAATTGATTTACTGATGAAGCTCAAGTTTGGCTATCAGCAGACCTTGTCATTCAATGAGGCATACAGTGATGGATAAAAGCATCAAGTAGTACCTTTTTTAAAATAGGCTTTTATTTTGGAAAGAATTGAAGATTCAATAAAGCAGGAACTCTTTCACTCAGCCTACATGCATTCTCCTGACCTATAAGTGCTACATTTTCTGAATCTCTAATTTTAAACCTGTCCCATTAGGTTCAACATGTATGATTTTGGTAATCCCTGCAAATGTACAAAGCTTGCTTTTCAATACATACTGAACCTCAGACTTACATCCCTTCCATACTAGATTGTTTTAAAGCGAATGTGTGAAGGATGAACAATGGCTAAAACCCATTATTCTGGAGACAAGATGGAAAATTCTGACCCGGAAGTATTTTGTTTACAACTGACTGATCACCTTCCACATTGAAATACTCTGTGTTCCTCAAAGGAGCCACTAGAAAGCCCAAGTCGATGCAGTCAAGATGGGAGAAGTCAGGAGGAACAGCCACCATCCTAGGCTCTGTGTATGTATATAAAGAGATCCATACGGCATGTCTCTCTTTGAAGATTGTATCCTTGAAATCAGCCTCCATCTGTGAGGATCATGATTCCAAACACACATTCTAACTGCATTGCCACAGCTCAGAGGAAAAGGTGTATAATGTCAACAGTCTGCACTGTGCTGCCCAGCAACTTGAGCAGATGGCCACCAATGCCTCTTCCTTCTTTGAGAAAAGCATCTGAGCTTCATGATGTCAGATAAATATTCTAGCAATTAAAGTTTCAAGATTCTAGAAGCTCTCATTTCCTTGCAAGTAAACTTCGATTTAATCATTAAGTGAGATGTTTTTATGTGACAGAAACATGTTGTCAGAGGATCCCAGAAAAATCCAAACATTGAAGATAGAATGTAGACACCAATGGATTTTTCACTTATTTCTGCTTTTTAAAAATTAGTACTTCTTTCCTTTTTTTACTTCGTGTCATAAGAAATTCCCATTAGAACTATTGGCAAGATAAGAGACTAAGAGAAAATTAAAAAGTACTTATTGAATTTTAAGAAATCAACAAGAATCTATCCTATATCCAATGTAAGCACGTCTCTGAAGTAGTGCTATAAAGCAATAAAAATAGAGTTTACAAATCAGACAGACATTCAATTTTCATTTTATTATGTTTTTAAAGATGAGTCTATGAGCATATGACACACGGTTGTTGATAAAATGATATTTAGATGAATATATATATTTTATTGTGTACTAAAATTTAAATTAGCATTTCAAACTCATGGTTTCAGAAATATTTTGGGGGGCAAGGTTAGTTTTTTTAAAAAAGGAGTTAGTTTGAAAACTATTTACAAACAACTATTAGGTAAATAGTTGCATAAGTAATACAAAAATATGGCAAAATAATGCAGGCGGTATGTGAAGAGCTGAAGTTTGAGAAACATTGCATTATACTGCTTATTTGCCATGTGCATAACTTACGGTCTTTGTCAACAAAGATCTTACAGGCTGTTTTAGGCTGGCTTCCCCAGAAGCAGAGCCTGAAGCAGGGATTTTTGTACAGGTGATTGATTGATAGGATACTTTCAGGTAAAACCTGCAGGGGAGCAAGGGAAGTGGGAGAGGGCAGGAGAAGAAGCTGGGCAAAATTGTGGTTTTAGGAGAATCTTAGCTTCAGACTGATCCCGCAAGGAGTTTTGGTGTATAGATGCAACAAATAAGTTGCCCTGCCCAGAGGCAAGGAGACTGAGCTGTTGTAACCCCACTTTAGTCTGTCATTGGCTATAGGCCACTTAGGGGAACAGCATAATTTCCCAGGCATCTCCTGGCAAGGTAATAATCCTCTGGAGAAAAAGGCAACAGCCATAGAAACTGGAAGATAAACACACTGCCCTGGTAGGGGGAATCTAAAGGGGACACCAAGAGTATTTGCCGTGCATTCTTACTCAGGAGAAAAAAGTATTCAAGATGATAGTAAACACCTAAAGTACACTGAGATAGCCAACTGATAGATTACAGTCCAGGCAAATCTTGAAGGCAACTGGCAACAATGATGACACATCATTTGTGGGAATTCCTAGCAGAAAAGGAAGCTCATCAATTCTCATGGTCATCTTGACCCTCTCCATATTGGTGGCATGTTTTCTGTGCCAGCCTTCCTGGGTCTAATGGCATCAGATGACTTTCGCAGTGTTGTAACATGCCGTACGTAGGGGACTGGCCTTTTCTCATGGGTACCTGGACTGAGTACTCCATGGATGTGATCCTACTAGCTTCTATTCTGAATTTTTGTTCAGTCATCACAAGAAAGAAATATTTCCTCTTCATTAGAGAGTCTATTATATAGGGATAAAATGTGCAGAACCAATTAGATGGATGGCAGGCACTCAAGAGAGAAAGATTATGTTTCAACTTGCAAGAGACCTGGCTTCCGGCAATGGCTTGCTGACTTTAAGACGTCAATTCATTGCAGTTGACCACATATTTCCACCTAACATCTCATGAACACAAACCGGATGCATCTGATTAAGTGCTCTCAGCTCTGGTTGTAATAAGTGACTCACTGGCAGCGTGCCTCCTTAGAGCTATTCTGGGAGCTGGGCTTGGAGTTGCTGAGGTTTGGCATGCTCACCTCAGAGGATCTTTCAGCTGGGCCAGGTGGCTGGCAGCATTCCTCTGCATTCTTTCATTCTTCTCCTTTTAGCTCCTTTTTTCCCCTCCACTTTTCCCTCCGTGCCATGCCTTGCTCAGCAGACCTTGCCTCTCTTTGTTCTTCATGGATGCTACATATCTCCTTTTGGCCTGGCTGCCTAATTTAGAGCAGCATGGAGAGCTCCATGCCAGGATCAGCTGGAGCTCTTCTTCGAGTGAGAATGTTTAGTAAATTTGGTCAATGACAGTCGGTTTGTGTCCCTGACAATCAAGCCTGCACAAAGTATTTCCTGTTGGACATAATGATACACAGTTTAGTGATTAACTATATAGCTTCTTAAGCCAGACTCGTTGCATCTTGGCCATGTCACTTATTGGCTGTGTTACTTTGAGCAAATTACTCACTTCCCTCTGCCTCAGAATGGTCATCTATAAAATGGGAATAACCTACTTCATAGTAGATTATTTCTTCTATGCATACAAATGGCTAGAAATAGTTCCTGGTACATAGAAAAGTGTTGATGAACTATTATCAATTTTCATTATTAACATTATTTATAGAGCTAATATAATTTATATTATGTTTAGAGCACTTCTATTCTAAGCAACTGAAGGCCTGTAATATCTTAGCTGATGAATTCTCATCATAACCCTGAAATATTATGTTGTATCTTACCATTAACAAAAGTAGAGCACGAAGAAGTCTACCTTGTCTCACATTAAAGTACTAATTTTATGCAACAATTAAAAAGATGAGTTTGATTTTTTTCTAGTGACTTGGAAAGATGAACAAGAGATAAAATTGAGGAAGAACTGAAAGTCACAAAACAATATGTATAACATGACTATATCATCCCATTTTATAAAACAAATTTATATGTATAATTATGTATGTGATTATATTCATACAGGTATTATAATATGGAGAAAATTAGCAATCTTTCAATTATTGGTACAGGAATTATCCTGTGACAAGGGACAATCTTTGTTGAAAAGAAGCTTTGAGAAGATCTCTGTATATTAAGAAAGGGTCAAAATTCTCAAAGAAGGGAGTAGAGGTGCAGCGTGATCAAGGTGGGAGAGTGCGCAGGTTCTGGGCCCAGAGCAGTGTGGAGGAAGGTTGAAGAGAAGCGAACCTCTAATTGGTGGTAGTGGTGGTGGAAGAAGACTTACAAGAAATGCCTGATGGAGAAGAACCCATCAATAAATTTGACACAGCTCCCTAATAGTGGATAGAATGAATTTCCTTTGTGTAGACTATGGAAAAAGGCTACGTTCAGCTTTCAAGTTGGAAAGGGGAAGAGACGAGGTCTTTACTTGGAGACAACTAGCATCTGAGTTATATGTACAGATATATGGGGAGATGTACATATGGGGATACACACACAGAGAGAAACCAAAAGTTGGAAGAACTTGTCTCAAATTGTCTATGGGAATCTCATCTCAATGTGTTACTCATCTCAATGTGTAGGAACACATCTCAATGTGTTACTGTGGGAAAAGGGGCATCTGATTGTGGTGGAGGGAGGCTTTGCTGTTTAAACTCTCTTACTCTCTCTGCCTCTCTTTGTATCTATCTATCCCAAGGAGCATATATTCATGTTTATATTGGTAAAACAAGCAAACAAACAGCTTATTTCCATGCCTCGTTGTGTCTTTCTCATGCTCTCTGAGCCCAGGGTGTCACTGTTACCCTTACTACAGTTAAAAGAGCTGAGGAGGAGCTGGGGCATGGGGTGAATGTGTGTCTGTTTTGGGTGCCTAGCATGGGGGTCTCTTGCGTTCCTTGCATTTTCTGCTAACTTTTATAAAAGATTTGACAGAGAAGTAAAGCAACTGATGTTCTGTAATCAACAATTATGTGCCAGGCACACTCACTTGTGTTTCACTGTTAACATTCTTATTAACCCCCTGAGTTAGTCCTTGCAGGCTCCATTGTACAGATGAGGACATTGAGCTCAGAAAGATTGGATTGACTGCTAAGTCATTCGGCCGGGCAGTCCTGGAGTCACTGTCGAAATCCAACTGTTCTGTTGTGCTTATGTTTTTTTGTTTTTCACCCCGGTCTCAGTCCTCTTCCTCTCACATTGGCTCCCAATTGCTTACAATCCTTAAATTCCCAACTCCACGTGGTGACTCCATTTTCTAGTCCTCTATCTGATTTCATAGTCCCCTTTTTCTTCTTGCTAATTCCTACTTGTTGCCCTCTTTATTCTTCACCTGCTTCAGTCTGGTCAATTTCTTTCTCAATTGTTCTGTAGTTTGTTTTGTTTGTATTTTAGTCTAATTGTCATGTGGAGAGTTCCTTTTCCCCAGTCATCTCTAGATATAGTCTCAGAGACTAGCTCTTTGAGGTTAGTACCATGCCTTGTTCACCATTCCATTTCTGGGGACATCACACTGCCTAGTAAATCAAATGTTTTCTTAAAAAGATTGGATGGATAAAAGGATGAAAAAATGTGGAAGAGCTGTATCAGTGTCCATGGTTTTCTTCAGAGCAGAACCACTTCTTGGGCCACTTTTCATTCCCTCTAAGTGCAAACTCTCTTCCTCTCCCATAACCTTTTCCTTTAATTCTACCCTCAAATTTTGCCTCCCTTCCTTTCTCCCCACATCGTCCTGTGAGAGCTGAAAAGCCATGTGTCCACAATGGCAGCATTACTTGCTCCTTCTGAGAAAGCCTTATCAAAGGAGAATAGCATCCAGGTGGTTCCCCAGACTTCATCCAATGAGAGAGTTGACAGATCCATTAATAAATAAAACTAGAGCATTTCCCATAGCTTTACATTTGTGGATGCCAACTATATTACGTGAATAGCTGACTCTTGACATTTTAAAACTATAAAACATACGTCCTTGTACCATATTTGTATTTCACTTATGAGAATGTGAAATCTCTTGAGAACAGAGAATCAAGCCGAAATTATTACCATCCATTAACCCTGATAGGAAGAGAATGCCATCTATCTGCAGGAATACGCTGAAATCCTGCCATCTCATGGGCAGTGGAGACATTACATTTGTTGATTTTCTAAATTCTAAAAACTTGGAGTGGGTAACAGCAAATTGCCACAAACTGCAGATTTTAGAATCACTCTTCTTCACCACAATGCAGGGTAATCTGGCCTATTTACTGTCCAACTCCACCCTCGCTGCTCAACATCTCTGGGGAAAAAAAAAGATTTTACTCTTTCCAAAAATGTGTTTGTCCCATGAAAAGCTAGATCCTCAATCCACCTATTCAAAAGAATTTTGCTGCCAGAAGGTGCGCAGTAGGCTTTTTCCAGAAACACGTGAGATATTTTGGTTTCTTTGAATCTTAGGAAACAAAAGCAGGCAATCGATTTCTTGTGTGTGGTTTCCTTCACTTTTCTTCCCTCTGTGCACTCTCCATTGAAACGTATTTCTAAACACAGATATCAACCAGGATCCTAACGAGCCTTTTGTAGGCATGAAGGTAAACAATCGCTAGTCAAGTGATGAGACAGAGATTTTTCAATGAGACTACGGAAGGCTAGATGAAACGACCCTCCTGGATCTCAGCAGATGCAAAATCTAGGCTTAGTGCGAATCTCCCTGCTGTTTTAATCTCCTTGTTTGTCCTAGTAATGCCCCCAAACAGGAGGAACTTTTCGCTGAAAGCTGCTGCCACACAAAGCCCCTGCAAATGTACAAAATGAAGGGACACAGACATTACCGATTTGATGTCTGTGCCAGGAGGAAGGGGTACAGTGACCTGGTTGCCTGCAAATGCAGGGGGTCTACTATACATTTTTCATAATTTAATTGGAGATTTAGTTCATAATTTGATTGGAGATTTGGTTCACTTATGCTGATACCCTAGAAATTGGGTTATTACTAATTCTTTAATATTACAATTGAATGAAAATGAGCTATTTACCGTTCTAATCTTTAAAACAATCCTAAATCAGGTCAGAGGAATCAAAATTTTTCTAGGTGTTTCATATGATTTAGTTGCAGTTATTCGCATCTCTTTTCCATGGTTATAAAAGCAAACTCTTAAGTACAATTATAGAAATTGTGAAACTGTTCTGAGGAAATTTGTTGTCTTTTTCTTCTATAATTTATAGCAGTAATGATGGGCAGAGGTTAGGCAAAATCAAGGCACCAGTGAAACATATTTTGTGCGTAGGATCATTTTTCTTGGTAAGAAGTCCAATTGCTGGTACTGGTTGTTCTTTGCAATAATGACTCATTCTTGTGAATCATAATTCTGTAAACACCTGATTGATGCAGAACTTTCAAGAAAGAAAGTTTCTATGACATTAGAAAGGGTATACTTTGTTGTCTCTCAAGTGAGGTCCTAGGGTCCCTGTGTCAGGAGAGCTGGTGTGTTTATGTAGACTCCTGAGCCTGATGCCAGAAGATTCCTGGCCCCATGCCAGATCTATTGGAACTGACAGTTTGGGAATGTGGCCCTAGACTCTGCATTTTTGAGTCAGGTCAGTTGATTCTTATGCTCATCAATATTTGAGAACCCTTGCTCTAGAACAGCATTTCTCAACTTTCTAGAGATTTTTAAAAAATGATTTCTAAAAAATGATACTTGGTCCTATCCTGAAATGCCGAAACAATCGGCCTGGAGTGTGGCTTGGACATTTAGATTTTTAAGAGCTTCCCCGGTGATTGTAATGTGTGTCCAACATTGGTAACCAATGCTCCAGGATAGGGATTGGCAATTTTTTTCTATAAAGGGCCAGATAGTAAATATTTTAGGCTTTGTAGGCCAGATGGTCTCTGCCGCAGCTACTCCACTCTGCTGTTGTAGCTTGAAAGCAGCCATAGATCATATGTAAACAAATGAACGTGGACTGTGTTCCAAAAAAACATTATTTACAATAACAGGCAGTGGGCTGAATTTGGTCAGCAGGCTAGAATTTGCTGAGTATTGGTCCCCCACTTAAGCCAGATGCTTAAGACCCATCCCAGGCCTGCAGAGTCAAGAGTATGCATTTTACTATCTGTATGCACATTAAAGTTTGGGAGATGCTACTTCAGGAGACAGCATGGTGTAGTAGGGGTGGAGCAAGTATTTGTCATTCTTTATACCATATTCATGGCAAATATTCTAATAAGTCATGGTACCTTCTTCAGCAATATCTACAAATGACTTCAGAATCATTTTTAACACAGCATTTCAGGCAGTATCACTTATTAGCTCTGTAACATGGGGCACAGCAGTTAACTTTCCTCTTTCCTCATCTATTAAATGAGATAGTCTAGAAGATTTCTAAGCTCTTCATTTTTTTCCTAATATTCCATAATTCTGACTAAAAATGGCCTAAATAATTGACATATATTAGCGAAAAATTTAACTTATTGAAGTAGAAGCCAGAAAATATCATTTACTGTAGAAATCAAGGAAAATATTCTAGTGCCCAATCACTAGAGGAAATTAGACAGACTGATTTGAATAGAAGATGAGATGCAACTCCTGTCTCCCAGAAAACACCACGTAACTGTCAGGAGGGAAATAAAAAAGGATATTGGAGAGCTATGTTTTAAATATCAAAAATGAACTGTTACAATGGGATCAAAGAGAAAAGGAAAATGCATACACAGGTGAAGGACACATTCCCCAGAAATGAGGATAGAATTTGAATATGTTAATTTAACTTAAAAAAAAGGCTTTCTCCACAAATATGAAAGAAATTCGCTGCCTCCACATTAAAGGGTGGCTGTTACGAAGCTCACTGATTTATGGGTCAGTGAGCAAGCACATTCCCTTCTCTTCTGCTGTTTGCATTAGAAACCAGACTACACAACACTCCTTTCAGTTTTAGTTCACTTTGACCCAGGTCAAGGCTGTGTGGGGATTCCAGGCAGACTAAGCTTTGAAGAACCCACATGTTTGCTCCAACCTAAGTGCTAAATTTCCAGATTTAGTTGGGGCCAGTCTTAAAATCGCTGTTACTTTCATAGGATGAAGTGTTAGAAATTAAAGGACCTTTCAGTCAAAACAGAACTAAATTTGAATCCTCTCTGCCATTTACTATTGCTGGGACTTGAGCCAAATCTTTCATGACTTTGGACCTTCAGTTTTCTTAATTGTAAAGCAATCAGGTGCCTTGGGATGTTGTGAGCATTAAAAGGGATGAAAAGAATTTTTTTGCCCAATCTGTAGTACACATCAATAATTATTAGTTTCCTTCCTGGGCTCTTTTTTTCAGCTTTTCAGAGAAATGAAACTTGTTTTCCCTGGTCATTACCTAGTGATGAACACATTATTTATACAAATTTATAAATCCAGCAATGATGGAAAGAGACCATAATGCCTATAAGTAACCGGTTTCATGAATGAGCAGAAATTTCAAGACCCAACCTCAACATGGCTTTATGTGTATATGAATATATATATGAGCTAACATCTGCCACCAATCCTCCTCTTTTTGCTCAGGAAGATTGGCCCTGAGCTAACATCTGCGCCCGTCTTCCTCTATTTTATATGTGGGACGCCTGCCACAGCTTGGCTTGATAAGTGGTGCCTAGGTCTGCACCCAGAATCCGAACTCGAACTTAACCACTATGCCCCGGGCCAGCCCCATGGCTTTATTTTTCTATTCTAATCACTGCTTTCAGGTTTGCTCTGTCTTGTCTGTCTTCCCTATCCCTTAATCTGCCTTGGGTGATTCCACAGTTTTCCAGTCACTTGTAGGTATTATAAGAGCATCATTATTTTTCCGGCATGAAAATTCCCAATCAAATCCAAATAAAAACGCTAATCTCACCTTCAGTTCAAAGCTTGTCTCCTTCTCCCAATTCAACCGTGACTCGTGGCTTGGGGACCCACAGTGGAGAAGGAGGTATGATTGAGGCCACACCTAGCACAAAAGGCACCTTAGCATGAATTTTTAAAGGTGACCCTCTTGAGTCAGTCCCCAGTCAAGGTGGGTTAAAAGAAGGGTTGTTTGGATTTCAGCCACTGTTGGGTCCCCTGACCTGGTACCTTTGTGCACAATCCATGTAGCTGAATGGGGCGGTGTTGAGTGCATTTTCTTTTCATGTTATTTGTCCTGGCTCTTTCACTCCTCCTTCTCCATTTTCTCTTTTGCTTCTTGCCCCTCTGAGTAGAAGGAAAAGTGGATGACGTATTTCCAGAAAAATGCAACTGGTGTAATTCAGCTGATGGCGCCCTCTGTGTCTCATAAGTCTAAACACTGCCTCGCTGATGAATTTTTTGTGCTTCTCATGCACAATTCCAACTGAACTAGTCGCCTCTGAGGATTCTGACTGAGGTGATGCATATTGTGTAGGTCCTCAGCCTCCAGCACCCAACTCCCGCAGGACACCCTCAGCCTCTCTATGCTATCATCTCATTCTAGCAGGATGAACTTCTACTGGGGTCCTATCTATCTTCCATCGGTCTATGGGAAAATATAATCTCCTTTTCTTGACAAATGGCTGGAGTGCAGTTTGACCACCTGTTGTCCCCACTCACATTTCCCCATCATCACAGAGAGCCCATTTTAGACTTCCCTAGGTAAGAGGTAGGTGCCACTCTCTTTTTCCACCTATAGTCAAGGGGATACATCCTGTTTTTCCCAAGAACTCTCTCACTAAGCTCCACTCTGGTGTCAGACAGAAGCAAGCATGAAATTTCTGCAGCTAGGGACTTCTTTCAATTATCCTCATTTTCTGCAACAATTTTCCTCATTGACTTGTGATGGGATGCGGGGTGGGAAGGTGACCCTCTCCTCTCCTCACAGAGAAAAGAATGACAGTAACACTCTCTCAGTGTCTTTCTCTAGTGACTTTCCTCTAGGCCCATGTGACCGAGCTGACTCTACCCTGACTACAGGGAGATGTGAAACAGGCTGTCCAGTAAGGATCTCATATCTCCCCTGGACACAGTGATTGCTTAAGGGGGAGAGGCACTATCCTAAACCAGGGCCATCAGAACTAATCCTGGGACTTGGACTGAAGCTCTATTTTTCTACTATGTTTGCTGAGAAGATAGAGCTATTGGTAGTCATCTCGCTACCATAAAGAGAAAGCTTACCTGAAAAGAAGGTCAATGAAGAAAAAAAACAGAAGTAAGAGATGAAGAGACTCTTGACAATATCATATCAGCACTTGGATCCATACACATAGTAGCTAAAACTCCTTATATTTTCCAGTAATATTAGTTGTGGCTCACATGTACCTCGATGGTAGCATTCACTGAATTTATTGGAGTTTTATCCAGGTATATGTTTATTTCCCTTACGAGACTGTAAGAAGGTCAAGGGGCTTGTCTAACTCATCTTTGTATTCTTCATTGACCAGCACAGTGCTTCTCACTTGTTACGTAATCAATGTATATTGAATAAAAATGTTTAAATTTTAAAATATTGATTTGAGTAGCACCAAATGTCCTCCTCTTTCAAAATTATCATATTTAGAGTCACTTTTCTGGAGTGAAGAAACTGATTACCTAAAAGGTGATGAAGATGTACAGGACAGCTATCTATTTTAAACTCACTTAAGGCAAACACATGGGACTATTACAGAGGGACATAGTCTGTCATCACTACTGTCACTCTTCCTCCTGCCAGGGGAGTGAGAGCTTCTTAAAGACAGTTTGATCTCTGTATCTTTTCCTGCTCATAAGTTGGTGAATAGCATGGAAGAACCTAATATTCTACTTCTTTGAATGCGTAGGACCGTTGATAAGTCTGAAAACTCTTCCTTCCCCACCCACAACACACACATCAATACTGATGAATGTAATCTAATATTGTTAACCATAGTCTAGAAAAGCATTTCAAATGGTGGAGTAGAGGAAGAGGCTCTGAATATGGAAGGGTAGCTTAAGACCCTGCATACTCGGGAGAGCAGCAAAAAGTATCAGGAAATTAGAATTGAGGGATGAATCCTAAAATTGGTCATAAATAACCAGAAAACTTCCTTTGGAAATCTTTGTGATAAGCACTTCCTGAATGGTTTCTAGAGATGCAGCTGGCATTCAATCCATAAACAACAATGAAAGGTGATAAAGAGAAAGAGAAACCAGAAGCTATGAGCTGCTCTTAGCTCTAGTATCTGTTTGGATATTGAGCTGTTGATGATGATGAAGAAATTAACTCCTCCATGTGAGGTGGAGTGGGGATTACCTTTGTTCAAAATAAGAACAGAAACTGGTCTTCAAAATGCTCTCAGCAGAATGTCAGCTCCACTGCCTGCCTGGCTAGCCTCCAGAACACACAAAACGTGAGCACTGCAGGCACTTATGGAAAATTCAACTACCAACTGACTGGTGGTTACAGCACACTCCAGTCACCAACTGGTGACATAACACGGTCCAAAAGCTCTAGGGAGACATTTCATAGAGACAAAGCTAAGGAAGAGATTATTTATCAATTTTGTTTCGTTCTCCAAGATCTGTCCTTGTGTTTCAGTAGATAATGACCAATCTTAGTTTCCAGTAGAGATGTCTTTACTTGCAATGCAATTTATGACCTCAGCTTTTATAGAATTTGAGATGCATTTGTTTTACATTTCTATCTCTTGCAACATCACCATTGAAGAATTCACCATTAATTTAGCCAGTAGGCTTTACACACTACTTTTTGCAATAAATCATTTGTAGACTTCAGTTACAAAAAAAAAAGCATTTCTCCAGAAAATTTTACTTAACTATAGTTATATAAACCTGAGAAGTATAACCCAATATGCTTTGTGTTTTACTATCTAGAAGCTAAGAGCTAAATGTAGTGCCGCCTTGACTTTAATTTCAGATGTCCAATCTGGAATACTTTCTTTCTTCCTTTTATTTTACTTCTTTCTCTCTCTTTTTCTTTTAATTTATTTTTATATTCTTAAAAAGTTAAATATTGGGGCCGGCCCAGTGGTGCAGCAGTTAAGTTCACATCTTCTGCTTTTGCAGCCCGGATTCGCCGGTTTGGATCCCGGGTGTGGACCTACGCATCGCTTGGCAAGCCACGCTCTGGAAGGTGTCCCACATATAAAATAGAGGAAGATGAGCACAGATATTAGCTCAGGGCCAGTATTCCTCAGCAAAAAGAGGAGGATTGGCAGCAGATATTAGCTCATGGCTAATGTTCTTCTTCAAAAAAGCTAAATATTGAATACTTTGTCCTATATGTATTTTAATACACTTTACTCAGAATTGAACAGAAAAAAAATGTGATTTAAACTTCTCTGCTCTTCTAAAAACAGTTCTTAACTATTTAACTCGTTATTGAATGACTCATTCATTCACTATTTTCAGAGTACCGGCTCTGTGACAGGCAGGGTTCTAGTTTATGAAAAGATAACAGTAAACAAAGTCCCTGCTCTCATTGAACTTAAATTCCAATGGAGTCATTTAGTATAGTAAGTAAATAAGCATCCTATAGGATGATAAACACTCTTTCGTGTCAAGTCAGCCAATTCAGAACAAAAGTTTTGTTATTTTTGAAGATGGCATAATGACATAATGGGGGAGAATATAAAATAGAGCATTGAAGGATGAAGACGTCTTATTGATCTCTTTCTGGTTTGATCTCGGAGTAGCAGTAAAGGAGTGAAAGAAGTAAAAATGTGATGACAGTGGCTTTGGGCAATGGTGGTAACAGAAAGAGCAGAACCAACAGTTGTAGGACAGAGGTTGCTAAAGAGATGCTGGCTGTGTGAGTGGGAAGCCCGGTTGCAGAACTCGTGGATCATGAATACACTTGAGTTTTATTCCAGCCTCTAGCCACACGATTGAAGTGTAATATTAATATCCTCCTTTTCATTAGTAGAAGCAGCACTGCAAATCAGTTGAGCCTTTTAGAAGGTGCTGGAAGCCAGCATGACCATTCACACTGGGTAATAGAATGGTAGGTATCAAAGGTTCCATGAAACTTTAGAACTCCATAAATGGTGGTTTAATCATTTTGTATCATTTTGAAGGTAGGTAACTCAGGTGTTATCATTTCTATTTTATAAAAGAACTGAGACCCAGTTATTTTTAACTTGCCCGAGGTCTTAAAGTTTGTTGATGTCAGAGCTGGGCTAAGTTCCTTTTTCCCAGTCCAGTGTTTTCTGTATGTCATCAAGATTTGGTAAGTAGGAAGTGGGAAGGTTGCCAGAATAAAAGCAACAAAAATGTGGCTAAAAGCTATTTTAAAGTAAAATTTAAGAAGATTTAAATTTGTAAATTTTGTGTCAGAAGAAGTGTTGTAATCATTCTATTTTTAATTTCCCCTATTCGTGTTATCCTCCGGTTAGGTTCATCAGTGAGAAATTCAATGCACAGCCACAATAAAAATAAATACTTGCTTTTCAAGGAGGGCTATCTAACTGGAAGGGGTAGCAAAAATATTTGGGTAGATTGTTGGGTGGGTTCCATGATTTCAGGTCAGAATCACTTCTCTAGATGACTGAGCTAAAATAATCCTACAAGTCCTTCTTGCTCTTACTTCATTTCTTTCCATTTTAGTTCACCAAGGAGACTCTATGAATGATTGATAGTGGAGAGAAAATATAAACTCTTTCTACATTTGATGTGTAAGTGTATTTAAACGTGTACTTTGGACTTAAGGTGAAATCAATAACAACTCAAGTGTCCATAACACCATTGACCGATGTTTAATCTTCCATCAGCTGTGCTATCAGAAGACTTTTTTATTAGAGGCCATAATGAATCAATTCTCTATCAAAGAAGTGATACAACTTATGTATTGAAATTGCCCCAAATTTGGTAAAGATATGAAATAAACAGAAGAAAACCTGTTTCTCCTGTGTCACACAACTATGTTCCAACACATCTGTCCTCGTAGCCTCCATCTAGAAGTATTATGTTTTACTTTTTGTTACAACAACTGAAAATAAGCTAAAATCTGACTCACTGTAAAAATACTGACTGGTCTGACTTTTACAGTTAGTTGATATAAGCGGCTACTTATGAGAGATAACAACAGAAGGGGAAATTAGTATTTATGAATACTTGCTCTATACCTTCATTAAGCCAAGTGTTTTATATATATATGATTTCATTTGACTCTCCTAGGAAATGAGATCAGTAGTTGCTATTGTCTCTGTTTTACAGCAGTAGACCTGAACTGTCAGCATAGGTTTACAGGACTGTTGACCTCATACCTTATTGCCTCCCTAAAAAGGGGGCCTGACCTCTTCTGGACCTAATGCCTAAAATTTGCATTAGTTGTTAAGATGAAAGACCACCCAGAAGCACCAATGCATCCATTGGTTCTCAAAATGTAGTGTGCATCAGAATCATTTGGCGTGCTTGATAAAAATGCAGATTTCTGTGCATCTTACTATAGATTTGATGAATCATAATCATGGCATGTGGAATTCAGGCATCTGCTTTTTAAAATAAGCACACAGATGATTCTTATTAGCTGATTCACATGTGACATTTTGAGAAGTAGCCACATTATTTCAAATATAAATTACTTGTGCCTTAGAGGACATGGAACTTACAGATATTTACTAGGAACATGTTTGGTCAAGGAGAAAGTAGAACTAACAAGAGGATATCAGAAGTGTGAGGAAGATGATGGAGAGAATTTACCACAGAGAGTAACAGAAACACATTGGAGAGCCAGCGCTGATGGCCTAGTGGTTAAAGTTCAGCATGCTCCACTTCTGCGGCCAGGGTTCAGTTCCACGGCTTAGAACCACACTGCTCATCTGTCACTAGCCATGCTGTGGTGGCAGCTCACAGAGAAGAACCAAAAGGACTTACAACTAGAATATACAACTATGCACTGGGACCTTGGGGAGGAAAAAAAAGAGAGAGAGACAGGAAGATTGGCAACAGATGTTAGTTGAGGGTGAATCTCTCCCAGCAAAAAAAAAAAAAAAAATAGAAACACATCTGAAAGGGGCTTGCTATTTTAGAGACAAAGTTAGTCCACTTTCTATCTTGCCTGGAGGTCAACTCTTCTATCAGAGAGTTGGCAATTTGCATTTTCCCATCCTTTTTTGTAACCATCGATATCTTTTATTTATTTTATTTATTTTTAAAAAAATTTTTGAAGGAAGATTAGCCCTGAGCTAACATCCACTGCCAATCCTCCTCTTTTTGCTGAGGAAGACTGGCCCTGATTTAACATCCGTGTCCACCCTCCTCTACTTTATATGTGGGATACCTGCCACAGCATGGCTTGACAAGTGGTGCATAGGTTTGCACCCGGGATCCGAACTGGCGAACCCTGGCCCACTGAAGTGGAACATGTGAACTTAACCACTAAGCCACAGGGCTGGCCCTGCAACCATGGATATCTTGATAACCATGACCAAATTTCTACTGGAATAGCTAAGAGTTGTTTGATAATTATCTCAATTCTCCATATAACACTCTAGGTATTAAAGAAGTTTGTATGATGGCAGGAGATTGCACTAAAGCAAAGGCAGCATCAACCTGGATTTGGACTCTATGAACAGGCAGGAGTTTCTCATTTTCCTCAGGCAGCCCCACCCAGGACATGGCCGTAATGCACGTGGCTGTGAGAATGAAATGGTTAAATGCTGCTACTCTTAAACTTCTGTATCCGGAGGGAATCCTTAATAGCTTCACACAGGAGATTATACAGCATTTATGTTTCTGGAAGAAATTTCTTTTTGTCTAGACCCTAATCAGGAAATTATTCTCTCCCCAAAAGAGCACACCATTAATATAATAGTGTGGGTATCATTTAGCTATGAAGCCCTCACTTAGTGTTAAGGGATTTATACATATACATTATCTCATTTAAACCTGACAACCACGCTGTGAGGTATGTATTAGTATCTCTCATTTTATAGATGAGGAAATAGAGAGGTATGGAGGATAAGAAAGTTTGTTCCTAGTCACATGCAAACATAAGTCTAAAGCGCATGCTCCTGACCTGACGTAATCTTGAAGGATTTAACTTGGCTCTCCTGACTTCATCATACGCACACATGGACACAGGACTCAAGCATAGACATCAGAACTCAGCACAGAGCTGCAGTACTGAGAAAGCTGATAGTGAAGTCCTTCTGGGATAATAGGCAAAGCAAGAAGCTGGCATTTTCCAGAGACTACTGGAGGAAGAAAAGTTTTATAAAACTATTGATGATAAAATCGTGAAGCAATTAAAATGTTACATACTGAGAATCTTTTACAAATTGGGATAAAGGGGCTGATACAAGAAAATGGTGTTGCAACGCAGACCAGATGAGAAGAGCACAGGAACCTGGAGAAAATTCAATACTACTTAGAAAGCACAGGAGAAAAAAACAAATGCAAATTGGACAATAACTAACTAAGCTCTTCTCTCTGCTTTTTATATTTGTACTCATTTCTGATTTATTAGGAAAGAGCAATTTATTTCAAAACCTCACTATGTATATATACTTAATGCTTAACATTCTTTTTTGCACACCTATTTAATTCCACATGCAGTTTTTTGAACACTGACTATTCAAAGCCTTTAGGAACGAAGCACTTTGAAGGAAACGAAGCTTGCAGGCAGTAGGAGAGTGAAGATATATATCCATGTCTATATCTATATGTATACAAGTGAGATTTTGAAATAAATCGATACCTATATCTAGATATCTACATCTATCTATCTTTCTATCTATCTATGTATCTAAAGAAATGAATGTAACTCATCTTTCTTAATGGGGTTTTAAACTTCTCACTCTTCCCCAGTACATCACTATTTTTATGCTAGCAAATCCCAAGTTAATGAACTCCTCCAGATAATGCTATCAAATGGCTGGATTGTTTATTCCCTACTTGGCTATTGCAGTCTAATTCTAATACCAGCATAGACAAAATCAACATCTAATGAAATGTTCTTATAACAAAGTTTATATCATTCTTTGGTACGAGGATCTATGTATGAGTTTTGTCTTGCTGCTATAACAAATTACCACAAATTTAGCGGCATGAAGCAATACAGATTTATTATCTTGCAGTTCTCTAGATTAGAAGTCTGACATGGGTCTCACTGGGCTAAAATCAAGGTGTCAGCAGGGCTGCTTTCCTTTCTGAGGGATGTTGGGGAGATTCGGTTTTGTTGCCTTTTCCAGCCTTTAGAGGCTGCCCTCATTCCTGGACTCCCGGCCCTCTTCCTACACCTTCAAAGCCAGTGAAGTCAGCCTGAGCCCTTCTCATGCTGTAATCCCTTTGGTTCTCTCCTCTGATTCTCTCTTCCGCTTGTAAGCAGATGTCCAATTATATTGGACCACTTGGATAATCCAGGATAATCTCTCTATTTTCAGGTCAGTTGATGAGCAAGCTTAATTTCATCTGCAACCTTAATTCTCTTTTGCCATGTAATACAACATATTCACAGACTCCAGGGGTTAGGGTGCAGACATTATTTTAGGAGCCAAAACACCATAATATGTTTTTATATTTTATACTTGCATGAGCTTCAAATATATGAGAATTATACAGACTAGTTTCTTCATTGTGAATCTAGTTGAGATTGTATATATTTTTAAAAGACTAGTAAGAGAGATTCCTTAAAATGGCAGATATAGTATCAGGACTCTCAAGATCAAATAAAAGATTCTACTGTCTCTATATATCTACCCCAGCTCATCCAGTCAATTAACCTCTAAAAAACACTATCATTTCTTTTAATGAATGGTACACAAGGTAAGGATTCTTAAATGACATTTGCAAAAAATATGACATAACGTTTGTGGAACATGATGTTTGGTAAACATAGTACCCGAATACTTTTTCTTATCTGACACATAATATCTAGTAAATTATAGAATACAATACAGTAAAAAATTTGACTTAATTACTTTTTAAAAATCATAGATTTTAAAATTCTCTAGAATAGCATCATTCTCATACAAAGGAAGAGAAATTCCATTACCTTATCTCTTATTCTAGGCAGAAAGTATATGGTAGGGTAATTTCCAGCATAGAATGGAGGAACAGAATAATAGTTAATCAAAGATCCAAAGAAAAAAGCAACTCATTAAAACTATAAAATTAATTGATTTTTAAATTATGCTCAATATTCTTTTTTGCACTCCTATTTAATTCCACGTGCATTTTGAGCATGACTCTATGCAAAGCCTTTTAGTAATGAAGCACTTTGGAAGAAACAAAGGTCACAGGCAGTAGGAGAGATGGACATATGTAAATGATTCTGACATGAACCAACTGTTATAAATACCATGACAGAAATAAAAATTCCACTAGAACACAAACTCTTTGAACGCAGCAGTTTTTCTAACCCCAAAGCCAAGAAATATGCTCAGAAATATGAATAGAATGTGCTATAGGACTATAAACAAGGAAACACAAAATTCCATAGAACAGTTCGGGGTTGGGGGGCACAGGGCTTTAGGTACCATGATTTCTGTAAGTTTCACACCTTAAACACTTAAGACTGATAACAGCATCCTTGAAATGGGTTTCAGTCCCCCACCCTTAACTTTTGAAAATGTTATTATCCTTTCCTAACACTAGGTGGCACTACGAATGCAGGCATTGGCATAAAACATTGTTTCAGAGGTTTGAGCCTACCTACTTAAAATGGAATTCATTTACCTCTTCTCTGAGACTCTCCCTGAGTTAGCCAAAGCCAGAGAAAGAAAAGTACTAAAGGCAGTAATACAGGTGGCGATGTTCAAGAAGAGGCATCCTATCTAATACTGGGTTTTAATCACTCTTTTTTTGATTAAGGGTACCATTGGAAAATTAAGTTTTCTTAAGACTGTAAGTTCATCTTATAGACCTCATTTTATTTTTAACATACAGTAATTTGGAAAAAATCCTGTTTTGAACTTAACATATCAGATCAAATTTCTTTTTCAAACATCCAACATCATTATATATTTAATCAGATCGCCTTGGACATTTTAAACTACAAGGACGATTTTAATACATCTGGATTATCTCAAATGTTTAATTGCTTAAGTCACATACAGATTTTATTTTAAGTACCCAAATACAGATGTAACAACATCTTGCTGAGCACTGAACTTTTAAATCAAATAAATCAGTCTTACAAACATAGTAGATCAAATCTTCTAAGCATTCCAAATAGCCTGAGACTCAGACCACACACACGACATCAGAACGATTGTCTACTAACTGGACCAGGCCAGCGATGCTGCTGTGGGCTCTTTGGCATGGTCACATTTTTGACTTTCATGTGAACAGGAACTTCCTAAAAGTCTGTCTTTGCCTCCGAAATTAACTAATTACTTACATTTATATGACTGTAACCCAGTGCCTCTCCCCCAAGTAACCAGTCCCTTAAATTCAAAGGGGATTTTCAGGGCCTTGAGTTTATAATCTCTTTTCTGTAATTATGATGTGGTATCTTCATTGAGGCCTGGTGTGTGCTGATGGAGTTCAGAACTCCTTCCTCACACTGGGGTTCCATCTCTTTTCGTTTTCATAATTTATGTGCTTCACTCAACCCTACTTTGTAGTCTTTTTGTTGACACCAACCTGAACTTCCTCTTTATCGTAAAGCAAGGGAAGCACCTTTGTCTAAAATAGTGTTCCTGACACCAGATACTGGAGTAGAGACATGCAAGTTTGATCAAAACTGTGCCAGGCATCAAGTCACAGCAGTCCGCCATGGAATATGGCGACAGCCAAATGAATTCCTCTCAATTTCAACTTGCCTCCACTTTTGCTTGCGTGTTGTTTGCCCACCATGAACAAAAGCATCAGAGAATTTTATTTGATGCCAACATTATCAGGGTCTATCAGACATCATATTCACTCAACTCCATAGTCTTACACAGAAGGAATTGCCAGTTCCTCCCTTGACTTGCCCAAGGTCAAATAGCTGGGCAATGGCGGAGCTGAGACTGGACCCCAGGGCTCATTCTCTTTCTCTGCAGCACCACCCTGTGTGACGTGGGTTTATAATGGGGGCAAACTTTGTCTTATTTAGTTATAGGATGTTATGGAATCATTGTGTCTGATCGACTTATTTTGTAGAAGAAGAATCAATGACCTCAAGATCAAATAACTAGTGACCTTAGAAAATGACTAGATCTTATGGACTTCAATGATAGTTATGACTGGTTGAACAAGTGCCATACACCAGGGCTGGACCTGCTGTTTTCCATGTATAAAGACAATTCTGTAAGGAAGATATTATTAGCTGATTTAACAAATGAGGTAACTGAGACTAAGATGTTAAGTAACTTCTTCAAGGTTAAAAAAAGAAAAAGATCAGGAATGAATTTCAGAAATGTCTACTCCCAAACCAGTATTATTTCTTCTGCACTGGAAGGTCTCTTCATTGCTAGCATTTTTGTTTAGTTTTAGTGTTTACCTGCTTTTTTAAAAATGTGAGACTTACTAGGATTTTACAGTTCACTAAGAGTTTCAAAATAGCTTTTGAAGTTATCATCTTTTATCTAGGTATATTACTGATTTTAAATCGAATTTCAAGTGACTGTTGCTCAGTGATTTCTATGACATAGGCTTCTAGATGGGGCCCTACAACAATGGTTTCTGTTTGTCTCCCTGTAGGCAGAGTGAGAAAGAATTTTGGGGTTCTAATACTTCCAGAAAATACTTTATCTTAGGAATACAGCCTCTGCAATTAACAGTATGTGCTGTCGGGAGCCCAGAGGTGGGTGGTCCTGGGCAAATGCAGCAGGGCTGATACGGACTGGGGTTTGGTTCAAGTTTCTGCTTCACAATGTGTGGTATGTTTGCTTTAGTCTTCCAGCTTGCTGCTTCATATTGGAAGGATACACTTGCCAGCATCTCTACCACACTCCAAACAAGGAGAAGGTTCCTTTGTATCAAGAAAGCAGAAGCTTTCCAAGGAAGCTCACCCAGCAGACTTCCACTTACATCTCTCTCCACTCCCATGAGGCCACCCTTGGACAGGTTACTAGAGAGAAGAGGATTGTGGGTAAGTGTTGGCTTAGACAAAACACCAAATGTAATTTACCAAAGACCTCTGGAATTTAGAAAAAGAGTAGGCAAGGGGTGAAAATTCAATGACAAATCCTGAAAAGTATAAGCCCATTTATATTCTCAGGATTTCAGCAGAGCCAGGAAATACTTCAGGGGCTGCCATCCTCCAGAGCACTATGCCAAGCTGGGGAAAAAGCTAAATCCACAAAGTGGGATCGTCTACGTCTGTCTCACACAGGGATTAGTTTTAAAGTATGCACTCTTTCTCTTGAAAATCCTTTAGAAATGAGTCAAATTAACCATTGACATTGATTCTCAGTAAGTCCAATGTAGCAAATTTCTACTCCAAGTTTTGGGACAGATCTCCTATTTTTTTCCCTTTGGTTGACCACCAGATGAAATAGTTGGCTTTTATTTATGCACATTTTTGTATGAAATAAAGTACATGCTTTTGATGAAATTATAATTGCACTCAAGAGTCTCAAAAGATGAATAGCACATGTGCAGCGACTCTGCTAACTCCTTAGCAAATACCTGTTTTCTTCTTTCTCCTTAAACAAAATCTTACCGTTGCTATTGCTGTTGTGTTTTCATCCTCTCAAATTCTGCGCAATAAAGGGTAGCCAAGTGACTCATTTCTGCCTAAAGATTGCAGCTGTTGAGTGGTGTGTAGAAATTGATCGTTATTATTTTAATTTTCCTAATTACTAGTTTGATCACATTTTTCTAGATTTATTAATTACATATTAGTTTGCTAGGGCTGCTGTAACAAGGTTCCAAAAACTGGATGGCTTAAACAGAAATTTATTGCCTCGTGGTTCTGGAGGATAGAAGTCTGAGATCAAAGGGTCAGCAGGGTTGGTTCCTTCTGAGGGCTGTGAGGGAGAAACTGTTCCACGATTCTCTTCTCTTCAGGGGGTTTGCTGGCAAATCTTTGACATTCCTTGGCTTGTAGATGCATTACTCCATCCCTGCCTTGATGTTCACATGGAATTCTCCCTGTGTGTGGGTCTGTGTCTAAATTTCCCACCCTACTTCAGTATGACCTCTTCTTTTCTGGGGGGGCGGGTTGTGGGGAAGATTAGCCCTGAGCTAACATCTGTGCCCATCTTCCTCTACTTTATGTGTGGGACACCTGCCACAGCAAGTCTTGATAAACTGTGTATAGGTCGGTGCCTGGGATCCGAATAGGCGAATCCTGGGTCGTCCAGCAGAGCGTGCAAACTTACCCGCTACACCACAGGGCCAACACCCAATATGACCTCCTCTTAACTAATTACATATTCAACAACCTTATTTCCAAATAAGGTCACATTTTGAGGTACTAGAGGTTTGGGCTTCAACATAAAAATTTTGGAGAGACACAGTTCAACACATAATAGGCCACTTGGATTTCTACTTTTATAAAGAACACATTGAAGTCTATTTTGCCCATTTTTCTTTTGGGTGGTCTTATATTTAATATCGATTTGTAGGATTTGTGTATATATACCAGATCTTTGTTCAAATTGTGTTGCAAACATAACATCTCTTTCTATGGATTATCTTTTAACTCTCTTTAGAATTGTTTTTTTCTTAATGAATGGAATATCTTTAATTTGAATGTGGTTAAACTTACAGGTCTTTTCTTTATACTTAGTGACCTTTGTATATTGCTCAAGATAAATTCTCATAGCCTGACTTTGTGAATAAATTTTTTTATATTATCTCCAAAGAATTTACAAATATGCCTTTCACTTTTAGGTTCTTTATCTACTTGGAAATATAAAATTTTTTTTTATGTGGTCAGCTAACTGTCCTAGTTCCATTTATTGAAAAGCTTGTCAACTCCCCCATTGATATGTCTTGCTGTCTCCAACATGTATCACATCCATGTACGTGTGGGCCTGTTTTTGAACTCCTAACCTTTTCAGGAGTCTGTGTTGCCTATCTCTGTGCTAAAAGAACACTGTCTTGATTACCATTGCTTCAAATAAATTGTGATATCTGATAGAGGATATTTTTTGTCTAATATTTTTCTTCTTTCAGAGCATCTTGCCTGTTCTTAGCTTTTTACATTTTCATACAAATTTTAGAATCATATAAAATTTAGAATAGAATTACGTGGAATGCATAGATGAATGATGGTAAAATTGATATCTGTATAATATTGTGTCCACAAACACAAGATATATCTCTCTTTTTATTTTAGTCTTTTTTAAACATCCGTCAATAAAACTATAATTTTCTCTACAGCAATTTTGTACATCTTTTATTTATTCCTAAAAATTTGATATTATTTAATACTACTGTAATTCCAGTTTTGTTATTATGAATAAATATTGCTCTGAACATTCCGCTCCCTGTTTTTGGTCAATATAACCATTCATTTTTGTCAGGTGTGTAGCCAGGAATACAATCCTCGGTCATGAGACATATGTGAATTTAGCCTTAGTAAATAGTACTGAATAGTTTTCCAAAATGATTGTAAAAATGTTCACTCAGTAACAGAAATATATAAGTGTTTCAGTTGCTCCATAATTTTGTTAGCACTTGGTGTTATCTATTATTTCATTTTAGCAATTCTGGTGTAAATTAAAAGATGTCTCATTGGGTTGTAATTTTCATTTCCGTAATGACTAATGACCATCTTTTATGCACTTATTTGATATATCTATCTTTTCTTTGCTAAAGGAGCTGTTCAAATCTTTTGCCTATTTGGAGGGAAGATTGTTTCTTACTATTGAGCTTTAAGAATTCTTTATATATTCTATATAAAAGTCCTTTATCAGATAGATGTTTGAAAGTATTTTCTCACATTGTGAGGCTTGTTTTTTCATTTTATTGACTGTGTCTATCACAGAGGAGGAGTTTTTGACTTTGATGAAATTTATTTTCAAATTTTTTCAATGTTTTGGTCTTCTTATGTGCCAAGAAAACATTGCCTAATCCAAAGTTACAAAAATTTCCTCCTATATTTATTTCTAGAAATTTTATACTTTCAAGCCTTACACTTCAATCTATGATCCCTTTCAGGATAGTTTTTATATATCCAGCAGTATATGTGTCAAAGTTAATATTTTTGGATTTGGATTTTCAGTTGACTCAACAACATTTGTTGAATTATCTTGACGCTTTTTTGAAAATCAATTGAACATATATGTGTTGGTATATTTCTAGGCTCTCTATTCTGTTCCATTTACCCACACATCTATCTTTTAAGCAATATCACATCTCTTGATTACAGTAGATTTATATTAAGCTTTGAAATCAGTTAGCAGAGTTTCTTCAAATATATTCCTTTTCAGAAATTGTTTAAACTATTCTAAGTCTTTTGCTTCCCAAATAAGTGTTTGAATCTGCTTGGATTTTGATTTTTTTTTTTGAGGAAGACTAACCCTGAGCTAACACCTGCCAATCCTCCTCTTTTTCTGAGGAAGACTGGCCCTGAGCTAACATCCATGCGCATCTTCTTCTATTTTATATGTGGGATGCCTACCACAGCATGGCTTGCCAAGCAGTGCCATGTCCGCACCCGGGATTCGAGCCAGCGAACCCCAGGCCACTGAATTGGAATGTGCACACTTAACACACTTAACTGCTACACCACCAGGCCAGCCCCAAGGATTTTTATTTGTTTATTTTTATTGTAGTAACATTGGTTTATAACCTTACATAAATTTCAGGTTTACGTCATTATATTTTGATTTCTGTGTAGATTATGTTCATCACCGAAAGACTAATTACAATCCATCACCATATACACGTGCCTGATCACCTCTTTTGCCCTCCTCCCTCCCTCCTTCCTCACTGGTAACCACCAATCCAATCTCTCTCTCTCTGTGTTTGTTTGTCGTTGTTTTTATCTTCTATTTATGAGTGAGATTATACAGTATTTGACTTTCTCCCTCTGACTTGTTTTTCTTAGCATAATATCCTCAAAGTCCATCCATGTTGTCACAAATGGCCTGATTTCACCATTTTTAATGGCTGAATAGTATTCCATTGTGTATATATACCACGTAGTCTTTATCCATTCATCCCTTGATGGGCAAGGGTTGCTTCTAAGTCTTGGCTATTGTAAATAATGCTGCAATGAATATAGGGGTGCATGTATCCTTATGCATTCATGTTTTCATGTTCTTTGGGTAAATACCCAGCAGTGGAATAGCTGGATTATACAATCCAGCTGTTAGTAGTAGTAGTTCTAGTATGAATTCTTTGAGAAATCTCCATACTGGTTTCCATAGTGGCTGCACCAGTTTGCACTCCCACCAGCAGTGTATGAGTGTTCCCTTTTCTCCACGTTCTCTCCAACACTTGTTTCCTGTCTTGTTAATTATAGCCATTCTGATGGACGTGAGGTGATATCTCATTGTAGTTTTGATTTGCATTCCCTGATAGTGATGTTGAACATCTTTTCACGTGCCTCTTGGCCATCTGCATATCTTCTTTGAAGAAATATCTGTTCAGATCCTTTGCCCATTTTTTAATTGGATTGTTAGTTTTTTTTGTTGAGATGTATGAGCTCTTTGTATATATTGGATATTAACCCCTTCTCAGATATATGGTTTGCAAATGTCTTCTCCCAATTGTTAGGTTTTCTTTTTTTTTGATAGTTTCTTTTGCTGTGCAGAAGCTTTTTAGTTTGATGTAGTCCAATTTGTTTATTTAATTTTTCTATTGTTTCTCTTGCCTGGTCAGACATGGTACTTGAAAATATGCTGCTAGGACTGATGTCGAATAGCCTACTGCCTATGTTTTCTTCTAGAAGTTTCATGGTTTCAGATCTTACATTCAAGTCATTGGTCCATTTTGAGTTAACTTTTGTGTATGGTCTGAGATAATTGTCTACTTTCATTCTTTTTTCTTTCATTTTTTAAATTGAGGTCATAATAGTTTATAACTTGTGACGTTTCAGTTGTACATTCTTATTTGTCAGTCATCAGTGTGCCCTATCACCCCTTGTGCCCACCCCCCCAAAGCTCTTCCCCTGGTAACCACTAAACTGCTCTCTTTGTCCAGGTGTTTACCTTCTAATAAGAGTGAAATCATGTGGTGTTTGTCTTTCTCTGTCTGGCTTATCTTACTTAACATAATTCCCTCAAGGTCTATCCATGTTGTTGCAAATGGGACGATTTTGTCCTTTTTTATGCCTGATCAGTATTCCCTTGTATATATTATACCATATCTTCTTAATCCAATCACTGGTTGATGGGCACTTGGGTTGCTTCTACATCTTGGCTATTGTGAATACTCCTGCAATGAACATAGGGGTGCATAAATCTCTTTGAATTGTTGTTTTCAAGTTCTTTGGATTGATACCCAGTAATGAGATAGCTGGGTCATATGGTATTTCTATTTTTAGTTTTTTTGAGAAATCTCCATATTCTTTTCCATAGTGGCTGCACCAGTTTGAATTCCCACCAGTAGTGTATGAGGGTTCCCTTTTCTCCACAACCTCTCCACAACAACAATTTTTGCTTGTTGATTATAGCCATTCTAAGAGGGGTAAGGTAATATCTTCATGTAGTTTTGATTTGCATTTTCCTAATGATTGGTGATGTTGAACATCTTTTCTTGTGCCTATTGGCCATCTGTATATCTTCTTTGAAAAAATGTCTGTTCACATCCTTTGCCCATTTTTTGGTTAAGTTGTTTGTTTTTTTGTTGTTCACTTGTGTGAGTTCTTTATATATTTTAGAGATTAATCCCTTGTTGGATATATGATTTGCAAATGTCTTCTCCCAGTCGGTGGGTTGTCTTTTCATTTTAATCCTGGTTTCCTTTGCCTTGCAGAAGCTCTTTAGTCTGATGAACTCCCATTTGTTTATTTTTTATTTTATTTCCCTTGTTCGAGTAGATATGGTATTCGAAAATATCCTTCTAAGACCAATGTCAAAGAGTATGCTGCCTAAATTTTCCTCTAGGAGTTTTATGGTTTCAGGCCTTGATCCATTTTGACTTTGTTTTTGTATATGGTATAAGATAATGGTCTACTTTCATTCTTTAGCATGTGGCTGCCCAGTTTTCCCAACACCATTTATTGAAGAGACTTTCTTTTCTCCATGGTATATTCTTTATCTTGGCTCCCTTGTCAAAAATTAGCTGTCCATAGATGTGTGGGTTTATTTCAGGGCTCTCAATTCTGTTCCATTGATCTGTGTGTCTGCTTTTGTGCCAGCACCATGCTGTTTTGGTTACTATAGCTTTGTAGTATATTTTGAAAGCAGGGCATGTGATGTCTCCAGCGTTGTTCTTTTTTCTAAGGATTCCTTTGGCTACTCAGGGTCTTTTTTTCCATACAAATTTTAGGAATGTTTGTTCTATTTCTGTGAAATAGATGTGTGAAATGTGTCTCTGGAAAATGTTATTAGAACATTGACAGGGATTGCATTAAATCTCTAAATTGCTTTAGGAAGTGTGGACATTTTAACTATGTTAATTCTTCCCATCCAAGAGCACAGAATATCTTTCCATTTCTTCCTTTCTAATTTAGATCCCTTCTCTTTCCCCTAATCTTCCTCATGAGTACCCAGTAGAGGGCCATGGAAAAGAACTAGCATATGTGTATAAATTCCCCCATTGTCTGAGTTCTCTGTTTATTTCAAGCTGATATGCTAGCAGAATTCAGCTTCATAAATAAGACTAGATTCCAATAATCAAAATTTACTTTCCAATCAGTGTAAAAGCATCTGTAACAAGAGTCATTTCTCTTCTCTCAAAATGTTATTTTCCTAGTATGGGAAATTATTAGGGCTGATTTTATATACAGGTTTAGTGATAACAATACTCATTCATTCATTCATTTAAAAATTATTCATTGTCTGCCTATTTTATGCCAGGCATCATTCTCACTACTCAGGCTACAGCAACACCAAAATGTACAAACAAACAAATCTATTTATTCCAGAAACACACATTCTAATGTGCAGATAGGCAATAGAAAAGTAATTACCCACATATTAAGTGATAGGGGATATAAAAAAAAATAAAACACGGAAGGGGAAGCGGGAATCAGGAGTAGGGTAATTTGCAATTTACAAAGAGTGGTTAGGGAATGTCTCACTGAGAAAGTGAAGTTTGAGTAAGGACTTGAAATAGCTGAAGAAGCAAGTCAAGACTGAATGGGAAGGAGGGAGCATCCCAAGGATAGAATGCAAAAACAAGTGCCCTGAGGCAGGAGGGAGCCACTGTTTTCAAGGAAAAGCACAGAGCCCATTGTACCTGGGGCAAAGTAAGTGAGGAGAAAATTAGTAAGAGATGAGATCAGAGATAAGGGTGAGAGAGAGAGAGAGTGTGTCTTTATGTGTCATAGCTCCCATAAGACCTTGTAGTTCATTATAAAGGTCTTGGATTTCACCCTAGTTAGATGAGGAGTCATTGGATGATTTTGACAAAGAAGTGACTTGATCTGAGGTACATTTTAGGGGGATCACTCTGACTGCTTTACTGAGAATAAGCTGTAGAGGGTCAGGGAGAATGGTTAGGAGCCTAATGCAATAATCTAGGGAGAGAGATGATGGTGGTTTATACCAAAGTGCTGGTGATGGAAGAGGTAGGTAGATTTTGAAGTCAGTGCCAAAAGGATTTGCTGTGGGGTATGGGATAAAGGAGTTGGTTATAGGACATAACAGAAAGAGAGGAGTCAAGGATAACTAAAATTTTGTCTAGTGCAAATGGAAAGATAGAGTTGCTATTAACTGAGATATGGAAGATTGTGGGTGGAGTAGATGTAGGGAAGAAGTTGAGCAGTTAGGTGTTGAACACATTTTTGTTAAGAATTTTATGAGATATTCCATTGGAGCTATAAGTAGAATATGAAAATCTAGAGTTTGCCAGGGAGGTCTGGACTGCTGTGGGAATAATCAAAATAGAGATAAAGTTTAAATTCAAGACCATAGCCTGTAGAGTTGAGTGTGTAGAGAGAAGAAAACAGGTGTAGAGAAGAGAAAAGCTTAAGAACCTTAGGGTAATCTAAGGATAAAAATTAGGGAGAAGAAGAAGAACCGCCAGAGATAATATGGCCAGTGATTTAGGGAGAAAAGCAAGAATGTGTGTCCTGGAAACCAAATGAAGAAAATGTTTCAAGCAAGATAGACTAATCTTAAATTGTGTTAAGCAGTGCTGATAGTTCAAGTAAGCTGAAAACTGAGAATTGGCCATTGTTTTGACTTAGCAACGTGGAGGTCATTGAAGAGCGGATTTAGGAGAAAAAGGGAGAGAGGAATTAGAGATCATGAGAGCAAACAACCTCTTGGGGAAGTCTTGAGAAAAAAAATGAAGTAGAGAAATAATATTTTATGGTTGTAGAGTGTTTAATAATTTTCAAAGTAGTTTCCCACTTCTTGTTTCCTTTGAAACTCTCCATAAGACAGGGCAATGATTTTCCATTTTATAATCATAAAATTGAAACTCAGGAAGGTAAAGTCCCTTGGATATTATTATGGGGCTAAGAGGTGACAGAGCTGGGAACAGAATCCATTTGGATTTCTAGTCCAAACTGTTCTAGAATGCACAATGCAGATGCTATTCATGGTGAGAATAAATTCTGCTTACTTACTGGTTCTGCTTGGGGCCATGATCAGGTGGGTTCCTTGTACAGCTCAGGACATTAGTTGATGCTTTGCAGGTTGATGAAGTAATTTGTTTGTTCAGCTCTAGGAACCCTGTGGGTGTTCAATATGTGTTGATTCATTGATTGATTCTCAGAGGAAAGTTGCAAATCCCAGCATGTTTTCTTTATTGAAGAACATAATCACAATTCACACATAATCACTATAATCACATATTTACTCCTTAAACTAAGATTCTTTTGATTTTCTCAGTGACAACTGGGGACCTCATTTTAGCTGATGCTTGTAATGCAGAATCATCCAAAGGGCCATTCTTGTCATAATTAGCATATAAATTTAATTTAATGTTTACGGCAGGCAGAGGAGATTTTTCAAATACATAATATTCTTCCTTGGCCTCATGAAATTTCTTTTTCTAGGAAACTACATAGTTAAGTCCAAATTAATGGCCATCAGATATGGAAAGGATATTTTGCCAGAGATATATGTAAATATGCATTTATGTTCCTCTGCAGTAAACAAGGCATTTAAGAGAGTTTATCAGATCACCAAGTGAAATTTCTGGCTAAGCTTTTGTGTTGCTACACTCGAGCATGAAGAGAGGAAGCAATATATTCCTGGAATGGAGTGGTCAATAACACAGGAAGAAATGTTTTAAAATGATAAATGATAATTCTATAGAAAAATAAATGGAATTATCCCCAATCAGACACACACACACATACACACACACACACTCGCGTGCGTGCTACTAAATAAGGGGAATAAAGAGTTAGAGAGAAATACATGTTGAAGTCCTGCCACAACCCTATAGCTTCACAGTTACTCAGATGTGAGGAACGTGAGTCCCACAGTGTGGTACAGGCTTTTATTCTACTTCAGAGAATCAAGGTAGCAAATATTTCAGGTGGAATTGCACTATGAGTCAGGTCAAAGAACTCTTCTCAATTTCTAAGTAGTTGGAGAACCAGGAGCACAGATTTTGCAGGCACACAAGTTCAGGAAGAATTCCTGACCATGAGTGATGTTCATGACACATGACACTTAAAGGGGAGACAGATGTTTGCTTGAAAGGGTTGCTAATTTCCACATGGAATCTGCAGATGTAATGTTTATGATGATTATATAGTCATGTATATAAACATATCATATGATTATGTATTTTTCTGTTATATGTATCTCTTTATATTCACAATACTGGTAGAATGGGCATAAGTTTCATGTGCAAGAATTGTCACATTTTTCTTTTCCCGAAATTGATTTAAATCCAGCTCTAAACTGCTATGCCATCAATCTCTCTTGATAAACCCTGAACAGTCCTCCACGGTTGTGCCAAGTTCCCAGGGTTTTATGTAAAGCAAATATTAGAGAAGCTGCTTCCAGTATGGGGTCCACACTGGTCCCTACTCAGATGTCCATTGTTTATAAGCCCTCATGGTCCTTTGAAGTCCAGAGCTCTGTTGCTCCTGTGTAGACTGTAGCACACAATCTTTGCTGGTACTGAAACTCAAGTACCTAGAGACACAGGGCGCTGCCGCAATGCAGTGAGTTCCCATTCCTTTCATCTACTGTGCTCCATCCTCTTTCTTCCGTGGGGAAAGCTGGGTTCTTTCTTCTCACCCTCACGCTTGCTCTCTTCATGCAAAGATACTTCTCCTTCTCCCCTCCACATTCTGGAAGCATATAATAATCTCTTTAATGAGTCTAGGCTTTTATAAAGCACAAATGGATTGGCCTCATACAGCTTCTATCATCTACTAGTTCAATTATAAACTACCAGCATGGGGGCAGAGGAGGATAAACTGGCACAATGGCAAGGTAGAGAAAGGAGAACGTTGCAAGTCCAGTACATTAAATGTTCCAGAAATGCTTGGTGATATTACCAGAGATGAAAGGGATATCCTACAGGCCAGTTCTGGGCTATCTATGGCAATAATATTTGACTCAAAGGCCTTGTATTTTTGTTAATCCCCTTACAAGAACCTTCACTATAGCTTCCTCTTACTTCCTTAGTTTTTTGATTTTAATTTTTAAGGGGGGAGTTAGAAGAAAAGGAAGAATTCCAAGGAGGTGGAAAGTGAGGTAGGAGAAGGAATGAGAAGGCTGCAGAGTTGATGGGTCCAGTTACTTGCCCCTAGAATCCTAGAATGCTGCTGTTACGGTGGGGAGATTGGAAAGTCAGCTTGTATTTCTTCCTTTGGCAATGCCTTTTCAGATGATAAACGGTAAGGAGCAAAGGAGAAGTGGAGAAAATGAAAAATGTTATAAAATTAGAGGACTAGGAGATAAAGAATGTGTTAACCTCTCTAAATCTTTTGAAAAAAATTGCCGTGAGCTGTCTCTCTCTGTACCCTTTCTTTTCCTGCTCCTACTTCTCTTCCTCCTTCTCTCTCTTCTCCTCCACACACACACACTCACACACACACACACACACACATACACAGACACAATCTCTCTTTGCTATTATCCTCTCTGTTGCACTGCAATCTGCTTTTATTCTCCCTGCTTTCTAGAATATTTCAACTGTATTAAGTACTCACAGTTTTACTGTAATATATTTCTGAACATTAAACTATTAAAATAAAAATTTTTGTTAACCTGTAGAATTCAAAATATGTTCTCTATTTTCTATGCTTTTGTTTTAACCAAATCTTTAACCAAGTGGGTGAGAAACCCAAGTATAAAAACCCAAATATTTCTGGATTTTGTTTTATTATCTTGTAGATAGATAAATTGGCATATTTTCTTCATGTGGAAAAGAAAACTAACCCCAAACTAACATTGACAAAAGGCCAAATGCAACTGAGGGAAAGGCAATCCAGTTGATCCTTAACAAAGCATTTTCTTGTTG
Organism: Equus przewalskii; assembly: GCF_037783145.1. Taxonomy (NCBI): domain Eukaryota; kingdom Metazoa; phylum Chordata; class Mammalia; order Perissodactyla; family Equidae; genus Equus; species Equus przewalskii. The sequence continues at coordinate 43,842,156 of NC_091835.1, read as the reverse complement.
GTATGTATTGGGCCACTACAATCGGAGATAAACCTGACTGACTTTAATTTATCTTTGTTTTTTAACTAGAAGGAGAGTTTCCAACACATTGCACTCAGAAAATTTTGTAACACCATTATATAAACATTTTATTCTTTGTTTTTCTTAGTACTTGCTTTTCCTACTGCAAACTGATTTATTAATTTTTCTAAACACTTTTTTAAAGAAAGAGACCTTATATAATGTGTGAAATGTTCAACATGAAAAGGTAGGAATGCAATTTTATGATAAACTATAAAGAAATGTAGGCAAAAGTCAACAGGGCATAAAAAATTTATTGACGATCATGATCCATTCTGGTACAGAAGGGCATTTTTATTTGGCAACCATAATGTATGTTCGTTTTAGTTTAAATAGCATTTTGAACAACACAATTGAATAAAACTGTGGTGGTTGGCAGTATGATGATGAGGAAATTGGCCAGGTAGGTGGGGAAAAGAGTAGGTGCATATAGTTGGATGGGGTGGGAAAAAGAACATCAGTGGGAGGGAGGGTGAATTATCAGCTAAGAGAATCAAAGTTATGGAGTTGAGTGATTTTGTACTTGCTTTATCCTCTACCACTTATATAAGGAATTTCAGGCAGTTTACAGAGAATATATGACATATACTAGTGCAGTAATTCTTAAAATATTTGTAGTAAAAAGCCAGCTTGCTTGCTTGCTGGCTTGCTTTCTCTCTCTCTCTGTCATTCCCCTCAACCCCCTTCCCTCTCTCCCTCCCTCTCACCCTTTCTTCCTTCTTTCTTTTCTTTCTCTCTCTACCACAGGCTGCTACTTTGGAAGAAAAAACAAGAATGAATTATGAGGAAAATGAAATATAGAGAAAACCTCCAAGCTGGCTTATTCCTTTTTCAGTAAGATGAGTTCACTGATCACATGCTTAGATGTCATGGCAATGTCAAATTGCTCTCAATTCTAAATGCTTACTTTCAATTTCTGTACTTATTTTGTCATAAACCATGGTTTTAGTAGCACTATACTATTTAAACATAAACTAAAACAAACAGAACAAAGCAAGCAAACAAAAAATAACCTGCAGCACCTAGAAAGACATGTATTAGAACAGGAAGTACACCTGCTGAGTTTGTTCTTGTACTTGGTCCTTGGCTCTGTTTGCATTTATATGTAGTAGTAGTAGTCACTATTTTCTGGATTTTAATTGATAGAAACATAAACTAAACTGGCTTCAGTTGGAAATGTATTAGTTTACATGAATCCTGGGAAGAAAAGAGTTATAACTGATTTCAGAGATTCTTGGGACCTGACAACATGCTTATTACATAACCTCCACTTTCTTTTTCTCATCTTTCCTAAACAAGCCTCAGAGTTTATTAGGGGAGGGGAAGCAGGTGTAAGAACGAGAGCCTGACAATTAGGTCTTGCCCTGTGGTGTAAAGGTTAACTTTGGTGCACTCTGCTTCTGCGGCCCAGGTTCATGGGTTTGGATCCCAAGCGTGGACCTACACCACTTGTCAGGCATGCTGGGGCAGTGACCCCCATACAAAATAGAAGAAGACTGGCACAGATTTTGGTTCAGGGCAAGTCTTCTTCACCAAAAAAAGAAAAACACTGGAAAAAAAAAATGGACTTGATTAGATAGGAGCTTAGCCAGTGTTTGACTAGGCTTGTGCTACTAAATAAGGGTATAATGAATTAGAATGAAGTGCATGTTGACAGCCTCTACTCCCCTATAGGTTCCTAGTTTCTGAGATGAGAAGAACTAGGATCTCACATGTGTCTGTAGAGGTGCTAGAGGTTTTGGAGAAAGGATGGGATTGTAGGCTTGTCAGGGGTTCGGTGTGGAACAAGAGGTGTGCATAGCATAAGAATACAGTGTGGGGCTGCTGTGGCGTAGTGATAGCCAGAATACTTGGCTGAATGTTAAAAGGAACTGCCAATTTCCAGGAGAGTGCTACCACTGTCCACTGTAGGTCACAGACAAGGATCTAGAATAGCAGTTACCAAGCAAACAAGGAGATGACTATGGTCCTGCAAAGGTAGTCACAAAGAAGAGCACTCTGCCACCCTAATCTCTTCTCCTTACCCTAGATCCAGAGAGGTAACGAGTCAAGAAAAGCAAGAGCTCCTCTGCTCAGAGCTATGTGAACAGCAGATGCCAAGACAGCTGATGGGGTGGAGTGAACAGCTGAATTGGGTTTGAGGTTAAAGCGTTCAAGTAACAGCACTGAGTCTCAGAAGCTAAATGAGACCAACTGGTCGAAAGAGATTGATCAAAATAAATAAAATCTGAAATGAAAAAAGAGAGGTTATAACTCATATCACAGAAATAAAAAGGATCATAAAAGACTACTATGAAGAATTATATGCCAACAAAATGAACAACTTAGAAGAAAGAAGTTAATTCCTAGAAACATATGACCCACCAATACTGAAGCATGAAGAAATAGAAAATCTGAGGGTTGGCCCCATGGCCAAGCGGTTAAGTTTGTGTGCTCTGCTTCGGTGGCCCAGGTTTTCACTGATTTGGATCCTGGGTGCAGACACGGCGTTGGTCACCAGGCCATGCTGAGGCAGCATCCCACATACCAAAACCAGAGGAACTCACAACTAGAATATACAACTATGTACTGGGGAGCGTTGGGGAGAAAAAGAAGAAGAAAAAAAAGAAGATTCTCAACAGATGTTAGCTCAGGTGCCAATAAAAAAAAAAAAAAAAGAAAGAGATGGAAAATCTGAATAGACTTATTACCAGTAAGGAGATTGAATCAGTAATCAAAAGCCTCCCAAACAAAAGCCCAGGACTAGAATCTTCACTTGTGAATTCTATGAAACATCCAAAGAAGATTTAATACCAATCCTTATCAAACTTCTCCAAAAAATAGAAGAGGAAGGAATGCTTCCAAATTCATTCTATGAGGGCCAGCATAACTGATACCAAAACTAGACAAAGATATGACAAGAAAAGAAAATTACAGGCCAATATCCCTGATGAACATAAATGCAAAAATCCTCAACAAAATATTAGCAAACCCAATTCAACAATAAGTTAAAAGGATCATATACACCATGATCAAGTGAGATTTATTCCAGGGATGCAAGGATGGTTCAACAGCCATAAATTAATCAATGTGGTACACCACATTAACAAAATGAAGACTAAAAGTCATGTGACTATCTCAAAAGATGCAGAAAAGATATTTGACAAAATTCAACATTCATTTATGATAAAAAGTGGCTACAGAGGGAACATATTTCAACGCAATAAAGGCCATATATGACAAACTCACAGCTAACATCATATTCAATGGTGAAAAAGTGAAAAGTTTTCCTCCAACATCAGAACCAAGACAAGGATGCCCACTCTTGTCATTTTTATTCAGCATAGTATTGGAAGTCATAGCCAGAGCAATTAGGTAAGAAAAAGAAATAAAAGGTATCCAAATTGAAAAGGAAGAAGTAAAACTGTCACTATTTGCAGATGACAAAATATTGCATATAGAAAACCCTAAAGACTCCACCAAAATACTGTTACACCTAATAAATGAATTTAGTAAAGTTTCAGGAGACAAAATCAATATACAGAAACTTGTTGTTTTTTTTATGCACTAAAAACAAACTCTGAGAAAGAGAAATTAAGAAAACAATTCCATTTAAAGTTGCATCAAAAATAGTAAAATACCTAGGAATAAATTTAACCAAGGAGATGACAGACATGGACACTGAAAACTATAACACATTGATGAAAGAAATTGAAGAAGATGCAAATAAATTAAAAGATATTCCATGCTTTTGGATTGGAACAATTAATATTGTTAAAATGTCCATACTAGCCAAAACGATCTACAGATTCAATACAATCTCTATCAGAATTCCAATGGCATTTTTCACAGAAATAGAAAAAACAATCCTAAAATTTGTATAGAACTACAAAAGACTCCAAATAACCAAAGCAATCTTGAGAAAGAAGAATAAAGCTGGAGGCATCACATTCCCTGATTTCAAACTATACTACAAAGGTATCATAAATAAAACAGCATGGTACTGGCATAAAAACAGACACACAGATCAATGGAACAGAATATAGAGCCCAGAAAGAAACCCATGTATATATGATCCATTAATTTATGACAAAGGAGCCAGGAATATACAATGAGCAAAGGACAGTCTCTTTAATAATTGATGTTAAGTAAACAGGACAGCCACATATAAAAGAATGAAAGTAGACCACTATCTTATACCATACATATTAATTAAGTCAAAATGGATTCAAGACTTGAATGTAAGACGTAAAACCATAAAACTCCTAGAAGACAATACAGGCAGAAAGCTCCTTGACATCAGTCTTGGCAATGATTTTTTTGGACTTGACACCAAAAGCAAAGGCAAACAAAATAAAAAATAAGTGGAGCTACATCAAAATAAAAAGCTTCTGCACAACGAAGGAAACCATCAACAAAACAAAAAGACAACCTACTGAATGGGAGAAAATATTTGCAAATCATATATTCGCTAAAGGGTTAATATCCAAAATATATAAAGAGCTCATATAACTCAATAACAAAAAGCAATCCAATTAGAAAATGGGCAGAGGCTCTAAACAGATATTTTTTTTCAAAGAATACATACGGATGGCCAACAGGTACATGAAAAGATGCTCAACATCCCTAATCATCAGAGAAATGCAAATCAAAACCACAATGAGATATCATTTCACACCTGTTAGAATGGCTATTATCAAAAAGAGAAGCAATAACAAATGCTGGCGAGGATGTGGAGAAAAGGGAATCCTTGTGCCCTGCTGGTGGGAATGTAAATTGGCGCAACCACTATGGAAAACAGTGTGGAGTTTCCTCAAAAATATTAAAAATAGAACTACCATATGATCCAGCAACTTCACTTATGGGTATTTATACAAAGAAAATGAAAACATTAACTGAAAAAGATATATGCACCCCCACGTTCATTGCAACTTTGAAAATGAAAAAGACATTATAAAGAAGACATGGGAATAACCTAGGTGTCTACTGACTGATGAACGGATAAAGAAAATGTGGCATATATATATATACACAATGGAATATTATTCAGCCATAAAAAATGAAATCTTGCAATTTGTGACAACATGGATGGACCCTGACAGCATTATGATAAGTGCAATAAATCAGGCAGAGAGAGACAAATACCATATGACCTCACTTCTATGTGGAATCTTAAAAAAAACAGAAAAAGCCAAGATCATATATACAGAGAACAGATTGGCGGTTGCCAGAGGTGGAGGGTGGGGGATGCACCAAATGGGTGAAGGGAGTTAAAAGGCACAAATTTCTCCTTATAATATAAATACGTCCTGGGGATGTAATATATAGCTTGGTGGCTATAGTTAATAATACTACATTGCATATTTGAAAGTTGCTAAGAGAGTCGATCTTAAAAATTCTCATCACCAGAAACAAATTCTCTAAGTACGTACAGTGATGGATGTTAACGAGACTTATTGTGGCGATCATTCACAATATATACAAATATTGAATCATTATATTGTACATCTGAAACTAATGTAAGGTTGTATGTCAATTATACCTCAATTAAAAATATATATGTAAAAAAAAAAGTGACTGAAAACTTAGAGAATCAGGCTGAGATACTGCCCAGGAAGATGCTACCTAGCAGCAAACAGTGGCTCAGAAACTATTGGAAAAAGAAAAACTTGCTTTATATTTATAATGTACAGGTTCAGACACCTTAATAATATGGTTACATGGCCAATCACTGTGGCCGCTTGTTGAAAGACTGAGAAAGGGCAATCATAGACGTGGAGAGACAAGTTAAGGCACTATTTCAGTGTGGTCTGCATGAAAGATGATTGTGCCCTGGACAAGATTATAACAATAGTTATGAATCGGTGGAATGAGTTTGTATATTTTGCAGATAGAATCGACAGGACTTGCTAAATACTAGATGGGCATGGAGAAGGGACGGGAGGGATCCCTCTTGGTTTTCCAGCTTGAGAAAGTGGGTGGATGATGCAGCCTTGTCAGGAGGTTGGAAAGGCTGAGGAAGAATCAGGTCAGCGTTGAGCGGGGCTGCAATCTAGTCTTGGACCTGCTAAGTTAGAGATACCAACAAAGTATCTAAACGTGGATGTCAAGTGTTCAGCTAGATATTAAATTCTAGAGCTCAGAGGTCTTCACCTGTGGGTATAACATAAAACTGCAACCTTATCTGGAAGGAACTGCAGGTAGTAGTTTGAAAGTAGAAAGCAGCTTTATACTTCCCCCAACGTGTCTTTTTAACTCCTTTCTGTTAAATTGTTCTTTTTCTCTCCCTGAATGGAGACATCTCATGTTTTTTCAGGTCAGCATCAGACAACATAAAAATCCATTATATTTTCAAACTATTGAAGCTCCAGATACTCATCCAATTTGAAATCTCTTCTCTCCCCTAGCTGTCCCATATTTGGACTCTGAGCCTCACAGCGGGGCATGCCTTCAACTCTCCAGTAGCCTATGATTGTTCTGGGTCTCTGTGGGATCCCAAGAGGCTTGGGGGACAGAGGAGAAATAACTGGTATGACTGAAATGTGGCATCGGTGCCCTCAGGGTGGGGCGGAAGTGAACAGCTGGTACACTCTGAGACAGTTCCTGCAAAGGTCACCTCACCCCTGGCAGGAAGACATCCTGAGAAGGATTTGTTTCAAGACAGCTCATAAAGTCCACATTTGACAACTGGAAAACATCAATCTTTATCCTGAGTCTATGAGCTTACAGCTCACCCTACCACAACCTTCTTTTCTCTGTCTCTGGAGCTCTTGTCCTTCAAGGGGGTCTCATACTAGTCTTTGCATGTTTCAAAACTTGTTTGCTGAACTCTAAATGGTCCTTACAAATCCTGACTCACGTATTTTAAATGACAGGGGAGTAGCCCCAACCTCAGGGCTGGGTGGAGAACATGGGGAGAAATGTATACACACTGACAATTTCCTCCAAAGAAATCCCTCCTATCGACCACTGCAAGCTCCCAGTGGATCTATGGATAGGTTCTGAAGGCCGACAACTGGCCAGTGCTGGTCGTGCTATTCCATAATCCCTCAGCTCAACCTCCCTGCATGGTTTAGCATCTTCTCTAGGAGGTGGAGGTCCTTGTATCATATTGTGTTGTTATCAGTCTTTGGGGCCCCTGCACAGCGATCACGGTGTCATGTAAATATAGGCATCATCTGCACAGAGATATCACTTAAACTATAGGACGGCCTGAAAAAATTTAGAAAGAGAGAGAAAAAATAGAGGGGCCCTTCTAAGGGCTCCAAGGAGCTCCAACATTCAGAGGTAAGTTAGAGTAGGAACTTGCAAGGAGTTTAGGAGAGAATGACTACAGAGATGAGGAGAAAAAGAGATGGTGCTATCCAACATGTTGAAGAGTAAAAGGCCAAGTGTTATTGCATAGATCCTTCTCTACCAGAGATGATGTTTGGTTTTGTTCCTGTTGTTCCTTGACAGACATAAGTCCATTAGTTAATGTTGAGAAGTACTGTAATTTATAACAAGATTAAAAGCATTGGCAAACCAAAATATCATGAAATGACCTTTTCAATAGAAGTAAATTGCTTTTAATTCGTTTGGTCAGTAACAAAGTCTAAACAATGGAAAGCACCAAGGAGCCCATTTCAGTTTTAAAGCTTTTTGGGGCAAGGAGGAGAATTTAAATAAAAAGCAAAAATAAAAACAAAAACCAAAAACCAACCAACCAAACAAAAAACTATTAGGAAAGCAGCAAGTATTCATTTTCACTCTCATCTCTAAATACTAGAACATAACCACTGGCTCTTTCATTTGGTTTAAATAGTTGACATTTGAGCTGAGACTTCCATTTCTAGGCTAAAGTAGAATAAGTATATTGTATACAGACATTTTTTACTGTCCAAATACAATTAAAATGAATAATCTTAAAAAATGTTTGGCATGAGTGAATACAGAAATGAATTAAAGAACATGTGTAATATGTACCATACCCCAAACAAAATGAAAAGTTTGAGAATGCATGGAGAGCCAAATTAATATTTCTCCATTTGCACTCCAAACAGGATTTCATGTTCTAAGGAATGTGGTATAAATTATCCTAATATAGCCTATGCTCTACAAAGCTTTTAATCATAAATTTTGTTTTGATTTTATAGTTCAAATTATTTGAGCTTATAGTGGAGACAACTATTGTATATATAATTTTAAAGGGAGATTTAGCTGTTAAGATTAAGGATTAATTTCTACATTTGTTTAGTTGCATTCTCTCTCTAAAATCATAGTCTCAAAACTAAGACAAAAGGACTTGAACAATATTTTATTCATCACTGGAACAACAATTATTGCCTGTGAAGCCATTTGGACTGAAAGATAGTTCTTAGCATTTTCTAAACTCTAGTAAACAAATTTAAACATTGGAATCTAGAAATTTTAACTAATGCATCAACTCTTTTTTAATGAATAGTCATAATTAGGATTTTGCCTAGTCGAATGAGGCTTTCTGGCGCAAAGATCTGCTTTCTTTACCATGTAAAGTAGTAATTATTTCCATTCGAGGTTATTTTTAAGTTGTTTGCACCTGCTTTCATGTTTGTGAAAATCAGTTTTGGCCACAGAAAAGCGTGACCTAACTAGATAGCTGGCATAAAAATCACTAATGATTTGTTCCGATAAACATGAACAGAAAAAAGTGATTCCTGTTTTCTTTAAAATCCCTAATTGTAGAAATTCACATTTAAAACTTCCTTATCCTTTGTTCTCAGATCACTCATTTGCCAACCATACATCATGGTTTATTTCTGCAGATTTTCTACATGTGTGCTGCACTGGGACCAATCATCCAGAAAGGTTGGCTAGACTTTCAGTCTCGGCAGAGTAGATCCAGGCACAAGTGGTAAATTTGAGGAGGGTTTGCTTGGTGCTGAGTCAACCTGGATGGTTCAATTGCCAGGAAATGGGGAAGCAAAACCACGTCAAAGAGTTATTTATTGGCAATGGGACCAGGGTCAATGTCCCCTAAAGTTGCCAGGAGACACTACAGTTTCAAGTCAAAGGGAGTCAGGAACAGTATATTGCAGGCTCCCATAGCAGCCAAAAGAGCGTGGGTGGAAGGTCAGCACTAAGGAGTTCTCTCCAGGAGAGCTCTCAAAGGAGTTCTCTTTGAGAAAGAGCAGTGATTCTCAAAGGGTTATGGTATCTTCTGTTTACTTTTGGTAGTTTTAGATAAAGTTTTAAATTTCCATAGGTAATTACATGGGCATAACAAAATACTCAAAAGGTATAAATGGGTATATCATGAAGGGTAATTACCTCTCCAAGCCTTCAGTTCCCTTCCCCCGAAGAAACCACTGTACAAGCAGCCTGTGTCCTCCTTTCAGAGAAAGTCTCTGTATGCATGAGTACACATGCATGTGCCTAAAGACAAATTTAAAATAGACAGATTGTATCATATTGGTTTGCTCTTTCTTTTCCATGTAACAACATGGGTTGGAAGTCATTCCTTATCAGTACATAAAGAGGTTATTCCTTTTAATGGCTTCTGCTGTCTTCTAATTCTAGTAGTTGGAGGCTGCCAGCTTAACTTTATTTCATCAAACTCATTTCTCTTAAAGAATCTTTGCCTTAAATCTAAGTTAAAATGTATGCATTAAGCATCTACAAAAGTGTCTGGCATGGTACAGGATCTTCCACTTCTCATTATGTGGCATTGAGGAAGTTACTCAATTTCTCTAAACCTCAGTTTTCTCAGCTACATGATGGGGATACTATCAACCTGGCTGATAAGGCCAGCATGGCTGGCTGTCTATCAAATGTGTGCTCTCTCTTTCAGAGTATAGATCTTCCTCACTTACTATGGGGTTACATCTCCATAAGCCCCATCGTAAGTTGAAAATATTGTAAGTTCAAAATGCGTTTAATACACTTAACCTGCCAAGCATCATAGTTTAGCCTAGGATAACTTAAACATGCTCAGAACACTTACATTAGCCTACAGTTGGGCAAAATCATCTAATACAAAACTTATTTTATAATAAGGTGTCGAATATCTCATGTAATTTATTGACTACTGTACTGAGAGTGAAAAACAGAATGTGTGGATGGGTACAGAACGGTTGTAAGGGTATTGGTTGTTTACCCTTGTTGATTATGGGGCTGGCAGGGAGCTGCCACTCACTGCTGCTGTCCAGCATCATGAGAGAGTATCGTACTGCATATCACTAGCCCAGGAAAAGATCAAAATTTAGAATTCGAAGTATAGTTTCTACTGAATGTGTATCACTTTTGGATTATCATAAAGTCTAAACATTGTGAGTCGAAGCTTCGGTAAGTTGGGACCGTCTGTAGAGAGCTATTTCTGAGAAGAGGTTGTCCAGCCAGGACTGCGTTTCCCAGCTTCCTTTATATCTAGTGTTACCATGGAACTGAATGTTGCCAGTACAAGTTGAGAAGAAATAGGAATATGTGTAGGAATATGTGTCAATTCAAGGCCAGGGCAATTAAAACTGTAACTATACACTAAATCATATCACTGGGGTAAAGATTAAATTAAATAACATTAGGAAAATATTTAAGGCATAGTAGTGTTAGGTAATAGCATCTATTATTATTAATATTGTAACCCATATATGGCTCTCCATGTTTTGCCTGTCCCAACTTTAATACTTGGTCATGTGCTCCAGAGTCAAATGCACTTCACAGAAGCATCACGAAGCAATGAAAATTTTAACTGAGGGAAATAAAAGAGCGAATTTACTTGCAGACCTCATAGTAAACAACTTAATAATAATCTTCATTAGATTTTTTTTCTCTGAGTGATTCCATAGACACCAGTCAATACATATCTTTCTGTCTTGATGTTTTATGCATAAATCTCTAAATTTTTCTCTATTATCCCAACAAATTCATATTCCACCCAGAACTTAAATACTCAGGATAACTGGACCTACCCTCCTTAAAAGGCAATTTATCAATAATCCGTTGTTACTCAACTTGCTTTTTGAGTTTCAGCTCTTAGCGGATCATATTACTAAAATATTCACCTAATAGAAGTGATTCTTTACCTAGAAGGGGATTTTTCTGCTAAGAAAAACAAGATCCCGGCCTCCCCCCAATTTCATTGGAATTACAAAGGGATTTCTCCTGTGACTCCTAGTTGTCTCCAGGAGATGTTTTCTATTAGGAAATACTCTCCTCTCTCAGACTAGAGAACATAGCCCCAGTGAAGGCTCTCAAGGGAAGCCTTGAGTTACCCCCTTAAAGGCAGCATCTGCCAGGCAGCCTAACTTCTGTGCCAATACGGTCCTTTTGATATTCACTCTGACCTTTGCTTGTGACTCTGTCTTGGCTACTTTTTACCTTCTTCTATGAATACAGCTTATGGACTCTTCCCCTGCATATGCTGAATTTGGTCCCAAGAACACATTCCTTTTGCCTTTCCTGCCTTAGGAGATTCCACCGATGTATTCTTCCTCATGTTCACCTCTCCAGACTTCCATACTAGAATTCAGCCTCAGAGCCTACCCATTTCACTGAACCTCTGGAATACTTGACTTCAATCCCTGCCCCTTGAACATCACCAGCCACCTTTATGTGTAGTTGATGAGTCTTGATTCTTTCAGCAAATTTACCACCCAACTAATAGCCAATGTATCTGGATCTATGTTGTGGAACACAAAAGGCAAGTGGAAAGATATACACTATATCTGTGACTCATCCAGTGCAAGTGTGAAGAAAACTCCTTGAAATTGTTTCATAAGAATCAAAACTTGTTTAATAACTGTCTTCCCCAACATACTATAAATTCTATAGGAAATGAACCATGTCTGAATTATTCCTGGAAGAATCCTCAGAATACTTGGGTTATTAGGGCCTCAATAATGATTGCTAAATAAATAAATGATATAGATAACCTAGAAGTAAAAGATCAAATGCTCAAATATATAATTTACAAAACAAAACCCATATTCTGTATTTAAGAAAATATAACTAAGTAGTATCTGATAATTACTAACTGGAAATTTAGATAAGATATTCTTTGAACCTCACTTTCCTTATCGCAAAAATGAAGCTAATGGTAGAGTGAAAGAAATTAGAACATCATAAAAGTGCTGTCTGAATGTTAGAGATTTTTGTTTTTACTCATTTTGTCAATATGAGGTTACTAATCTTGTTGTTACAGTCTGATATGAATCACCTGGAAGTCTATTGCACTATAACAAAAGGAATGTGTTTCAGTGACAACTTTATAGGAGTTCATTTCCTGGCTTGCTGTCCTTGACTTGCTGGACACAAGAGGCAAATCACTTATATCCTTATTTTAATCTTTAAAATGACAATAATGTGTATCTCCCTCCCAGTTAGGTTGCATATATTAATTCAAGTGCTTCTAATTACTGTGTATCAGTTCACCTATTCTAAGATTTTTCTTGTCTGTGGAGCAAGAGAGTGTCCATGGTTAAAAGAAACAGGTTAATTATTTTGATGTAATTGTTATCTATGTTTCAGATTTTAAGCCTGCTGTTTTAGATCAAAATGTAGAAACAAACAACTGTTAAAAACTATAGAGTTTATCTGATGCAGAGATGAAAACTCAGAATTAAATAGTTTCATATTCTGTTCTTGTTTTTTTAGGATATGCTTTTTGGTGAGGTTGATTGGTCCTAAGCTAACATTTGTTGCCAATCTTCCTCTTTTTGTTTTTTTTCTCCCCAAAGCCCCAGTACATAGTTGTGTATGCTTTTGTAAGTCCTTCAAGTTAATCTATGTGGGATGCCACCACAGCATAGCTTGATGAGTGGTGTGTGGGTCCATACCTAGGATCTGAACCAGTGAACCCCAGGCCCTCGAAGAGGAGCGTGCAAACTTCACCACCATATCACTGGGCTGGCCCCCTGTGCTTTGTTCTTGCTGTTAACAAATCCTTGCTATTAATCCCACAAATAACTATTCCCTAATCTAAAAATAACATATGTATGTTGTCACAATATATTTAAAGCAGAATCTTGTAAAGCAGCAAGTCATGATTTTTATCTATATAAGGTATGCCTGAGGATACTTCCAGAATTTAATAAGCGGCTCTAAAGTGAAGGTCATCTCACTATAAAGTGAAGGTTTAGATCAGTAATGGGCAATGTCTTCCAGGAAGCACTCAAACCTCAGGCCCTTCTTATCCCAGCAAGGTTGCTAGAGAAGTTCACATCAGAGGAGCGCCTCCCTCTCCAGGACAGCGGCAGCTTTGTGGAAAAGGGACCCCCTAGTCTCCTGAGACTAAAGGTTGTTCCTTCCGGAATGCTTCTAGGTAATGGAGAATGATGAAAGCCAAATTCTCAGAAGTGTTTCTGGAAAGCTGGAGATCCAGAAACATAGCTATGTGAGAGCTGGAGGCAGAAAACTAGGCAGAAGCTTTGGACAAAGTCCAAGGGCATCGGAATCCCTGACTCCAACACAGGGGAGGAGGGTGGGCACCTCAACTCTGAGCTTATCTGCAGGACACGCAATTCTCATACTGTCCACAGACTTAATGATTATTTACTATGTGCGGAGATTTTCTTAAATATGTCAGTAATCCCATGTGAATAGTCCTTCCCCATAAAAAAGGGATGCTTAGTGAAATATGCCACAGAAGGTCACCAATTTTGAAATTGGCATCCCAGGCTTTATGCCATGGAGTGACCACAACAAGGCTCCTACTCATGCAAGCAGCACTGAGGTGTCCCATGGAAAACTGGGGAATAAGGGAAATAATTTTACCTTCTGGGAGTTAAACTAGTAAAATCTTCACTGGTAAAATAATGGATATGAGAAGAAATCAATAGATTTTCCATAATTGGATGATGGAAGGATTTTGAAAAGTATTTTATCTCCAAACTGGGTGTGGAATTTTGCTTGTAATTTAGTATCAAGCTGCCTAATCAAATTCATTGTATCCTCTCCAGGAAAAGGAAGAAAAGAGAGTAAAGAAGAGGAAAACAGAAGTCAGATCTTCTTTTCTGGGTATATGGTGGATTTTAGATATACAGAGAAATCCCTCCCATTGCATAGCACAACTGGTACATATTTCTCAATTTAATAACAAAATAATGTAAAAACATAACTACAAATTAAAAAGAATGAAGTACAATTTGCCATGACCTATTCCAGATGAAATGCTCTTTCGTGCCAATTTTATATTATTTAGAGTCCTAGAGAATATTACTTTGCTCTCCAGATATACAAGAAAGAGGGTGATCTGAATGGGGAACATAAAGTTTCTGGTCACAGGAAATAGATGTTTACCATGGAAATTTAATAGTTGTCTGATGTATGTACTTCAATCTCATTAAATTGGAGAAACGCAAGCCAGCTGAGCTCAAGCAATTCTAAGAACTGAAGCCTGAAAGTCAGACCATGGTTTACTATAAAGTCAGAAGGTATTGCTATCGTATCAGGCCTCTTTCCAAGCAGGTAACTAGAGTTCTTTTGGTAACACCCCCACCTCATTGCCCCTCCTCTTTTGTTTATTTTTTTATTTTTTTTATTATTTTTTTAAAAATTGGCACCTGGGCTAACAACTGTTGCCAATCTTTCTTTCTTTCTTTTTTTTTTCTGCTTTATCTCCCCAATGTATATCATTATAATTTGATTTCTTTGTAGATTACATCATGTTCACCACCCAAAGACTGATTACATCCATCACCACACACATGTGCCTGATCATCCTTTTCCCCCTCCTTTCTCCCCCCTTCCCCTCTGGTAACACCAATCCAACCTCTGTCTCTATGTGATTGTTTGTTGTTGTTTTTATCTTCTATTTATGAGTGAGATCATACAGTATTTGACTTTCTTCCTCTGACTTATCTCGCTTAGCATGATACTCTCAAGGTCCATCCATGTTGTCACAGATGGCAAGATTTCATCTTTTTTATGGCTGAGTAGTATTTCACTGTGTATATATACCAGATCTTCTTTATCCATTCACCCCTTGATTGGGCAATAGGTTGCTTCCAAGTCTTGGCTATTGTGAATAATGCTGCAATGAACATAGGAGTGCACGTATCTTTATGCATTCATGTTTTCATGTTCTTTGGATACATACCCAGCAGTGAAATAGCTGGATTGTATGGTAGTTCTATTATTAAGTTTTTGAAGAATTTCCATACTGTTTTCTACAGTGGCTGCACCAGTTTGCACTCCCACCATCAGTGTATGAGAGTTCCCTTTTCTCCATATCCTCTCCAACACTTGTTATTTCTTTTTTGTTAATATAGCCATTCTGATGGGGGCATGAGGTGATATCTCACTGTAGTTTTGATTTGCATTTCCCTAATAATTAGTGATGTTGAACAACTTTTCATGTGTCTGTATATCTTCCTGGGAGAAATGTCTGTTCAAATATTTTGCCCATTTTTTAACTTGGTTGCTAGTTTTTTTGCTGTTGAAATGTATGAGTTCTTTATATATTTTGGATATTAACCCCCTATCAGATTTATGCTTTGCAAATATCTTCTCCCAATTGTTAGGTTGTCTTTTCATTTTGTTGATGCATTCCTTTGCTGTGCAGAAGCTTTTTAGTTTGACGTAGTCCCATTTGTTTATTTTTTCTGTTGTCTCCCTTAGCTAGTCAACACATTATTTGAAAATATGCTGCTAAGACTGATGTCAAAGAGCATACTGCCTATGTTTTCTTCTAGAAGTTTTATGGTTTCAGGACTTACATTCAATTCTCTAATCCATTTTGAGTTAAATTCCTGTATGGTGTAAGATAATGGTCTACTTTCATTCTCTGCATGTGGCTGTGTGGTTTTCCCAACACCATCTATTGAAGAGACTTTTCTTTCTCCGCTGTATGTTTTTGCTCGCTTGTCAAGAATTAGCTGCACATATACGTGTGGGTTTATTTCTGGGATCTCAATTCTGTTCGATTGATTTATGTGTCTGTTTTTGTGCCAGTACCATGCTGTTTTGATTACTATAACTTTGTAGTATATTTTGAAATCAGGGAGTGTGACGCCTCCAGATTTATTCTTTTTTCTTAGGATTCCTTTGGCTATTCGGGGTCTCTTGTTGTTCCATATAAATTTTAGGATTCTTTGTTCCATTTCTTTGAAAAATGTCATTGGAACTTTGATAGGGATTGCATTGAATCTGTAGATTGCTTTAGGAAGTATGGACATTTTAACTTTCATTCTTCCAATCCAAGAGCATGAAATATCTTTCCACTTCTTTGTGTCTTTCTCTATTTCTTTCAACAGTGTTCTATAGTTTCAGTGTACAGGTCTTTCATTTCTTTGGTTAAATTTATTCCTGGGTATTTTATCCTTTTTGTTACAATTGTAAATGAGATTGTAGTCTTAATTTTTCTTTCTGCTACTTCATTGTTAGTGTATAGAAATGCAATTGAGTTTTCTATATTGATTTTTATCCTGCAACTTTATTCATTTATTATTTCTAAAAGGAACCATTGGCCTTAAATGACCAGATGTACTTAGTAGATATATATAGAACATTCCATCCAAAAACCACAGAATACACATTCTTTTCTAATGCACATGAAACATTCTCCAGGATAGATCACATATTAGGCCACAAAACAAGTCTCAACAAATTTAAGGAGATTGAAATAATACCAAGCATCTTTTCTGACTACAACAGTATGAAACTAGAGATCAACTACAGGAAGAAAACTGGAAAAGCCACAAATACATGGAGGTTAAACAAAATGCCACTGAACAACTATTGCATCAAAGGAGAAATCAAAAAATACTTGGAGACCAATGAAAATGAAAATACAACATGCCCAAATTTATGGGATACAGCAAAAGTGGTTCTAAGAGGCAAGTTTATAGCAATACCTCAACAAACTAGAAAAATCTCAAATAAACAATATACACTGTACCTAAAGGAACTGGGGAAAAAAAAGAACAAACAAAGCCCAAAATCAGTAGAAGGAAGGAAATAATGAAAATCAGAGCAGAAATCAAGGAAATAGAGACTAAAAAAACAATAGAAAAAATCAATGAAACTAAAAGCTTGTTCTTTGAAAATATAAACAAAATTGAAAAACTTTTAGCTAGACTCACCAAGGAAAAAGAGAGAAGGCTCAAATAAATAAAATCAGAAATGAAAGAGGAGAAATCATAACAGACACCTCAGAAATGCAAAAGATTAGAATACTACAAAAAGCTGTACACCAACAAATTGGATAATCTGGAAGAAATGGATAAATTCTTAGAATCATACAACCTGCCAAAACTGAATCAAGAAGAAATAGAGAATTTGAATAGACCAATCACTAGTAAGGAGATCCAAACAGTAATCAAAAATCTCCCCCAAGATAAAAGTCCAGGACCAGATGGCTTCCCTAGCGAATTCTACCAAGCATTCAAAGAAGACTTAATACCTATCCTTCTCAAACTCTTCCAAAAAATTGAAGAGGAGGGGGAGCTTCCTAACTCAATCTACGAAGCTAACGTTATCCTGGTATCAAAACCAGACAAGGACAACACAAAAAAAGAAAATTATAGGCCAATATCACTGATGAACATCCACGCAAAAATCCTCAACAAAATACTAGCAAATAGAATGCAACAACACATTAAAATGATCATACACCATGATCAAGTGGGATTTATTCCAGGGATGAGGGAATGGTTCAACATTTGCAAATCAATCAATGTGATGCACCACATTAACAAAATGAAGAATAAAAATCATATGATCATCTCAATAGATGCAAAGAAAGCATTTGACAAGATACAGCATTCATTTATGATAAAATCTCTGAATAAAATGGGTATAGAAGGAAAATACATCAACAGAATAAAGGACCTGTATGACAAACCTTCAGCTAATATCATACTCAATAGAGAAAAGCTGAAAGCTATCCCTTGAAGCAAAGGAACTAGACAAGGATGCCCACTCACACCTCTCTTATTTAACATAGTATTGGAAGTCCTAGCCAGAGCAATCAGGCAAGAAAAAGAAATAAAACAGATTCAAATTGGAAAGGAAGAAGTGAAACTGTCACTATTTGCATATGACATGATTTTACATATAGAAAACCTTAAAGAATCTGCCAAAAAACTTTTAGAAATAATAAGGGAGTATGGTAAAGTTGCAGGATATAAAATCAACATACAAAAATCAGTTGTATTTCTATACACTAAGAACAAAACAGCTGAAAGAGAAATTAAGAATACAATCCCATTTATAATTTCAATGAAAATAATAAAATATCTAGGAGTAAATTTAACCAAAGAGCTGAAAGATCTGTACACTGAAACTATAGAACACTACTGAAAGAAAGTGAGAAATACACAAAGAAATGGAAAGATATTCTATACTCTTGGGTGGAAAGAACGAACATGGTTAAAATGTCCATACTTCCTAAAGCAATTTACAGATTCAAAGCAATCTCTTTCAAAGTTACAACGACATTTTTCACAGAAATAGAACAAAGAATCCTAAAATTTATATGGAACAACAAAAGACCATGAATAGGCAAAGGAATCCTGAGAAAAAAGAATAAATCTGGAGGCATCACACTCCCTGATTTCAAAATATATTGAACAAAGCTGTAGTAATCAAAACAGCATGGTAACTGGCACAAAAACAGACACAAAGATGAGTGGAACAGAATTGAGATCCCAGAAATAAACTCACACATCTAGAGATAATTTTTTACATCAGAAAGGTTTACCTGGGGGATGGCCCCGGGGCCGAGTGGTTAAGTTCGTGTGCTCCGCTTCGGAGGCCCAGGGTTTTGCAGGTTTGGATCCTAGGTGCAGACACGGCCCCAGTCGTGGGGCCATGCTGATGTGGCATCCCACATGCCACAACTGGAGGGACCCACAGCTAAAGATACACAACTACGTACCGGGGGGGCTTTGGGGAGAAAAAGGAAAAATAAAATCTTTCTTTTTTTAAAAAAAAGAGAGGTTTACCTGCATGGCAGGGCAAACATTTGTTTACCAAACATTTGCTCTTCCAATCTGCCAGTGAATTGTCTTCCTCCCCTTTGAAGGCCCAGACCCCTACCCCCTTCTCCTTAGCTCAGGATGGTATATAAGCCTCCATTTCCTGTCTGTCGGGCAGGCTCTAATGTCTTTGAGGGACTCCCATATGTACAAAATTAAATTTGTTTTTTTTCTCCTGTTAATCTGTCTTATTGCAATTCAATTATTAGAGCAACCGAAGAATCTAGAAGGGAAGAAGAGAAAAGTTTTCCTCCCCTTCAGTTCTCAACTTCTCTAGGGTTCATAAAGAGCTAGATGACAAGAAAAGGCTTCCAGTTTACATTCAAAATCTGCCCATGGAATATTGGATGACATAAAGCCACCTCTATTAATCCCTGCCTGATTCCATTGCTTTGCCCGCCTACTACCGGCTTATCAAGGTTGGGAACCTTGCTGTCATCGTTTGAGATTTCAATTCTAGTCCACTTCCCAATCTATTGGAATTTAGCACACTGTGCCCTTGAAGCAACTCCCCCATCTCACAACAGAGACACTGGTTTTAAGTTCGGGCAGTTAGTCCAGACTTTCTCATTCCTCATGGTGCTTCCTCTCAAGAGCCTGATTATCCTTACTAGCCTTTGCAGCTGGTAGCCTCAGTGAGGTCACTGCAACCCATCAGTCAGGCTTAATAACTTGGAACTTCAAAAAGAATGAGTCTACTTCATAATGCCATTCTTCCCTGAAGGCCCCATTTGCATCTATTTTCAATTCATGGATACAAAGAGCTATGCAGGAAGGAGGATCTTTTAGGTTCCCTCTTGACAGTAACTAAATCTCAGGCTGTTGATAAGCAAAAACAAACTTCACAACAAACAAATACATAAACCAACTCCTCCCCTTATAGTGTTTCCCTAAAACAATGCTTTGGTTTCTTGCTACATAATCCAAAAGGCCTCTCAAGTAATTCATCCTGGAACAGAGGGAATCTGCCCCACTGATGTCTCCACTCCTAGAAACAGAAAATGATGAGAAACTTTAAATGTTATCTCCAGCTTCTACCCCTCCAAAAAATAGTTGAGTTCTGATCGCCATCCAGAACCCTATTTCATAACTTACCTAATGCAATCCTCACAAGAACTATATAAAACAAGCGTTATTATCCTCATCGTATGGGTATAACAACCTACAGTTCAGACACACAGCTATTAAGTGGCAAAACCTGGATTCCAACCTAAGCTGTTCCTGATCTTCTCTATGATGCTGATGCCTCAATTAACCCCTGGTAGGAATTAATTTTTCAAAGTGCTTCTCTTACCCAGCCAGGAGCTAAGAGAATGAGACATCAGACAGGTACATTAGATAGAGGTACAAAGTGAGGGAAAGGGCACAAATGGAGATGAGTCATGCAGGTTTTCCACCTGAAGAACACAGACTCAAGGTGTCATTGTAGCTGAGAATATGGTGGGCTTGGGCATCTAGGAGGAGGTGCAAAAGAGGATGAAATTCCTAAATAAGCAACTGTCAGACAGATGTATTTATTTATTCAGCTCCTACCAGCTTTTTCTATTGCTTATCTCCTGGTCCAAGATTCTTGCTTCTGTATTTTGACTTTAATAATACCTGCCTCTGTCCCACTTTCATTGGACCACTCCCTAGGCTTTACCATCTACATGTTTTCACCTTGGCTTGTCCCACCAGGTCTATGTAACCCCAATCCTTGCCAAGGTTCTCTGATTGGGGTAGGAAATCAGTTAACAACAGACACATATGTCCATAGCTCTTTGTAGAATGCTGTAAGGCTAAATTCATGCTATAATATAAGAGCTTCTCTTCAGGTGTCCATCCCTAGTCTCTCCCACAAGCCAGGATCAGCATACTCGAAACCCTCTAAATATCTAATTTGTCCTTTCTTGCTGTGCATTCATCAGACTACACAATACACAAGAACACAAATTTTTTTTATATGTTAAAAATGTTTTAAACTAGTTTTGATAACAGGTCTTCTTACTTGGTTTGCAGAATCTTTTTTCCCCCCAAATCCCCCCAGTACATAGTTGTATATTTTAGTTGTGGGTCCTTCTAGTTGTGTGTGTGTTTTTTTGTTATTTCTATTTATTTATTTATTTTTTTGCAGAATCTTAACCAGGGTCTACCTAGTCTAGATCTTCTGAAGAGGTTCTTTAATTCGAGCCTTTGTGATGAAAACAAAAATATATAATCTGAGAAAGACCATCCTTTGTTGTGAACTCAGGAATAACTACATACATTTGCACATATTGCACAATGGTATTTTGACACTACTTTCCAATTCATCCTTGGTAGGGAAATAACAAAACCCTTAGTTTTTGGCAGATTGGCTGTGAGAAGCAGCTCTCTGCTCCTCGGTTCCAGATTATTTTATTACAGAATCCAGATTCTGTTGATGTTTTTCTGTCAGTCTCAGGTGAGTCTTTCCTGTTCTCAGCTGTGACAATCACTTCTTTGCATCCGAATTAAAGAATTCTCAATTCCTGTATTAGTTACAAGTTTACTTCAATTATAGATCTTTAAGCTCCTAAAATGTAAAGGAAATTGCTTTCTTCCAAGGGTTTTGGCAAACACCTAGAAATAACTTTTTATTTATTTGTTTGTTTTTCCCACTTCTGAAATTCTGAGCTCTGTGTATATTAAAAAGCAAAGTTTAAATTTTGGTGTTTGCTTTTCAGTAAGCTCCAGCAGTAATATCTCCTGATAATTATCATTAGCTAAAGAAAAAAAGAGAGAAAGGCAAAGTATGTGTGAAATGTAGAAAAGAGTACCTTCAGCAAGGCAAGCTAAAGGTGACTGCGGTGGCATCAGGCTTTTATAAAAATGAGCCCCTTGTGCAGTCAGCCCTGTGGTAGCACTAATGTGTCAGGGCCCAGCAGGACTGACAGCAGCATGGCTCCTGTCCCCAGTCCCAGAGTTTGACATAAATGACAGCATCCTTCAATTTACTTTCACGCCTTTCTGTCATCACTCTTCATGAGCAAGCTGGCTAAAATATTATTCACAACCACTGGAGAAAAATGTATATCTTGGCCACATTCATGTAAGAGATATAACTTTGTAGAGTTCAACCATTTATTCAATTTTGCACTGCTAATTTTGTTGCAGATGGACCAATTTTCCTTGACAAGCTTTTCCAACCATCCCCAGAATACATGTATTAGCTTTATGTTTTATTTTTTAAAGGACAATATAATTTTTATTTTCTAATTAATGCAATACATATATCTTTATTATAAGATAAACTAAATAAACTAAAACAGCAGAAATAATTCTACCAGCCGCTTTATCTATCAACAGTAAAGCTAAATACCTCCCCAGATGTAACTGCTTTCATTTGTTTGCTTTATATCCTTCATACATCTCCTACAAAATCATGTGTATTTGTGTGTGTGTTCACATAGAAATTCTAGTGGTTGGCTTTTTACATAAATGATATCATATTTTGTGTATTGCACCTTATTTTTGTGTTGAAAATATTTTTATGTCAGTATACATGGATTTTTTGCAGTTTTAAAAGATGATGGATAATATTTCTTATTTTAAAATGTATTCTTTACATGGTCAAATAAATAAATTGTATTTGGTACATAGTTCCTTAATACCATGACACAGTTGGAATCACTGAGGCACATACACAGATAGTGACATGAAAAGATCTCTCAAGTATAGTGAGAAAAAGAACAATTTGTAGATTATAATTCAATGTAAAAAATTTTTCTTAAAAGATGTTTTTGGGTGTCTGTGTTCATGTTTGAATACATTAAAATGGTGGAAGAATATATCCTAAACTGTTAAAGTGGTTGGTTTTATGTAAGTGTTGACCTTAGCTTTTGGCATTAGTGTGAGCTTTCATCCTTATCAATGTCTTATATTAAGTATTTTAGATAGAATTTTGGAGATACCTAGCCATGGACAGGTACCAGATAAAATATTAAACCAGAAATTACTATATATTTATTTTATGCATAATTATCCACAGATTATACATACACTTTCTTCTATTCTACTTACTTTGTTCAACAAGAATGAAAATAGAGCTCCATCTCAATGCCAGGCACTGTGCTAAAAGCTATGGAAAATGGTGAATAAAATTGCAATATTTTTCACCTTCTGCAGTCTTCCCTGAGTGAGCTCCCTATGTGAACACGTTGGTGGCTGTTACTAAACTTTAGAATTTCTAGTGGCTGGTGAAATATTTTTACACCTTCAACCTCTACTCACCCACTTTCCTACTTCACTATTTTCTCATTCTAGTCCACAGTAATAATATCAACTGGATTCACACAATTACCATTTCGTTTAAGAATGGTTTCTTCTTTCAATCCTGTATAGGAGACAGAACAGCTAGGAAAATGACCCTGGTGAATATGGTTTCTTAACATTTTTTTAACCACAGATCATATGTCTGCTTATTATCCTAGTTTGTGAATTTTAAAAAATTTTCCAGTTAAGAACTGTTTTCATGAATCATTAAGGCAAAGTTAGAAAGTGAAAAACCATGTGGACTTTCCTACATAAATAAATTTAGCTTTTCACATTGACTCTGGTAGGGTGATTTTTATTATTAATGTGTTATATCAGGTCCCATAAATTGTCAGAATTTGTGAATGTGTTTCTAATTTCCTGCTGGTTTATTGGGTAAAGATCATCTGATATCATCTGAACAGTATTAACTTCCAATAAAGTCTTTCACTATTCCTTTTGAATTTATTAATTTCTTCAACAAGCTTATATAACTACAGAGGTTAATATATTGCATTCACTGTGAACAGATAGTGTGTCTCTCTGTCTTGCAAACTACTCCTTACTCAGAAATAAGTAAAGGCAAAAGCAATAAGAACTCAACAAGAATTCCAATTCTACTAAGACAATTTAATCTCCAGTGATCTGGAAAAATAGTTTAAATAGAGACAGACTCTCGAAAACTAAATTTAGTTCAGGGTTTATGGTTCAAAAATCCGCTCAATTAGAAACTTGCTTTTGTAGCCACATATGGACATTCACTATCTTCTCCTTTCCCTAATAAAGGGGGATGTAATTACAACAACCCTGCCCACCGTGGCAGAGAGGGGGATTCAGGGTGAGACTCCTATGCAAAAGAGATACAGAATACTAGCCATAGCTTACTTTTCTCTAAACATGCTCATTCCTGATATTCTTGTCATCATGCTCAGAATAACATCGGCTGTAGAACTGAGAATGGGAAAGAAGAACGGAGGGAATCAACCTGGGTTAAGGCAGGGAAATCTTACTAAGAGAGATGAACTGAGCTGTGTTATAAAAGCAGTGGAGCATAATAATTAAGAACATGGGCTTTGGCTGACTTCAGGTGTGTAACAGTATGAAATGACGCTCAACTGTAGAACTGCCCATTCCCTTTTATTAGTGTTTGCAAGGCATATCTTTTTCCATTTTCTTTATTCAGTCTATGTGTGTCTTTCTATTTAAGGTGTATTTTTTGTAACAAAAAAAATATAGTCATATCATTTTAATCCAAACTGACAAATTTTGTCTTTTAATTGGAGTGTATAACACATTTACATTTAATGTAATTACTGAGATAGTTGGATTTAAGTCTGTTATCTCATTATTTGCTGCCAATTTGTACCATCTATTTGTTCCTTTATTCCTCCTTTCCTGCCTCCTTTTGTATTAATGAGGTGTTTCATTTAATTTTATCTTCTCTATTACTACACTTTTGGATTCTTTTAGTGTTTTCCTAGAAATTGCAAAAAGCATCCTTAAATTATTAGTCTATCTTAAATTAGTAATTTTACCATATCTCAAAGTATGGAAGAAACTTGTAACAGCCTAATTTCATTTATACTCTCCCATCTGTTTCTTATTATCATATATTTTACTTGCAGATATTTTCTATCCCCACAGGACATCTCAATGTTTTTAGTTTTTATTGGTCAATATTCATTTATTTTTACCTATATAGTTACCCTATCTGAAGTAGCTGATTGCTACTTGAATTTTTTTACTTCCACCTGGAATCATTTGCCTTTTTTAGAAAATTTTTCTGCTGGCAATGAACTCTCTTAAATTTTGTTTGTCCAAGAATCATTTATTTTGGTAAATACAGAATTCTAGTTTGGCACTTTAAAGATGTCATTCCATTGTCTTATGTTTTTGTTAGTTTATGTTCAAAGGTTACTGCTTATTCTTATTGTTTTTTTCCTTATGAATAATGTATCTTTTTTGTTTTCCTGGATGCTCTTAATATTCTCTCTGTACCTTGGTTTTCAGTGAATTGACTGTCATATGCCTAGGTGTAGTGTTCTTTTTATTTATCATGCTTAGGATTTATGGAGCTTCTTGATTTGGAGGATTACTATCTTTCATCAGATTTACAGAATTCTCAGCCATTATTTCTTCAGCTATTGCTTGTATCTCATTCTTCCTTTTTTTCTCTCTCTCTAGGACTCCAATTACATGTGTGTTAGACCATGTTCTACATTTCTCATGCTCTGTTTTGGTTTTTCCATTCTTTTTTTTTTCCTCTGTGATTCATTCTAGATATTTTCTAATGGTATATCTTCGAATCTTAATCCTGTCTTCTGATCTTTCCATCTGCTGTTAAACACATCAAATGAGTTCTTAATTTCAGGTATTATATTTTATAATTTTAAAGGGTTTTTTGATAATTTTCATAGGTTCTTTTTCTCTGTTAAAATACACAAGTAGATAAAAATCTGATAAATATTTTGTATTTTTATCTATTTTTGTCCATAATTTCCTCTACTGGTTTTAGCACAATAATCCTAGAAATTTTGAAGTCCTTGTCTACTTAATCCAATATCTGAGTCATCTGTTGGTCTACTTTCATCAACGTTTATCTCTTTATTATTGGTAGGTTTTTCAGGCTTCTTGTCTATCTAGTAATTTTTATTGTATATGTTATAAACTGAATGTTGTGCCCCTGCAAAAATCATATGTTGAAGCCTTAACTCCAAGGTGACTGTATTTGGAGATAGGGCCTTTACAGAAGTCATTAAGGTTAAATGAGGTCATAAGGGTGGGGCCCTGACCTCATAGGATTAGTGTCTTTGTACGAAGAGATACTAAAGAGCTCTTATCATCTCTCTGCAGGTGCAAAGAAGAGGTCATATGAATGAAATGACAGCCACCTACAAGCCAAGAGGAGAGCCCTCAGAATGAAACCTGCTTTGCCAGAACCCTGATCTTGGAATTCCCAGCTTTCAGAACTGTGAGAAATAAATTTCTGTTGTTTAAGTTACCCAGGCTGTGGTATTTCGTTATGGCAGCCCAAGCAGACTAATAGAGTATGCTTGACATTATAGATGATAGTTATAGAGGCTCTGGATTATGTTATCTTTCTCAACATTGTTGAGTTTTATTTTGGCAGGCCGTTAATTTCCTGGTGGATTAGCCTGGCCCTGTCGAGGCCTCATTTTAGTCTCTGTTCAGGGGAGGAAGTGGATTTCAGATTTGCCGTTACTCCTTGATCATTGCCCTGTCTCCTAAAGCCTGGTCCTCACTCCTAGAATATGGCCTTTTGGAGGTCTCAGTCAAACGCCCAGGATGTCCACACAGTTCTTTGAACTCTGGCTGGGCTCAACTCCAGTGTCTCTCCGAGGACTCTGAGACTTCGAGGACTCTAGCTTGCAGACCCCGGGCAGCTGTTCTTTTACTAGGTCTCCCAGAGATGCACCAGAAAATATGCAGCCCAGGAAATGGCCAAGGTTCCAGGAGCATTTCTATGTAAATATCTGGAGTTTTCACTCTGTGGCTATCCTCTCATTTTAACTTCTGAACCCAGCTGCATTAGTAGCTCTGAACTCTCATCTCTTATTATTGTCTGGGCTCCACTTTCATGGACCAAGACCTTTAAAATGCCCCCAAGGAGAAAATTTGGGTGAATGTGGGGCTAAACCCAGTGCATTTCCTCTGTCGGGGATGCTGCCCTGCCTTGGGTGTCTTGCAGGGCTTCCAAACAGCTATTTTGTATATTTGGCATATTTTGGCCAGCTTTTAGAGTTGTTCCTAGCCAGAGGGAAAGTCCAATCATGGCCAAAATCAGACTGCCTTTGCCTAATATCTAATTAAATAAACAATAAGAATAATAAAATATCCCCCCAGCTCCAAGTCAAAAAGTAATCATTAGCAGCCACACATCGAGAAATGGGGTATGATATCTTGCCAGTAAGAAGTCAAATGATATTGACTAAAATAAATATATGGTTAAATATAAATATATAAATAGCCATATAAATATAAATATATGGTTAAACATAATGAATTCAAATCTGAGTTTACGTAATAAATTTAACTTTAGAGAGACTATTGGATAAAATACCTTGTGAAGTGAGCAAACATCTAAAGTTTAGCCATCTTTTACAGTTCACTTTAATTTATTTATCTTCTGCTTGACTATTTTTTAATTAAAAATAGCATTTACTTATTTATTAAAAATGGTATGATAGCTTGCAGCCCAGCCCGGTGGTGCAGTGGTTAAGGTCGCAAGTTTCGCTTCGGCTTCCCAGGCTCGGATCTCGGGTGCAGACCTAGGCACTGCTTGTCAAGCCCTACTGTGGCAGGTGTCCCATATATAAAGTAGAGGAAGATGGGCACAGATGTTAGCTCAGGGCCAGTCTTCCTCAGCCAAAAGAGGAGGATTGGTGGCAAATGTTAGCTAAATCTTCCTCAAAAAATAATAAATAAATAAAAATAATATGATAGCACTTAGCATAATTATACACCATTTAACATACCTATTGATTCATCTATGTTCTACAACGTCTGGAATGATGGTTTTATTATAATAACAATGGTTATTTCCGGATAGCGTGATTTTGGGGTGATTTTCTACTTCTTTGTATTTTTTCTACTACTTGAATTATTTACAGTGAACACTATTAGCAACTACAGACACACACACACACAAAATTCCAGTTTTTAATGTGTTTGGGGTTATACTGATTCTTCATCTACTAGTTTTGTGTTAGAAGTTTTGGCTTAAGCCTGAAACCAGGCTAAGAGACTGGAGTATGACAGGATCTCTTTCCAGGAAAATTGATGCCCAGCAGGTAACTCGCGTGTCACTGTAAGTGCAAAGTGTCCTCTGTCCTTCCTACTGACCCATGAAGCAGGTGGCATAGGGCAGACTGGCTCCTTTTTGCTGCTCTTGGGACAAAGGAAACACTCCCATTGAATATAGGATGTATCCAGAAGCCCTAGCACAATGGGGGTGAGGCTCTGATATAGCTACTGCATCTCTCTCGGTATATAGCACGTCAAGAACTGCAGGTGTGCATGCAAATGCTTCCCTAGTTGAGAGAGGGGTGCCGGCCTAAATGGGCTAAGTAGGAAAACGGAGAGAAACAGATTCTGTAGACAAGATCCCAAATAACTGCCACAAAAGGGGACTGGCTTGGAAGTGGGCATTTCAACTTAGGTCTATGTAAATAGGATATATATATACACACACATATATATACACACACACATATATATATATATATATATATATACATATTCATAGATATTTTTATTCAAACCATCCATGAACACAGGATTTGCTAGGGAAAGGAGGTAACATGGGAGATCTGAACATCTTAATGCCCTAAAATTCAATAAAACTGGATTTCTCTAAAACTCTATATAATCAACCTTGGCAAGTCTTTCCACATCCCAGGCTTCAAAGACTTCTTGCATGTTGAGACACTAAATCTCTTCCCCAGACCTCTTTCCTGAGCTTCAGACCCATATGTTCAACTTCCTACTGGCTATTCTATCCCAAATTCAGCACATAAAAAAAATACCCTATCACAATTTGTTCTTTCTCTTCATTCATTCAATGACTGCGTTTTTTAATACCCACCATGTGTCAGGAATGATGGTAGAGGCTGGAAATACAGAGATACATATGCTATATCCCTACATTCAGGAAGTTCAGATTTAATAGAGAAGATTGAGAAATAAAAATGAGTACAAGGCAAACACGATGATAGATCAGGGTGCCATCCGACATAGAACCGAATCATGTAATCCAGGTGTATGTCGGGGAAAGGAGATAGATTAGCGATGAGGAAAGTCATAGAGGATAAAACGTTTGACCTTTCCCAAAGACTTAGCACAGCGATTCCTGCACAGCTGGGCATTTCCTACCTCTGCCACACATCTAGCTACTGCATTTAGCCTGGCCCACGACTGAGGCTGCAGTGGCTCCCCAGGTCAGCACTGGCCCTGGAAACTGCCTCCCTGGTTACATCTCGTCCATCAGGGACACACTCACTGCAGACTGTCACTCAGCCCTAGCCCCTGTCTGCTCTATATTGCAATGGTTTTCTGAAGGTCACCTGGTATCTTGGTGAGAAGCCCCTGGTTTTGAAAGAAAAAAAAATAGTATAGGTATTTCCCACTCCTTTGATCAGAAGTGTCATAATCTTTGGGAAATCATTTAACCTCTCTGAAACTCAGTTCCTCATCTGTGAAAGGCTAATCATTATAATAAGAGTGCTTACCTCAAGGGAGGGTGTAAATATAAAACGAGATGAGAGACGAAAGCAGGTCTCACACAGCACCAATGTTAAGCATCTTTGTTAGGTTTTGAGGATGATGGAGCATGACTTCGATTCAAATATTTAAATGCTGATCTTGTAGGGAGAATGTGAGGCTTTTGGAACTCTCTCAAATATCTAACTATAAATTTCAATTGAACTTAATGTTTATGTCTCTCCTAGCATCTCTCAGCTTCCAGTCCGACCTGGGTTTCATTCCAACCATTTATTAGCTTTGGACAACTTATCTTCTCTTTCAGTTTTCTCTTGAGTATTATGGGGATAATTAAACACACCTCAAAAGGCATGTTGTGAGGATCATCTGAAGTAAGGAGTAAAAAGCACCATGTAGTGATGCTTTCACATGCAAGGTTTTAACCAAGGAAAGAGGTCTTTATGCGAGAACGTAGAGGCCGGGAACAGAGCAAGAGAAAAGGGAAGCCTGTCTCTCGGGTGCGACACCGAGAAGGCACATATTCCAGGCTCTTCTGGAGGAGAGGCAACATCGCTGGAGGAGCCGGGCCCGGGCCCCAGTAGGGGGCGCCGTAGCGCCGCACTGCAGCATCCTGGCGGCGGAGCGCAGCCGCCAGGGCCGGGCTGAGCTCGCGTCCTGCGGCAGTCCCTCGGCCGCTAGTCGGAGCGAGCGTGAGCGAGGACACCCCCGCCGGGCCGCCCCCACTTGCTGCGGGCACTGCAGCTCCCACCGCGACTGCAGCCCAGCGACTCGGAAACGCAGCGTGCTCCCTGGGCTGCGCAGCGTGGGAGGGTTTAGCGGTCCCGGGGGACTGGTTCCGAACTTGCAGGGGACCGCGGCTCTCCCGGGCCTGGAGAGTGTGAACAGGTGAGTGTCACGCACGTGCCCAGGTGGCTCTTTCAGGATGACTTCCTGCAGAGCCTTCCGAGCCCCTGAACGCTCGGCCTCTGGGTCAGTCCTCCTGGTCCCTGGGTCCTCCCAGGGCAGCTTTGGGGTTCGCTGAGAGGGAAGTATGAGCGCCCGCGCCCGGAGCTTGACAGCGTCCTCGGAGCTGAGACCGAGAATGCCCTTTTGACTTAGGCTGCATCTGCTCCCTAGGTGGAGGGCAAGTGACCTGCAGTCCACAATGGACTTGTTTGTTTACCATTCCAGGATACCTGTTGCTTTCAGAGCAACGTACAGCCGGAGGTCTTGTACAGTTACCCTCGTCACTGGGGATGCTACGTTGTGATAAGATGAGGAAGAATTCCTGGTAATGAGACAAGGAAAACTTGATTTCAGAGCTAGAGAAGGGGCGGCCCAAAAAGAATCTCATTCCCACGACCAGACTAGATTCTTCACTTCCTAAACAGCTGCACTTTATTTTGATGAGACCATAAATACAGAAGTTAGAAAAAATATTCCCTTATAAAGATGCTTGCTACCCCCACCCAAGAGAAAGATTGAAAGCATGGACCTTGATAAGTATAATAGTGTTGGGGATGATTTATTATGAACAAAAGCTTTCTTTAAATAAATTGAAAAAATCAGGTTATTAGTGATCTAAATGTCATAAGACTAACAGATTGTAAACTCGAAGGTAGCCGCTTTTTTGTTTGTATATGCTTAGCATAAGTGTAGAATGAATCCAGGAATGCATTAACAGTAACGCAGGATTTGGAAGGTGTGTTCTTTGTTTCTTCTTCTTTCTTAGCTTTATTTTAGTTCCTTTATGTTTAGAAAAAAAAAAAAATCACTGCACCGTCAATCTCTTAAATTTCTAGGTGTGATTTTAGCTTTAGGAGTAATAGGAACTCAGAAGTTTTTGTCCTGATAAAGCACTGTCTATACAAAAAGTGAATGTCAGCTTCTAGACCCAGGCAGAATATTTCTGCACAACAACATTAAAACAAATGTTTTCTTAGATCCATCTTATGGAATGTCTCACATTATGAATTATTTTGAACATCAGAAATTTGGCAACAGGTCACTTATTAAGACAATTTACATATTTTTCTTTCTTTGTCAAATGTAACTTTGCACATTTTCATGTGAGAAATAAAATGTTGAAGGATATGTGTCAGTTTTGTGTCTTCCTTTAAGTGATTTTTCTAAATATAACATGAGATTGACAATAACTCACTGTATCATTAGGTTGTAAATGAAAAAACTAACCCACACAATTTTTCTTTCTTGTGTGAAATTCCTATGCCTCTGAGGCCATTTGGGAATTACTGAAATATTTGACTTAAATGTTTTTTAAAAATCACATTTGATAACTACTTTCATGAAGCATAAATCAGATACTAAATTACTTGGATTTTATGAGCCTGGGAATGGACAGTTTTACATGAAATAACAAATTATTGTTTATATAAGCTCTAGACACCTGCATGTTCTATGTTTCAAAGAAATTCTTGCCATTCTAATTTAGAATTTATATAGTTAATATATTTTCATATATTATGCTTCTATGATGAAGCACTGAACCTTAAACAGAGGCCTTTTCTTAATGAATGCATATAAAATGACAAGTAAGGAAATCCTTTTATCTTCAGCCAAATTATGGGACTGAACAAATTGCAGATGTTAAAGCTTCTGGTTTTTGTACTATTAATGATTACTAAGAAGTTTTTTCATTATTGGAGATGAAGTAAACAATAGCTCATGTTAATGTTGACCTTTTCATCCTTCAGAGGAAGCTCTGGCACTTTGGAAATCAGCAAATACGAAATTGGTTAGGTACAGGTCCATGACTTAGGTGCATAATGAAAGAACAATGACATGCTAATGTCTTTGTAGAAATACTTTTTCAGAAAGATTTTTTAACTTTTCTTTCACTTGAGAGGCTCTTTTTGAAAATGTGTAGATGACAAAATGCTGGCAGGAGCAGTTTACACGTTTAGATCACAGCTTTGTGTTTCAAAAATATCTTTATAGACTGGAAAAATGGATGAAATGAAGACCGATGTGGTTTAGTTAGAGCAGGATAAAAGTCAAATCTTGTATTGAGGTTTCAAACGTTGATTGCAGAAGTGCAGAATGGAAGAGTCTGCAGTTCATGTGAAGCACATGAGCCGTAATAGGAGTGGCTGTGCTATAATGTGACCACAGTACCTGGGTAAAGAATAGGGAAAATCTCATTGAACTTTGGCTGGCTCAGTTCGTCAGGTCACAACTCAAGTGGTGAATGTAGTGGCTGCCATGTTTTTCGAGTGATTAAATTGGAAAGGGCCAGAGGAGAGAGCTGCATGTGGTGAAGAGAGAAGGTGAGGGTCAAAAATCATAAACAAGAACATACGTCCCATGAAGAACAAGGGAAGATGCTTGGCCTCGTTTTCCTAGAAAGTAGAGCCTAGGATGGGGCAAAGCTTCCTAAGAGCTGCTAGGTTACCGGAAGGCTTCTGAGTGAAAGAAAAGAAAAATCTGACTTAATGTCGTCGTCCCCGCCTCCCCCACTTTCCCCGCTGTACCTGGATGTGGTAAATTCAACACAGGATGATTGTTGGATGATTGTTTCATCATGAAGAAGGATTCTTGAGTTGGCTGGAGGATTCCATTGGTTAACCCCAAGGCTCTTTCCAGCTTCACATTTCCATGGTACTAAGAACTAGGTGTCATTCCTAAATAAATAAAATCTGCTTACGTTGTATGTAATATAATTTCCCAAATGTTAGGACAATGCTATAAACTAATTTACTCGAGCTTGTCCTAGAAAAGGGATCAAAAGTCATGGCATGGCATTTGACTTTTGTGTACCCGACCGTTGTGCCTAGAAAAATATAAAAATATATAATCTAGACCTTATATATCAATTCCTAGAACATGCGTATTTGTTGCATGACTTGATCATGTGATCTAGTGTGAGCTAAGATGAAATTTAACCTTGAAATGAAAATTCAATCGTGTTTCACTGGGGTTGATAAATATGAATGTGTATTATTCAGTTCAAAAGGAAATAAAGAGTTCTAAATTGACTCTCCCCATCACGTGTGTTTGTCTATTGAATGTTTACAGACACATGGTAAATACATGTTTTCACATACTATAAAGTATGTGTTATCAATTACTGACAAAAAAATGCCTTCATAAAAAATTCTTTGAGGAAGTACTTTATAAAATTCTATTGTATGTGAAAATGCCTATGTTTTAGAACAAAACAGATCTAAGTTTAAGTCCTGGATCTATCATTTGTTAGATGAATAGTTTACAGTAAATTGCTGTAGCTTTCTCACAAGATTGTGAAGATCAAAATGAAAAATAGTGATTAAGTAATGTTGGCTGGCATGTAAGAGATGCTGAATAAATATTAATTCTTTTCTCCAGTCACTGATGAATTCCCAAATCTCTTTTG
Organism: Equus przewalskii; assembly: GCF_037783145.1. NCBI lineage: Eukaryota > Metazoa > Chordata > Mammalia > Perissodactyla > Equidae > Equus > Equus przewalskii. The sequence continues at coordinate 43,808,343 of NC_091835.1, read as the reverse complement.
TTTAAGGATTGCAGACTCTTCCAAGATTTACAATGATATGGTGAATTCGAAGGCTGGGGCCAAGATAATTTTCTCAGCTCTTTAGTTTGAACAACAGTGAGTTGTCTACCAACACCCGGCATGGCTAAAAGTGCAGAGGTCAAACTGGCAATATTTGGGAGAGCAGGTGTGGGCAAGTCAGGTAAGTGTTTTGTTGTAGTTGTGTGTGTATGTGTGCGCGTGCACGCGTGTGTATCTTTGTTGTTGCCTCCTGGGATTGGGCGTGTGGGTAATTGGCATTTCTCATATTCTCATGTGTTGCTCTTTTAGGTGGTCTCTTTCTCTTTATCTAGAACTTTCGTTTTGCATAACTAAGTTTTATAGACTCTTTTGCTTATTTATGATAAAGGAGCTCTGCTGATAATACACAAGGCAATAGATAGATCATAGGTCTTGGTATTCTGAGAAAGGATATTAAACAAACCTCCAAAGAAATCGGAATGTAGAAATTAAAAAATATATTTGCTCTTTTTTTCTATATGAGATCCTGAGGGGTCAATTTTATGTCTCATTCATCTTGATATTCTCAATAATCTGCCCAATGTCAAGCATGTGTTGGGTGCTTATTGAATGAACATGTCTTTATAAGAAACAGAATTGCATTATTGCCCAACACTTCTAAAATTGAGGAGTGAAAACTTAGTGTGCAAGACCTCAAGCAAGACAGCTGTTGCCAATACCTCTGGGGTGAATTTAAATGGTTAAATTGTGGCTCACATAAGTAATTCAGAGGCTGTTTTTCCCCCGCACCTGAGAAAATCTTTGCAGACCTTTAAGATTAAGGGTGAGATGTTGGAAGTGAAAATGTATCTAATCCAATTTGAAAATATATCTTAGGTTTTATAATTAAAGAATGCTAAAGTAGATGTTGGTAAAATGTCAGAGCCACATGGTTTCAGATAATGTTGCTTTGATCTCTTGGTGGAGGAAAGACCTATAATTGACTTTGTACACTGAGCTTTGGGTTCTCAGGAAAGGACTCAAATAGATATCTAGGAGGTGTATGTTTGTAGAGTGAAACCCATGGAGATCATCCAATACAACGAGTAATCCACATAATCTTAAACAAGCACGCATGAGCAGCTTTTAATTCTGTGACCAACCTCTCTCTCCTAATCTGCTCTGTGGTTTAATTTCAGGAGTAAGTCTTCCCTATTCTAAGTCTTTTTTTTTTTCTTTTAATTTTCTCAAGAGTCCTCTTTTTCACTGTCACCTTTTCCTTCTCTTTGCTGTTTGTTCTTGCCTCTGGCAGAAACCAAGCCTAGAAAACAGATAGTTGGCAAGGCTAAGAAACTGCCCGCCTTCACAAGATTGAAGATTTAAACTCCTCCCCATTAATGTCCTCAGTGTTTCCTGATGGCGTGAGAACCTAATTTCTGTAGCTGGTGGAAAGATCTGGAGAATGAGGAAACTGTTCCAGTGAGTGGAGGATGAAGGCAAGGGAGTGTGTGGGAAAGCCGGTGCTGGCAACAATAGCCTGTCTAAGTCCCTCGTGAATGAAGGGTCTAGGCCTGGGGCTGGCTGTTTAGTATTCATTCATTCAAAACTTACCACAGGCAATAAAGGAAGGGGATTTTTTTAACCTTATATCATTTACTAAAATAAACTCCACATGGTTTGAAAAGTTAAACATAAAATTAAAAATTCAGTTGGGAGAACCACTTAGCTGTATGTATATCCATACCTTTCTCCCCTGTGCTATCTCAGAGCAGGCTGTGTGCCTCCTCCTCTCAAGGCTGATCCATCAGCTTGAGCTTAGACCCCAGTTCCCTTTGTCTCCCCCCAAATTGTTTCAATTATTCCTCTCATTCTCTACTGACAGTTTTCCCTTAAGCCTTTCTTTGTCCACTGCTCTTTTTCTTTTTTCCAAGTTTAGTGAATATGAGCTCTGCTGTACTATCTTAATTTTTTTTTTTTTAACTCCCATTCATTGCTTCAAACATGGCAATTTTCCATTGTAATCATGCTCCTGACACTACTTTTGCTATCAATAACCAACAAACTGAATGAACATTTCCCAGTTCAGGCCTTCTTAGAACTCTTTTTATCATTCAACACGACCACTTATTCTTTCCTGAAGCTCCTTCCTTCCCAGGCTCCTGTGATATCACACTTCTTGGCTTGCCTGCTATCTCTCCATTGCTCCCAACCAGCTACCTTCATGGGCTACTCTAGATCAGCCAACTTCTCAAAACCTGGGGCTCCCAGGGTTCTACATACCATCCTCTGTCTTCTCACTCCGTACACTCTCCCTGGGGGTGATTCTTCACATCCAGAGCTGAAGATAACACCTGCACATGGAGTCCAAATTCTGCTGACCTTGGTTTTGTTTCGTGTAAAATGCAGACATTGAACCTGTTTACTAAGGTGCTTTCCAACTCTAAAATCTTACGATTTTTGATTAATGAATCCTCTTTGAACTGGTTTCTCTATCTACCTTACGTACATTCTACCATTTGTGTTTGTTTTCATTTAGGTGAAAATGACAATGATAAACTACATGCCTTTAAACAATTGCCTTTTTGTCTGTCATCCATACACAGACAATGTTTTCCTATTTCAACATTAGACTGTTTTCCTAAGACCTTGTAACCACACCTCACATTTAAAAAGTAGTACTAGTTTGCCTTTTGCGTGGGAGACAATTCAGAGACCTTTTCCCACTTTCAGGGGGAAATGTTTTCCATGAAAATAACCACAGAGTACTTCACATCCCCCAACTTTGAAGCCAGACTGTAGCAATATCAAATTCATGTTTATTCTAATTCTTTGTTAACATGGATATATGATGTCTCTGCCTAGTCATTGTGCTGTATGTTCACCTTCCTATTCTACAGATTGTATCAGTCTTATAAGTAACTTTTGTTTTTGAAAATCTACAAGAAATTATACCTACTGGAATGCAACTGCAGCTCTTTGCTTATTCATATGCCTCCCGAAAATGGTCATGATCTTGCCATGGGCTCAAACACCCAGCAGGGCAAGCGTTCCTAGAGGAGCCAGTCTGAGATCTAGGAGTGGTGGAAACAGAGCATCGCTGATTTGCCTGTGAAGCAATTGAACAGAAGCAATTCAAATCTTACTTGTCCCACTGACTTTTCCCAACAGTAAATACCAAATTGGGATTTGGGGTGAAAAAGACCATATTGTCTGTTTGCTAATAGAGAGCAGTAAAGCCTGGGGGTAAGGGCACGAGCTCTGGATTTGCACAGTTAGGTTTGACTCCCAATTCTACACTTTGTTAGCTGTCTGAACTTGGCAACTTATAAGTTACTTATCTTCTCAACTTCCTCAATTATAAAAAAGGCTATAATAGTGCCTATCTCAAAGAGTTGTGGTTGAGATTGAATGATTTATTAATGTAAGTTTTTAGAGCAGCACCTGACACATAGTAGGTGTGCAAGTATTAACTTATGTTATTATAACTTTTCAAGGTATGCTCATTTCGATTTGAGTGCTCTAGTGAAAACATACATTCAAAGATATATTTACATTCAATTGAGTATTTTGGTTTTCGGAATGCTTGTAAGACAAAAATTCTGTGTCGCTACTCTGCACACCCTGAACACACAAACACACACTTTCTATCTCTCTCTCTTTCTCTTAAATCCAAAGTCTGGTTAATATCAATTACAGCTTGACAAGTAATGATCATAACAATACTTCTCATGGCTTATATCTTGGAAATCTTGGAAAAACGGCCAGAAATATGTTAGTGTCATCAATAAATTAACACCCTTAAATTTGAAAGTGCTTCTGGTATGTGGTAGATGGCTCCCTAAGCCCAGGTAAAAGATAGGCTCTCTATGTTAAAAACAGAATTTAACATTAACCAGAACTTTCTGGTTGACAGGTTGACCATAGAAGTGTCAGCACAGGCAAAGTTTAATAACGTGCTAGTTACTGAAGAGCACTGATAAAACATGTGAGGTGTTTGTGTGTATATATATATATAGCAGTATTTACATGGTCTTTGAAATTCAGAGGATTCTTCTTCCTTCTGTCTAATTTTACCTTGCGGTTCTGTCTTCAAGCAAGCTTGCTTGCTGGCTTAGGAAGCTTGCTGGCTCAGCATGGTTAGCACTGTGGTGATGCTGTGAGGTGTAGAGCCAGGATTTCCCAGCTCATTCCATCATCTCCTGCCCCAGCAGGGTAAACATTTACCGTCACTGGCTGATGTAGAGCATTAATAACATGGCATGTAGGTCATAAATTTCCTTACTTGTGTGCATCAGCCTGTAATTTGACAGGCTCCAAGTAATTAAAGCAATAAGACCTGCCATAAAACCCAGAATGCACACCATATTTATTTAAATATTTCCTGAATTCATATTACTCAAACTTGTAGTAAGCGTGGGAGGGGCTGAGAGAACAACAACTGAAATTTTAGATTTAGTTTCACAGTTGACATTCTCATTTTAGAATGGAAATATTGTGTGCCATAGTGAAATGTGTTTCTTGAAACTTAATTGAATAATGCTATCCTCTGATTCAAAAGCCAATTGATGCATTCATCCGTGACGGCTTAAGTTCATAGACTCAGATTGTTGGGCCATAAATTGGGTGCCAAATACAAACAAGCTTTGATATTTTTCACCTTGGTGCAAAGAGCAGTGATGTATTTCTTCTCCTTTTTCTTGTTCTTCTTTGCTTCCTTGCCCCCCCCAATATAAAAAGTTTTGAAAAGCTTTTTTCATTTTATTTTCAAGTGGGACAGGGACAATTCTGATTTTAAATGTGACTTTTCCAATGAGCTCAAATACTGCTTTAACATAGACATGTACTTTATCACTGGAATATGTTTGTGAGACCTCATATACATTAAATAAAAACAACATTTATCAATAGCATCTTGGGTAGGTCAGTTTCCTTATGCTGTGGAACTAACCTTTATGTTTTAGAGTTTTTTCTCTACTTTAGTAACTGTGCATCAGTTTGTTGCCTTCACTTATGCTTAATGACGTAGTATGATGCTGCTTGAACATTCTTTTCAAAGTACTTCTAAAAGAAGAGGAGAAAGATTAGGGGATTTGCGGCTTGAAAGCATCTCATTGTAATCACGTAATTATTTTTGCATGCTTTATTAATAATGTAAAGTATATGCAAATTTTAATATAAATCTATGATATATCTATGTTTGTTTGAATATAAAAATGACTTCCCCCAAAAATCAGTGACTAAAACGGAATTTTCAGGGAGATACAGCAAGTTGATCTGTGGCTTCAGTAAGTTTTCACCTAGGCTTCAGGTCCAGTTTCAGGACCACACGTATGGGAAAGAGCCTCGGCTGTGCACATCACATGACTCTGAGCACTGACAACAGTTGTCCACCTCACTCACTTTTTACCAACTTATGGTCTCAATCAGCTCTTCAAATTCTTGGTCATTTTTTTCCTAAGATTATATAAATCTTAGTGGTAAATTTTCTTTAAAAAGTTGTCCAGGTAAGTAGAGGAACATATTGTGTTTCAGGTGGGTGCAGAATTTCCACACTTCCCAGAAACAAGTGTGTGTGTGTGTGTGTGCGCGCACGCGCGTGTGTGCATGTGCATATGTGTTTCAGAAGAAGCCTTTCCTAGATGGTTGTTGTTATTGACGAATTACCAGAAATGAGGCCCATTGGTTCTTTGTGTAGTTGGTGGTTAGAGGAATAATTGCTTTTTAAAGAATTGGGCCAAAGGGAGGAAGGTGGCATTGAGACAAGTTTGGATGGGGCTAGAAAAATAGCTGTTCTGTTGTCATAAAATATGGTGATATAGTTACCTGTGGCTTCCAAGCATTTATACCTTCCTTTATCTACAAAGATGGAAAAGCAAAATGAGGCAAGCAGCCCAGCTGAGTTGTTTTTCATTTGTTTCTTCCACCCCAAGAGGAATAAAAGGGTGTTTTCAAATTGCAGGTGTATACCTATGGGTATGTATAAAAGTCAGACCTCTGTGCAAGGCATACGTCATGATGACCTTTTTGCATGCCCAGGAAGTAAAGCAAAGATGAGGAATGATGCTTATGAGGGCTTAGAAAAAGAAAAGAAAATGAAAGAAAGGAAAGGAAAGGAAAAATTAAAATAATCAAAATCAGTTGTTTATTGGTGGATAGTTAAACATTTTGTAGGTTGGCAATGACCAATTCTTAGCTTTTCTCTTAAGAAAAATATAATTAGGGAGGAAACAATACTGGAAAATAAAACAAAATAAAATCAAGAACTGTATTTCAAGGCCAAAAGAACATATCTTTGTCCCTCCTTTTTTCTATTGGAATATATTATTAAAATTCAATTGCCCTTTATTTTTAACTGACGGCTAATTTATTCATTGAAATATTTTCCTGTAGTTAATTATCAGTCATCAATCAGTCTCATTTTGATCTTGACATGTTTTCTTGGCAGCTGACAAGGACTGTTTGAGGGAAGGGAGTGAAGAAAATTGCAAATAGTCCTTATAATTCCCCTTTTTATTCCTGGTATTTCTCCAACTTATGGGTTTGGGGAAATCAGCCAAATTTTCAAGGTGGTACCAGCCTTGAAGCCAAAATTCCATTGCAAACGCATCTCTGTTGCCACAGCTGCCTTTGAAAATTGCTGTGGTTTCAGAAAAACAGCCATAATTTCTTCCCTCCCATTAAAAATGAAAGTAGTTATATTATAAAGAAAAGACCATCTGAAACAGGTAATTTCAGCATGGAATTAGCAAATATGTTAAGTTCATATATATATGTTAGAGAGATATATAAGAGAGATCCTTCTGTAGATGACCTAGGTTATTGGTTCCACAGCCAAGTCTAGAATCCCTGTTTATGACTCTGTGAAGGCTTTTGCAACTTTGCTACTAAACGTTTTCATTTTGTTATCACTCTGTTCTTTTCCACATCCTTTCAAACACCTTATATTAGGAAATGAGATGATTATTAGAATTTTATGCTATGAACCTTGTAAAACTGATTGAGTTTTGTTTTTATAAAAAATTTTCGGTAACGATAAATAACCAGTACATAGCAAAGCTCCCAAACCTGGAACACTGGGTGTGTTGTCAATCAATACAGCCAAGATTCTCGGCAACCTGTGTATAAAGAAAGTTCCCCCGTAACACACTATTACATTTTTTGTAGCTTTGGATCAGGTGTAAAGCTTTGGATCATCTTCTGCTAAAGAATAAATTTCGCATTGTTGTCAAAAGACTATATGTTGTGCTATGTCCTGTCACTATGATCTAATAAAGAAAAAAGCACCCAACTGAACTGAATGAAAGGATTGGGGTTAGAACTCCAGCTTCATCCCATCCATGTGTCTTTTTGTTCATCTGTGAAATGATACATTCATTTGCTTTTTTTTCTTTTACAGTGATGCGGGTATGATAGGCTTTCATGGAACTTTGAAAAATTGCAAGTGTGATACAAATATGGTCTTAATACTGTTGTGCTCTTATAATTGAAATCTACGCAGTTCTTCTCCTGTGTTCCTTAACGTTTGTGCTTGGAGAAGCAGTGTGGTGAGTTCTCTTGCTGCCCATCACTGGAGGCTAGAGGAACACACTCAGCCCAGCAGTCGGCTAGTAGTGGTCCTCCACTGAGTACATAACGTTACAGAATATCCAAAGGTCGTAGATTCTATGTTGTAGGAATTTGCACTTTCAAATACGTGAAATGAATAGACATTGAGTCAGAATTTTTTCGTGATAACTGTGTAAGGGGGTCAAGAGAGGAGCATAGTTTAGGAAAATGATTTAGTCTTATGCCATATTGGAGAAGAAAGCATGGCATCTTGTAGAATTTATTGATAATCAACTCTTATCCTTATTAAAAATTAAAGCTTTAAAACATTTAAATATTTTGATAGGTTTCACAAATAATATATATGTATCTATATATTTCCCTATAACCTTAAAATATGTTTTTATTCATTCTTTCAGTTATTCATTTAACAGGTATCTAATGAGCACCAGCTTTGTGTTCTAGAATAGCTAGCCTGGTACCTTGCACATAGTACAGGATTCATGTACATTCCAAAAGGCAGAACAGTAGCTATTTCTGCTCATCGCTATATCCCCAGAGCCTGACATAGTATTTTATGCAGACTAGAATCTCAGTAAAATGAATAAACTGAGTTAAACTGTGTGGTGTGTACATACTTTATAATTTTATTAAGGGCATATATTTTAAATGCTCTCCTTATTATGACCAAAGTGATCTCCTTGCTTGCACTTGAATATCTCCTGTGACAAGAACTCAACATGGCTGGAAGTAGACCATTCCATCCTTGGACAACTGTATCAGTCACAGTCCTCCAGAGAAACAGAACCAATAGGACACAGACACACACAGACACACACACACACATTTTTTTGTTTACTTATTTATTTTGAGGAATTTTCTTCCTTGATTGTGGGGGCCTGGCAAGACTGAAATCTATAAAGCAAGCTGGCAGGCTGGAAACTCGGGCAGGATTTAATATTTCAATCTTTAGGCAGAATTTCTTTAACTCTGGGAAACATCAGTTTTTTCACTAAAGGCGTTTTAGTAATTGGGTGAGATCCACCCGAGTTATTAAAGCTAATCTCCCTTTCTTAAGATCAACTGATCGTAGATGTTAACCCTATTTGCAAATACCTTCTCTGAAACCCCTACGTTAAGGTCTGGTTAAATAACTAGGTACTGTAGCCCAGCCAAATTGACAGATACAGCTCTCACAGCAATGCTTCCTGTTTGTTTCTTGACCCTCATTGGAACCAAAGGCTGTTCATGAGCTTCTACTCATTGACTTTAAATTTAACCCCTTAGAGTTTCATAGAGTACCTTAAATCCTCTTCCTTGTGAGAGCCCTTAACATGTCTGAAGATAGCTGGCATGCCTTGACCCACGCCTGAGTTTTCTCTTCCATAGTCTAGTTACTCATAGTTGCTTCATTTATCCCACACAGGTCATGGTTTCTAGTCACAGCACCGTCCTCACTGTTCTACTTCACCCAGGCGCTACATAAAATGTGGCAAATTGATGCAGACATTGCAGATGTGGGATGCGCAGGCCGGATCAGAGCACAACTATGGTTTTGCTTCTTGGTACTTTGCTTCTGCTAAGGCTTCCTAAGGTCACTGTTGTTTTCAGGTGACAGTTTTGGGTCATGGGGAGTTTACAGCCAATGAAGTCCTTTTTTTTTTTTTAAATATATGCTCTTGCTGAGTCATATCTTTCCAAACCTATACCTGAGTGTGTGTATGTTTAACCAAGGTGTGGAAGTTTATTTTTATCCTCTTAAATACTGTTTTGTTAGGTTTAATCTATTCCTCTGGCCTGTCAGGAGCCTTTTGGATCCAGAATATTTATCATTCCTCCCACTTTCTGTCATTTAGAAATATGTTGGTTTTGGAACATTATAGGGCCTTGATGCTCCTATTGAATCACAGAATTTTCCACTTTGCTATTATTTAGCTCATTGAAATGACGAAGAATCCCAGTGAGTTTTTTGGGTAATTTACAGCTAGTAAAGAAAAGCAAAGGTCTTTGGCTCTTGGTGTGGAGACATTAACACCATATCACGTTACTTCCATGTTCATTAAATAAGTTCTGTTTAGATTTGCCATAAAAAGGGTGATCTGGGAGGAAGCCTTACAGTTATAATCTCTTGTTTAATATTTTATTTAACATTTCTTGTTTCTATCTCACATTCTTGTCTTAGGACTCAAGGTACATTGCTATATAAAGTGCATAACAGTGATCAAATTTTATTGGTCCAAATATTTATTCTGTACAAAAAGTCATTTTCCAGAGACTCATTCCAATATATGTTATGTATACTTCTGTACTAAAATGGCTGAATTTATGTGATTTGGAACTGCTACTGCAAATCAGAGCTGAATGAGGGAATCGGTTTCCTTCAATGTGTTATATTGACAATATCAACCTTAGCATGCCTCAGAATCACTTGGAGAGCTTGTTAAAATATGCTTCAGGACCCCCTTCCGAGAGGTTCTGATTCAGTAGGGCTGTAGTAGGGCCAGAGAATTTGTATTTCTAACAGGTTCCCAGTTGATGCTGATGCTGCTAGTTTGGGTACTGCATTTTATGTTAAGTGTGGCGAATACTCAATTTCCATTTGAAATAGGTGTTTTCAGCTTTGAGAAAGCATGTAGCTTTTTGTGAGCTGCATGTAGTAAACCTTGACTTGCCAGGCACTGTCATGAGTACTGGGGATACAGTGGTAAATAAAACAGGCAAGCTCTCTGCCTTCATGAAGCTAACATTCTAGTGGGAGTAGACTAATGAGCCAAAAAGTACTCTATTGAGCAGATCAAATGTGAGACTTTTCTGTGGTTCCTTAAGACTAGAATTTTGCATTCGCATCATAGTAGGGTAAGTTTTGTTTAAAAAAAAAAATGTAAGCCTCAGCAACTGTGACATGCTGAGCTTTGGTTTTAAGATGATAACTTGAGCTGTTTGGCAATCGTGGGGGTGGTTGGAGTAAATTGTTCTGTTAAGTGTTTGAGAGTTAAACACAGTTTAGGACCATGGTACCAAATTTTCTACTGAGAGAAGCTAAGTAGACCACAGAGGAATTAAAACCATAAGCTTGAGCATATTAACATCATGCTTCATCAAGTTAAGGTTAATGTAGAATCAAATTAAGGTAAGACAGTTGTTCTTTTCCCGTCATTTGGAAAAAATGATTTTAAATTGCTCTTTGACAGTGGCATTTGTGAAACTTACGCAATGGTTGTGTAGACAGAATAGTATTGGGAAAAATTCATAAATTTCCACTGTTTTGGGGAGAAAGATAGCATCTTTTTCTCAATGATACATTTCCTGGTTGGGTTTTTTTAGTATTTTAAAAGGTTTTCTTTTGTTTTATGCCATTGGGCAGTAATTTAAGAGGTGAAGTCAAAAAATAAAAAAATAAAGATAAAAAATTGTGAATATTTATTGTCTGAAAAGTATTTGACTTCTTTTTGCATTAAGAACCCCATAAATTACAACTGAACCTAACAACTGAGCCAGCTTCCCAGTCATTTGGCAACAAATGTTGAGTTAGAAGTTTTAAAGGAAGACTCAACTGTGCACAGTAGGATGAGTAATGGTTATCTGTTCCAATGCCTGGGACTATTTTTCCATTCAAATATTTCATATCTTGAATCTATTTTTCTAGCAGTGTTCCAAAAGAGGTGAAATTAGGAGCACGGTAACTATACATGTAAATCTTTGAGTCCCAAAATTTAACCCATGATTTCTTATGTCTCCCACTTATCAGTTTACAAATATTTATGAAATTCCTCCTGTGTTCCCAACTCTTCCACCCTCTCCATCCTCCCACCATTTGCTAAATAAAATGTCAGTATTTTTGGAGGAAATCAGGAGAACTATATGATTGTCCTCGTCTTCAGAGGTCTTCGTGTTTTGTTGGGCGTGTGTGACTTCCAGTTAGAAATCAGCTAGTGATAGTTTGTGTTCCAGCAGAATGATTAATTTTTTTCAAATTTTTATTTTGAAATATTTTTTAAAAATTGTCAGAGCTGCAAAAACAGTACAGAGAGTTCTTGCGTAGCCCTCGCCTAGCTTCCCCCAATGCTAACATCTTACATAACCACAATATATTATCAAAACCAGGAAATTGACATGGATACAGTGCCAATTGTATGTCATGGATACAACTAAGCTATATAACGTACAATGATTTTTGACTCAATTCAGACTCAAGGCATATTTGAAGAGACATTTGGGGAGGGAAACAGAAGGAGAGTCTTCAAGAAAGGATAGAGCTCATCATGAGTTTTCAAAATGTGAAATGTGATGAGCTACTTATTGTCAGAAATTTATATGTGGAGGCATGTGCAATGCAGCATTTTAGATCATACATAAGACAATGTTCTAACAGTTTAGTTCAGACCATAAATGCCACAGGAATCAATGAGAGGAAGAGAAATCAGTGGGAAATACTTGGGGAGGCCTTGAGGGAGGCAGCAAGACTAAAATACTGTAAGTTCAGTGGGATTTTTATTTGAGGAGTAGAACAACTTTCCCTCTTGTTTCTTATCTTTCAAAATCATGGTGCTTTCTCTACCAATTCACATATGTCATTAATGTTGGAATTAAAAGGCAGAAAAGGACAACCAAGTGATAAAAGAAAGAGATAGGAACTAAATGATGGCTAGGAAGGAAGAAGAGCTTTGGGGATGTTGCTGATTCAGCCACAGAAAAGGTCCTTTTAAAGCTTCCCAGGGCTAGATCATCAGTCCTCATTTCCCTTCAGTGGCAGGAGTGTGGGTTTGAAGTCCAGTCCAATAGACCGTTTATTAATTGTGCGCGTGGTCGGCTTATGTAACTTTCATACACCCAACTTTCCTCTTCAGTAAACTGCGGGTGATAATAACCGTCTTATATTAGGGCTGTCGTGTACCAAAACCAAATGAGATATAATAATAATTAGCAATCATAATAATTAGCTAATGCTCATAGCATTTCCTATAAGCCAACCACTGATATAGGACTTGACACGTGTGAACTCGTGTAATCATCACAGCTACTCTATGAACTTGGCGCTATTGTTATGCCTTCTGTATAGATGAGGAGCTTGAGGTCCAGAGGAGTAAGGAAGTCACTTGCCCAGGGTCTTATAGATAGTGGCTGGATTCCGGGTGGAGCTGGAATTCAAACCCAGCCAGTTTGTCTCCTGTGCCTGTGCTTTTATTCACAATACTCTGAAAATTTCTAACAAAATGCCATGTGCAATTGTAGGTGCTCAACAAATGTTTTTTTCCCCTCTGCCTCTCTTGTTTTCTCTCCATTGTTATTTAGGAAAATTCATTTAGATTAATCCATATTTATGAAAAGTACTTTCTTCCCTTGAACCATTATTTGAGAAAAATGAGGACCCAGAACAGAGAAAACTGTAATTAAGCTCCTAAGAGATCTTATAGCCTTTTATTACATTTTTATTCAACTCAGTTTTAAAATAGTATTTCTATTACAAACTCTGCCTATGATTTCATGCGGAAACCTCTTATTTGGCTTTTGAGGCCTAGCAGTATGCGAAGACGGTAAGGGAGGAGGTTGAAAATTGTAAAAGAAAGAGGGCAGAGCTTAGCGTTTAATCTGTGAAAAATGCGAAGTGTGTTAAATATCTTTAGTGGAAAGGGAGGATACATTAATAATTTGACCTGGAAGAGCCCCAAAAGCAAAACTCAGAAGCTTTGTAAAAACGTAAAAGTCCTAGCATGTCAACATTAAGGAAAATAAATAGTCAAGTCAAAAATTTTAAGTGATTGTATGTGTTAACAGATATTGGATTGCAGAGATTTTCTTCATTATTTATCACAATAGGAGGGTATTTTTTTCCTCGCTAAAAGACAAGATGTTCTTGTGAACCAAGTGTCTGGAAGAATCAGGCTCCTACACAGGGCAAAATGCCAGAAGGCTTCAAACATTTTATGAGGGCAGATTGGGTAGGATTGGATCCCATCAGATAACTAGAGATCTTTTAACTGCTATGAATAATTCATGATTAATTATTGCTGGAGACTTCTAGGTCAATAAATATTTTTAAAGATTATGATACTTCTTATAAATGCAAGGGACCACTATCATCATTGTTGATGATTGGTTTTGATGCCATAATTTGTTATTCAGAATTACATTATGGTGGTGCTATTTTGGATGAATAATTGGCATAAACAACCTTGATGGAAAAATGGAGGCTTTACATATAGTGTCCCCAGGTCATTTTTTCAGATTCCGTAAAAAGGAGGTTTTGTTCAGCACAAATTAAGAAACCCCTCAAACCAACCATCACAAGAAACATGAGCTTTTGTAAATGTGTTTTATTTAAGGTATCACGAAACAAGACTATTTATTATCTTTTATTTATGCAGCGTGGCATTGCCATAGTTAGTAAGTAAACACTTTTATCTTACTTGGTCACCTACAGCATATTCATTATAGTCTACCAATGCCTTTGTCTGCCTGCTCCGCCAACTGTATTGTAAGTCCTGTGCACCTTGCGCCAAGTTCCAGTATCATTCACAATATTGATAGGATTTATTTCTAACATGTTCTGGTTTGAATGACCCAAAATATACTGTAGAATCATTTTGTTATAGTGAAAAGGTTTCACTTTATTGAGGAAGAAATGCAAACAAAAAGAAAGAAATTGCCAAGGAATATCAAGTTCTTTTTTTTTTTTCACTGAGGAAGATTTGCCCTAAGCTAATATCTGTGCCAATCTTCCTCTGTTTTGTATGCGGGTCACTGCCACAACATGGCCACCAATGAGTGGTGTAGGTCCACAGCTGGGAACCGAACCCAGGCTGCCAAAGCAGAGCACACTGAACTTAACCATTAGGCCATGGGGCCAGCCCCAAGTTCACTTTAATCTTCGAATACTTTTTCTGTAAAGATGCCTCAATAAAGGTAGAAACAAAACAATTTCTTAAACCCCACATTTTAAAGATACTGGATTAGCAGTTAGATTAAGTTGGATAATTTTCAAACTTCCACTTGTATTTGATGAATGCATATATGTGAGAGTCTGTGTGCGTGTGTATGTGGTATATGTGTCGACTGAGTGCTGCTTCAGAAAATCAGAACCTAAGTCCAGTATAAATAGTAGTATTTTCTATATTTTAGACATGTGGAAAATTTTAAGATACTCATAAGCTTAATATTTAGTCTCTATTTAGTCTCACGTTTAGCTTTTTTCTCCATATGTGACAAACACTAGCCTAGAATATAGGAATATAAGAAAAACATATGACTGGCTCCTACCCCAGGAGTGGATAGTTGCAGTCAGAATGGGAAGATTAAAATGGCACACAGTAGACATATGGGACATGCAGAAAAAACACAAAACATTCATGGTCTTTTCAGTAAAAATGCCTCAGAATACCATCGCCAAATGGAAACATTTGATAAAATGTGTAAACTATAGAAAAAACAACAATTGAATTATTTCAAAACATTTGCATTGGGAAAAGGCCACCTCATGTTGCCAGCCAGAGCCTCACCCATACCTGATTTATGTGAGGTAGATAATGACATTTGGGACTTTTGAGCTGATGAGATTTAGATGAGATTTTGGACTTTGAGGAGATACTGTAATGGGTTGAAGAGTGTTGAGGACTTTAAGATGGCGTGGATATATTTGCAAGTGGAATTCCCTTTAAGGGCCAGAGAGAGGAATGTGATGGACAGAATAATGACCCCAAAGATATCCATGTCCTGATCTCCAGAACCTGCAAATATGTTACCTTACATGGCAAAAGAGACTTTGCAGATGTGAGTGAAGTTATGAACCTTGAGATGAGGAGATTCTTCTAGATTACCCAAGTGAGACCAGCCAAATCACATGATTTCCTAACATTGAAGAACATTTCTAGGCTGAGGTCAGAGGCAGAGGTCAGAGGCAAAGTTCAGAGGCTGAGGTCAGAGGCAAAGGTCAGAGGCTGAGGTCAGGAAAAATGTGACTAAGAAGCAATGGTCATAGAGACATAATGTTGCTGGCTTTGAGGATAGAGGAGGGAGACCATTAGCCAAGAATCGTGGGTGGACTCTGGAAGGTGGAGGAAGCAGGGAAATGGATTCTCCCCTGGAACCTCCAGGGAGGCCCTGAGGACCTGTGTCAGACTTCTATCCTACAGCAATGTAATAGGCTAAATTTGTGTTGTTTCAGGGCACTAAATTTGTGATAATTTGAATTCTTCTGCGTGAAACTTGAGTGTGGCTCTCAGAAACTTTGATTTCATACAGTAAGAGATTGCTGAGAGTCAATATGCTCTTCAGAGAATAAGTCTCTGAATCTGTGCATACATTTGCCCCCTTACCCTGAAGTTCAAGACAGCCTAAGAAAACTCAGGAATGGAGTCCAAATAAGAATTAGGGGAGACCAAATGGATGGAGATTACCAATATCCTGAAGGATGATGGCTTGTCAATTTCAAAGTTTAGGGGATCACACTGAGTGATCCCTTGAGAGAGGCGTGGTCTGAGTGGACTTGAGTCCTGCACTTCTCTTGTTAAAGAAGGTGGGGTGCCTTTGAGAACTGTCTGCACAGGAGAGGAGGCTACTAACAGTAGGTCAGACCATATGGATTTATCAGTGGAAGCATCCTCACCAAGAGAGAAGATGGGAAAATAGTCATTAAAGAAAATGGAACCGGAGGTTATGAACTAAAGAGAATTGAGACATCAGACGTGAAGTGGCCAAGCCAAGTGACATCCTCGTGGACAAAGCAGTTTGTGATCTTTAGGCATCTTTGCTTACTATGGGCCCTGGATAACCTGGCCATTCTGAAGGCAGAGATCTAAAGGAAGCAAGCTGGTGACATAGGATAAAAGACCGAGGCTCCTTGATAAAGGGAGCTCCGTATCTGAGTCCGGCTAAATGGTGCCCCCAGGTAATGCAGGGCAGTCTGCCCTTCTTTC
Organism: Equus przewalskii; assembly: GCF_037783145.1. Classification (NCBI taxonomy): domain Eukaryota; kingdom Metazoa; phylum Chordata; class Mammalia; order Perissodactyla; family Equidae; genus Equus; species Equus przewalskii. Next base: position 43,791,907 of record NC_091835.1, on the reverse strand, counting down.
TTTCTGCCCTCCCTGCCCCCATGCACACATATACTGAAGACAGGTGGGCTGCAGGCCTCTGTTCTGCCTCAGTCTGTATAGTCAGGAATTTATAAGGTTCAGGGCTCACATTCCTAAAATGACTTAAATTAGCTTCTTGGTTTAAGAGCCCATAAACAGCACATAGTAAAAATAGTTTACATAACATCAGGCACTTTACAAAGTATTTTATTTATAATATTTCATTTAATAGCTCACCACAACACAGTGAATTAGATCTTGATATAATTTCTATCTTACCGATGAGGAAATTGAGGCTGAGAGAGGTTTAACAACTTGCTGAAAACATACATGCAATAAATGGCAGAGCTAGAACTTGAACCCAGGTGTGCTGATTCCAAATGCTAGCTCTTTTCAGTTTTAGGCCCTGTTCAAACTGTTCCACTTGAGAATAGTCCAGTCTCAGCAATTCAGGAGTTATCAGTCACGGACTGCAAATATCTCTCAATTGTTTCACATTTAACTATTTGTGATTTATGAGATTCTCACTGGTCTCCCAAAGAGGCTGCATTTTATGATACCTGCTAATGATAATAATTTTACAGACCAGAAGCCAGACTTCTTGGATTCAAATCCTGGCTGCACTGCTTCCTGACTGCTCTAGAAATGTATGTTACAGAATGCAGGCATTTTTGTGTGTTTCAATCGGTGCAATAGCCCCAGCACCCAGACTAGTGTTTGACACATTGTAGGTGCTCGATAAATATTTGGAGAATAAAAGCCTGCCTCAGTTTTCATTGTAAGTATTAAGTGGAATAATCCATGAACATACTTAGAACAGTGCCTCACAATTAGTAAATACTCAGACAGTGCTAGCAATTGTTATGATACATGAGACTGACACCTTTGATCTGTGATTGAACAGGCCTGTGGTCCCTTGAGATGCCAGCCATGAGGAGGTTTGGTTCTTTTATGATTAGAACCTTTCTCCCTGGTTCCTGTACTTTCTCTCTTCTCTTCTCTTTCTCACCTAGGACTGTTTTGTTTCAGTGGCAGCAATGAAGAAGGATTAGACAGTATTTTTTAAATATAAACTGTGCTATGAATGCTTAAGAACAGCCTCTCCTCTCCAGTATAATTATGTATAAAATACTTTTCTCTGAATGAATTACTGACAGTAATTGGGGAATCGCCACTTCTAAAGGTCTTTAAAAACAATTTCTCATTCCAGAGAGGTGGTACGAGTTTTGTTTTTAGTGTAAACTAAATGCTCACCAATCATCCAAAGCTTTCCCTTCACTCGTGTGTTGACTTGAGTTGACTCTCAGCATATTGTTGGTGCAAGGTCCACAGTCTTGGAAGCAGAGGAGACCTCACTGACCTTTACACCAGGCTTTAAACTTGAACACAGTTGCTAAGATGAAGCCCAAGCTTGGGGTTGCATCTGTTTGGGAAATACTTCCTCAGGGGAAAAGAACAATGAAGACAAGTTGTCATTTTCTAGCATGTTTATGCCAGCCTTGTAATGAGCTGATAATGTTAATTATCTCTGTCCAGGAAGCCAGGGTCATCGCTTCAGTCAGAAAAGCTCTGTCTGGGTAGAATGAAATGTTCTTCTTTTTTCCATAAATAAACAAAAGCTCTACATCCACACCATTTTGCTGGGATGGGCGGTGTGCTCATTCCCACATATCTCTATGCCTGGGCTGCTTTTTCATTTAACTTAAGATGCATTCTGTTCAACAAATCATTGACTAGACATCACTCATGCAGAGTTTAGTAAAGAAGTCGGGGGTGTGCCTTTGAGAATTGTCTGCGTAGGAGAGAATGCTACTAACAGTAGGTCAAACCATATGGATTTATCAGTGGAAGCATCCTCACTAAGAAAGAAGATGGGATAATGGGGATCAAAGAAAATAGAACCAGAGGTTATGAACTAAAGAGAACTGAGGCACCAGAGGTGGAGTGGCCAGGCCAAGTGACCTTGTGGACAAAGCAGTTTGTAACCTTAAGCATCATTGGTTACTGTGGGCCCTGGATGACCTGGGCCATCTAGGTCACTCATGGAAACTTGTAGAGGAATAACTATCCCTTTCTCAGATTTTAAATGTCCTGAAAGGAGGAGGGAAGTAGGTAGTCAAAGATCATACACTCAGCTTTGGGGGTGTTGCTTTGGGCCACGCATGCAGCCCATGGAGCATTATGGGTAGGTGGCTATGTCCCTTCCACTTGCTTGTCCATTCAGCTTGTAAATATCTCAAGAGACACAAAACACAAAACTATCCAGCTGAGTGACTCTTCACCTTAAGTTACATCCAATTTAAACCGTGATTTTGGGACAGTAGCATAGGATGAGAATTGAAGCTAGGAGCCTTCTGGGGAGGAGGATGACGTATTAATAGTGTGTTTATCATCAGTGATGCAACTTCTAGGTATTTGCTTGCCTCCATTTGGAGCCATATGGCAGCCAACACTGATTTCCTGCCACCTCCCTGAACTGATTTTCTATTGACCTCAGTTCAATATGAGAAAAATAAATGCTGGCAGATATGGGTAATTGACTAAACCAACATTTAAAAAACAAACAGACAAACCAACCCACAGCCAAGCTTGCTAAGCATTAACAAGGTCAGTGGAGAGTTTTCGTGGCATTTGGGGCAGTGCCACTTGTGTACAATGTGGGAAGGAGAGGTGAGGTGGTCCTATAGAGTTTGCATCTCCTTCCATTTCTGCCCACCTCAGGCTCATTCTCAGCCATGTTGGACCTTCCCCAAAGCAACACTCCTGAGGCAGTGAGGGAACCTCCTCAATTCTGCCACCATCTCTAGGTGGGTAATTAGAATCTTTCCATTGCAGCCATTATTTGTTCCTTAGCCGTGACTATAATTATGTTCAGAATGGCTTTACTGGAGTCACTTTGCAAGCATTAATATGGTAAGCGCTCTAGCTTTCTAGGTATTACCTTAAACTTTTCCACAAGGGGTATGCTGGAAGATAATATATGTAGATGTTTTAAAAACAAAACAAAAACTCTCTCAACTTCTGATGGATGTAAAGGGGTGAATCCTTGACATAAGTTACCACATGCCATCTGGCAACCTGGAAATTGGTCTCACAGAGGTAATGGATATTGAGATGGTTGTGGAAATCATACCTAGAGAACCCAACACCATCAATTAGATTTTCTCTGTGGGTTTCATCAAATTCTCAGCAGTCAGACCATCAAGCCAGTATCCTGCAGCAACCAGAGGGTGAATAATGGACATAGCAAGAGATCGTGCTGTTGTTAACAGAATTGCTTTTTAACCGATAAAGCAAAATGGAACTCCTTTCTTGGCAACTGTGAACTGGACATCAATGTTAAGCATTCCTGGAAGAGATGGGCTCCAGGCTTTTAAACAACACCAAGACTATATATACAGTGCATGAATCTGAGATAATGGAATGCAAGTAAACGAGTGAGGCATTCCTAGTACAGATTTCACTGCATACCAGCCTTTTCCGGAAATCAAGCTGCTGCTTCTTTTTTTTTCTTAATTAAAAACATTCTGTCTAATAAAACCTATTTCAAAAGCATGGGTTCTGAGGGGAGAATGTAGGCATTTGGGACCTGGGAAGCAGCAGATAATATGTGAGAGAGTAAGAAAAGACTGTTTCAAGAGATCAGTTTCTCGTGACTTCTGAATGATCGTTTATTATCATACGTAAATGTCTTTTGCCTTTCTCCCTTAGCAGCAGGCCTGGAATGTGCTGCTGAAGGAAGTCAGTGTTTGTTATTTAGAGTTCAGCCTGGATCCTGTGAATGCGTGTCATGCAAGCGTAGATGTCCTCCAGCTGCACACTCTCTCCTTTCACCCTTCAGCATATGATTTAGCATAATCCCCTGAAGGTTCTCAAAACAGGGAAATAATCTTAAATCCTTGAACAGAGTTTGTGAGTCATTGTTTTGATTGTTCTTGTAAAGGTACTTACTTTTTATCCTGCTGGCAAAGTGAAATCTCAGACTCAAATCCTTTTTGGGGGAGGGGTGGGAAAGTAGAGAATAAGAAGCAAGCCTCCTTTTTGTAGTATAATAATGACCTGAATCATTTGCCTACCACTAAAATTTGGGAACATGAGAATGCATGCAGGAGAAATAATAGCCAAGTCTTCTTAGGCAGATTTGTCTCATTTGCAATGATATTTATCATTTCCCTTACTTACAAATATCTTTCCATCCAAACCAGACCAGAGTCAAATGTCAGATGATCAGGATTGTCTCCCAGCTCTAAATTCAGCACTCTCTCCACTATATGGTATTGTTATGTGTCCATTATTATGTCATGGACCCATATGGGTTTCTAAGACTGTGATTTTAAGTTTGTCTTTCTTTGAGGGAAACAGGAGAGAGGACTCCAGTATGGGGAGCACGAGAATGGGCGTAGAGTTAAGACCATCACAGTGTTCAGAGAGGCAGGTATAATTCTCCAAAAGAAGGAACCAGAATTCCTTGGGGAAGTGATTGAGTGCAGGGCTGGGGCAGGCAAATGAAAGATGAGCATGGAACATCTTCTGGTGCCAGAAAGTAAAGAAGTACTGAAAAATAAGAGAGGATGGAGGTGTGGCTACCAACCTGAAAGGGCTCCCTATGGCCCAAGTTGGAACGATGTGAGCAAAATAAATGATGTAAATCCAATAACTGTATTGATTATAACCCAAGGGAGAAAATGAATATCCTTGAGTCCCTACTGATATAAAAAATAAGGGAAGAAATAAACAGGAAGAAATGACAAGTATTTCTTATAGAACAATTCCAATTTATAAATATAGAATGAATGAGGGAAATAGAACATCAGAACTCCTTAGTAATAAATGCCACAGGCAGCCATTGATGGAGTTAATGGGTAAAATGCAGGATATTTGTATAATATCAAAGTATCTCTCCAAAAATAAACATTTATTAATTACAGAGGGAAAAATAGTAACTTTACAGGGAAGAAATCCGGCAGATACCACCTTACCCAAGTACTAAAGTTTAGCATCACTAGGAATAAAGCATATTGACGTGGTGATGTGATGCACTGAGAAGGACTCATGACCTCTGTGGCATTCTTTCCATAAGGCACCACATCAGTCTAATCATGAATTAACATCAGACAATCCCAAATCGAAGGACATTCTACAAGATAGCTGGCCAATGTTCTTTAAAAGTGTCAAGGTCAAAAAAGATGAGGAAAGAAAACTGTCACAGATTGGAAGAGACTAAGGAGACATGACAATCAAATACAACACGGGGATCCTGGATTGTATCCTGGAAGTGGAAAAAAAAGGATGCTACTGGAAAAACTAGTGAAATACAAATAAAATCTGTAGTTTAGTTAATAGCATTATATCCACTTTTATTTCTTAGTTTTGATCATTGCGTTGTGGTTATATAAGATATTAACATTAAATGAAAGTGCTTGAAGGGTATATGGAACTCTCTTTACTATTTTTACAACTATTTTGTAAGTCTAAAATTATCTCAAAATAAGAAGTTACTGCATAGGTGATATTTAGTTATCTCTCTCTGCTTTTCAGCACTGGAAAATGAATGAGCGTAAGACATCTGGGACAGTGGCAAGATAGTTGCTTACAATAAAGCTTGGCATTTGTTCCTCCAACAGCTATTCAGCAGCCACAAGGTTGAACGCTGTGTTAGTTTCAGGGATTTAGCAGCTAACAAGCCAGACAGAGCCTGACAAAGCAATAAGTGCCAGGGAAAAGGAAATGCATGGTTCTATGGAAAAACATAGAAGCAACACTTAACTTAGGCTTAGGGGATCAGACATCATAGAGCTGAAGATGAGTATGGATTGGATTAGCCAAGTCAGGACTGGGTGCAGTGGTGGTGGGGGGGAGGCGTGTTCAGGATTGGGTGGAAGTAGGGATATGTTTCAGGAATAAGAAACTGCATAGCAAGAGTGGAGACAAGAGAAAACATGGAAAAACAAGGAAATAGTTAACTTGGCTGCATCATGGAGTTCCAGGGGAGTAAGAAAGGTAAGAGAAACCAGATCATGTTAAAAAGTTTGTAACTTAACCTGTGAAGGGCAGCTAGTAAAGAGCTCTAATCAGGGAGTGATGCTATCAGATTTATATTTGAGAAAAATTACTGGGGCTTCCCTGTGAGGAATAGATTATACAGGGGGAGGGAGAGGAGGGAGAGGAAGAGGAAGACCAATTAGGATAGTCCCCCTCAAGGGATGGCAATGGCCTTGACACAATGGCAAGTGCTTTAAAGAGAAAGGGGACAGGTTTAAGAGGTTTTAGGATGTTAGTGCTTGATGGTATAAGGGTGGTGAGGGAGAGAGAGTATTTACTGTTAAGAATGTTCAGTTCTACATCTAGAATCTGTGAGTCATTTCTTAGTCTATGCATAGATCCATGCTGTCATGTATGGCAGTGGCCTGTGACTCAAACCTGATTGTCTGGAGAGGTATGATGATGCTTATGTGGGTATGACAGATGCAACTTAAGTGGACCCCTAATGAGTTACATCCCTTTCTCCTGAGTTTAGGCAGAAACTGTAATTTGCTTCTAATGAATAGAAAATGGCAAGGGTGATGGAATGTCACTTTTGTGAGTAAGTTACATTATATAAGACTCTATCTTAGCAGAGTGGAGCAAGGCCCTTGCTGGCCTTGAATGAGTAAGGTGCCATGTTGTGAGAAGGCTACATGGCAAGGAATTATGAGTAACCTCTAGGAGCTGAGGGTGGCCTGTGGCCGACAACCAGCAAAAGAGTGAACCTTAGTCCTACAATGTGAGCAAGTGAGTTCTACCAACAACCTGAAGAGGCTTGGAAGTTGACCTTTCCCAAGACAAGCCTCTGATGAGACCTCAGTTCCAACTGACACCTTATTTACAGCCTAGAGAGATCCTGAGAAGCATGATGAGACACCTGACACAAGAAACTATAAGATAATAAAGGGTGTTTTGAGCCACTAAGTTTGTGGTGATTTGTTATGCAGCCACAGAAAATGAATATGCTTGCTCCAGATGCCTTTGTTCCTTTTATGCATTTCCTTTCTTTAGCCCTGTCCATTATCTGGTCTTAAATCAGGGATCTTTCTTCTTGCTTTTATCTATCCTTATGTTTTCAGCTATTTAACCTGGTTGTTCCAAATATCAAAAACTCTCTTTGGCTTTAGTACCAGAACTGGATTAACTTACAAATTAAGGGACATCTTACAACCTGTGAACAACCTTAGAACTTTGATGTGTCCAATACCCATTACCAGTGACATTTGCTTTGAGGTATTAGAGCACCCCAAAGGTCCTCTCACTGTTTAAACCCTGAGGACCCACTGTAGATCCAGGCTGGCTTCCCATGTTCTCCTATGCCCCTTACCAGAGGCCCTGTGGACCTAAGGTGCTTTCAGGCTTTACTTAAACTACCATCAACTGCTTTAATTCTTGTAGTTCTTTGAACCTCTCTAAGCTCATCCCTAACCTGGACTCTATATGGTGTACCCTCAACTCCTCCCTGTCTTACTGTTACTGAGAAAAGTGACATTTTAAATTACTCCTAGGAAATAGATAGATGATTATAAAAATAGCATGTTTGGGGATGTACAGAGTCTAAGAAACCATACAGATGTCTTAATGTCAAGTTCCCTGGTTTATTTCTTTGCTGAGATAGGTGATAACTAGGAGATTATGGCTTCCTACCTTTTCCATGAAGTTTTGAGGATGGGATTCACCAAGCTCTCCACTTCTTAGCCCTCACTTGTAGTGACGGTCATGCAAATTCCTCTCCCAGAAATCCCTTCTTCCTAACACTCTAGCTGTAGAACCGTTTATTCACCACCTACTGTATGCCAGTCACTGTCTCAGGCTCTGGGACTGTAGTAATAAAGAAAATAGTTAAAAACAATGGAATTTGTATTTTAAGGTGAAGGGCTATAACAAGAAAACAAATATTTACCAGGCACATTATGTCAGATGAGGATAGCTGTAACGGTAAAACATAAAGATGGGAATAGAGACAGAGTGTTGAGGTTCCAGTTTTAAACAGAGTAGTCAAAGAAGATTTCAATGAGAAGAGTGCATCTAAGCAAAGACCTGAAGAAAGTGAGGGGGTGGGTCATGCGGTTATCTGAATAAAGAGCCTTCTAAGGGAAGGGAACAGCAAGTACAAAGGTCTTATGTCTGCAAGGACACCAAGGAAGAAGGCCAGTCTAGGTGGAGAGGAGAGAGTAGAGTGCAGTGGAGTGGAGTGGAGGAAAGGAAAGAGGTCAGAGAGATTCTTGGGGGAAAACATATAGGTTCTTAGAGGTCACTGTAAAGACTTTGACTTTTAGTGGAATGAGATGAAAAGCAATGGGAATATTTTAAGCAGGGGCGTGACATAATATGGCTTACATTTTAATGGTACTACTTTTCTATACTAGGAATACAAGATGCTATGTGTTTGGGGAGGAGAGATTGAAAACAAAGGTAGGAACAGAGAGACCAGTTAGGAGGCTATTTCCATAATCTAGGTAGAACAGGGCAAATATAGAACATTTCCATCACCACAGAAAGTCCTGCTTGACTTATTGGGAAGAGGGACAATGTGGGGTACCTTAGCTTCCTTTGATGACTGATGTCAAGAGATCAAGGGATCTCTCTCTTTACTCTGAGAGAACATGGGAGTCTGGGGTGTTCTCTTAACTCCTGCCAATGGAGAATGGAAAGCCATGGAAGCGATAATAGTTTCCACCTTCTCTCAAGTAGAACATTATTTCTGTCTAAGAATTATAATTTTGGCTGGAAAAGCCCTTTTAAGGAAGAGCAAATAAAATCTTATTATTAAGCACGAATTTTAATATGGTATTGGTATAAGCACATATTATGTGCACCCATTATGTACTAAATAGAATTTAAATGATATCTCATTTTTATTTTCACACTAAGTCTGTAAAATATATTGTATCTCCATTTTTTTTGGTAAAGCCAAAGTTCAGAGAAGATGAATGATATGCTCAGAGTTAGTGTTGGAGCAAGAACTAATCCCAAAAATGATACCTCTTTCATTGATACACTTTCTATTGCCTCCTTTTGGGCATTTCTTCATGCGTGATGATCAAAGAAGACTGTTAATAGATTAGAAATCTTTGTATATGTGTTTCTGAAACTTCCTTAATGTATCTGTAGAGACACTGTGACCTTCTCCAAGTAACAGTGGTTACCCACGCTTGGATCTTTGAGCAGAGTGTGCTTTCTTATCCTTTGTCAAAAGCCTATTCTATTAACCATGAAAGATAAACATCTCTTCACCAAGAAGGCATTCAAGCTGACCATGTGAGAGAAAGAAAACACTGGTGGGAATGCATGAACATTGGATTGGGTGAGAGTGAGGGACAGAAGTTACGTTCTTGACTTTGCCACTAATTAACCTTGTGACCTTGTGCAAGTAAGTAATTCATCTTTCTGGGTATTTATTCCTCATCCTTAAAATAAGACTACTGCCTGTCTAAGAACCCATGCTAGCTCTGGGGCTCTATAACCCGGCTTGATGTCCTCTCTCCTTATTTACTCTGGTGGGAAGAAATTTTCTAGGTGTTTGTATCTTCGGTGTTTATTTCTTATTATAATAAAGTCCTACTTCAATGTAATTCTCCTAGTGCAACTCAAAAAAAGTTCTCAAAGTATTTAGTTTTGCTATTAAAAATAGCCAAAAATTGGGAGGTAAACATGATGTAATCCACACAGAAATCGAAATATAATGATGTACACCTGAAGTTTATATCATGTTATAAACCAATGTTACCTCAATTTAAAAAAACTAAAAACCTGAGTTCAAAAGTAGGCCAATTTTAATATGTGATATAATGAATTCTTATAAAATGAGAAAAATAGATAATTATGAAAACCGTGTAACAACATGGAAAATGTTAAGAAAAAATAAGACAAACACTAATTGAATCTAATTTATATTTGCAGCTATATAAAAATTATGTGCTCAAATGAAAATAAATCAGAAGATTACAAATAAAAACGAAACCATTTAAAAAAAATAGCCAAATGACCAAGAAGCAGCAGTAAATGTGTATGGCCTTAATTCCCATTTGTACCTAATGTTGTCAAACTTAAGAGCTATCAGTGTTATGGTTTGTCACTGAAGCAGGAGAAAATTAGTGCTAAGACCTCAGACCTAAAGAACTTTCTGGCTGCCAGTCAAATTGTATGTAAATTTTGTATTAATATATTAATATTTAGCATTTAGTTGTGCTAAATACTGCATTTGTTCTCAGGTACACTGTAAGCTTTGCTCTCTGAAAAGATTATGAATCATCATTGTGCCTGAATCCTATTTGTTGACTTGAATGCTGGTTCTACCTCCTCTTGAAAGCTCAATCTTTATGAAATCTATTCTTCCTCCCTTCCCACCTCCTCAAAAATTATCTTGGTCGTAACTCCCAGTTTAGCCTGGGGTAGTGGAAAAGTTTTATCCATAGTTAAGAGACTTGAATAGTGAGGGATGAACTAGACAGTCTAATTATCTCTGTAGGAATCTTAATTGAAACCAAACTATCCCCTGTGTTAATTTTTCTTTTAATAGGAAGAAAAAGAAGAAAGCAAACCAAACACCCAAGCCCTCCTCTGTTGTCTGCTTAATAGTGAAGTTAACAAGAGGCTTTTCCTGGGTATTATTCATTGACTGGGATCATTTTGGCTGTCCCCAGGGCCATCAACTCCTCCCAGCTGCTCCATTAATCTCTGGGAAATCCCCAGTGCTGAAACTGTCACTGTATAATTAAATGCTTTGTTATTTTCTGCATGGTCCTGGACTTTGGCAGCTTATTTTCATTAACAGCTGAGGCTGTTCTTTGTCACTTATTCCATATGGCTGTGAAGAAGTAGCCTTCAAATCTTTCCTCCTTTTTATTTCTTCGTCTTCTGCATCAAGCGTTTTCCTCCTCCTCCTCTTCTTTTTTCTCCTCCTCCTTCCTCTCTCCTTCTTCTTTCTCATTTCTTTGACTCAAAGGCAGATTATCTAAATAATGTATCAGATTGATATCAACTATTTGTTATTTTTCCTTTTTTTTTTTGCTGAGGAAGATTCACCCTGAGCTAACATCTGTGCCAATCTTCCTCTATTTTGTATGTGAGTTGTTGCCACAGCACGGCCACGAACAAGTGGTGTAGGTCCATGCCCAGGATGCTGAACCCAGGCCTCTGAAGCAAAGTGCACTGAACTTAACTACTAGGCAATGGGGCCAGCCCCTAGTTTTACTTCTAACCTCTTCCTACTCAGAAGAAGATTTAAAACTTTAGAATGAAATGTGCATTGCTTTTTAATTTTTTCCTCAAAAGTTAATCATTGGCTTGAGCCCGTGATCCAGCAAACATCCAGAAAATATGGATTGCTATAAAAGCTGACTAGGGAAAAATTAATCACATTTCTTGATGTTGTCATCATGCTGGTAATTTCTTAATTGTAGTCTCAAGGACCATACCCTGATAATACAGGAAGGTATTTTAAAATCATTATTTTTCCCCAGAAAGTTCAACCTCAGAATTTTCCCTTGAGATTCCCTATTTTTGCTCAAAAATGCTGCGATTGCTTCATACAGGTTGGAGAGGTTTCTTGACACTAAGTGACGTGTCTTCCCCTGGGGAAGGTAGTGGCAGCCCAGAAGAGGTAGGGCAGTGAGGGGCACTAAGAGCAGGTGGTCACTGAATGGGATTGTAGTTGAAGTCCCTAAGGGGCTTCCCTACCCATTTCTTCATCCCGTGTCCGTTGGTTCACAGCCTTTGGGTGCACAGTAGAATGAGGTGGGGAAGCTTTAAAAATCTTGATTTCTAGGCCACACCCAAGACCCATGTGAGAGGCAATTGTTATGGGGAAAGAGCATTAATTTAGTAACTCCAAAGAAGAAATTGCTGAGAAGTGGCTAAGAGTTCCACAGGTATAAGTTTGGCAGCTGCCTAGCGATCTCATTTTCTCCTAGAAGGGAGGCAGTATAGCGGAGCAGGTAATGCGTGGGCTCTGGAGTATGACCTACATAAGAACTGATGCTGCTGCCTACAAACCTGGAGCAAGACTCTTGACCTCCCTGAGCCTCAGTTCTCTCATTGGTAAATGGGAATAATTATACCTAGTCTATATGTTTGCCATGAAGTTTAATAAGAAAACACTTATAAAGTGTGCAGAGAATGTGCAGCACTTCTTAAGCCCCCAGAAATTCATTCAGGTGTTGTTTAGTATGATGACTCTCCTCCACATGTCACTTCTGCTCCATGCTCTCTTTTCTCCCATAACCTCACAGGATGTGGTCCGTTATTCACAGTTCTCTTTCACGCCTCTGTAGTTTTCTACACGTTTTTCATTCTAACCACAAGAAGCTATCCCCTTTGACAGTTTACTTGCCAAACTAATACTTATACTTCAAGGCTTAGCTCGGTTTCTACCTGTGAAACTTAAGTTCTAATCAGACTTAGTACTCCTTTCATAACTTTCCTCCTGAACTTTGTACTTGCCTTGAAAAGGGCAAAAAGTATGATGATGGTTTGAAGTCCCATCTGTCTTCTCACTAGATTCTAGTTATTAAGGGCAGGAGTTCAATTCTTTTGTGTCCCAATGCCTAGCACAATAACCAGCACAGAGTAAGTGTTCAATATATATTTTTCAAATAAATGAACAAAGGGTTCTTTTAATATATTTTTCAAAAAAAGGTTGGAGTTGCCCAGAACACTATCAGGAGTCAGAAAGGAGAGGAAGGCACTGAGAACTAGTCTTCCAAAGGTGGAGATTACCTAGTAGTCAGAAAAAAGAAGCTTGGGAGATGAAAAGAGGACGGTCGAATGCCATTAGCCTGTCAAGGAAAAGTGTTTTGATTGCTTATGGAGAGTTCAAATTTAATTAATTAAACTGAATTGAATTCAAAGTTCCTAAGGAGCTTCCATACCCATGTTGCTTCCCTTGTTCCCTGACTCTCAACCTGTGGGTGCACATAGGAATTACTTGTGCTTTTAAAAAACCTTAGGCAACATCCTAGACCAAGCATGAGCATTTTTTAAAGTTCTGCTAGTGACTTCAGTGAGAAGCCAAGGTTGAGAGCCATTGCCCAGCACAGAACCTAGCTTAGTTCCTTGCTCACATTAGAGGCTCAAAATCTGTTTTCTAATTGCATAACTGAACCTTTCACTCATTACCCGACTCCCTCTTCATAGCCAAGAATGAGAGCAAATAGCAGTGTTTTCCAAATACTGAATTAATCAGCTCTACAAGTCTTCAAAACAGACAGGAGCAACTAATTTGTAGCTTTAGGGAATGAGTCTTTGTTCTGACTATTTTTTGTATGCTCATCTTTGCTGTCAAACTAATATATTATGTTCTTTGAGTGGTAACACAACTCTGAAACTATTGTGCATAAAATGGCATTTCAGGGAGGAAAACAGAGTAATGGGGCCTCTATTTCTGCCAATTGATCATTCAGGTATCTTGTCACCCTTACCAAAGCAAACAGATGATTCGCCCGTGTAGACACTGACTGTTCAGCACGTAAAGGCTGCTAAGCATTCCCCAAAACTGTTGCTCTGAACTTAATTGCTGGTGTCAGTGTAGAATTGCACAGCATCATATGGTAAAGGGAAGAATCCATGAGGATCAAGATAACCTTCGCTCCTAGAAGCCAGAGAATGTTTATTGCACATTTGAGGATAGGAGGTGAAAGAAGAAAGGAGATGCGGGGGAGAACCATTTTTAATTCTGACTTGCCTTACCATTTCAGAAGTCAAGGAATACTAACTTCCAACTAAATTTCAGAGCCTATGGATTCATGTTGAAACATGAAATGCCAATATGCTGCTGATTGCTTCTGGAACACTTGCATGCCATAGAGAGAAACATTTAAAAGCTCCTCTTTCATCAGTATTCTTTGAGGGGGTGGAAAGGATGGTCCTTATAGATTGGCAAAGATGAATATTATTAGGCTGATTGACTTTTCATTGTTCAGAAGTGCATTACGGTAGAAGAAGCAGTTTAACTCTTTAATCTCCAAAGATATTTAAGGTAATATCTTGAACCTTTTGTGGCTAAGACCCAATATTATAAAGATTGATGATGCTTGTATTAGTTTTCTGTTGCTGCATAGCAAATTACCACGCATTTAGTGACTTAACACAATACCTACTTATTATCTCACAGTTTTCATGGGCCAGTAGCCCGGGATCATCTTAGGTGGGTCTCAGCTAAGGGTCTCAATGCAAGTGTCAGCTGGGGTGCATTCTCATCTAGAGAATTGACCAGGGAAAAATCTGCTTCCAAGCTCATTTAGGATTTTGACAGAATTCATTTCTTTGCAGCTGTATGCCTGAGGTCCCTGTTTTCTTGTTGACTGTCAAACAGGGACCTCTCTCAGCTCTGAAGGTGTCAGTTCTTTGCCACGTGGCCTTCTCATAACATGGCAGCTTGCCTCTTCAAAGAAGTAAGGGAATCCCTCTCATTCCAGTCTGATGTAACATAACATAATTACGGGAGTGACATCTCATCACTTTGCCATATTCTATTGGTTAAAAGCCAGGTATAGGTTCCACACTCAAGAAGAGTTGTGAGGGGAGGCGTGTACACAAAGTTGTGATGAATTGCTGTGACCCTAGGGTATGTGTTCACCACAGTATTCTAAATAGGCATTTTGCTAAAGTTGTTAATTTATTAGAACCAACTCTGTAAAGGTGGCATCGTGTGGAGTAAAAGAAAGAGCATTGGGATTAATGTGCTCTGCAATTATATGGCTCCATGGCCTTAGACTAGTTACTTAAGCTTTGACACTCAGCTTATCTCCAGTAAAATGGGAACAACTAACATTACTATAAAGAGTTGTAAATATAAAATTACATATGTATTTGAAAGTTCTTGTAAGTTGTTTAATAAATCTTAGTTTCCATTAACTAGAGTGATCAATAGAGATTGTTTTAATATGTCTTGCCCTTAAAAACCCAAGATCAAGTCACCAAGACTAAAGCCTTCTTTATTTAACTCAATTTCTGGAATTTTATCTGTAACTTAGCTGGAAATAGTACTTTATTTTCTCTGGCAAATATGAACTCCTTTACACAAGATCAGCCTCCAGTTAAATCTCCCGGGGCCAGATCATATAGAGGGAAAATAATCAGACAAACAGAGGTACCTTAATTATCATAGGCTTTTTCCCTGCCTACAAAAAAAGATGAAAGAGGCACATTTTTTAACATGAAGAGATAATGAAGATCTTAGAATATCAAGCTGTAGGTCACAGAATTTCATCCCATCCTGTTCCTTTTGGAGAAGTTGATTGAGGTTTGGGTTGCTAAAGGACACTATTTTAGGAATGTAGACCATCTCTCAAGAGCAAAGAAACTAAATAGTTTGTCTTCTATATTCCGGTTATATATTGAAGCATTGAAGCATTTGGGTTCAATTTATGTGTATCTGGCAATTGTGGCAATCCACATAAGATCTAATGTTTTGGGGAAAAAATATTATATAAACTTAGCCATCAGAAAAAAAATCGTGGGCATACACTCTTCACTGAGACCTTGTCCACTTAGTAATGAAGGAAACTTTGGGGGAATCACAGGGAGGCTGTTATTGCAGGGTTTAATCTGTGTTTGACAAATTACTGGAACTGCTTTTCTGTCACTTTCCATCAGAGCCTTATATAAGGTTAAGGGAAAATAAAATTACATGTTAAACAGAGTGTCTTTTTTTGTGCCTGCACCCTCTCTTTCTTGTGGTACTTCGAGTCATGCCGTCTAAGAGAGACGTTATAAGTACCTCAGTTCATATTCTGAAAGAACTCTTGAGAGTTGGCCCTCTTAAGAAGTAGGAAGTACAGGAAAATCCCGCATTTGCCCCCAAACTGACTTGGTGAGATGCATTTTTCACAATTCACCTCTGACTGCTTTTATGACACATCTTCTGTCATTATGATTTGCTGTCACTGGATGCTATTAAATTCATCAGTTCAAACGCATTCTGTTCCCCGGTTTATGGCTTGTAATAATGATCTGGATCTCGGCACATTCCTGATAAATTAGGTCCGGATGATCACGTAGCATGCATGGGGAAGAAGGTTTAGTGGATTAAAAAATTTCAGACATTCTGGTTTATTGTATCTTCTCTATAAAAAATTTACATCTGTGATATTCCTTTTTTTTTTTTAAAAGCAAGTGAGAGTTTAGAAAAGCAAATGACATCCATTTGAGGGTCAATAAGACCATCTTCCTGGAAAACTAGTCCTATTGGCAAAGGAACGCCTTTCCCTTTTGTTTGCAATTGGCTCATTTGTATTAACTACCTGTCACTATTGTACTACTATGTTATTCACATTGTAGAAAATATATAAAAGTAGAAATTTTTAAAAGATGAAATTAAAATTAATAGAAACAGAAGTTTGAATATTTGCTTCCTGCATCCCTTTGGAGACTACGGGCATGGATGAGGAAATGGACTAAAAGGCATTATGTTATCACTCATTTCTTCCCTTCTCCCTTTTGTGCTCACTATCAGGTTCTGACTCATGAGTGTCATTGAGTTTGATGTGTGTCTGTTGGTTGCAGGAACTGGAGAGTGATAGCAGTGTAGAGTGGGTTTCCATAAATTCACTTCACACATTTTACTTTTAGAAAAGTTACTTGGCTTCCTACAAAAATTTAATCAGGAAACAGAGACATTAAGTGTTTGCTTCCAGGCTCCTCATTATACTCTTCATAGAAGATGAAGAGATACATAGTTCTGATAAAAGTGGGCGTTGTTCCCATCTGGGTTCCTGGCAGGCTAACGCTAAAATGTGGGAGCTTAGGGTGAATCAGCTGAGCTTCTGCTTTCTACACTATTCATGGGCCTGTTGTAAGAGCTGTGCTTTTTATGGATTTAGAATAAACTGTCATAACATCGGTTTTCATAAATAATATATGAAGGCCAGTTATTTAAAGAAAAGAAAATATCTTAATAGCTTTCTAATTTTTTAACACCTCAGAATGACAGATTGTAGAATAAACATGCTATAGGCCTAAAACTGTACATAACATCAGGAAAATATTCTTCCTGGGTTAGAAATTATACACCTGAACTAGAAGTTTGGATCGAATGCCATAATTTATGCCTTCACTGGTTTTCTTTCACTAAAAATTGAGATCGATGCCTATATTTCTTGACTGCCAAAAAGACTTTTCTTTATCGGTATGTATTTAAGAAAGATGATGCAAATTACTGAGTTGCAAAAATGGCATAGAATGAGTATGCCATTACATATATAAACTTGTATATGAAATTATTTTTATTAAGCACTGACTTTTTAAAATTCTATGCTAAATAGATTAATCAGTTTTAATACTCTAGTGCTTTCTTGATCAAAGATTATGTTATGTTCTCCTGCCTGTCTCACAGGTTTATGTTAAAATTTAAATGATATCATGGCTGAAAAGACATTTCCTAAGCCATTAAAGATATGATAATGAATTATTATGATTACATTCTGTATGATTACATATTTTTATATTATTCTTAGATTTCATCTTATTATTATTACACTCATTGCAATTTAGGTCTTCTGTTCCACATATCATCTTCCATCCCACTTTTTCATAATGTTTGGACAGGAATCTCCCATTAATACCTTCTTAATGAGATAATGTCTGCAAAAATATTTTGAGATCATCAGGAAGTGAAAGATCATTATTGTTAAGTCAGAATGTAAAGATGAACAGTTTATATCACTTGATGTCATTCTAGAATCAACATGTATATGTAGAAAGCACATGTTTTGCAATGTAGCAGTTGGCTCATCTTTCCTATAACTGTGTATTTTTAATGCCTTTAGATGAAGAAAGAAGAACGTGCCCTTTATGATGTGATCTTATATCTCTGAGTCAATATTTGTTTATTTTTTAACCTCTGAAACTCTTATTAGCCAACAGTTATCCTTTGGTCTCCTTATGTTGAAGACTGGGAAGGAATTACTTGGTGTGGATAGATAGTTCTTTTAGCAAGAAGCCAGGAGACCCCTTTCAAGCTTAATCTGCCAGTTATTTTCTTCTTCTGAGATAAAATTGTCTCATGAACTGTAATTTAATTCTTCAAAGTACAAAAGGCAAAATGATTGAATTTCCTGATAGCTCCTGCCAGTGGTCATAATGACCACTCTGGTTCCAGAGTTTACTTTGCGAATAGCAAAGCCGTTTGGCCACACCTTTGAGATGACCTCACAGGGCATTTTCCACCTGCCTGTCTGTGTGACATCACTTGTCACCTTTTCTCCATTCTCTGCTCTCTCGTCACTGACATAAGCTTAGATGGCCACCCCAGCAGGCTTTATCATTTCCTTTCTTCCGATATGGGGTGGAGAGTAGGTTCATCCAGACATAATAATAAAATCTAACATTTATTGAGCTCTTCTGATATTCAAGGAATTGTTCTAAACACTTTGTGTATATGAATTAGTTTCTTAACAACCCCGTGAAATAGCCAACATTATCCCTGCTTACAGATGGGGAAATTGAGGAGAAGAGGTTAAGTGAGTGGCCAGGATTTGAAGCCTAGCAGCCCTGGCTGCCAACACCCTACACTGTGTCCTTACAATAACTCATTGCTTACTCTTTAAGTCTGGAAAGCCCAGCTATTAGCAATCTTGATGAATGGGGTATCTGTGAACACAAACAAGGAAACAAACCTCATGCCAGCTTTTGAATTGGATGTGGAATTTCATAAAAGTATTCCAGCTTAATATTTCACATATTGTTTGGATTATTAAGATTTTTCAGGATGAAGAAGATTAGCTTGCTGGCTGTTGGGTTCCTGGGTTAAATCCACATGACTCAGGCATTATGGGACTCGCTCAGGGCCTCCTCTGTCCTGGGAGGGTTGAGGGTTTTATTTGGACTGCTACATGTGTGCTGGTTCTAAATGAAACCAGAGTCTCAGATGCAGAAGGTGAACCAAAAACAGATTTTCAAAGCTATTGATGTCTGTGTTCAGTTTCTTCCTGGCTAAAGGACGTTTCCCAAAGGGAAGAAAAAAAGTGGAAAAAATGAGTGTCTGGATGCAATAGAATTGTCACTATTCATCATTTGTACATGTTAGAAGAATTGAGACTGAGAACATGTGAAATATCTTTATAACTCATGGTCTGCCTAACATCTAGAAGCAACCTGGCTGTGTGGTCTTATTCCTCAGTTTGGATAAAGAATACTGGAAAATTCTGCTTTCCGCTCACAAAGCTGGGAGCCCCTCCATCTGCCCCTTACCACCTCAGAAGGGGAAGATACATCCCCATGGAGTCAGGAGTGAGGTTTCCATCCTGAGTGAGGCTGACAGATCCGCCTCAGAGATTTCGTAGTCAGGAGTGCAAGGGACAGATCGGGGTTCAGAATCCCCGAGTTCCTAGCAGATAGGAGGGCTCCACATCATTCCTATTGACTTGAACCGTTGTGAGTTCAGGCTCAAAGCCTGTGCCTCCAGTTAGAGGGTGCCGTGGATGATTTATTAGGTTTTCCTGAAGGCCGTAGATTTTGCATTTGAACATTCTTGGCCCCAGTCTTCAGAGCTACTGCTTGCAGGAAGCTCGGCTCTCGGGCCTGTGCAGAGAGGCAGGGCCTCTCCTTATGCCAGAGCCAGAGCCAGTAGCTCAGGCCTCTCCACTCAGGGCTCCAGCTCTTCCACTTCTTAATCCATGACAAGAAGGAGTGGTTTGAAGGCTCTTGAGGGACTGAATGGCCCAGGGCAGGGGCTCCCAGGACCCACAATGGATGAACCTTGTGGTTTCTTTCCACCCTGGAAATAGGGCTCCATCTTTTCTTGTTTTTTTTTTTTTTCAATATTGTCATATTCTTTTTTTTTTTTTTGAAGGTATACAGTTTTTCGTGAGGAAGATTGGCCCTGAGCTAACATCTGTTGCCAATCTTCCTCTCTTTTTTTTTCTCTCCTCAAAGCCCCAGTACATAGTTATATATCCTAGTTGTAAGTCATTCTAGTTCTTCTATGTGGGATGCCACCACAGCGTGGCTTGATGAGCCATGTGTAGGTCCATGCCTAGGATCCGGACCAGTGAACCCTGGACCAATGAAACGGGAGCACACAAACCTAACCACTTGGCCACAGGGCCGGCCCCAGGGCTCCATCTTTATTTTTGGTTTTATAATTCAAACCTTTGTTCACTTCCTGTGTGAGCCCTTTGCAGTAAAATTCCAAGGTCTCAAGTGCTTGTGGAATAATATTCCTCTCTGTTTGAAAAGACAATATTACGTTATATTTCTCGACTTTCCCGTTTAGGAAAAGCTAAACTTCTAGCTAAGGAATTCTGTTATCCTATCTTTTTTTCTTTCATTTTCTTCCACTGGAAACCTCTCCAAATCGGTTCATATGTGTGAATGTCATCTCTTCTTCCTCTGTCTTCTCAAAACCACTAAACTCAACCCACCTGCTTTTCATTATGACTTTGGCCTGGCCACTGACCCTGATGATCTGGGTCCAAGCTTATGAAGTGCTGTTCTATGTGCTTCATGCAAAGTCCAGACACAAACTTTTGGAGCTCCCACTGTGCAGTGGATAAGCTGCAATAAAGCATGACTATAACTGGAGCTGCCCACACTATATCCCCTAGTGTCTCATTTTGCTTTCTCTGTTGATTGGTAATTTTCTCCATGAAAAGCAGTGAATCACTCTGTTGTGGCTTTCAGGGATGGCAATTGGAATAAGAAAACCCATAGACATTTTCTCACGTCTCTTAATGCCTTGATATTTTTGGATGTTACGTGGCAGCAAGCAAATGTTTCCAAACAATTTTTTGGAGAAAGATGCAACCTAATGTGGAAGATAATGCATTCAGGGGAATAAGCCAGATACTTCAAAAAATTTTAGTGGAAATTCAGAAAATTTATACATTTAATTGCAGCACTGTGGGCAGAAGACTGCTTTTGAGCAGGTATAGAACTCTCATTTGGACTTGAACAGTGATTGACGGCAGAGATCTAAATGCAGTTCTACAGTTCAATTTCGATAGATGAAAGCAGTGCAGAGTCCTAGCTTTTAGCCTTTCTCCAAACTGCATTGGCTTTTGAGACCTTTTGTTCCAAATTGCCTTTGAGATTGCAAAAAGTTATGGCTGATCACGTAAAGAGAAAATCACTGCTGTCTTTTAAAGCAATTGTATTAATTAAAGGACAATAGAGGGGTTTAACTTGGTCCCAGGATAGCTAAGAAGTAGCCACTCTGCACCCGCCCAACACACACATACACATACATTCCTAACACCCATTCTTCCCCACCCCCCATAAGCACACACTCTCTCTTGCTCTCTCCCTTCCCTTCCTTCTTTCTTTTACTTCTACATTTCTGATGTCCAAAGTCTTCACATAACTGGGCCACAGGGAAACAACTGTGTTTTAGGCAATACATCAGCAAGAGAAGTAATATTATAATTTCAACTCAAATTCTTAGTAATTAATTAAGTTTTACTGTACACATTCACTTCTTATAACTGAGATAAAAGAGTTGACCTCATTTTTAACACAGCTATCACTCCAGAAAAGAAAGCAGCTATTTGTTGATAGGGCTAACATTTTCAGGAAAGCATATTTTTTTCACAGTTCTAATGGGATGGTCCCTTTATGGAATCTCCATGTAAACTTGAGGAACTTGGAGAATGTTGCTGTGCACATGTCCAGGATGAATGTCTTGGAGGTTTGTAGGAGTCAAACTTTCCTTTCAATACAGTCCTTTAATTTATGTTTATGATTTGGTCCTCACGACAGGTATCATTATCCGTATTTTACAGATGAGGAAATTGAGGGTCAAATGTAATAACTAACTTGTATAAAGTCACACAGTTAGTTAGTAAAAGATGAACCTGGAACTTGAATCTAGGCCTCTATGAATCCAAAGCACATTCTCTCCCCAAATAAAACACTAGTCTATAAAATTAATGAAACAAACAAACAGACAGACATTGTGTTGAGTGTCTTTCTTGATACTGTATTGATCATTTCTGATACTTTAATTTTGCAGAGTATAGATCAAGTCCATTCATTAGTGCCAAGGTCCCAGTCTTTATATTTTTACTAGAGATCCAAAGAAATATACAAAAGAAATATTGCAGAAAACCTAATGATGTCAGTTTAAGTGGAGTGAGAAGTCAGGATGTTTCAGTTAGAAGAATGATTGAAATGAATAAGAAGAATGTAGTTAGCCATTTCTAGAGAGCTGCTCTTGGATTTATTTCGTTATAGAATCAAGTTCGTAATACGTAGTCAAAAGGAGAGAACTGCAGGGTATTCCTCCATTATACCATTTAGCTTCCGCCTTTCCTACTCCACTTCAGCAGTGAAAACATGAAATCTGTTCCTTCACTCATCCAGGGAAGGATTTTAACCTATTTGGGAAAAAAGCTAAAAAGGGCAGATCTGGGGATTATAGCATTTAAATATCTAAATTATGCTTCCAAATCCCTTGTTCTATGTGCTCTGTGCTTCTGGTTAATACTACAAACAGCAAGGTGTAATATCATGGTTATAAGCAGCAAAAATAATTTAATAAATGATACAAGTTGAAAAGAAAGAGATGGAATGAGAGAGAACACAATTTTAGTCTTTCACTTTGTCTCTTCTTCATTCCTGATGTCCTTCATAGGCTCTATCTCTCCAAATATTTTCTTGGGCTTCGCTCTAGATTTTAATGTGTAACCTAGGTGTTTATAAGATAGAAGCTTGATAACAAATGTTTCTTTAAGCTCACAGCATAGGTTTCTTCAATTCTAAAATATACTGTGATCATTTTTGCTGCCTTTCATGTTCAAACATGGAGCCATTGCACTTAGAAATATTCTTTGAAGTATTCTGTTAAGCAGTGCTATGAATTTCAGAAAAAACTCATAAATAAATTACTAACTTATAGAGGGAGAATTTTTACGTATGAGTTTTAAAGTTTTTAAGAAATTAGAAGTTACCATGCCAACATATATTCTTAAATTTATTTGAAAGTAAACAAAGGATTATGCACACCTGTATATCATTTAGATATAGAAAATTGAGTGAGGATATTTTCAATAAAATCAACCATTTTCATACATTATGATAACATTTTAATAAGATGTCAGAAAGGTTTAGTGGCCAAATAAATTTGTTTACCCTTTTTGCATTCTTGGTATTTAGGGGGTGTATGTGTATGTTTGTGTGTGTGTGTGTGTGTGTGTGTGTGGTTAGTTAATGGTAATGAGTTCTTTTATTGAAAGATCAAATATTAGAAAGGTATTCTAAGGTAATGCATTTCCCAATGGAAGAAGAAATCTTAACATTAATCTAGTTTCTTTTGAAAAAATTAAGATATCTTTAAAGAATAATAAAATAACAGGTTAAATTTTGTGTGTGCTGGTAATTAAATCTTTATAATCATGAAAGATAGATGGATTTTTTTTCTTTTTTCATTGTTTTCTAAAGTCTTCACAGACATTGTGGTGTGCAGTTGGGAAAATGTTTTTCAGCAGACCAGTCTTCTGGTCATTTTAAAATTCCAATGTACCCAAGTACCTGACCTCCAATAGAGAAAAACTAACATTTCGGCATTTATTTTTACAATTTTCATTATCCAGTGTCCTACTTTAATCTGATATGAATCTGTGTAGATTCACATACTCAAACAGGTTTGTACACTGATAAACAACAGCAATATAAGCATAATACCTATTACAGGGGAGATGGAAAAGCCTTCCTATGTTCTGCAAAGGTCTGATCACATAGGACTATTGTGTTCTGTTCTGGGTACCAATGGTAAAAAAGGCGTAACCAAAATAGGGAGAAATAAAGGAGATAGAATCTCTTTTATAATATGAGGAACTATGTGATATGAGGAAGGGGCTGGAAAAAAGTAGGAAAATTTAGGTTTCTGCCACATGTCATAAATTCATGAATGTTGAACTAAAATATATAATCACTTAAGTAAATTAAATGACAATAAAGATGAAGAATCATTGCTAATATATGAAAAATTTCAATCAAATTCCATTTCCCTTTAAGAATAAATAATGGTCAGGGACTTCTGGAATGGCAGAATGAGAACCTCTGTAAATTCACTCCTCCATAGTAATAATGAAAACACTGGCAAAATCATCAAAATCAACTTTTTAAAACTCTAGAAATTAACTAAAGTTTTATAACAATCTGAAAGGAGTTTATTCAGGAAAAACTACTGAACTTCATTAAGAACTATAGAGTTTGTGGCATTTTGACTTGATCTACTGTTAGCACTCTTTTCCCAGCTCTCTGGTAGCCTTGAAAACCAGCAGCCTCACAACCATGGTAGCTATAGAAAATGGCAGCCTTGCAATCCTGGAGGGGCAGGCAGATCAG